>NW_026643144.1:1299019-1948529 GCF_028828045.1 Penicillium odoratum | reverse complement strand
GCCACCCACCACTCACCAGTGATCCCTCCTGGACTCGCCCAAGCGAGTCCCGCCGGTCTCAACCCAGTGTCTTATCTAACGCGAGTCACCGCACTGCTATTCGGCGAGAATCATATCCTTCTGGCCGGCAGTCTCGCCGATCTCCGCAGTCTCAGCACAGTCCCTATAACATGATATCACCTTCTCATCATGCGGATCATGATGCTGCCCTTCGAGCCAGTCTATCTACCCTTTTGTCATGTGCAGCTGCCGCTCGTGGTCTCCCCAAGCCAGAGAACCAACGGCCTCAAGCGTCCACTCCTTCTCGCCCTGTCCAACCATCCTCATTCCGACTTGTTGGCGAGTCTGTTGCCATGGGAGAAGACAGCGACGATGACCACGCTCCCTCACCACGATTTGCAGAGGCTAGTCCCTCGATTGAACCACTTCGTCGTGATCCTCGCTCCCCCATGCCACCATCTGCGCCATCTGGCAAGACCAAACGACGGTCCACCTCCCCCAAGGATCGGAGTTCCACGTCTAAGAAGAGCCGGCGTGCGAGCCTTACGGATTCGACTGCCCCTGTCAGCCCCACAGTTATGACCTGGGTTATCAGTGCTGGCGTGGTCGTCTTATTCTCGGCCATCAGCTTTTCTGCGGGCTATATGCTTGGCCGAGAGGTTGGCCGAACCGAGATGGGCATGATGGGGGATGGTAGTGTCCCCAGTGCTCGTTCCTCAGCGGCATGTGGCCAAGAGGCAGTTCGAGGTGGCCTTAGACGACTACGTTGGGGTACAGCAGCGGCTGGATCTGCGAGTCTGGCCTAAGAATGACTCGGTATTCCCATATCCGGAGAGGACGACATGCAATGCCTTGATATGAAGTACGACTTTGATGGAACACGACGGATCATGATGTGCGTTTTATTTTTCCTTTGATTTTTTTTTACCTCGGACCTGCTTAATACGCCCTTGACCTTCCTTCCCCTTGTCTTCAATTTTGATGGATAATTAATCGTCTGGCATCTTCCACTTAGTCCGAAAGACGGGGTATTTGACCATCGTTTAGCCACTGCCGACAAAAAGTGGGGAAGTGTCTGATATCGAGTGATTCATCACTCTGGAGTAATGGAGTTTAGGATTATATCCAATCTAAGGTTGGATGTCATGTGATTTTAACCTTGAATTTATACCCTTTTCACGTTCTATGATGAGCTTTAGAGGAGAGTGCATGTGTAGAATGAAATCCATGAGATGTTGTACCGTAGGTTTCTCAGAAGTCAAGGGGCATCCAGGTGAGACTGTGCTCTGATCAGACTGTAACTTTACAATTCCAATTTCTCAAAAATAAACATCCATCTTCGCCGTGACAAGATAATCCTCTTTCCATAAGGCTTTCCATAGGGTAGGATTCAGTATGCATCAATATCACACCATAGCACCTAATATAAAGATTAATTTAATTTAAATTCAAATCAAGAAGAAAAGAAAAGAAAAGATCTACACCCTCCAAACACCAAGAATAGCTGCCGATGTAACCGACAAACCCCCATGCACTGAAACCCACAGTGGACCCCAATGACGAAAAAGTAAGAAAGAGAGAAAAAAAAAAGGTACTCGCCGTCTCCGAATGCCGACCGCCCTACTCCACTTGAACGGTGCGCCACATGACTCGTGAATTCCCAGGATCCAGGTTCACAAGTGCCGCCAGGATCCGATTCCCGTTCCCGGGATGCAGGAATGCCTTAATTCTTTGTTTCTGAGAAGGTTTCTGCATTAGCATGGGTATACACTACACCCACGTTCTCCTACCATGCGACCACTGTAACCCATGATCCTCTCTTGAATCCTAGACTCTAGATTCTAGCCCAGATCGGGATCGAGTCGATCGATCTGTGCTGTGATCGTGATCTTCTCTACGTAGAGAATTGGAATCGGAACTGGAATTGCAATGGTGGTCAATAGTATGGCACATCATCCATGGTCATCTAGCAACTTGCATACGAAAGTCAAATCATTGCCGTGGAAATATGCTATCTCAGGCAATGAAATTATTCAATATCCACAGCGCTGCCCAAGTCGAAGTCCATGTTGCACCATCATCCCTTCCCTATCAGGGGTCATTGTTCATTATCTCAAATACATTATCTCTTTACCCATGAAACGAGGGGACGAGTTGCACTATTGATTTGCGCGGGTCGGGCCTCTGCACGGTGTGCGTGGTGAACGAGGCGGTTAGTAGGGGGGGTCAGTAATCCCCCATACATGCAGAATATGAATATGAGATAAGAAATATGAAATCATTTTCGATTATTGGATCCTTCGAACATTCATTACTTGCGAGTAAGGTTAAAAGTCCTGTTTCTGGCCTTTCTTTTCCCTGTTTCATCGGGGGAATGCAGAGTTAATTGGATTATGATTGGAATGGGGAAGCCAATTAGAAAAAAAGATGGGAAATCAGGATAAGAGCCTAATTCTAATTCTAATAGTTCCTGTGGGCTGGTATCATTGTGCATATACTAGCCACTCCATGACTTGGGTTTGGGTTTGGGGTGCGGGGACAAAGGTTGATCTTTTTCTGTTTGGGGCTTGGTCTAGTTTGATCTACGCAGGGGCCGCTGCGTGTCATAAGGTTTGAGGACGACATGTGAGGCACGTTTGAGTTGAGGGATTCCAGTTGGAGGTGTTTCCAGAGGTAGATCCATGGATTGGGCTAGAATTGGCTTCTCATCGGCTATGGAGTCTGGACTTTGGGGTGTAGCTTTTTGTGGAATGAGGCGGTGGGGAATGCTATGTTGGAGTATGTTGTATTTGTAGAAAATTCTAGTTATGTACATGGTATTGTTCTCTTGTGAGATTCACATTGGAAAATTGAAGATCCAGCCTTGTATCCGTAAACGCCTTGCTAACCCGTCGCTTGATGAATGAAAAATAAAGTGGATAGAAGCCCTAACAAAAGAAAGATGCTAGTCTGATCGAATGTCCTTCGCACAGAATAAAAGACGGTTGAAAGATATGGTCATGTAGGTCGAGATGTAAAAAAAAGATCAAGAGAGTGTCGTTGTAGTGCTGGTCGTGGCCTCGGATCGTCGACGATGTTTTAAGTCGTCCCGGTTGAGGAAGCGACGGAGCCTAGATACAAGGCGGCGACATGGTTGTTCTAGGTGATTGTTAGTATGGATGTACAAAGCAAAGAAAAGGGAGAGTACACATACCACTGCCTCGTCGTCTTAACGATGCGGTCTCATCTAAGGGCTGTGTAGGGTAGGCTGCAGCCCAGTACTCTGTGTGGCGGTAACCGGTGAAGGTGCAGCTATTGTGGTTGTACTGCGGCTGCATGGCTACAACATGCGGGTAAAGCGTTGCTAACGGGGAGAGCAGCTCATCCGGTGGTGGCGACACTGGTGAACGTCTGCTGTCGATGCTTTCGCACTTCTAAGAAAAATTAGCTGAAGCCTGACGTTATGTCCAAAGGTATCACGTACGTAGATATCATAGTTGGTTTTGTACATGATGAATGAGTGTGTGTGTATATGCGTATATAAGCGTGTGTGTAGAAGAATAGCGAAGGTGTTCAGACAAGGACGTCAAGGGATGAATCCAAGGGATTAAACGTGGTCGAATGTTAAATATGCACTTGAGATGTTGAGATGCAGGCAGGGCGCACATTTAAATTCAGAGCATCTCAGCGGGGATAAATTAACAGGGTTCAGACGTCAGACTGATTTACATCTACTAACTAGTTGCGAGATATGGCGGACCATAGTGGGATTAGGTAGAAGTAAACGGAGTCCGATCATTGGTTCGAATACGCTCAGGACCCCCATCATCGACGATTTTCCCGATCGGAGTGGCCGAGTCAGATGGATACGAACCTTTAAATTATTATTTATATTATATTTTATTGGATCATCCCTGTAAACGTAAACATGTAAACCACATTCCTCGCTGCCTGTCTCGCTACCTCGTTCTTTTCCCCCTTGCAGCTTCTCTGCCACGTTTTTATTTTTTCAGGAACCACGTCACACTTGAGATTAAATTATACAGATTAAATGTTATGGATCCGGCATTCAATTTCTAGAATGAAAATATTCAATCCTACTACGTAATAGAGAGTAGGGCAAGATTGGTCGATCAATGGGATTTTAGGTCGATCGGCCGAACACATCCGATTTGATTTCGGATCAAGATTACATGATTACATATCTTGATTAAACCTTGGAAGCTTTTCTGTAGGTTTTGCCTGCCAGGTGGGGGCATGAAGAATGTCACAATTAATCGTTGCGAAGACCGAGTTTTACTGTACGTTCTAGACTCTCCTCATGTACACGGTTCACATCGTTCACAGTGAATAAATGAGCTCCCAAAGGTAATGATCTCATATATGATCAAGTCTTCCAAATCATGTAATTAGTGGATTTAGTCAGACTATTGGGACACTAAACTGGGATCCGATCCGAGGGTGAAAGGAGGTCAAAGCGACAGTCTCTTTGTCGGACTCCACCTGGTGAACACACCGCCACACTTTTCCCCTTGCTCCACACTAGCCACGGACAAGACCGATGTGGCTAGTGATGTGGCTCAAGCTACAGATCTGTGGCTTGACTCAATTTGTCGTACTATAGCTTCTTGACTCCACTCCCGTCAACCCCGAACTAGTCCGCCCTTGATCTCCCAGATGTGATAGTTTGTGGCATCACACCGATGCTTGGCCTCGGCCTGCCCGCTGCGGGGATCTATAAGACCCATACTCCCTCCTACTTTACTTTTTTCCAGACCTGAATACTTCTATCCCTTAACCTGAAGACTTCTATTACATAACTTATTTTTAACTATTTCCCTCCCATACATGTCGAAAAACGATCATGTCACTCAGCATGCACGGTTCAGGAAGAGAGTGCTGGGAAAACTCTCCACACATGGATCTCTGCGATCCTTATTCTCGCGAGCGTCTCGCTCGAGGTGAGCGACTACTTTTCTTTTTGCTTTCCCCCTCTCCTCCTGTTTACCTTATTCTGAGACACCCTCCATTAGGATCTGTTGAGCGCGAGACTGAACGCACCTCCGATAGGCGCGCACCTTCCGAGGTTGTTAGCTACCCGGAAACTCAATCCATCGTATCTGATGGAGAGTTTGGCCGTGTGGACCCCACTGGCTGGTACCCGCACTACAAAAAATGCATGCAATATTTCCTCGGCAGTCAAAATACTCCCACGGTTCAATCCGTAGCAGCCTTTATCAATATTCGTCTACCATTCCAGCGCCCTTCAGAGGCGACTCTATCTACTCAGGAGTCTCCGTATATTTCCCTTCGACCTTATGTTCGGCGCTTGATTGTCACGGCGCAAGACTCCCCTGTTACGATGCAAGCATTCTTCGGTGATGACTGGGAGGCGGGAGTGGGTTGCATTTACAAGCAAGAGCGTATCAACTACCTTTTCACGGCTAAGAGTAGTGGATGGGCGGAAACCAAGACGGCTTACGATATGCTACCCGATGAGCAAACTCCCTTCTTGCGTCCACTGCGGGACCCTTCTGAGGAGGAAATTCGGGCAGCAGAGGCCCGGTGGAGTGAATGGCTGGCCATGGAAGATTGGATGGTGGGGGCCCGGAGCCCCTGGTGAAGGAAAGGGGGAGACCCCACACTTATGAGATATGACTACTTTGGGTTTCATCCACTCTTTTCCTTTGTTTGGCACAGGATAAAAGATGGGAAATTTGTTGAGGGTATAGTTCCAACTTCCGGCGTTGCAGACTTGCAAGTAGTCTAGGCGTTGACTATCATTTACATTCATTTTCACATACATCATCCAAGATAAACCCGTAGTACTGGATCATAGACAATTTAGTACCAAATGATCGCCTTTGAACCCGCGCGCCAATGCACAAGTGATCGTCAGGCGGATCCCCTGTCAGAATCAATAGTGCCGCACCGCCACAGGCACAGACCAGCGTGACAAATACTTGATATATTAACTATGGGTAATCATTTATCGGAATTAATCTAGAAGATTTCAAAAATTACCTACTTGGGTTTAGTTAAAGTCGTGATATGTTTTACTCCACTTGACCCGGTGACTCAGATCTTAACATGTCAATTCCATATTTCGCCCACTTCAATAGTTTCCCCAAGATTATTCCTGGGCTGAGCTGAAGGTTCCGATCGTCAGGGTCACGAAATACACACACAAGCCCAATTGTGATATATCAAGTTCTCCGTAACCAGGTTCTCGGGAATCATCGTCGCCCAAATCGAAATTTTAAAGAGCAAAAAAAACAACATGGCCCAACCCCATGACCCTGTTCACATTTACGAACACGATGACAAGGGAACAACCCTCCTTCCCCATCTAGCATCTCATTTACCGCTCTCATCGGCACTTCTGCGCCGTATTCAACATGGAATTGCCTACCCAGCACCCACTGCCAAGATCTTAGTCACATTCCCCCAATCAGCCTCCCCATCCCCTGACAGGCCATGGCTGGCTGCGCGAGTGGATCTCTTCCGGGGCCGCGAAACCCAGATCATCATCTACTCCAGCCTTGAAGCGGAGCACACATCAATCCAGCCGATCGGTTCAGCCCCAGCCCCCCCTGTCACCCCTAGTGACGGGTGTCCCTGTCCCAGTCCCGGCCCACCGGAGGCGGAAAGGGAAGCGGAAAACAATCACGCCAGTCCCGGTCCCAATTATGTAGTAGCCACTCTCCACACGGCCTCCCCTGCTTTTCTGGATCTGGCCCGTGCCCAACTATTGGCTCTGCTAGCCTATATCAAAGCAAATTTGTTACCAGAGTACCTTGCCTCCCTGCCAGCTGACTATGGACAGCCAGCTGCGACGCAGTCGCCGAATGGCGTTCCCTTGATTCCTGCGCCGGATCCGAAGGCTTTTCTTATTGGGACTTTGCATACGGGGTTGTTTACGTTGCTTTTGGAGTCGGGCGTTTTTCCGGTCCCTGATGCTGATGCCAGTCCGGTGCTCTTGCCTGGGTTGAAGGTACATCGGTATGATAATCCGCCGTATAACAAGTATTTCTTTTCGAGGGATGCGTTTACGGTGCGGGATGGGGCGGAGATCCCGTTGCCGGATGGATATCGGTATCATGATGGGAAGGGACGGGTAGGGGTTTTGGATGAGCATTTGGATCTTGTGCAGAGTCGGACTAGTATTCCTAGATCTAGGGCGCAACTGTCTACTATGCCTGGTGTGGCGATTTATTGTGATGAGTCTGCTGGGTCTGGTGAGGAAGATGAAATGCCTATTGCGTGGGCTTTTCTGGGTCTTGATGGGCCTTTGGCTACTTTGCATGTTGAGCCTGAGCATCGGGGGAAGGGTCTTGCGCTTTGCTTGTCGAAGGAGACTATGCGAAGGGGTATGGATCCTGATGGGGTGTTTGGGGCTGATAGGCTTGGATTCATGGATGAGAAGCTGCGACAGAAGACGACTGCTTGGGTGCATACTGAGGTTGCGCAGGCCAATAAGGCTAGTCGGAGGGTTATGGAGAAGGTTGGTGGTGAGGTTTTGACAATCGTGATGTGGGTGGTGATTGAGCTTTGTGATTGAAGATCACCTCACATGCAAGTTCAAACCTCGGAGTGTTGGAACTATGAATTCCTAGAGCGTAAATAGACATTATACATATTGCATATAAACACAGTTATGAATTGATTAGAGTTGATACATGTACAGGGATGAACTTGCAATACCCAAAGTGTGGCGGACCAATAGTTCAATGTTGCTTGGGTCTCGTCGTTCACATTGACCATCACGCGGAACATCCAAGCATCATGCACAGTTCAAAGCACCCAGGATTGGGTTGTTGCACCTACTTGAGGGAGGATTTAGATCGCATAACCTTATGCTAGTACCTCGAGCGTGCCCTATGTATTTCCATCGCCTTCAGACTGTCGGGTATCTAAGTAATCGACCTCGGGATAAGAGATATATATACTTCAATGTTGGGTTCGACTAGAATATCCCAATCGTTCGATTTGATCATTACCTAGGTACATTCCAAGCCTTGATCGCATATAGGCAAAGGTCACCTAATACAGTACGCATATAGTTGAAACCTGGGTATGACGGTCTGTCTCAAGATCTCCCGTTGATTCGTCCATTTGTTAGATAAGGATTTGAGAACATATTGAACCAAAGAAATCATCGTTTGTTGGAGTCAAAAATCAAATATGACAATGTATAAACTTCTATTACATATTTGATCCCTTCCAACCTAGTAGATAACATGCATTCTTCGTCAAATTATTGAAAATAACATTGAGCCTCTCGCTGTCTTGAGTCATAGTTGACTCAAGTACGTCGATCCCCCAAAGAGGCTTAGCGTTCCGATGATCGGGGTTGAACATAATTATCGGCCAACTCGCCCTTCCTCGTCTTCCTTCTCTCTAAACATCTCCAATTCCAGACCAATTGACCAATTTCCATATCGCCATAATGAGCAACAACAAGGCTGTCGCCGAGAACATGCTTTGGGGAGGTCGTTTCACCCGTAAGTTCCCTCTCAACCCCGCCAATTCCCCCACCTCCAATCTCGCATTGACTCACTCTAACAAAAAATGACCAGAGGGCCTCGACCCCCTTATGGTGAAGTACAACGAGTCTCTGCCCTATGACCGCATCATGTGGAAGCAGGATATCGCCGGCTCTATTGCCTTCGCCCGCGCCAATAAGAACAATGGCATCCTTACACCCCACGAGTTCGCCGAGATCGAGCGCGGCTTCAAGGTGATCGCGGAGGAGTGGCGCACAAACACCTTCGAGGCCAAGCCCAACGACGAGGATATTCACACTGCCAACGAGCGCCGTCTCGGTGAGATTATCGGCAAGGAGATTGGTGGCAAGCTGCACACTGGCCGCTCCCGCAATGAGCAGGTCGCTACCGATATGCGCTTGTGGCTGCGTGATGAGCTGCGTATCCTGGACCAACAGCTCTGTGATCTTGTCAAGGTCTCCATTGCCCGTGCCGAGAAGGAGATTGACTACATCATGCCTGGTTACACCCACCTGCAGAAGGCCCAGCCTGTCCGCTGGTCTCACTGGATGCTGTCGCACGCTACTGCGTTCGCCAGCGAGCTGCAGCGTCTGCGTGAGGTGATCCGTCGTGTTAACCGGAGTCCTCTGGGCTGTGGTGCTCTGGCGGGTAACCCCTTCAACATTGACCGTGAGGCTGTGGCCAAGGAGCTGGGCTTCGACGACCTGCTGTACAACTCGATGAACGCTGTTGGTGACCGTGACTTTGCTATGGAGACCATGCAGTGGGGTAGCTCTTTCATGCTCAAGATCTCCCGCTGGGCTGAAGATTTGATCATCTACAGCAGTCTGGAGTTCGGTTTCGTGCGCCTGTCCGATGCGTACTCCACTGGCTCTTCGCTGATGCCCCAGAAGAAGAACGCTGACAGCTTGGAGCTTCTCCGTGGAAAGTCTGGCCGTGCTTTCGGTCAGATGGCCGGTCTGATGATGACCATCAAGGGTCTGCCCACTACCTACAACAAGGATCTGCAGGAAAGCATCGAGCCTCTGCTTGACCACATCAAGACTGTCAGCGACAGCATCCTGATCGCAACTGGTGTGCTGTCCACCTTGACTGTCAACCCCGAGAAGATGATTGCTGCCTTGGCACCGGAGATGCTGGCCACCGAGATCGCTGACTACCTCGTCCGCAAGGGCGTTCCCTTCCGTGAGGGCCACCACATTTCCGGCCGCGTGGTCCAGCTTGCTGAGAGCACCAACGTTCCCATGGACACCCTCACCCTGGAACAGCTTCAGGGTCTGGATCCTCGCTTCGATGCGGATGTGCAGACTTGTCTCGACTATGAGCGTGCCGTCGAGCTGAAAGATGCCATTGGTGGCTGCAGCAAGCGGGCTGTTATTGAGCAGACTGCCGTGTTGAGAAAGTTGCTGTAGATCTACTTGAAATAGTAGTAGATGGAGTTATTCTGTGCAGCATATATCATGAAAAGTACCAGCGGTTGAGCTATTTTGGTTAGATTCAAAACAGATATAATTTTTTCGGTTCACATCACTTCTTCCACTTGCGTATACACTACTCCACGCTGGCTATAATGCACTTTCAAAAGGTAGATGTATACACTTACGTTTATAGTAAGCTATCTGGATAAGCTATAGGAATCATGATCTAGTCGGGTACTTGACTCGCAGCTATAGGTAAATTTCTGATCTGGTTAGACGTGTGCCTAAAGGATTGAGGGGGTACATGGAGCATTGTCTGGAATTCCCATCATAATGCACCACGTATTACATATTCAAAAAGGCTTGAAGCATAAATCAATTCTGACGCGCTGATGAACATGAGGTTTCTAAAACGATGTCACGAGCAAAGGAAAAATTAGCGGAAGAAAAAACAGAGAAATCAACCGAGTCTCCTGACCCCCAACCCCATTGTCACAGCTGGCGTCTTCCTCTCCCCATTCACCTCAAACTCCGCTTCTCCAGCAATATAGGCAGGCGGGACCTCACTCGTAGTCGGCGAAAGAGGACCAGAATCCATAAAAGCTCCATCCACAACCTTATTCCCAACAGACAGAGGTGGAGAAACAGGCGAAGAAACAGAATGGGAAACAGGAGGCGACACAGGAGGAGAAACAAGAGATGATGCACCAGATTCACCACGAGAATCCGTAATCGAATTCCCAAAGTCCATAAAACTCATGAAATGTTGCGAATGCCACGAGTTCTCTTTTCCCTTATCCGCTTCCTCACGGTTTCCATGATCATTCTTGTTCCAATCCCTAATAGAAACCTCGCCATCTTCGCGAGGATCCCCAGAATACCGATCCAGATTCGCACCCATAACGACTCCCTCTTCGGTAACTAGTCGTCGTGCCGTGTTGCGCGCCATTAATTTGGGACTCATTCTGCTAGGTGGGGAAGAACCTGATGTAGAATCTCCGGACCCGGAGCTGGATTTTGGGCTTTCATGTGTATTTCTCGGCGAAGATGATACCGAGGCGGCCAGGGAATCCTTAAGAGGGCTTGAGGGCCCAGATACGGTTCGTTGGTAGAGCAAGATACCTCGTCGTTGATCCAGGGGCTGATTGATAAGATCTCTTGATGAGTCGGAAGGGAGCTCGGCTCTCATGCGCTGGAACGTTGAATCTGGGAGCTCAGGCGTGTAGCCTGGTCGGTTGGGGATGGAAGCGAGGAGCTCAGTTGAGGGGATGTTGGGAGTGACAATGGTCATTGGTTTGGCGTGTCCATTGACTAGACTGAGGCTTGTTGTTGATTTATCAGGGTGACATGTTAGGGTGGACATCATTGTATCGTTGTTGGAGTCTACGAACGAGGGCTCGAGGTGTGGGTAGAGAGAGCCTGGAAGAAGATTAATGCATTTTTTTGTTATTTAGGTGTGGGATTTGGGACTCACGGTTGCCATTGACTTTATTTAGCCGTTTCATGTACAAAGTTGGGCTGCCGGGGCCGCTGGGATGTGACGGTTGGCCAAATGGACCAGGGTCGATGGTGCGGCATTGGGCTGCTTTCATGCGGCTTCTGCGCCTCCAGAGGAAGAGGAGGAGTACCGCAATAAGCAAGGCTAATATGCCTCCGACGACTCCGCCATTTATGGCGCCGTGGTTGTTGGAGATGGATGTTGAGGGTGAAGTTGACGAGCTTGTAGATGTCGCAGATGTGATAGAAGTTGAACTCGAGCTAGTACCTCCGATGATCGAAGTGGAAGACGGGGATACTTGAGCTACCAAAGTCGTGCTTGTAGTGCTGGAGCTTGAGCTTGAGCTTGTTGAGGTTGACGATGGACTGGAAGTGCTCGAGGACTTGGTAGTTGTGGTCGTCGTAGACGAGGTGGAATCATCGTCTGGGCATACACCCGATGTACACGGATTGCTTGAACAACAACCTTTGTAGTCGCCAGCGGTGCAAACATACCACAGTTTATCGCCAGTACATGTTGTGTCTGCCCGTGGAAACAAGTGATCCATCAAATCCATGGTGAAGCGCGGTAACGAGTAACAAGCAGGAAACGAAGCGGGTAAACAGTAGGGAAGGGAAAGGAATCAAGATAAGGTAAGAGGGAATCATACACTGCAGGGATTGTTATTTCGCATTTGGCTCGAACTTCCACAAAGTGGCTTTGAAGGTGGCGGAAGACTGGGTTGTTTCTTTGTTTTCCAAATTCGAAGCGATGCCTACACCTAATTTGAAGAACCCCAAGGACGCACTACGGATCAACCTGAACAAATGGACCCGAAGAGAATCATATCTTGATGGTAAATACTTGACTCGGAAATTCAACTGATACCCAAGCAGAACCACTACCAATAGTAGGTAGGGTGAACAAAATGGATCTCTTCCACCGTAAGGCCAAGACCAAGACCAAAAACTAACTGAACACCGAGGACAATTTCAGGAGTAACATGAACATGTATGAACATGAACGGGAACAAAGAACAGAACAAGAACAAAAGACACTAAAAAAAGATTTATATTTGGGAAGTTTTCCGTCAGACTTTGAGATTGCGATGTAAAATACGAAGAGCTAATCCAAAGCCCTAGGACGAACCCGGAATTCAGATTTCACGTCCCATATTTTGACGTTATTCATGAAAGGTTATTCGCGGTAAATATCATCACTCGGAAAGGAACACGACCAGTCTTTGTTACCACACAGACCATCCCTCGTTCACTAACTCCCCCATGTAGCCCCATCGTATGATCAACTGGCAAACGAGAAAGTGAAGTTGGGAATCCACAAAAGGAACAAGCGGTTGGGAAACATACCAAGCAGAGAGACCAAGAGTGGGAAAATGCGGAGACTGGAGGTGTGAAGAAGGAAGAAGACAAAGAGAGGAAGATGAACGCTTTTATAGTGAGGGACGACTTATGCCTATCTGGTTCGTCGGAATCAAACAGCAAACGGCAAACAGCAAACGGCAAACAGCAAACGGCAAACAGCAAACAGCAAACAAAACAGCAGACAGTAGTCACATTCACTTCAAGGACAAACATTCAAGTTCATGTACTAATGTTTGTATGCCTGTTTCCATGACGGCGAGCATCAAGTGGAAATCTCGTCTGTTACGACACTGAGCTTACACGGAGGAAAAGAGTCTACATTACATATGGAGCAAAGATAGAGAACCGATTAAAAGGAAATTCCAGTGTATCAGACAAACTGAGGAAAAGCACTCAGTACACCAACTCTCTTCGCCTGTAAGTTAAAAGAAAATAGGAAATATGGCTATACAGGATGGTAAAATAACAAAACAAGAAACATGCTCTTTTCGTGGATTCCTCCGTCGATACCACACTAGTCACCTTGGAACCAAATAATCCCAGGATGTGGTATCTTTCAACTCCTCCCAGAGATAAGGTGTTTAGTAAGTACGCTTGAAGGGGGGAACAGGCTTGCACTCGGCCGCATCCAGAGTGTTGGCCTCAACGGCACGGTAGCCCAGCTCGACCTTGCCGTGGGCCTCCTTCTGCCAGGTGAGGGAGTGCTTCATCCAGTTGACATCGTCACGCTCGGGGTAGTCCTCACGGGCGTGAGCACCACGAGACTCCTTGCGGTTGGCGGCGGCAGTGGCGGTTTGGGTACTATTAAGAAGGTTAGTTTTTTACTACATGGTGGAAAATCGGGAAAGGGATACATACGCGCAAGTCAACAGGTTGCGGAGCTCAAGGGTCTCAACAAGATCCGAGTTCCAGATCATGCTGCGGTCCTTGGTACCGACCTGGTTGTACCAGGTGTCGATCTCGGTGACCTTCTGGACACCCTCATCCAGGGACTCCTGGGTACGGAACACACTGACATCAGTCTGCATGGCTCTCTGCATGGCGTTGCGGACCTCGAAGGTGGACTTGGGACCATCGGCGTTGCGAGCGAAGTCAAGGTCCTGGATGGACTGAGCACCGGCGTCGGAAGCCAGGGGCTTGTGGGGCTTGCCAGGGGAGGCAGTGTCACGGACACGGTGGGACACGGCACGACCGAAGACGATCAGATCGAGCAGGGAGTTGGCACCCAGACGGTTGGCACCGTGGACGGACACACAGGCGGCCTCACCACAGGCGTACAGACCAGGAACGACCTTGTCGTTACCGTTCGCATCAACGTCAATGACCTCACCGGTGTACTTGGTGGGGATACCACCCATGTTGTAGTGGACAGTGGGCAGGACGGGGATGGGCTGCTTGGTGACATCGACACCAGCGAAGATGGAAGCAGTCTCGGAAATACCGGGCAGACGCTCGTGCAGCAGCTCAGCGGGCAAGTGGCTCAGCTGGAGGTAGATGTGGTCCTTGTCGGGACCGACACCACGGCCCTCACGGATCTCCAGGGTCATGGAACGGGAGACAACGTCACGGGAAGCCAGATCCTTGGCGGTAGGAGCGTAACGCTCCATGAAACGCTCACCCTCGGAGTTGAGCAGGTAACCACCCTCACCACGCGAACCCTCAGTGATCAGACATCCGGCACCGTAGATACCAGTGGGGTGGAACTGGACGAACTCCAGATCCTGGTTGGGGAGACCAGCACGGGCAACCATGGCCATACCGTCACCAGTGCAAGTGTGAGCGGAAGTGCAAGAGAAGTAGGCACGTCCGTATCCACCAGTGGCCAGAACGGTGTGGTGAGCCTTGAAACGGTGGATGGTACCGTCCTCCTGGTTGTAAGCGATGATACCACGGCACTCACCGTTCTCCATCAGGAGATCGAGGGCGAAGTACTCGATGAAGTAGTTGGTGTTGTGGCGCAGAGACTGGCCGTAGAGAGTGTGCAGCAGAGCGTGACCGGTACGGTCAGCGGCGGCGGCGCAACGGTAAGCCTGACCACCCTTGCCGAAATCTCTGGACTGACCACCGAAAGCACGCTGGTAAATGCGACCATCCTCGGTACGGGAGAAGGGGCAACCGTATCCCTCCAGCTCGCGGACGGAGGCGGGAGCCTCACGGGTCATGTAGTGAATCGCATCCTGGTCACCAAGCCAATCGGAACCCTTAACGGTGTCGTACATGTGCCATCTCCAGTCATCCTCGTGCATGCTGTAGTTCAATTAGTTGCCGATCCGGGGTAAAATCCTCGTCTAAGCGAAGCTTTGGGGGAGAAACCTACTTTCCAAGGGCAGCGTTAATACCACCCTGGGCAGCAACAGTGTGAGAGCGAGTAGGGAAAAGCTTAGAAACACAGGCAGTGTTGAAACCAGCTTCGGCCAGACCGAAGGCAGCACGGAGACCGGCACCACCGGCACCAACGACAACGGCATCGTACTCGTGGTCCTGCAACAGTCAGAATCTCATCTCTTAGATCAATTGACCTTCTGCGGCGGTATCGGCTTACAATGACGGGGTACTTCTGAGAGATGTAGCCTTCGGCAGCCTTGGCGCGCAGCGCCTGGGGGGCCCAGATCATGGCTGTCGATGCGGTTAGTGATTAGGACGTGACGTGATCGAATTGAAGGGTTCTCAATGCATACAAGCAGGCCGCGATGAGGAGAAAAGGCGTCTCTGGTTCCGCAAGACACGGGAAACCTGCAGTTCGTAAACAACTCGGTCAGTTCATCCATCGCACCCGGGCCGAAAATCATCATCGCAAGTCGGCTACTAACCTTGGAGGCGGGAGCCAAGCTCCGCAAGCTTATAGAGCTCATGATGACGGGTCTGAAGAGAAGAAACTCCCTAAACACCCGAAAGAAGAGTATACACCGGTATCACGGTGGAGATTGATATTGGTAGAGGGAGAGGTGGAAGAACTTCCTTACGAGAACAGGGCAACTTCGGCGATGGAATTCGGCTTGCGGATGGCAGTTGGTGCTGACATAATCTCCAGCTTTTTACAATTGAACGCGCTGTGATTGGCTGAATCGGGTCCTGCTCATTTTCGTGCGCCGTCACTTGCCTCGGGCTGCCGGGTGACACGTGACCTCGTTTTCGTAGATCCAGCTTTATGATCATGAACTATCAGGACTATTCTATGTAAAAGTAGGCTAATGGGGATGTTGATGATAGATCGATCATGTTACACCTGATCCATTCGATTTAGGCACTTTTCATTTGCCTTCTACATGCTGAGCACTATCATTCTTGCTACAATCCATTAGCCGATGTGTCTTCTCATCCCTTTCCCCGGATATACGATCTTCCCACAATAACGGGATCTGGTTTCTCCGGCACCGAGATATCGGCATTCATCACGCTTATGTATGGCGATCGGGTGGATCTGGATGTACGAGGCTAAACAAACTACTAGTGTATGCTGTAGCTGTTTACGGAAAAATAATAAGTATGGAAGATTATAGATTCGTTCACACGGTCAAGGGTAAATGCCCCAAACCAACATGCAAAAAGAAAACTGGAGTGATCGTACAAGCCTATGCACCATGCCCATGCCAGAACAAGCCCAGTGATCTAGTTGTACTGCATGTATGTGGCAGTCGAGTTGAACTTCAGGTTGCCCTTGATCACCTTCTCTACCGATGCCAAGAAATCCTTTTCGGTCGCAACCTTCCGTCGGGCACGGATGGCAAACATACCAGCCTCGGTCGCAACACTGCGCAGCTCCGCACCAGTTGCGTTAGGGCATAGTCGTGAAATCAGCTCCCATCGAATGTCCCGCTCGACAGACATGCTCTTGGCGTGAATACGCAGAATGTTGGCACGGCCCTCAACGTCAGGGAGAGAGAACTCGATCTTTCGATCAATACGACCAGGACGCATCAGCGCCGGGTCCAGTGTAGATGGTCGGTTAGTGGCAAACATGACCTTGATGTTACCACGGGCGTCGAAACCATCCAGCTGGGTAATAAGTTCCAGCATGGTTCGCTGGACTTCGTTATCACCACCGGCACCGTCATCGAAACGAGCTCCACCGACGGCGTCAATTTCGTCGAAGAAAATGATACAGGCCTTCTTTGTTCGAGCCATCTCAAAGAGCTCACGGACCATGCGAGCACCCTCACCAACGTACTTCTGTACCAACTCACTTCCGATGACACGGATGAATGTAGCATCGGTTCGATTGGCTACAGCACGAGCGCAAAGAGTCTTACCGGTACCGGGAGGACCGTAAAGCAAAGCACCCTTGGGCGGGTCAATACCCAAGTTCACGAACCGCTCTGGTGATAGCAACGGCATCTCTACGACCTCTCGTAGCTTCTCAATTTGTTCTTTGCAGCCACCCACGTCGCCATAGGTCACGTCGGGCTTATCTTCGACAGTCATCATTGTCACTGTGGGGTCGATCTTGGGCGGGAGCGGCAGCATAATCTGGTACTTATTCCGGTCGACACTAAACTCATCAGCACTTCCGTAGCATTGTACCCAGGTGGAGATGAACATACCCGACTCGCATACCCTCCTCAATATCTGTCGGACTCACGCGCTCTCCTAGGTTGACCACAAACTTGGCAATCTGTTTGACGTTGATGACATATTTGCTCTTGTCCGAGTCCTTTTCATCCTGGATAATCTTTGTGCACCGGGCCACTTGCAGCGGTTGCTCCTCGGCCATCCGTTGTCGATCGGCAGCAACATCCCAAAGGTGTGGCGGGGCGAGACCGGTGTCGGATTCCTGGAGCGTGTATGAGCTTCGGTCGGTTCAAGGGATCGAGATAGCTGGATAAATAATCACCTTCACACCAATCTTTTCGTTCACGCTTGCTTGCTTATCCTTGATATCCTTCTCGAGCTTCTGAAGCGCCTTTGCGTAGGGCGCCGCGCCGTAAGTCTTGAGTACTGCGATGTCACTGGGGGCAAGAAGTTAGCGATCCATCACTGGGCATGACTTGACAGCAATCTTTGTGATCCCAAACAACCATAAGCACTTACTCATCTGTGAGAGGTGTGATCTTCTTCTCTGGCTCTTCGTCATCTGCGAAGTTCTTCTGGTACTTCTCCCAGTTCTGTCCCGTGGCGCTAGGCATACTGAGAGGTGTTGACAGCCTCGGGCTGAGAACCTAGGATCGAGACAAAAGACGGGAGATAGCTAGAGAAAGCAAGTGAGGCAAGAGGAAAAGTCGAATGATGCTGAATCGGCAGAAATTTGGAGGTGGATGGTATAAAGGAATAGGATGGTGATGGTGATGTAGCAGAGCTGCGGTGGCCGAGCTCAACTCACTAATCAGTGCCAAGCTTCATCACCGCCCCAGAACCTCGCAGAATTTCTGTGTGTTCACTCCACCACCGCAATTCGACTTCCCCTGTTTATTGTTTTTACATAGGTTGCTTTTTGATATCAACCTTCAAGATGGCGACCGCATTGGTTCCTGGAAATGGTGCCAACAGCTCCTTTAAGGTGCGACCTGCGAAACTCTTGTGTGTGGACTAAATTCTGATGGCGAGCAGGACAAGGAGAAGCCTATGGCCGTGCGGACCTCCAACATTATGGCAGCTCGGGGTATGTCATTCAGTCCTTTCATTCAACATCTATCATACTAATACTTTGTTTCTAGCCGTCGCCGATGCTATTCGAACAGTATGCATATTCAAAACACGATTTACGGAGATGAGGGGCTAACGAGGTGACAGTCATTGGGACCCAGGGGTATGGATAAGATGGTAGGTCCACCATAATTGCTCCCAGTTGGCATGATACTAATGAATGTATAGATCCAAACACCCAAGGGAAACACTATTATCGTATGCCAGCCGCCCAATTCCTTTCCGTGACCTCCCCGACTAACCCCCGCAGACCAACGATGGAAACACCATGTTGAAGGATATGAGCGTGATGCACCCCGCTGCCCGTATGCTGGTCGATCTCAGTGCTGCACAGGATGTTGAGGCTGGTGATGGAACAACCTCGGTTGTTGTCATTGCTGGCAGTCTGCTCGGCGCTGCTGAGCGTTTGCTATCCAAGGGCATCCACCCCACCGTCATTTCCGAGTCATTCCAGCGTGCTGCCAATGCTGCCGTCGAGATCCTCACCAACATGTCCCGCCCTATCAACCTGTCCGATCGCGCTACCCTCCTCCAAGCTGCCTCAACCTCCCTCTCCTCGAAGATTGTCTCCCAGCACTCCGGTTTGCTGGGTCCCATGGCCGTTGACTCCGTGTTGAAGGTTGTAGACCAGAAGACCGCTGAGAACGTTGACTTGCGAAACATCCGTATTGTGAAGAAGGTCGGCGGTACTATTGAAGACAGTGAGATGATTGATGGTTTGGTGTTGAATCAGCCCGTCATCAAGAGCAGTGGTGGTCCGACAAGAATTGAGAAGGCCCGGATAGGTCTCATTCAATTCCAACTGAGCCCGCCCAAGCCTGACGTACGCCTCTCGACCCTGAAATTTGGCATGAAATCGATGCTGACTACTTTCTAGATGGAGAACCAGATCGTTGTGAACGACTACCGCCAGATGGACAAGATTCTGAAGGAGGAGCGCCAGTACCTGCTCAACATGGTTAAGAAGATTCAAAAGACCAAGTGTAACGTGCTTTTGATTCAGAAGTCTATTCTGCGTGACGCCGTCAACGACCTTTCCCTGCACTTCCTGTCTCGTCTGAAGATTCTCGCCATCAAGGATATCGAGCGTGATGAGGTTGAGTTCTTGTGCAAGTCCCTTGGCTGCAAGCCCGTTGCCAACGTCGACTCTTTCACTGAGGACAAGCTTGGTACTGCCGACCTTGTCGAGGAGGTCCAGGCTTCGGGTGCCCGTTACGTCAAGATCACCGGCATCAAGTCCCCCACCACCACCCCCACCAACCAAACTGTGTCGATTGTCGCCCGCGGCGCCAACCACCTGATTCTGGACGAGGCCGAGCGATCCCTGCACGATGCTCTTTGTGTCATCCGCTGTCTCGTCAAGAAGCGTGCCTTAATTGCCGGTGGTGGTGCTCCTGAGGTCGAGGTGGCCCACACTCTTGCCATGCGGGCTCGTGAGCTCACGGGTACCGAGTCTATCTGCTGGAAGGCCTTTGCCGATGCCATGGAGGTTATTCCTACCACTCTTGCCGAGAACGCTGGTTTGAACTCGATTAAGGTCGTCACTGAATTGCGTCATCGCCACGCCCAGGGCCAGCACAACGCTGGTGTCAGCATTCGCAGTGGAGGTGTCAAGGATGATATCACCGAGGAGAACATCCTGCAGCCTCTGCTAGTCAGCACCAGCGCCATTGAGTTGGCTGCTGAGACCGTGAAGATGATCATGAGAATTGATGACATTGCTCTGTCGCGGTAAAACTTTCACACGGCACAGGGTTGTATGATGAAATGCAATGTGATTGCAACGAGTAATTACCAACAAAAAAATATCCATTTTGATAGAAGACTTCTAGATCTGACCTCTAAATTAAATTTGCACGGATGAGCCACCAGGTATCTCGTACGTAGATAGACACCGGATCTCACCATAGAGACCCCGCGCATGGGAATCAAGATACGACAGCGCATACGGCTTCGCCTCCGAGTCTGCATGCATGCGAGGCTGGATTTTATCGTGGCAAACGTGAAAATACGCCCTATTAGAATGTCCTCCAATGTTTGGCGCTAGTGACTAGAGAACAACGGATAGAATCAGGCTCCAGCTACCTAAAAGGTATCTGGAATAGAGACCCAATACATGATTTCATTGGCTATGAATTGCGCATGATAAGGTAGATACGGCTCATTGGCATGCCCTACTACGGACGATGAGTTCAATACAATCTACCCCTGCCAGAAACCGAGCACAAGTGCAAGAAAACAAGCAGGAGACTGAGTCTGAGTAGACAATTATGTCAAATTGACTTGTTTTCAGTGACTGGCATCGGCCTACCTAATTCGGTTCTCATGTTGATTACACATAGTAGTGCATCAAAAGTACCATACGGAATTGCGGCTGACTCCTGAGGCAAATTGCGGAAGTTGGAACTTGGAAGTCAACTGCACTGTTTATTCTAACTATTCTGATTGGCCAGACTTGATGCGCAGCAAAGCATGCATATGTGCGCAGTGTTGGGCAATTCTAGATCAGCGCGTAGTGAAACCCCACATGTAGGCTCATCTTGGATCCGGAAAATATACGCCCATATCGAACTTTGGTGCACATCCAATTGATTGATAGACATTGATGAGGCGCGGTCCGTTCCGGTACAGCTGAACGCGTCCTGCATGTACAGTGACCCCCACATATGCTGTTTGGTGGGCTACGCAGTGATGCAGACATATCGTTCAGTTCACTGCAGTTATTCCGCCAATGTGCATACGGCAACTCAGCCTCGTCGTAGATAATGCATGTTGATACCTGAGGCGACTAAACAGACAAATACTTATACGGGCAATCCTCTGCCTCTTGTCAACCATTTTATCAAGATATCATTCAACAGACAAGCTTTCGCTATCAGAATAACATTGAACATATCAACACGCCTAAACAGTAGCTGGATACAACTTTGAAATGGCCAAAAAGTAAGTACGCCTGTTATATATTGGTCCTAGAACTGCACTATATTGACCACTAAAGAATCTGTCGCGACTTTGCCAAGCATGGTTCCTGCCGATTCAATCCCTGTCGATTCGAGCATGTTGCTCCCCAAAACGCGTCTCAGCCTTTAACCGATAACCAAGGCCAGAAAGATCGCAAGCCCGAACAATCTGGCGAGTTTGGACAATGGAGGAGGAAAGCATCTGCCAATTATCCTTTGGGGCCAGGACTAGGTCCATTCTTTATGGAGGCTAGAAGGCTCATCGAGGTTGACGAAAGCACCTTACAAAATGTGATTCGGCTTCTTTCCAATGAAAGCGGCCTGAGAAAGATCCAGGAGCTGATTGGAGCGGACTTCTCTTCTCTACCAAATGCCACAAAGAGTACGACTTTCCAGAGGATTCTTCCATTCTTGGAACTTATCACCTATCCTGAAGTCATCTCGTCTTTGGTTCTGGAGCAAGCTGTCGTTACGATATTCAACTGCATATTCGGGCCCAATGGTCGCCGGGGAAAGCCTTTCTTGGAATTTCTCTCGGAAACTGTGAGTCTAGAGCTAGACAGGGATAGAAATGCGGCAGTCCTGTACCTTGAAATATCTCTACAAGTCTTCTCTAAGGTAGTTGAGCTGAACTCAACCGCCTTCGTCCAAGAGCCTTTGAAGCCAGTGGCACAACGATTTGCGGAAATTCTCACGACAATTCATGCCCTGGATAGCGGAAGCTCCATTCATCAGTCATACCAATATCTGGAGCGTCTCCAGCGACAGCTTGATATTGGACTCTCTTTGCCAAAATTATCAGGGACGCTGAAGAAACTCGAATCAAGCCAAAAGACAGTGGCGTTTGTCACCCAACGAGACCCACCCGGTGGCCGCCATGACAACGACCATGCAGATATCTGCAAAATCAACATCATGCCAACATTTGATGAGATATCCAGCTCTCGTTCAGAATATTTGCCCCCCAAGGATCCTCGTCAATGGCATCTGAATGGAATTGCCGGGCTGCTGGATAGGAACTTCCGACTTCTTAGGGAAGACACCATTGGCCAGCTTCGAGATGTTATACATACGGAGCTTCAGCCGGGTGCACACCCTAACGGCCGGAAAGCCCAAACGAGAACGCATGTATACCAGAATGTCACTGTACAAAGCGTGGATCTGCATCGGTACTCGGGGATGCAATTCCTCGTTGAATTTATGCAGCCACTGAACACGCGAGGAATGAACGACAAGAAGAGGAAGGAATGGTGGGGACTCTCAAAGCGGCTCCAGGCAAGTGCTCTCGTATGTCTCTTAGATCCAAGAGGCTTTGCGATATTTTGCATAGTATCTACACCCGACCGATCTAGTGGAGGATCTAAAGCATCCACAGTTACCAAGGAGAAGATGTCTGGATCTCTCTCCGAGAACGAGAAAAAGGCCTCCATCATTCTGGAACTCGTGGAGTGCACAGAAAATAATTGGCAGTACATTCTCGATCTACAGACCTCAAAGAAGAGCCTCTCAGTCTCGCTTGTGGAGTTTCCTGGCATCCTTTT
Source organism: Penicillium odoratum (assembly GCF_028828045.1). Lineage (NCBI taxonomy): Eukaryota > Fungi > Ascomycota > Eurotiomycetes > Eurotiales > Aspergillaceae > Penicillium > Penicillium odoratum. The sequence continues at coordinate 1,925,625 of NW_026643144.1, read as the reverse complement.
GCCTTCTTTCCAACCGACCTTGATCGCTCTTCAAAAGATGCAAAAGGCCACGGATTTTTCGATGTCAGAATTCCTTGCTCCCCAGGATGTCAATTCACTGTCGCTCTTGGAGGATGTACCTCCGCCAGTTTACGCGACCGCCTTGGGATTCAGCTTCGACTTGAAATGCCTGATGAATGATGGTTCTAGCCTTCAAGTGCAGCATTCCCAGACAGTTGACATGGAGAGACTTCAAACACACTCTACCCTCGACAATGCACAAGCGCAGGCACTGGTCAGCACCCTACAGCGGCGGATTGGATTGATTCAAGGCCCACCAGGTACTGGCAAAAGCTACACTGGAGTGGCTCTGATCAAAGTTCTGCTGGCAAATAAGAAGAAAATCGGCAAAGGGCTAGGGCCCATCATATGCGTGTGCTACACAAATCATGCCCTTGATCAGCTACTGGAAGATGTTTTGGACCATGGTATTACTTCTCAGATAATCCGCATTGGCTCTCAATCCAAATCAGACCGTCTGCAGCCACTCAATCTTCGAACCGTTGTTCGTAATATCGAAAAGACACGACCAGAGAAGAGGGACGCGTGGGAATCGCAGAACAAGTTCGATTCTTATGGAGAATCATTTCAGAAACTTCACCTGAATGCATGCGGCTCAGAAATAAGCTTGAAGTTTTACCTTCAGAGCAATTACACCATTCATTACTTGCAGCTATTTGGCACTGATGAAGATGGATTCGAGATGCAGAACAAAGGCGATGCCCGTGATGTAATACGGTCTTGGTTGAGGGGCGGCAAGTCAAGCAAAGATCCGCCACGTACCATTGAGAAGCTCATGGATGTCCATGTCCACACAATGACAGCCAAAGAACGAGAAGTTCTCTATGACTATTGGATCGAGAATCAAAAAGCCAACGCACATTCCCGAGCGCAAGTGCTTCTATCTGCTCATCAAGAAACCAAGGCTTTCTATGATAAGATACGCGACGAATTGGATCTTCGATGTCTTCGGGACGCGGATATTATCGGCGTGACAACAACAGGATTAGCTCGCAATCTCAACATGCTGCGGAGATTGAGATCGAGAGTTCTCATTTGTGAAGAAGCGGGAGAGGTTTTAGAAGCTCACTTGCTCACATCATTGTTGCCATCAGTCGAGCACCTCATACTCATCGGTGACCATCAGCAGCTCCGACCTCAGATCCAGAATTATGGACTTTCTCGCGAGAGTAATGAAGGAAAACAATACGCAATGGACCGATCGCTGTTTGAAAGGCTTGTGGAGCCCGACGATGAGGTCGGCGTTCAGATACCATTCTGCACCCTGGAAACTCAAAGACGAATGTTTCCATCAATTTCCCGCCTCATTCGCGAAACTTTATACCCACGGTTGCAAGATGAGCCTTCGGTTTCCGAGTATCCAGAGGTAGCTGGAATGAGAAAACGGCTTTTCTGGCTTGATCATCGCCATCCAGAGGGTGGCGCGTCGAGCCAGGATCCACTGGCAACATCGCACTGGAACGATCATGAAATAGATCTAACAGTGGCCTTGATAAATCACCTCATCAGCCAAGGAGTCTATCAAAGTGGAGAAATTGCTATTCTTACGCCCTATCTTGGCCAACTCCATAAAATGCGTCGAAAGCTTGCCGGGTCATTTGCTATCACGTTGGGAGAAAGAGACCAGGAAGACCTGGAAAATGCCGGATTCGAAGGCGATGAAACTCAGACGGAAAAGACAACCACCACTAGATCTACACTTCTCCAGACCCTCAGAGTAGCAACCGTTGATAACTTTCAAGGTGAGGAGGCAAAGGTTGTGGTAATATCTCTGGTGAGAAGCAACAGCCAGAACCGCTGTGGTTTCCTTCGTACACCGAACCGAATCAACGTCCTTTTGTCTCGCGCAAAACACGGGATGTACATCATTGGAAATTCAGAGACTTCTAGAGGTGTTGAGATGTGGGGAAAAGTCCTTGAAATTTTGGAAAACGACGGCAATATCGGACCTCATCTGGAACTGAGCTGCCCTCGTCATCCAGAAACTCGAATTGCAGTGATAGAGCCGGAAGACTTTGTTCAGTTCTCACCGGAAGGAGGCTGCAGTCTTCAATGTGGAAAGCGTCTCCAATGTGGACACCCATGCAAGCAAAAGTGTCATTCTGATATGCTGCACAAGGCCGTCTATTGCTCGGAGCCTTGTCCTCGACCAAGAAAGGGCTGTACACATCCGTGCCCGAAGCTCTGTGGGGACGTCTGCCCGAATAAATGCCAAATCTCCGTTTTTGATGCCAACCGAACTCTTCCTTGTGGTCATAAAATGACATCTCTCCCGTGCTGGCAATCTCAAGACATTAGCACTGTCAAGTGCCCAATTCTTGTTGCAAAGAAGATTCCGCATTGCAACCACACTGCCACCGTTGCCTGCCATGTTGATGTTGAAAGTCTCGATTACGAATGCAAATGTATCTGCAAGACAGTGTTACCATGTGGGCATGATTGCAAGCATCTCTGCTTGAATTGTATCAAACGCACACCCGAGGGCCCAACAATCGACCACGAAACCTGTATACAGAAGTGTGGGCGACCATACTCCACATGTGCCCATGGATGTAGTGCCGAATGTCACGGAAAGAATGCGTGCCCGCCGTGTTCCTCGCCTTGTGATGTACAATGCGGCCACTCTCGATGCCCGCAAAAGTGCTCTGAGCCATGTGCCCCTTGTGCAGTTTCTCGATGCCTTTCTTCATGTCCGCACAGCTCTTGCACCATGCCTTGTGCCGCACCTTGCGATCATACCCCGTGCTCGCTACGATGCGAAAAGATGTTACCCTGTGGTCACCAATGTCCATCCGTGTGCGGTGAAGCCTGCCCCCCTGAGCAGTTCTGTCAGACTTGTGGATCCGACGAAGTCAAAGATACGCCGGTCGACTTTATCCTAGGGGAGCCATACCGCGACATTGATCTAATGAAGAACCCGTGCATCTTCCCTCAGTGTGGTCACTTCATGACCATTGAAAGTATGGACGCGCAAATGGACCTCAAAAAGCATTACGTTTTGGATGACATGGACAAGCCAATCTCAATCTCGTCATCTTCGGAACCATTTGCTATCGACGACATTCGAACATGTGCAACATGTCGAGGTTCATTGCGCAGCCTATCTCGTTACGGACGACTGGTGAGACGTGCTCTATTAGACGAAGCGACGAAGAAGTTCATCTTGTATTTGAATCAGCAATATGTGCCACTGGCCCAGGAGCTACCAGATGTCCTGTCTAAACTGCAGAAATGCGAAGGAGCTGCGACCACAGCCGCAAGGGTTTTTCACGCCGGCATCGACATTAAACTGCAGGGGCCACCCGGGGACCAAGTTTTGTTGATGAGCAGCTTGGTCAATAAAAGGGACAAGCGGCGTTGGAAAGAAATATTAAGTCTTCGGCGCAGCATAGTAGATTATCAAGCACGCGTGAAGATGGAAGAGCAGCCATTCAGCCAAGTCCACAATATGGTCGAAGACGCACGTCGACGCAAGAAGACATCCGGCCAGTTCGTTTTTGATGAAAACGTCCTTCAAACAAAGGGCCAAATACAAGCTACCTCGCTACTACTTCGATTGGACACGGCTCTCCTCGGTGATTTCTTCTCCATGAAGAAGCTTGTCCGCGCCGGCACAGACTCAGGAGTCCTACATGTCAACCTCAACGAGAACAGGGAAGAATGTCAACGACTCATTGACGACGCAACAAACTCGCATCGCATCTTTCAACGAACCGAAGGCAATATTTTTCTCGCTCAATTATGTGCCTTCGAGCGACGAAACGTGAAAGAACCGACTCAAGCCGAGACTCTGTTAACGCAGGCTAATGCTGCTATTGAAGAGGCCCAGCGGCTTTGCGATATGCACCCTGGGCAGACACGCGGTCTTTTAGATGAAATTGAGGGCACCAAGACCATGATTGGTGGGGATACATTCTATACCCCGGTGACCAATGAAGAGCGCATGGCTGTTCTTGCAGCTATGGCGACAGAATTTCGAGGAACCGGACACTGGTACTACTGCGAAAATGGACATCCATTTACGATCGGCGAGTGTGGAGGTGCCATGCAATTATCGAGATGCCCCGAGTGTGGATCGGCCGTAGGTGGTCAACATCATCAAGCGGTCGGTGGAGTGACGCGTGCGCAAGACTTGGAGGAAAGATTGAGAGATTTACAAATTGGTTCTTGAGAAATTGCACATTGAAGCGTTCGATGGGAGGCCTGAAAGTGTGAAAGATACGTGATGTTTGCTATGTGGTTCGATCAAATTGTTCTTTATGAAGCGATGATCATTATGTACACCAGAATGTTGGTCTCACTCTCGATTAAATGGCTGTGTTCTTCCATGAATATTGTAAGAATCGTACAGTCTTGAGCCTTGGTCTTGAGCGGGCATCTGGAGTCAACCCGTGAGCCCTGGTGAGCCACAGTATGCACTGGATGGCTTTACTTCAGCCCATGGTAGACCAGTGACTATTTTCTACCAGCATCCAACTCAGCTAATATGGTCCACTGAATTAAGCAAGAAATTATAGGCAATTTCCATGAAGCTGTACCCGTAATGTTACATTCCTTGACCTTTGATGTCTCGATTACGTGAGAACTCACAATGTAGGCAGCAACGATTCAATGGATGTAGATATTAGGTTTAGGTTTCCGGTCACCTACTATAACAGGCAATTTAAATACATACCATGCAGTAACTAGTACATATTAGTATATCTGAGATCTATTTAAAGATAGTTTTGGCCCCCGGTTTGATCGACGTCGATCGTTACCCTAAAGGCAGACCAAACCTGGGGCTTCAATCCTCTAGCATCTAGATGAATCCTTCTCAATTTCGACTAACACTAGTGCTGTGCTAGTCTTACACATATGTGATAGTAGCGATAGCTCACTCTAAAAGACTCTGGACATATTTTTTTTGGATGATACTTGTGGCTTATAGACTTCAAATATAAAATGTACCCCACACCGGAGTTTCATCCACGTTATCGAGATGAACTTCTGGCCCCCATAGCCCCCAATGGTCCCAGTTGATGTAAATCTGCAAAACTGATGTATTCTCCATCCCCGCGCTGAATGCGTGTCTCCAACCTCATACCAATATGCCACGCCGTTGCCATACTAAGTCCAGGCGGGGCTGCATCCAATGTAAAGAGCGACATGTCAAGGTGAGAAAACAATAAAACTATCGTGAAGTCCCTTTCCAACACTATCATCCATGGCTAATATTGCTGATAGTGCGATGAGAAACGCCCAACATGCAGCCTCTGTATTCGACGCGGGCTAGATTGCATATACGTAGCACCTAGACCCAGAAGAAGACCAGCTTCAGCCAATACGAACTCTAAGAATTCAATATCAGACAGATCTTCGTCGCAGTCTAGCATCTCCTCAGATGAGTTTATACGACTTCCACGTCTGCAGGAGATGCAACTCTTCTACAAGGCATGCGAGTCAACTCTTCCTTCAATAGCCAAAGACGATGAAGATCGACGCTTCTGGAATGGGAAAATTCCTCAGTTTGCTGTTTGTCACGACTATGTTATGGACAGCCTGCTTGCTGTGTCTGCTCTCCATCTGGCATCGGAACAGATCGACGCGGATGAGATTCCTACATGGCTGGAGACTGCGTTGACATATCAGACGCACGCGACGGCGGGCTTGCGGCATGAACTGGTCACCAATCCACAAAATATCGAGGCATCGTTCATGTGCTCCGCTATTATTCTTATTCTGGTCACTGCATATCCGGATGTTTGTCGTGATGAGACACCTGTTGACCCGCTGGGCGAGATTATGACTCTTCGGTCGATTCTTAGCGGAGCTGCGTTCTTATGGATGCAGATGTTCCATGGCACGGAGCGGGCTTGGCTTGATTCTTGGATTTATCAGGATGGGAATAATAGACTTGCTATTGCTCGAGCGAAGTACGAATTTCCCTGGTATTTTTGATTGGAACTTGATTTGAGGCTGACTATCAAATGAAAACTAGTGAGGATCCGGATATAGTGGAACTACACATGTGAGCACTAATCAGAAAACAGTTTCAATTTCAACGGGGGCTAAGTTGAATGATAGGGAAATTTTACAGAAATTCCACACCTTGCGCCCATTTATTGAAGGTATTGCAGGGCCACAATTGAATATCTACCGAGACACATATAAGCTGCTGCTACAGAGTCTGGAATGCTGGCCATCTGGGCAAGGGAGCCTGGTCTGGCCAATCAGAGTCAGTGAGGAGTTCATGAACCTTGTCAAACAAGGCGAATGGATGGCACTTATCTTTGTCTTGTTCCACGGCCTGGATAAGCATCTATCATCACGGAAATGGTTCGCTCGAGAATCAGGGAAGCGATTGGTTCACGGCGTGATCCAACATTTTGCTGGAAATTTGCCCCCAGAGTGGATGGGTTTGGTTGAATGGGTTAGACAAGCTGTGGAGCGGTGATGATTCTAGGGGATTGCATTTGCATTTGCATATTTTTTCTTTCTGGCCCTGGAGGCTTTCATCGTTATCTAATTATTTAGATTCCTGGAGGATCTTCTATGCTGGTCATTTAGGCCCCGGAGAACTTGAGAAATGTGTTATGATAGATGAATTGCTTGACGACTTCATAAAAGCTGCAACTTAAATGACATAGGTCGTGGATGTAATTTCTCCGAATCTATTTCAGTCTTCTGGCCCCATTGATTTGATTTGATGCCATTCGATTTGACGCTAGTCCCGAAATGGGGTCCAATAGACCAATTCATCTTTGTCCCCTAAGATTTCTGTCTTCCTTTCTTTCTCTGTGCACCCAATGGTCGCTGTCACTGAATTATAATCATTCAATTCCTTTCTATTAAATGATCACGACTTGATTTGGCATTGCCGCTTCGTGTCTCGGGAGTTGCTACTTTGTCCCCACGGATCCACACTTCCCTGATAAGATCCCGAGGAACTTCAGAACCCCGAGCTGTTATCATCGATCATGGGGAAGCTCGAGAATGAAGATACCCCTGAAGCGGTCCCGCTAACAAGACAACGGACTGCCTCAATCGAATCACACGCATCATCCGACTCCGGACTCTCGGTCGCCTCGGCCTCATTCATGGAAGCACACAAGCAAGAACTGTTGGCCGCGGCCGACAGGGAGGGGGACGACGAACGATACCGCGATATCGAAGATGGCGCCGAGCCCGGATCCGACGAACCTTTCCTCTCTCGCAATAAGAAACAAACTACATCGAGCAATCGTATGCGTCGGGTCCTCTGGCTACTCGGCATCCTCTGCATCGGTGGCTGGGTCCTCGCATTCGTGCTCTTCCTCGCTCAGAAAAGACCCGCGGCGTCCGCTCTGTCTTCTGTTTCTACGGTCTCCGTACACGATCCGGATTCCGCAACGGGTGGTACAAGCTACGGAAGGCCGGTGACATTGGAGCAGGTTTTGACGGGACAATGGGCCGCGCAGTCACATGCTATCTCGTGGATTGCCGGTCCAAATGGCGAGGATGGTCTTCTAGTTGAGCGTGGGGAAAGTGGAGATGGATACCTACGTGTGGAGGACATTCGCAGTCGCAAGGATGGTAGTGGCAGTCTCAAGACCAGGGTGTTGATGAAGAAGGGTCATTTCACCGTGGACAATGATTTTGTTACCCCGTCGAAGACATGGCCAAGTCCGAATATGGAGAAGGTTTTGGTCGCCTCCTCTCTGCAGTCTAACTGGCGACACTCATTCTATGGAAAATACTGGATCTTCGACGTTGCAACCCAAACAGCCGAGCCGTTGGACCCGAGTAACTTGAGCGACCGGGTGCAGCTGGCTGTTTGGTCGCCCCAGTCTGATGCTGTTGTCTTCGTTCGTGATAACAATCTTTACTTGCGCAAGCTGTCCAGTTATCAGGTGATTCCGATCACGAAGGATGGAAATAAAGATCTCTTCTACGGTGTTCCGGATTGGGTGTATGAGGAAGAGGTTTTCTCGGGCAATTCGGGAACCTGGTGGTCGCGTGACGGCAAGTTTCTTGCTTTCTTACGGACTGAGGAGGCTGAAGTTCCTGAATTTCCTGTTCAGTATTATCTCTCTCGTCCTTCAGGCAAAAAGCCGCTTCCTGGACTTGAAAACTACCCGGAAGTTCGACAAATCAAGTATCCAAAGGCCGGCAGCCCGAACCCAGTGGTCCGCTTGGAGTTCTATGATGTGGATCGAGCTGAGGTTTTTGGAGTTGACATGCCAGAGGACTTCCAAGACCACGATCGTATCATAATCGAAGTTATTTGGGCGTCCGAGGGCAAGGTGCTTATCCGAGAGACCAACCGTGAGAGTGACGTGGTGAAGATCTTCTTGGTAGACACCAAGGCACGAACAGGAAAGGTTGTTCGTTCAGAAGATGTTGCCGCTCTTGACGGGGGCTGGGTCGAGCCCTCACAGTCCACACGTTTCATCCCTGCTGACCCTGCAAATGGCCGGCCGCAAGACGGATATATTGATACTGTGATCCATGAAGGCTATGACCATCTAGCCTACTTCTCACCTCTAGATAGTACCGAACCTACAATGCTCACAAAGGGAGACTGGGAGGTGGTGGCGGCACCATCCGCCGTCGACTTGAAGAGGAATATTGTGTACTTCATCGCGGCAAAGGAGGCACCAACCCAGCGTCATGTTTACCAAGTGAAACTGGATGGATCTGATCTTCGTCCATTGACCGATACATCCAAAGCGGGATACTATGAGATCTCTTTCTCTGAGGGCTCTGGATACGCTCTCCTCAGCTCCAAGGGACCCGCAGTGCCATGGCAAGCTATTATAAACACCCTGGGAGACAAACTCGAATACGAGACTGTGATTGAAGAAAACACCAAACTTACTCAGATGGTTGAAGACTATGCGCTCCCAGCAGAAATCTATACCAATGTGACCATAGACGGTTACACCCTCCAAGTCGTCGAACGCCGTCCCCCGCATTTCAATCCGGCCAAGAAGTACCCTGTTCTTTTCTACCTATACGGTGGCCCCGGCTCTCAATACGTGGACCGCAAGTTCACTGTCGATTTTCAGTCCTACGTCGCCTCCAGCCTGGGATACATTGTGGTTACTGTAGATGGCCGAGGAACGGGATTGATTGGACGCAAAGCGCGGTGCATTGTCCGCGGCAACCTTGGCCATTATGAAGCTCACGATCAGATCGAAGCCGCTAAGATCTACGCAGCCAAAGACTACGTGGACGAAACCCGCATGGCAATCTGGGGTTGGAGTTTCGGTGGCTTCATGACTCTCAAGGTTCTTGAGCAGGATGCAGGCCAAACATTCCAGTATGGCATGGCCGTAGCACCCGTGACTAACTGGATGTACTATGGTGAGTGATGTTGGCAGATTTTTAGGACGTGTACTAACAATCATTCCTAAAGATTCGATCTACACCGAACGCTACATGCACACACCTCAGCACAATCCATCAGGCTACGCGAACTCATCCATCACTGATGTCCAGTCCCTGGGCGAAAACGTGCGATTCCTGATCATGCATGGTAATTCGGACGACAACGTCCATCTGCAAAACACTCTCACTCTCATCGACAAGCTGGACTTGGCGAATATCGACAATTACGACATGCAGATCTACCCCGACTCCGACCACAGCATTGTCTTCCACAATGGGCATACTATGGTCTATGAACGTAAGTTGATTTTCTTTCGTTTGATTATATAAATCACTGACAGTCTCGATAGGCCTTTCTAGCTGGCTCATTAATGCGTTCAATGGCGAGTGGCATCGCATTGCGAACCCGAAGCCGGAAGAGGATTCGGTATGGAACAAAGCCAAGCGCTCACTGTCATCTGGTTTCTTTGCTTGGGGATCTAAGCTGTAGATTTTATACCACGTGTGCCGCGATACATGATCGCTTCTTTTCTATAAATATACTATTTCGGGATTTTTTTCGCATTGATACATGACGTTCATTCAAATCCCGCTCTTTACTACTCGAATACCCCTAACTGTGACCAGTTTCTGGACATCAAGTCTTCGCTACTCAAAATCCCATAGTTGGCTGGAGGATTTGAACCTTGGATGAACCGGCATATAGGGGTACAGATATGTGTCCCACTGGCAGCTACTGAGATCCCTGATGGTCTCCATGTGAGTGCATGTTCTAGGTAACTAGAGGCTTTCCGCCACGCCTACCTAGGTGTTATACATAATATACCATATGGGGTCCTACTATATTTCCCACTCAGTATCCTATCTGGTATCCTACTCAGTCTCCTACTCGCATAGTACCCGGTCGCCTGCCTAGTATACTACCTTCTTTCCTACCGGATTATTAAATAGTCATAGACCTCTCCAAATTCATATAGCTGGATAGAAAGAGAAGAGAAGAAACGCGAAGAGAAAAAGAGAAAAAAAAAGATCAAGGGCTAGAGGTTTCGAACGTGTGTCCCAAAGTCCGCGTGTACCCAAGAAATAGAGGAGTAGATTGGATCCAAACATTGAACGTCGCCAAATGTTTGCTAGGTATATTATGCGAGTATCTACAGACGATTGAACCTTCAGTGGGCGTCCCGCGGAATTGAACCTCCAATGTTTAATTGTTCGAAGAACGAATTGCAGTCTCCGAACATTGGAGGCCCAGGCCTCAAACTAAAATTTGAATGAAGAGTCGTTTGAGTCCCAATTCTCCTGGTTGTACTCAGCGCCGGCGTCTAGAAGCAGTTGCACAATGTCCATATGACCTCCAGATGACGCAGATTGGAGTGCACTGCCATATTTTCCTCCCTGTGCGTTGACATCGGCGCCAGCATCAAGGAGCAGCTGCACGATCGTAATATTACCTCTGAATGAGGCAGCCTGGAGTGCATTGCCGAGGGCTCCTCCCTGTGCGTTGATATCAGCGCCGGCATCAAGGAGCAGTCGTGTCGCATGTTGAAGACCAACTAAAGATGCACAATATATCGGAGTTATCGTGGGTCTATTAATTAGATGTCGATCAAATAATTTACACCATACCCTGAATGCTTGGCTCTGTGGTAGGAAAAATTCTATGATGCTTTGCTCCACCACTTTCTCTGTCTCTGTGACAATTGCATGGTCAATCCAAAGTTGAGCAGAGTAACGCACGAATGGAAACTCTGTTCGGATTTCTTCGAAGGTTTTTTGGTGGTCTGGATGAGACAAATATGCAAGGCATGTTCTTGTGATTAGACCTCTTGCAGTCATTTCATGCATCTCCTTTTGAAACGCCGCACCGTTCTCAGTGGCATCTTTTGGGAAGCTACTTTGAATCCCACTGGATTTTAAGTATTGCTGAACCGAGAAATGCGCCAACTGAAGCTCCACCACCACGACCCTATCTGGGGTTTCCCACGGTTTCTGTACACTTTCTCTTTCAACAATAGAGGCGAGGCTCGAGCAAAATCTCACAATCTCTCGAGGGTTTGGCATTCTCCGGGCGGGATCAAATGAGGGATCTCGATTTAAGTTGATGGCCATAACGTCAACAGCTTCCTCAATCGTCAGAGGTCGCTCTGAGTATGTCAAAAACTGCAGGAGCCTCACTGCGTACTCTCTGTGGCTTTCGCTTATGCCGGCCAAGATCCTGCCGTAGGTCTCCTCTAGTGTCTTGGGCAGACGCTGTAGCGACTTCTCAAGCAGCTCGATATTTATACAATCCTGTAAAACATCAAGTTGACATGCAGCCCATCTGAACCTATGCTTGCATTTGTGTGAGTTAACTGGAACATCCCAAACTTCCATAACCAAAATTCGTCTTACATTTCATTGGCTTTCAGCATCAATTCAATCTCAATCTTTCTCTGCACATCTGGATGTGAGGACCACCTCTCGAACCCACGGCCATCCAATAGTCGTTGATGGACATACGTGCGAATATCAGCGTTAACCAGATCTTGCTGAAGGGGAATGATACCCCCATCATGGATAAAGTGCTGTAGTCCTGACTCAATTTCTTCCTCCCTTCGACTGGTAACGAGAAGGTAGAGGCCTGAATGTTTTAGGCTGATGAGACCTTCTATCCAAAGGAGTAGATCTTTCCTAGTGACACATTCATCAAGGGCATCAATGACAATTTGCACAGTTTTGATTTGATTCAGCATTGTCGAGAATACTTCGAAAAGTGCTTTTTCTGTTGGCTGACGGTTGCCATTTCCGTGAGATGAAAATACTTCATCCAGCTCCAATCGGGAATCCGGGCATCTCGAGTAAAGCTGTGAGATGAGGGATCGAATAAGCTTATTCAGTGACTGCTTATCGGTATCTGTGAAGTCGAAGAAGAAGTCAAGTATGACAGATGAAGACTCAGCTGTAGCTGTCTGGTTGAGATGGTCAATAGTCGTGGCACTAAGAATCGGTTTCCCACAACCGGGGATCCCATGTAGCCATAGAGACTGATTTTTCCCTGTTTTCCACTCTTGGAAAGGCTCACATTTGAGGAACCAGGAGCCAGTTCCCTCTTGTCGTTTTTTCAGCGCCTCGTTGAGATTGATTGACGTATCAGACGGTGAAAGCCACTTTTGGATGGCATCAAAGTGACCGCTTGACTTGAGATTCTCTAACCTTTCTCTTGTATCACTTGCTAGAACGTGGAGACTTTGGATATTTTGATTCACTTGAGAAATATAAGCCGAAGAAGAGAAGTCACCGAAGAGAAGGAGACCAACTAGATTTAAGCACATCAAGAGCCCTCCGTGTCTGTTGGAGTCCCCTCACAGGAACATAACTGAGGAGCTCTTTTCCATAGGCAGCAGCGGTAGCAGAGGCATATCGTTGCCACCGATCATTCTTGTGTGAATCGGCATAATCGCAAATCCCCCTGATAACGAGACATGGAAAGGAATTCATCAGGCCAGCGGCTTCCATCTCGAAGCAGATACATTCCTCACCGACATCATCCACAATCTTGTCTCTCGTGGCGGCATCCTTGACCAATGTGTTTCCAGACGCAATAATCCCATAGTGAATTTCTGGGTCGGCGGTGTCCCGCTCATCACGCTCTACCTCTTCTGTCGAATCACAGCCATGACAGTCATGTCCACCCGTGTGAATGTATGATGACCTGAAAAGCCTGTCGTTTTCGAATCCTTGATGTGAATACCCGTCGTTTTTCTTAGTGCCACTGGCGGTCCGGGAGGATTTTCGCGGCATAGCACTCAGAAATTCGGGCACCATAGATTCCTCTAGTTCGTGGTCTGCTTGCAGAGCTCCAAGTGCTTGGAGGAGGACTTGTGGGGGCATACTAAGAAAGTCTTTCCGATCCTGCTTTTGACCTGCGATCGCCTTCTTAAGGTCATACTGAATTACTCCACCAGTTGTTCCCTGTGGCTGGCTGACGACAATGTCGCCAAGTCGAATATCTCGACCCTGGTCAGGCTGAGAGATACCGCCACCAATCCCTACTAGCAGGCCGATTCGAATGTGAGGCAATGATGAGAGAAGGCTTGATGCCGTATTCGCTGCGGAGGCTATGCCATATAGGCCAGCGGGGAGCGAGGCAATCACGACGTTATGCTCTCCCATCTTGCCCCAGGTGTATGAGTTCGTGTCGGAAGGATGTTGGATGAAGTCACACGGTGTATTGTGGCGGTCATCAAGCATTGCAGTCGCTGCGGCACGCTCTATGGGGAGAGCGGCGATCCATCCGACGGTGTAAAGATCAGAGTTGTCTAAAGTGCTCAAAGTTGAACGTGCCATGGTTTTGGAGTCGCAATCTAAAGCCTGGATTGACTTTCCTTGAAAATGATAGGAGTTAAGAAAATTCGAGATTTTAACATTGCTGATGTTTACGCGCCGACTTTCCAAGGATGGAGAGGGGTATTGATTATAATGTGCGTTGCTGCGGCTGAGGCGCAGGATCTGTCACTGCCACATCAAGTTGCAGCGCTGAGTGCGTGTACATTTATTGGCGTCGACAACTGGATCCAGCAGTCGGCCAGGCGAAGAAAGGTGTTACATGGTAGCATGGGAACAGACGAAGCAGACAAGACCTGTATTTCGCCAGGAATGGAGAAAGAAGAAAGATAGAGAGAGATATACATATCAACGCCTCTCTTGGTTGGGTACACCGTGAAATGTTTAGCACACGTTCGAATGCTTTTACTTTTTTCCCTTTCTCTTACTCTACATATAAGCTTGGAGAGCCCTTTGACCATCTAACTAATCCGATAGTCAATAATTTAATGTTCACCTAGGTTCCCAAGAACCTGGGCTATTTATATACCTCTAATTACTTCGAGTTATTAAACCTTAAGGTCTAGTACAAACTAGTACTCAGAGTATAATATTCGGGAGTAACAGGCGTGAACAGGTCGACCGCCTAGGCCGTCAGTGATATAAGCTTTTCCTTAAGTCGGTCGAGTATTTGCCGGGTCTTATTATCCTTCTAGATACTCATCTGCCGGGCTACTTCCTCACCAATTCTGGCCTAGTCCGCGCGTTTATACACTTTTCTCGCTTTGGTACTGAGCTTACTCTGAGGATAAACATTCCAATCTGAGTAGGTGGCGTGATGGTCGAATCCTTATTCCTTATGGAAAGATAGTATTTACCACTTATGTAAGTAGATCTGGTCAATCTGTTACCGTCGATGATTGAGTTTTATCCTAGGTTATTTAAGGCCTAGTAGGTCTCCGCACGAGGTCACTGGCGTCTTCAATAAATCTTGGGGAAAAGCGATCGCCGGAAAGAATGAGGGTTGCATGTGTAGACCGTGACTCATCTTGCTCCGTGGCCGTGATAGTGTACTCTATTGTCATGAGCGCTGGCCCTGCCGACCCGTCATTGGCTGTGAAGAAAAGTACTGAAGAATAGACACAGTGATGGATATTCATTTCAATAGGGTTCGAGGATATATATAATATCGAACTAAGTTAGCCACGCGCAAACGTTATAATCCCTTTTGGAAGTCGTTCAATGGTGGCTTTTAGTATAGTATAGTTCAAAGTGCGCTGGATAATAAGGCAATTATGCTCCATATACCATGGCTCGTCATCCAATCAAGATGCAACTAGTTGACAGATATCTCATATCAGAAATTGCTCCGTGCTAAACGCATGTCGTTCATGGCTGTCGTCCTCCAACTCCAACTCCTCTTGTAGGTCTACTTCCACCACATCGTTTGCACCAATCTCCTGACCTCGTACATTCCAATACACCTTCCACCGATTGTTCTTCTCTAGTGAGACTTTGTCCAAGTCGCGACTCGAAAACCACTTGAAGCGGACTTTGCGATACTGCACTGCACAGACCTGCTCGCCGACTGCCACAAACCGTCTGAGAACACCCCGTTGGCTGCAATTATTGACTCCAAACCCGGGGTCCACCAGATCTCCCAATGGGGCTACAACACCGGCTGCGAGGAGCGCTTCTCCCACGGGAAGTTGAAGCCAAGCAGACGCATCGGCTGCGTCCACCACACCCTCGATGATCCTTGCATCCGTCATTGTGTGGTATCCCACTATGACGAAGATGTCATCACCCATGTCAATGGCGTCTTTGATCCATTCACGGACAGCCTCTGATTTGAGCGTTGACCTGAACCACGACCCGGAATTGCTAAGTTGATAGGTCTTGACTTGTTCAGTGCTGACCTGAGTACTCGCATGATTGTACTTGCTGCGAGAGGCCGACACTAAACTTGATAACGTGGCAGTAAAAGACTTATCTTGCAAATTTTGTTGTACTTCTTCAAAATGCAGGTGGGATTTGACGATAACAGAATTCCGAGGAATATCCAACTCCGCATCGAGGAAGTCTGCTTGAGGTTCATCTATATTCCGAACGAAGCGCCCGAGACGTATCGACTCGCGAGACAAAAAAGTACGACAGATGAGTGTTGACTGCATCTCATGCAAAATTTAGATTGGGGCATGGTTGAAGCTTCATGGGGATTTACCCATTTTTATGGACGTACGACATACAACCCCCTGCGCCACGCCCGTGTTTAAAAGTCCCGGATCATGTCAGGTAACAGTTCACAGCAGCCAATGGGCCCGTCCCACGTAACTTACTCGCTGCGCAAAACTACATATCTGCCGCAATTTGCAAACACGTCCCTGTTATTGGTTCTGATTCGCTCCCGCTATGCGGGGTTCCTGAGATCGACACTCCCTTTCTGCCGCTTTGCATTGACCCCCGTCAAGGCATCTGTCTGACGGACCAATAAAAGTATTTTGGTGGTGGAGGGGCTTTAACAAGCATTCGGTTAGAAACCTGGACCCGTGTTGCAGGGAAAGCTAAGCCACCCACTGGAAACGAGACTGGGAAGTAGCCAGCAGCCGGGGCACTCTTTCCAACAGTCATACTAATCGACGCCCGAGACCGTAATATTATTCATCACACTCCCTGATCTGGGACACAGCAGTTGAACAATATCTTCATCCACAGATGGCATCCCCAAAAGGCTCGATGAGCCTACATTCATATGGTACGCGAACTCAGATGATGACATCACCGCCACTACCGGCACCATCAGCTTCAACCAGATGGACTGGGTTATATCTCGTCTCGAATCCACTTCCGGCAAACATCTCTATCGTCCAATTCGATATTACCAGTCATGACCAAGGATGGTGTACCAACCCGCAGGGTGGAGTCTGGTCTTGGTTTGAGGTGTCTATTCTGGGGTCCTGGATGGAGGATGCAAACCCGGATCTGCAAAATCTACTTGATGAGATGTCTTCCAAGTCGAGCCCAGATGATTTCGGAAAGGTGTTCCAGGAGCAGGGTTTGTATTTTAAAGACATTCCCGGAGAGAAGGGCGAGGGTTCAAATGCGAAACCAGCAGTGAGAAGTGTATTGATTGCCAAGAACGCAATTCAATGGGACTGGCAACATCACACCATCACATGGACTCGAGATGGCAGCAATGGCAGTGGTAGTCGCGTTCTTCCCCTTATCGAAGAAGGTGATCGGCTTGCTATCTGGGCACGAACACAGGTATGATAAAAAAAAAAACTTTCCAGAACAGCTAGCACTCATTAATTTACAGTTCCCTGGATGGATGAACTTTGTAAAAGAAATCCATCTGAAGATATCGACTGACCTGAGTCCCCGCACAAGTCTGGAGCTCCAAAGGCGCATGCAGAGGGAAGTGCATACTTTTCCAGACGATATTCTGAGCCTCGCAATGCTTCTCAATAATCTTGGTAAAAAGCGTTTCGATCAATTTTGGAAGACAGGGAGGATGGAAGACCTTGAGGCATCAATTCGATATTTACAACAAGCAGTGAAAACCACTCCACGGGGCCATCCAAGTCTAGCAAATCATCTGGAGATCTTAAGCAGTCAGCTTAAGAATCGATTTGACCTCACAGGCAGAATAGAGGACCTTGATGAATCAATACGATTGATGCAGCAGGCAGTGGATATCACATCAGGAAATCAACTGAGACTCGCTATCAACCTAAGCAATCTTGGGATTCTATTTCATTCAAAGTTTGAGTGTCAAGGGTTGATGGAAAACTTAGAGGCAGCGATCCGACACACACAGAAGGCAGTGAATATCACTCCAAATAAACATCCGGAACTCGCTTCACATCTATGCAACCTTGCTGTTCTACTTCAAAGACGATTTGAGTGGACAGGCAGGATTGAAGACTCAGAAGAGGCCATTCGACGAACACAGCAAGCGGTCAATATCACTCCACAGGACCACAAAAACCTCGCGCTGTCTTTACGCCATCTTGGTCTCAAGCTTATGGATCGATTCAAAAGGACGGGCAGTATAGAGGACCTAGAAGAGTCCATCGGATGCACACAGCGTGCAGTGAATATCACTCCACCAGATCATCCAGACCTCGCAGATTGTTTATGCGATCTAGGCCAACACCTTCTAGATCGATTCGTTATGGTCGGTAGGATGGAAGACCTAGAAGAATCAATACGAAGCACACAGAAGGCAGTGGATATTACTCCACAAGGCCATCCAAGACTTGCGGTATATCTCCAAGTTCTCGGCAATCAGCTTCGAAAGCGATTTGATAGAATAGGGAGGATGGAAGATCTGGAAGAGTCGATACAGCGCATGCAGGAAGCTGTGGATATCACTCCACAGGGTAATCCAAACCTCGCAGGGAATCTGTCAATGCTGGGCACTAATCTTAGCCATCGATTTGAGAGAACATGCAAGATGGAAGACCTCGAAAAATCAATACAATACTCGCAACAGGCGATTAATCTTACCCCACAAGGCCATCCAAGCTTTGCAGGGCAACTGAACAATCTAAGTATCGTGCTCAAGAGTCGATTCGAGAGTATCGGCAGGATGGAATATCTAGAAGAAGCAATCAAAAAAGCACAGAAGGCAGTGAATATCCCCAAACAAGACAGTTCACAGTTTGCATCCCTTTCTCACAATCTTGGAAGATTTCTGTCTCTGTCACCCAGAGCAGAGCATCAGGAACAGCTGCTGCAATGTTTCCGACAAGCCTGGGACTGCCGAACTGGTATGCCATTCATTCGGGTCGATTCGGCCCTCGAAGCCATCAGATTATTGAAACAACGACGTGACTGGTTCGGAGCCCGGAAAATCGCAATTGAAGCGATAGATATGCTTTCCAGAATGAATAACCGTTCCTTGAGTCGCGACGATCAGCGGATTATTGCCTCGCGATTTTCTGGCCTTGCTGGGAATGCCTGTTCCCTTTCGCTGCAATGCAACGGTGACGCAATTGAAGCTCTAAATTTAGTAGAGCTTGGCCGTGGAGTAATTGTAGGCCTTTTGATGGACGATCGAAGTGATATTTCAGCATTGAGCCAGTCCCATCCAGAAAAGGCAGCGGCCTTTGATAGACTCCGGAGCGAAGTGAACATGCCAGTGAATGAAGATAAAGATTTGGATGTACGACGACATAGAATGACAAGGCGCCTAGAGGCAGTGAAGGAACTGGAAGAAACCATTTCTATTATCAGACGGCTTGAAGGATTTGAACGGTTCCTCCTCGGGCCAACGCTGGACGAGCTGAAGAAGCAGGCCACAGAAGGGCCAATTGTGGTAGTCAACGTGACGGACATCCGAAGCGATGCCATCATTGTCAGCCAGTCTGCTGTGAAATCAGTCAGACTGCCTCAGTTGACAGATGAAGACACGAAGAAATGGCTGAACCAGGAGCTGACAACATACCGCAATCCACAAGAAAGGGGCAAAAAGAACAAACGATATCTAGAATTCTTGCGATGGCTGTGGTCAAACTGTGTGGAAATTATTCTACTGGAAGTCCAGAGCATGCAAAAGCCTGACCCAGGCAAACTTCCTAGCATTTGGTGGATTGGCATCGGGAGCGCTTATCATTTGCCTTTTCACGCCGCTGGGATTCATTCAGATGGATCAACAGAGAACACGCTTTCTTGGGCCATCTCCTCTTACACTCCCACAATCAAAGCTCTCGCACATGCGAGGGAAATGGGAGCAATGAGTGTTAATGCCCCCGGTAACACACCAAAGCTGTTGGTGGTGACAATGCCCACAACGCCAGGTGAAAGGGATCTTCCCGGGGTAGAGAGCGAAGAGGCGGCCATTAAGATGGCTACACGGTCGGCTTTTTCAATTCACATGCTTCATCAGCCTCATGCCAAGATGGTGCGTGAGAAATTGGCTCAATGCGACATGCTTCACTTTGCTGGTCATGGAGTATCCGACTACAACGATCCCTTCAAAAGCCGTCTTTTGTTGCAGGAATGCCACGGAGGAGTAACAAGGGTGGATGATCTTAGTGTGCAGGATATCTTCGACCTCGATCTGAAAAGAGCGAGAATAGCGTACCTGTCAGCCTGCTCGACAGCCGAGATCAGGCCTGGACGGATGGTGGACGAGGTGATTCATCTGGCTAGTGGATTTCAGGTGGCGGGATTCAGTCACGTCATCGCATCAATGTGGCAGACGGACGATGATGCCTGCGAGAAGATGGCAAGGGGATTCTATGGGCATTTGAAGCAGACGATGGAGGAAGAGGCCCACAACAGGGCCGTGGCGGTAGCGGCACACAAGGCAATGATGGAGATACGTTCGAAGTGGATGCGTTTCCCCCTTTTGTGGGCACCGTATGTACACTTTGGAGCCTGAACTCTTGCAGCAGCTAGCATTGGTCTTAGGAAACTTTTTGAATAACCAATAGTTATACCATCAGCTCTACTTGTCCTCTGCCTTCTAGTACAGCTACCTATCGTATGAAGAGATCCGGCGAAAGTGATGTCCTAAAAATTTGCAGCCTATAAACTAATAAGGAAGATATTCTTAGTGAAGTTCTAGATTCTGACCACAGGCTATAAGAGAAAAGAACACAAAACAAATAGAGGAGTTAGTCTAGCCACTCCAAAGCATACCGGAGCGTAGGAAATCCTGGCTCATAATCAAACTGACATCCGCGCTTCGGAACTGCATCAAATCCTCCCGCCGCAGACCATACAATTGCTCGCGACCTGCATCTGACACAGTGGCTGCGTGGGACTGTGACCGAAGCTGACTAGACAGAGATGACCTAAAGCTCCGAGGCGGCATCAGCGTTGTGGCTGGTTCTCTACCAGAGTTATTCCTGATTGGGAATCTGAATTGACGTGGGAAAAAACCGGGCAGACGACTGAGAGGCTCAATATCGTCGGGAGAACTGCTCGAACTAAGAGCTACATCGTAGAATGGCGGTAGATTGCGGCCGGCGAGTGATATATCGGTAATCGCCTTCAGTGGAGTGGTGATGATTTCCTCGTCGATAATTTCCAGGTCATTCATCGCCATTGTACGGTTTGCCATTGTTGTGGTAGATTTGCCAATCCACAACATCTGTTCGTGTTCTCGGAGATATCGGGCACCGCTGAAGGACTTTTGCACAATCTGACGAGTCTTCATGCCTAATTCACGACGCTGCTGGCTTTTATCATACATGCGACGGGTGATTTTCACGACCTCTTCAGGGGTAGGTGATGAGGTAAGAATTGGCGCAGGCTCACCATCTCCACTGTATTGACTCCATTCACCCAGAAGGGCCAATAAAGAAATTTGAGCTTTTGCCAGGGCGAGAGCGTCATTCGGTGCGACCACTGCACTAAAACGAGAAAAGTCATCTGGGTCGCTAAGTACGCGGAGTGAAGCACCCACGTCGGTACAGACAACGGGTGCACCGGTCAAAGCTGCTTCGCCAAGCGCAAGGGGTAAACCTTCAGAGAGGGATGAGTTCAGGAACAGCCATGTTTTTTCCAATACTTTCATGGGATCTGCAGTACCGCGCAAAGTAACACGGCCACGGAGACTTTTTGAAGCGATTATTTCTTGACACTCTGTTGAGTAAGTTGGAGCCTTGTCAATGGCTCCGTAGATGTCAAGGTGGTAATCATCAAACTTCCACTGGTTGATGATGATATCGGCAGCAAGCAGAGCAGTCTTGATGTCCTTGGCATACCAGACATGAGACAACATCGTCACAGTCGGGCGCTGGGTTTTGATTTCATTCACCGGGGTGAATTTCTGCATGTCCGTGATACCATTGACGACAGGGTCTACCTTGCGGCGGAACTTGTTACGATGCTCAATTTTTCCCTGGCAGGTTCCAATCTCTACCTCCCAGCCTGGGTTGAAGAAATCTGCACATGAAAGAATGACATCCGCGTGGTGAAGGACCAGAACGGATGTGATGCGTATCAGACCAAGGAGAGCATTTCGCACAAATGGTGAAAGCTTTGATAGCGCAGATGAGAGGCAGAGATTCGTTTCTCGCCAGGCGATAGCGTGATCCCAGATTTGCAGAGTACATTTTTTCTTGATCTTACATACCACGCCATATGAAGCGCTCACGCTGTGATGTGAGGCCTGGAAAACATCGGGAATCTTTTCAGGAACTGGAATGGAGAAAATGAAAAGATACCGGTACCATAGCTCGAGAGCAACGTCCAAAGATGGCAAAGTTGGAAGCTCTGTGTTGAACCATTCTGTGGAAGGGGTCACATTTGGCATTTCTTGAGTGAGCCAAAGGTCACGCCAAGTCTGTTTGACAAGCTCACTGTTCCAGACCTGAGACCAGTGACGCGACTCTTGAAAGTATGTGTTGAGATTGACAAGTGCCCTGGTAGCTTGGTGGACATCAGCCATGGAAAGATGCACCGCTCGTGCTCCTTTCACCAGTGCCGCCAGAATCGGAATGAAGTTCATTCGGATGTCAAACTCGCTTGTCCTAGAAACATTGTCCACCTCCGAGTCCAACTTGTTGTGGAATAGACCATGAGTTGGAGTGAGGAAATCCAATCCCCAGAGTGGGATGATCTTCAGAGACTGAACATTTTGCTCGGTCTGATGCTTTGGGATACCAAAGTCGTTCGCCGATTCACAAAGCATATGCCACCTGATGGTGCGCAACGAATTGACCATATCACGTCGACAGGCAGAAACGCCTCCACCTTCATTGGGCCATGTGCCAGTGTCGGCTGCCATGACATGAAGGGCACTATCGCTGTCGGAAGCAAATTCCTCCGATTGCGTTGTGAGAACGGCATCGCCACCAGGTCCAAAGCTGAAAAGATCGCTCATTTTGACTGCCAGCGGCGTCCAGCTGGAGATATCACCATCCATATCTGCACTAGCCATGATACTATCTGCATGAAGAGTCAAGTATTCCTTGGCCGCATCGAGATTTCCCCAGTCACGACTGCGCCAATAAGGGGCAAGGACTCTATCTCGCCGCAGAATGCGATCATCCATCCACCGAAGCATTACTCCATCAAATTCGTCACGCTCTTTCCACGCTTTCCACATCAAAGAGCGAGCCCGAGATGTTGAAGCAGTGAAACGCTTCTTTGTCAGCCCCAACACCCGAAGGATAGCATTCGGCTTCAAACTGTCACAGTGTAAAAAGGGATCATCGTGGATAAAGCTTGTGTTTTTCGGCTTGGAGAGGACACCAAAGAGATCATGTTCAATCATAGGAGGTGTTTTCACATTTGTTCCATTGACAGTGGTGACGATTGTGGGATGAAATTTGTGATCGTACGCCCAACGACTTTCGAATACAGTGGCACCTTGCATGAATTTTGCCTTAGTTGGTCTTGAATGGGGGATCCATTGATCAACGTTCTCGGCATGGCGACGAGGAGCAGCGCACCAAAAAACCTCGCAAGATATGTGAGGCATGACGAATTCAGCACGGAGGAGCTCGTCCCCAAATCTAGGGTTTTTTCGATAATGATACATGAATCGGACAAGGCTGCCATCTTTCATGTACGAGCCAGCTTCGATGAGACCCTTCCGGTTGTATTGAACGCTTTTGAAATTGTTCTCGCCCTGCACGCAACGTCGTCCAATTGGAATGCGGATAGCTGCAGCTTTGCCAAGTTTGACACCCTTCTTTGAGGGCGTTTGGTGGTCAAAATGGTATTCCTTGAGCAGCATTCCATCTTTAAACTCCTGCTTTCTGAGAAGCAGCATCTCATCCGTATAAGTGCTGAGGAACTTGAGCGCCTTCTCGTCCTCGGGCTGGGTCCTGTGGTTGCCCACATACTGATAAATTTTGAAGACACCATCGTGACTTTCATGTCTGAAGGCTGTCAAAGTTCCATCAAGGCCTTGAATGATGAATCGGCTTTTCTTAATGTGGATAGTGACACCTGTGCTCTCCTCCCACAGTCGCTCCACGTTCTTACGACCGTGAAATAAGAAATAGGAGAGACAGAAGTCCTGGACGGCCTTGGAATAAACCCAGAACATGTTCAAAACAAATACTGTTGGCACGCGAAAAGCCACTGGTAAGGGTTCAGTGACGTGATCAAATTCCCTCTGGAACTCAGGATCAGCAACCAAGGCAATGACAATGAATTTGTTGATCAAGCCAAGCTTATTATAGATAAAGCTGAACGGAGAGCAGACCAAAGAGACTAACGTTGGGAGACCTCGGGACAAATATTGGATATATTCTGGAGTCTTCGAATCACCTGCAAAGCTTGCCTTCCCTTTTTCACGTTGAGAGTATTCAAAGATGTTGATCGCTGTGCCCACCCCGAGATTGCATCTTGCGATGTGAACATCGAGATCATCGGTGCCAAACTTGGAAAGGCTTTCTTTGAGACCTTGCTGCTGGCTCAGAGAGAGGCTACAAGGCTGGCTCAGGCAGCGGCCCAGCAATGCGGTTCGAACCCCAATAGACAAATTATCCCAGTGGATATCTGGCTCCAATCCGAAACAAAGGTGTTTGAGGAGCACTTTCTTAGCCCAATTCTTAGGGGTGGAGGTTTTTGTTTCCCCACGGAGTTGTGCAGCCATGGTCTGTGGTAGACCCTCGGAGACAATTACCTCGGCCAGCGCTGCGTGCTCGTGAGAGATACCCATGGTCATCTCGACAAAAGAATGAATCAAAGTCTCTGCAATAATTCTGCAATTGGTGGGAACATCAAGTTGCTGATCATGTAGACCGTTAACGCCGATGAATATTAGGAGTTGGTCTTCAACTTTGCAGCTTAAAGCTCGAATTCCAGGACCAATGGAGTCATACGGAACTAGTTCGACATAGATTTCTCCTGTGTTCCAACTGGAGACGATTTCATCGACAATAGCCTTCGAATTTGGGAAGGCATCCTCTACCCGGGCCGATCTTTGGTGAGATAAAAGTACGCTTTTAATCTCGACTGCCGGGTGGGCCATCGGGTCAAGACCAAATCGATCATCCTCAGGTAAGAGTAAGATCGAGTCAAATAAACTCTGCAGCTCTTGCTGGGACCACTCAGGATCTGCCCAGGGAGCAGTAAATGCGTGAAAGGTCTTTCCGAGTCTCACAAGAGACAAGCTCTTGGGAGGCATACCCAACCTTGCGCTCCAGAAGGACAACAAAGCAGCAGACCAAGTCGCAACTCCAAGGCCAACGATCTCTGAGTAACTGAAATCGGGAAGGCAGACTTTGAGAGCGATTCCAACTGGGAATCCCATGCATGTTCCAACTATAAGTGGTTTCAGAGCGTACGGTCCAGCGAATATCTTGGTATATTGGTACCAGATGAGACCTGTGTAAGAAAGAACGTAGGCAAAGAAAACGATCATCCCTTCCACAGAGGTTTCGAATGTCCACAGGAGGGCAGTAGAGACTGCAAGACTCCAGACATGCCACAGCAAAAATTGGAAAAGGGTCTGTCCGTAAATTTTCCGTCGGAACCGCACTACTCTCTTTTGTGAGGCGTGGATGTCGTCGTCTGTCTTGATCGCAGTGGGCTTTTGACCGCCAATGGTCTCGTGAATCTCCTGTGCTTTGGTATCAATCAGAATAGCGCCGATCAGGTAATAAGCTAATGCAAAGCCAGCTGCTTTGCGATTGATATCAGTCAAAGGCCCAGTCAAGCCAAGGAGGTGGCCCCGGCACAGTAATTGCGTCCATTTGTCAAGGAGAGCGACCACAAAATATAAAACACCACAACCGATGTCATTGCTTGATTGACGCCAGTGAACAAATGCGTTGTGCAGTCGTAGCCCTTTCTGAGAACTGCGCAGGGTCTCCATTGCAACTTTGGCTTGAATATTCCAGCTTGAACTGAACGGGATGGGCTTTGGAACATCTGCATATCGGCAATACCAGTCTAAAAGGAAGTTGGTGGACTCCCAATCCCGGGCTAGTTCCTTAACGAATTGATCCGTCGTTGATCGGGAGACAAAATTACGGGATCTCTCCGACGTGACATCCCCCAATAAAGCTTCTCTCGCCAACTTGAGTGCACCCGGATCAGGCATGTTGCTCAAGACTTTTTCGTTATTATTACCATAGGTAGCAATGTACCATTTGCGGATTTCATTGTCGTCAGTCCGTCGAATGGATTGATACCATGTCATCCACTTGGAGGCCGTGGACCGCAGGCAGAGAAGCAACACGCCGATACAGAGGTATAAGACAGCAATGTAAATAGCCGAGTCGTTTCCGACAAATGTCGTGATAATTGGAGACAAAAACAAAATCGGTATACACATGAAAATTGCCTTGCGACCGGAGAGGAATGTGGATCCTGGGTAGCTGAAGCTTGCGAGACAAGCAAATGTCGAGAAATAGACTGTCAGAGCGACAAGGTAAAGATAGAAAACAATACCAGCACGAGGTGTTTTGACAGCAGAAATGGCTACGAAACCAATTAAACCCCCAGCCACAGTGAAAGCGATACCGGCAATCAAGCGGATGAGAACAAACATGTTCGCAGCAGCAAAGGCCATGGATATGAGGTAGTATGGGCCTCCACATGCAATCCATGTACCAATTGCCCCAGATAAGAGCAGGGAAATCATCAAGGCTACAGTGGCACTGCCTTGCTCTTCATTTGTCATATAGGCAGACAAGTATAAGCCTCGTCCGATGATACTGAGGAGAACGATGTCGATCAATGCGGGGATGGCAAATACACCTAAGAACGTAAATCGCTGGTAGGGTCTTATCGGCTTCGATTTCTCATCAGGATCAACATCGATCTGGGCTCCAGCATATGCGGTCGCAAGTTCCGGTGCCCCGTTGATCCAATTAGGAGGCTGGTGGACATTGTAATGTGTCCGAAATCGATCGGAGAGCAGCTTTCCAAAGGTACTAGGGGAAACATCAAAGTATGCCTCGCACCGGGAACCAAGTGCAAATGATTCAGCAAATGAAGCGGCCTGATCTGGCTGGTTGTTGAGTAGGGGGTTGCGGTCTGTCACTTCAGTGTAAATTTCATCGAAGGCGCCCTTTCTCGCGGTACAGAATAGCGCCAAAGCTATCATATCAACATATGGATCAACGTGGCTGTCTCGGAACAGTTCACTGAGTCCTTTCGTTATGATAGCAAGATCATCTTCTCTGTGGTTTCTTAAAATTTCAGTGAACACCTGATCAACCTGATGGAAGAGATTCACAGAAGCTTCGAAAGAGGCATGTTTGCAGCCTTGGTCTCTGTACCAGCCAATTCGGCTCTCGACAAGACCTTCCGCGGAGACAGATTGTTCGAGGTACCGAATGGTGTTGATTTCCTTGAGTTGAGCTAAGGAGGGGGCATCCATTAGCCTTGTGCGAATATAAGACGCTATTGCGTCCGACATGTGACCCTGAGAGTCATTAATTGATAGGTGCTGGAGTAATATTATTCTTTCTTCTGGACAGAGATTGTCAATATCCTGAATCAGCCGGCGAGGAAGACCGATTTCTGAAGGAAGATCGTTCGACCATCTCGCGAATGCGGTTTCCGCTTCCAAACATGCATGACGAGAGAATCCTTTTGCAGCCAAGAAGGTATGAAGAATGGTCCCGGTCAGACCCTGTGCGTTCTTGGAGATGAAAATTTCACATTCGTCATTTTCGATTTGATAAACAGCCCAAAACCGAGAGTCTTCATTCTTTCTAAGACCCGAATCCAATGCAGAATTCACGCGCAATCCATTTTTAGACGCCAGATCAGAAATTTGTTTGATGGAGGCGACAAGCTGGGCATCCTCATTTGAGATTGCAAGAGCCGCGTGAAATTTGCCAAGATCTGTTCCGATCTTCTTGATCTGTGCGGTGGGAATGGGATCAAGAAGACCCAGACTTTTCAAACGTTGCTGTGATTGGAGAATTTCAGTAAAGTCAAGTGTGTTTGGATTTGAGCCCAAGGGGAAACAGCCAAGATAATTGAAATCTTGCCCAGATGTCGAAACAGATAATGGATTCCCATGTGATTTCACGTGCATGAGCCAGTCTGGGGGATCCGAAATGGGCCACGTTGGCTCCGAGGATTTTCGTTCGGAGGTGGTGGATTTAAGGAACCCCTTGATTGAAGGGAAGAGAAGTTGAAGAATGACCCAGCCTGTTTGATCATCGGAGGGTGAACTCACGCCGACATTTGACCGCCAAATATCATGAGTCTTCATTACCTCCGCTTCTTTCAACCAACCAAAAGCCGGAAGTGGCTCGATGATTGGTACGGCCAAGTCAGAACGTCGAAGAGCAGACTCAGTGCCTATGAATGGAATCGCACTGTAGAAGTTGGACCACTGAAGCGACCTTCGAACAACAGCATTGGACAGAAATACATCATCGCTCACTGTTTCCCAGAGAAGGACAACAAAGTTTCTCATGCAAGCCTCGGAAACACAAGCCTTGATGGTTGGTTGGAGATTGGCCATCTGAAAATAGTCACGCTTCTCGCCCGAGGGCAAGATACTGGCATTCTGAATGACCAGACCTGATACTGCACCGCTTTGCAGAGAACTTCTATTTTGCAAGAATTCCGGTGGCTGTGTTTCCAGATAAACCGCTAAACCAAGAGTATCGATGGTTTCAAATAGTTTTTGCTCCACGGAAAGAGTAAACATGCCTTCCCAGTTAGAAAAAAGCACCCCAGAGAATGCGGTATTACGAAACTTGATGTTCAAAGCAGTCTTGATCTTTTCAATGATTGTCATAGTATCATCTTGCGGAGAGATAAGCTGTGTGAGATCGAGCCTGCCGAGTGCGAAAACTTGTTGTCTGCCAATAGCTTCCACCACGCCGCGTTGAAATGGATCCAGGACTAAAATATCCCACTTAAAAAGCCGCTCTTGGGATTTTGTTAAAGGGTCGTCGAAGCTTCCAAGGTATACTCCAAAGGACGATGGCCTGTGGCCTTCAGATCGACCACCAATAAGCCCGAAGTCCTCGAGGGCTAATTTTTCAAGACATTCCAAAGCCCTGAGAGGTATAACATCGGCGGGTGGTTTCGACTATGAAAGGCCCCAGATTAGATAAAAGTCCCAATGAAACTTTCAATAAATTCAGTCCATCTATATGGCATATTCACCTTGTAATATTTATGAATCCTCTTGATCACAGACCAGAGAATATATACACACCCGGAGATGATACACGCGAGCAACACTCCAATGATGAACTTCGACTTGTCAGTACCACTCCCGGCGCATTCAAAGGCCAAAGAAAACTCACAAATTGCCACCAGTGGTTTTTCATTCCACCCCATCCTACAGGGTGTACAGGGAGAATCTCGGCCATTTTTCCAAGGTGAATTGGATTTGTCCGGATATCCGCAAAAGTCGTACTGGGTGTATAAACCAGATTAGAAGCCTTCAAATTCTGACCTGCTGGTATACAGGTCCCATTTTGAACACTTTACGGTGGAATGAATACACCGCCGCCAGAATTATCACGTTCGAGGTTCAAAATATATCACGAAAGCAAACATCTGAAGCTATCCAGATTTTCAAAATTGAAACCCTCGGGCCTCAATTCCCCGAGCCACTCGATCTGTCTCGGCCAAGATAGTAGAAGGGACCTAGATAGGGCGACCGCCTTTCCAGATTATTTTATCGTTCGTGGTTGCCAAGCAAAGTATTCATGATTGCCAATGCGCAAAGATGAGGCGAAAATGATGATGGCGGACCTCAAATTTTCCAAGATGAGTGGGGTCGTTCGCGGGGTTGTGTTGCGGCTCCTCCGACACCTTGTTTCGGCAAATTCCCAGCTTCCGAGGTACCCCAGGCTTGGAATCGTTCTTATCTTTGGATTTGACTATACTTTCTTGGAAAAACCCCGTTTGAAGAGCCGTTGCAGATCAAAGCATGCATGACACCGGGCCGGTGTGACCGACTGCGTCAGGACCCACTTGAAATCAGGGGCCAACGATATCAGGAGCGATTGAAACTTCAATTGGAATAGTTTCGTTGCGTTTTCGGGGCAGGATTCTCACGATAATTGTTATTTTTTGGTTCCTTCTACCTTGAGCGTCCAGCTGTTCGATGGTTACAAATCATATTTAAGCTTCATGGGATGGAGTACCCATTCTGTCGTCATTTACTTTGCTTGGCTACTCAAGAACGGCATGATACAATTTTGGAAATATAATTATCGTAACGTTGTAAAATAACTGCCGGGATGAGAACCCTGGCCGACTTGTCGATCGGAATATCACGATCGAATTGTTATATTTATGCACTTTGTGATCATAGAATGACAGCCTATGAGCACTCTTCACATGGCCCTGCATGTACTGTCAAGACTCTGTCTTCCAGACTCTTGGTCATGTTTAGCTATTGAGCCAGGGCTCGAGGACGTTAAATCGGAGCCATTTGCGTGGCACCAAGGACAGTGGCTTGTTTTCAGGAGCATTGGCACCACCCGAGCCATGTTAACTGACTTATATCCTTGGGAACTTGAGCCAGATAATGTCGTCTGAACTGGGCTTCTGTGCAGCCGTCCAAAGTATTATTTTGGTCAACGGGTGACCAGCAGCTCATGCTGAATGTGTTCCAACATTTGAATACTCTTCACGAGTGGAAGTGTGGTTGGGAAGCGAGTCCCAACACCCAGCATTGAAGTTATCGTAGAGTTGCTTCTCTGGGTGTGTCGGTGGATCTTTATGGGTTTGCTGGCAGGTATGAGAACACTCATAAGCCGAAAAAGGACAGACCTCCCGAGGTCATGATATCGTCCCGTATGGTGTTTCCAAAGGTTTTGTAACTGTCTCGATTTGTCGCTTTTTCCGTGTTTGTGCAAGATAGCTCTGGATATATTTCCATTGAGGTGCAGAGTTGAAATAATCAACGGAGCCGTATTTCGGAGGGAGAGTAGTTTTTTTCACCCAAGCATCGATCACTTCGCTCTCTGGTGCGGATACGGCGATTATGGGAGGTTTTTCGACAATCGTCTCAGTTGAGGTCCTGGGTGTAGGGAGGAGATTCATTCGACGCGTTATCTTGGTGGCTCTGTTGGATCTGTTGTCAAACTCGTCCAAGATATCTTCGCCGATCAACTCTTCAAGGATATCCTCTCGCGTGACTATTCCAAGAACCAGATTTCTCTCTTTCTGACTGACAATGACCATATGGTATGTTCCTTCCTGAAAGATTTTGAGAACATTTAGACAGGTCGTCCTGGAGTGAATGACGGGAATTGGAAACCAGTCGAATTCGCACACCCTTTTGCACAGCTTGGGGTTGTATTTGATCAGACTCTTTGCAAGTAACACGCCGACAATATCCATGCGGTTATCGGGAGCGTGAACGAGAATCCGGGAATATCCTTGGGCCCTAATCCGATCCATTGTGTATTCGTCCAAGAATGCATCGGCGGGCAGAGAGAATATATCTTCCATGGGCGTCATGATGTGTGTCACTGTTTTTTCAATCATTCCAAGGGCACCATGAATAATTTTCACTTCGTCAGAGTTGAGACGATCGTCGGGTTGCCCCAGTACTGAATGAAGAGAAATGAGCGCCTTGAGCCCGGGTCTCTTGTATCCCGTGAGGTCGTGGTCTCCAACGAGAACATCGAGCAATTTGGCAATGGGCCAAGCGATTGGAGAAATAATGTTCATAAATATTGAAACATAAGGTACCATATTTGCACCGACTTTGAGTGCGTGGCGGGCGCAAGCAGATTGCGGGATAATGTCGCTGAATACCACAACCAGAGCGGTACTTATCAGTACTGCGGCCCCACCATCAAGGAATTGATCAAGAACAACGGGCAGGGCCTCACTAGTGATGGCATTGCCGAGTAAAAGGGCCACCAGTATCCAGTGTTTTCCTCGGCTCAGAAGCGCAAGGACCTTTTTGGCGTTCTGTTGATCGATGGCATCGCCGGATAGTTCAATAACTCGGAGATAAACTTCATCTTGAGTCATCAAGGCGATCGTCAAGCCCGAAAAGGCCCCGCCCAGTAGGACGAGCACAGCTGAAAGGAATAGATGAAGCCATAGACTCGGATCTTCCATTTCCTTAAGATTATAGAGAGGTAGAAAAATGATGAAATTGGCCAACGGCAAATAAAGGATTGGATAATCCGTTTATTTGAGGGAAAAAAATTAGATCTGACCGTTAGCAATACATGGGCCAGACTGGAACCAACGGCTGTCTCCGTACTATTTACTTTTCAATATCATACAAAGAGTGACTGGGTCCAGTGCTAACCGTTTGAAGTTAGAAATATAATATTCTATTAGGTATTCCAATGACGAAGCTTGCTCTAGAGCCTAGCCATAGAAGGAAAGAATTATCGACACGCATTAAATTAGCAGCGAGATCGGATACCTACCGAAGAAAAAACACTCAAGGTTTCTTACCAATCGGAATCCATGGCACGTTGCTTATTCCTGGCTCGAATTTGGCAAAGCCTAGGGATATTTAGCAATATGTGGCGTTCCAGGTTCTCTCCCCTGAATCAGAAGAATCAGAAATTGGAATCTGATTTCCTTTAAATTTTAACGGATGGATTAGTATTGTAAACTCCCCCGGCAATGAGGACCAGTGGAAGTACCACGGGGTATTAAAGACGTCCCTTAGTGGCTGACTGAAGTGTCAAAGTGGAGACATGGATTTTAGCCGAAACCGCTACCATTGGCATCCGCGGTGGGGGCGGAGACTCTGTACCTCGTACTCCGTCCCATGGAATGCTAAGTAGATCTAGATGATTTTAATTTCAATGGAATCAATCGAAACTAAAACCGCGATGCTTTAAGGACCAGTGTTCTCGTCACATGGGCTTCTGTTTTCATGGATTCTACTTCTATATGCGGTGACACGTATCTATTCAACTGCCGGGTGGCGTGCATGTGTATGTCGACTCACTGTATGATGGAGGCTACGGGTTCAATCGGGCTAATCAATCCACGCCTTGTAGATCGTAAGCACGATCACCTTCTTCTTTGAGGTTAGATGCACAATTACTCTTAGTGTCAGGGGCTATTGTCGCGTATGCAAGCCTCATGTCTACCGATGGCCCTTTAAAGTATAGTTATTGTGCTCCACCAGGAAAATTCGTCAACCAATGGTGCCATCAGACAAAGTAAAGGGACTCAACGGGTAAGATATTCCGACGGGAAAGCACCGGGAAACTATAAGCCGTGTATACCATCCAGCAACCTAATGTAAACCCTATGCTGTGTATTCTAGATTTTGCTTAGTCTTGAGGAGAAATATACAAAGAGTTCTTGAGGAACATTCGAAACCTTCGTGTTTAAGGTCCATGGAAACTTCACTCAAGTGGCTCGTACATGACGATTTAGACTAATTCTCAATGTAATCCGTCCTAGACTGCTCCACTGTAAAGAAAAATGGGTTGACCTGCATGTACAACGTAGGCTGGTCTGCCCAATCCCGCATTAGTGGCAAAAGTAGCGGGAGAGTATAATGGATTTAAAGAAGTTCGAAACATTTTTTTCTCTACAATGGTTGTCTTTCGCTACGATTAGCCTTACTCTGATATGAACCTCTTGAGACGACATTTAACATCTCCTGGCGATTGCTTTTCTCCTGATTGAAGTTCTGCTTCACACTATGAATTAATCTAATAATTTCTCTACAATTGGAAGAGATGAAATACCATAGGATTTCTATGTGGAAGCTCCACCTGAGGCAAGATCGGGATCCACACAGGCATCAATATGCTCACATTGGGCAAGGATGCCCGAAATACCTCTTGAGAGGCAAATTATGTAACTAGCCGACTCTAGCTGAACCGACGGAATGATTCTAGCTGACACATTCGAACGTTTAGTGCCGTCTTCCGCTCTGGTGATACAGCAATGGCTCTCCACAAGAGAGTTGCAAAGTAATCAGG
Organism: Penicillium odoratum; assembly: GCF_028828045.1. NCBI lineage: Eukaryota > Fungi > Ascomycota > Eurotiomycetes > Eurotiales > Aspergillaceae > Penicillium > Penicillium odoratum. Next base: position 1,892,083 of record NW_026643144.1, on the reverse strand, counting down.
GGGTTTCAGGACAAGAGCAGGATCTCAAGACAGTAAATCGGAAGAATATGTGCCATCGCAACTTCTACGGTAAGCGAAATTTTTCAAACCGTAAACTGTAGATTGGTCTGCTAAAAATGGGCGACACGTGGCTGAGCCGTTGGTCTGCCTTGTTGATCGAGTAAAGAACCGCCCGAAAAAGAACTTGAAATTCACCTTGTCTTTTTTTCTCTTCATTTTTCTGGTTTTCTACTCCTTGCTAATTGCATTCTTGGTAGGAAAAAGCGGTACAATGTCACTTTCCACTTTTCAAGCTGACTCCATTGTACCACGTTTACCCAGGCCATCATGTGGTTCGATTCTTCATCGATGAGAGTCAGTCATCGCTGAAAGTCAGTGTCTACTACGGATCCTGTTGCTGCATCTTCTTTGGCTTTCATCATCCCCTCCTCCTACCGATAAGAATCCTTTTGCTGCCCGACTCCAGTAAGTTTGAATCTTCTGCCTCGCTTCGCTCCGCCCGGCTTCTCGAACTCGCACGGAGTCATCCCATTCTCGTGTCTGCCAGATCTCCTATCAGAATAACAAATATGACGGCGCCTTTGACTTAATATCCCGGCAGATGTGGATCGAGATACCTCGGGCCAAACGAAGTACCCATTTGCATTTGGGTTATGGGCTGTGGCGGAATTAAGTATCCTGCGCTCATGTACATGATTCTTTGTAGGGACGCGCTATTTCGATCCATGCGAAGCCACACGCAACCATGAAGAACGCATCTCAGAATACTAAAGGGGTACTACGATCGCCTGAAAGGACAACACCGGAGAGTATATTGGACGGGGACACTCGCAGATGGCCATTTGACCCTCAAGGACAGACGCGAACGTTTGTTTTTTCTGCAAGCTGTTACTAGGGCAGAGTTTTGCTGGTCCGAGTCTGGAAACTATGCATCAACTGTCTTGAGGGAAAGAGAATGACGGGAACCTGTGCTGACCATAATCATTGCAGAATTGTTGTTTCATCTTCGCTGGTAAGGCAAACCTTTCGGATACTTTGTGTAGGCATACTTATGCAAGCAGGTTCCGAGTTATGAAAACCACCCAGGCATGTCCCACATCGAGCCTCCGCACAGACAGTAAAGATGTGAGCACCGGATACTATATCTCGATATCGGCACCTACAAACTTCTTGGTAATATTCAACAGACTTGATACGCTGGAGAAAACATTCACGAAAATTATTGAACATCAATTACTACTTGGCCGGTGGTTATGGGTTCTATCCCAGCTGCGGCGAACTTCATTGGAAAGCTACGGGACAGGACGACCATCATAGCTTGTCACACCCAATATTTTTAGGTGGGTGTCGGTGGTTCATCACCGGCAGTACATCTCTACAGGTTTCTATATATGAGTCGTCGGACAGCAACTGGGTGACATGTTCGCGTGGAATATCGCACCGTCTAACATTCCGAACTTACAGACGCCATTTGCCTCCTGAAGGGCTACAGCTTCTAGGCATCTGGAAACTTTTGAAAAGCTAGATTGCGACGATGCCGAACAAGAACCGACAGACAACGTCGTATTGTATGAAGAACATTGAAAGTGAGCCGGAGAAGATGATACTTTTTACCTGCAGATTTGGGGGACTTTGGGTTCCATCTCCCCAAGTTCCCTGACTTCACATGCCCAAGTAAAGTGTGGAACGTGGTCCAAACCACGCGATCTCCCCAAATGGACAGATAGATAGCCCTGGCACTTCCAGCCTCGATTACATCGCAAGACTAAGACATTCGAAGATTACATGAAACTAAAGTTACCTGTCTTCAAATTTCCTTGTTGTCCTCAAATCAACTGCAAACGAGTCTCGAAGGACTGACTACACTTGACGGCTTGCCAGCACATGCATTTCAGACCCTTTTTCATTGGTCGTTTTTAACATCACCCGCAGGATTTGACCCGATTATTTATCCTACATTTCGGTCCTTTTGACGTCCAATTGATTAACATCGTGATTTCAGTGGTGCTGGCTATTAGTCTAATTGAAGAATCTAGGGTCTTGTCGTGTTCGGGGATTACTTATACCCCGGTCCCCGAAAGGAGGACTGATCTCGGCTTGATTTCCCTTAAATTGTGAAATCCTGGTAAGTTCGGGCTGAAGGCTGAAGTCAAAGTAACACTGGCTCATTTTGCGTAGAGCGAATTGTCGTCTGTTCTTGGCCCAGGTCTGGAAGATATGAGTCTGAGTTTTGGAACCGATATGCATGTCGCCACTTCTTTCCGCTGTTATAGCCGTCAGAATTAGAAGGATTGAACTGGAAGTTGAACTAATGACGCCTAGACCTTTACCCAGGCTTAGGGTGGGGTTCTCGCTGCCAAGCTCGCCTTATCGTTTGTATGCTTAACCAGAAATTACATTGCCTGTACCAAAATCTGACGATGATCATGTTCATCGGTTCCACCTTAATTCCCAACCCTATTCTCTTCCTTGGGTGCACAAACCTCGGGCCCTGACATCTGCTACCACATCAAGAGGCGTTCGTGAACCCCTTGTGGCTGATCATGGCGCTTAGGAATTTAGGCTGCCAGAATTCAAATTTCCTTCTCCGACTTTTCCTCCCCATCCAATCAAACCCCTCGCCCCGCTATTTCTCTTTCTATCGAACACCGAGGCGCCAGTCTCCACATTGAAATCTCTCGGAGTATGGTTAGGAGTTGAAACAGACCAATCCTGAAGCTGCGCCTCAGCCACCGCCCCTAGCCCTGTGGCCTGGCTACACCTTGGACCCTGAATTTCTTTTTGAGCTAAAAGATGTCTATTTCCTCTGGACCCTGGTCTTATACATTTGCCCATTATTTAATGTACGACTTGGGCCATTACGACCAGCAAGACCTTCATCTGGTACCTGCTTGAAGCGGGCTTATGCGACATGTCAGCAAAAGGAGGCTGGATGGGCTGGTCTGCCAAAAAGAAGCTTCTCGTATTCGGCTCTTTTGGCCTTCTTATTGTCGCTCTCGGTATCGGACTTGGGGTCGGCCTCGGAATTGGATTGAAACATAGTGGAGGGAATGAGGGAAGCGGCAACACCAGTGGAAGTGGAAGTGGAAGTGGTACTGGCGCTGGCACTGGCACTGGAAACGGTAATGGAACAACCGGAGGGAATACGACATCGATCTGGCAACCAGGAGTAGGAATCAAATGGCAGATCGAGCTTCTCTACGCCCTGAACGACACCACAGTGGACGCAGACATCTACGACATCGACCTGTTCGACAGCCCAAACTCAACAATCACAAAACTTCAAGAAATGGACCGCAAGGTAATCTGCTATTTCTCCGCAGGCACCTACGAGAAATGGCGCCAAGATGCCAACGAATTCAAGACATCAGATCTTGGAGACAGTCTCGATGACTGGCCTGGCGAAAAATGGCTCAACACAAACTCGCAAAACGTGCGAAATATCATGCGACAACGTCTGGATTTGGCGCAGGCAAAGGGATGTGATGGTGTTGATCCGGATAATATCGATGGATATAATAACAAAAACGGCCTCGGATTGACTCAAGACGACGCAATCAGCTATGTGAAGTGGCTTGCCTCGCAGGCGCATGATCGGAACCTATCGATTGGACTGAAGAACGGCGGCGACATTATTGGCTCGGTCATGGACAAGATGCAATGGTCGGTTAATGAGCAATGTGCTGTCTATGAAGAGTGCGATCTCTACTCGGCGTTTGTTAATGCCAGCAAACCGGTCTTCCATATCGAATATCCGAAAGGTGATGATACCAACAATGACAATAATGTGTCAACGAAACAAAGGAATTCGGTTTGCAACGCGGCCAATTCTCGGAACTTTTCAACTGTGATCAAGAATATGGACCTGGATAACTGGGTCGAATACTGTTGATATTTGTATATGATAACCATGTAACATAATTCTTAATGCAAATATTTATATGCTGATGACTGTGCCACTTCAGTAAATCAAGCAGGTGGATCGAGACCAGAGTAGACCTGACCTATGCCGGACCCGAATGCTTACATAGGTCAACATGCGATCCTTGGCGTTATTGGCAAACTAGGAGCGCTGTATTCCTCTTACAGCACATTGGTCAAGTTTTGAGGGGTTTCTGCGACTCTGGGTGAGGATGCATTAGTGCACAGCATTCTTGCCGGGTTTACATTACAGCCTAGGCACATGGACTCCATGCTTGGGCTAGTAATTTTTACTTTCCATAAATCGGCAACTTTCAACGCAACTTGATCTGTCCATCTTTATATTGACTAGTGGATCAAGATACATCAGAAATTCGAGTCATCGGAGTATTAATATACTAATCTTGACGTATACTCATGCTTCTGCGTTCCACGACATTCTCCGAAACCAAGGAATTTTCCGAGATGCAGGGGCTGAGGAGAAGCTAAAAAACTAGCTTGGGGGCGAACCCTCTACGCGACCCTCGTCTCTGTACCACTCAACTACAGCAGTGGAAAAGGAATTTCACCCGACAGACCCAGGTGAGCTCATAGGTCTGGCTGAGTCTGGGTCTGATGAGAAAAAATTGGATTAGCGGAGACATCCTCCCGTCTAAGCCGAAACGAAGCCGCGATGAGTGGATCCCGACGGATCACATCTTGAAAGTGATCTGGGCTATGAATCACACTCTCCGAACTTGGTTGATCAATCCCATATCGAAAGCATAAAAAGAAAAGAAAAGAAACCTGCATGGCAGAGTTGAAAGTTCTCGAGAGCTCTAGCTCGGCGCGTACCGAACCCCCGAGCGGATCTGCCCGGCTCCTACACGCGAACCATGGATATTTCCGGTGGAGCAGAAATGATCAGGGATTCGGGGAACCGATGAGGGCTCCAGTGCATCCTCTTTGTTTGAACCTTGGACGATCATTACCCAAACTGTCAATCCTCTTTGTCGATATCCACTGGTTACATATGGGGCCGGGGAGAGAAAAAAATGCTTAAGCGAGGTCCTTGGCCTGCTCGGGTTGTTTGTCTTTGCCAAGCACCTCTAGAACTCGCCACACCGGTCAATCGCTCAACTTTGATATGTGGCTTGTTATCTGGTTGCTTTTACTTCCAATTGCTAAGAAGTTCGAGATAATCAAGGGTCGTTTAATGGATTACCCTGGACAAGCCATCTCAACTAGCGTGCCAGTGGACACGGGGTCACTACAGGTACTATCTCCGTATAGGTTTGCCCTCAGCCGGAAGGACTAGAAGAGGCCACCACGGGCGCTAATTTTACTAGTAAGGGGGGACTCGTAATCTTAGGGATCAAGAGCGGGTTTTAACCCAATGCACTCACTTCTACTACTCTGTACCTTCGGCTACCCTGAAAGATGTGCAATACTCTTGCTTAATTTGTTTGTTTGTTTTCCGTACCGAACCATCCTGGAGTAGGTTTCGGCTCGCTGTAGATCGAAAACTCTTGAATCGAATCGATATACAAAGATTATTTCCCTTTTTGTCAATTAGCTATGATTTTCCACGAGGGTGTGGCTTCCGCCACTCAAGAAGACCGGGATCGTGGATCGCAAGTACATGCAATATATCAGCAGGGACGGACTGTCGTGTAACATTGACGTGAGCCTTGAAATGCCTTTTGTCCGAATGGTTAGGTAGGGATATGCAGGACGGGATTCCAATGTCCCGCTGCATTCCTGTGATATCATGGCGGGGGCTCTGGTATCCATCCTGGCGGTAACTCAGCAAAGATCCTGATCAAGTCCCATCGTGCCCTTTCAATTGGATTCGGTCGGTTTGAATGAATGTTTCGACTCGCGATCGGACCTCGAAGATCCGGTTTTTGATCGTAGAGCGTTGGAGTGATCCTGCATGTCTCACTGAGATCTAGGCGTGATTATCACTATGGGTCTGGTAGAAGAAGAGGGTTATCTTGATTGGGGGACTAACATAGCGTTGCAATTTTGTGGGACAGAAGTCCTGCATACTGAAAGACCTGGGCTATATTAACATAACTTGTCAATAAGGTCGGCACATTGCACCATCTTGATCATCGCCTCCCACGGAAGTTGGGTTCGGCCGGGGGCGCTCATATGTCTACATAGAGTTTTGCTCAGTGCGTTGGCTAGAACCTCAACCTTGGAATGACTTGGGATTCTCCAGTGATTCTATGTCTAGATGAATGTTCACGGAATCAAATTCAAATTAATGAAAATTACGCCTATACCGTCCCGGCCCACACGGCCAAAACGGGCAAACTGGACCGCGATTTGATTTATTTACTTTTTTGCCTTCTACTCTCTGAACATGCAACTAGTTTTTAGCTTTGCGGCAGGGAAACAGGAGGGGTGAGAATACTCCACAGGAAAATTTCTATCCCCCGAGCCGGACCTCGATACGTCCACAATTCAATCACTCCAGGGCTTCAGCATATGAAGGCGATCATTGAGATACATACGTATCCGAAACTTTAATTGTTTTCTTAAATAATCAGCTGATAATAAACTCCGGTATTTGTACTGAGTATTTAAATCATCCATGACATTGCTCATACAAAATCGGCCGACATCAGATCGACAAACTCGGCCCACTTCGACCCAAAGCTAGCATAGTAATCGGTGCTAAGGTGGGTGATGAAAACCTCATCGGCAACCTTGCGGACCTTCTGAACCAGATGGCGAAGTTCCGACCCCTCTACGCCTTCCGGCACGGAGTGGATTAAAACAGCGCGTTGGGTACGATCGTTGTCCCGGATTGGCATAAGCAGGCCCGCCCCATGCCGCTCCTGGAAGGTGCTATAAGTCTCCTCGAACACGACAGTCGAGTCTGCAGTAGACATGTATCGGGAGTCCGGAACGGCCCCTGGATTATGGACGACCTGGTCATGACATTTGCATTAGCTCTGCAGATGTTGAAAGATCTTCGCCTAGAAATCCCATAAGAGGTAATTGATAGACAGTATGGATCGGAGACCGCGACCCGGGAAAAAAACAATGACTGGCATACTTCGTAGATACGATGCGCAGCTCTTCAATGCAGCAGAGGGGCCCCGTGGAAAATGGGGATATTGGAAGGAAAGGACAGGGATGCAAGGCGAACGACAACCAGAGTGGACGTAACTGGATGGAAAAAGATGCTACTCACATAGGGATTGGAGCCAAGCCCGTTTAGGCCCTTGGTCAGTTGGGTCAAATTTTGCAAGTAAGCGAAAGAGTGGACACTGTATTGCTGTGGTGTCTCATCGAAGAATATACCCCGAACGGCCAAATCGGGATTGCCAGAATGAGTCGGCCACTCAGCATAGGTTTTTATATCCCTATAGACTGCAGCGGCATTGCGGGTTGTGTATGAGGTATGCACATAGCCTAGAAGTCGTACATTGGCGTGAGAAGAAAGCCTCGGGATTGCACTTGTGTAATTGGCATCGGGTAAGTCGTTTGGCCCTGGGCCGTTACCAGGATTGATTACGATGATAAAATTGACATTTGGGTGGGCTGAAATCCTGAATGGCATTCAGTAACAGGTTTTTCAAGTTTCTTTCCTTTTTTGCGACCGGCAAATTTCAACACTTTTGTGACATGGGACCATTGGAGCCCAAACATCAGAATCCTTGGATTCCGTGGCAAGTTACCAGTGGCTTGGAGGTGCAGATTCTTTTTTTTTAGAATCGGGGAGAGGGGCCAAGGGTCATAGGCCAAATAGGGAAAGGTCAAACATACACATCTTCCAGCGGAGACCAGGCCCCAGGGCTAGGGTATACGTAGAGTGGAACGATGACTCTGAGACCCATTTTGATCAATCGATTGTGACTAGAAAGGGATGAATCGACGATAGTTCATAACAGCTAGCGGCTGAAGATTACTGATTTGGGCCATTTTGCTCACGTGCTTTCAATGTTCTATATAGTTGGGATGAATAAGAACCACATGCGTGAAATAAGTTACGAGAATACCTAGTAGGTATATAGATCAAGAACAGGGAGCGAACTCACATAAAATTATTTTACCATGTACTCCGTACTAAATGCGTTTAATGCAGAACTTTTGTTTCCCTCTAGCCACTAGCGTCCTGCACGGCTTTTAGAACGAGTGTCTCGACTCTCGTCGCTCAACTCTCAACCATGAGATATGCAAGGTCAATCCCAATTTCCAAGATTATTAGCTCCATTTAAAGCCTTGACGTAGTGGATGCTTTTAGGGCAATCGGGCCCTGGAGAACATAGGTCCCAGCCGCACATCTGGCCCACTGTCCACGGGGAGTCTGTCTGCCTGCTACTTGGTCCACGTCCCGTCCGCCCCCATTTATTCTCTTGGTCCATAATTGCCATAATTGTCATTAATGTCTCTTTTTCCTGTGGCTTATGCTCGGTGAATTTCTTTATTGCGCTGACAGGGATCACCTTTTTGTCAGGCCCAGGATAGCGCGAAAAAGAATCTGGACCAGTGGGGCGACAAGGGTTCTCCCCTCGCAGTATAAATCTCCCGTGGTTGTCTCTCAGGTGCCTTTCAATATTCCTTTAAGGTCATAGAAGCTTTTTTGGACTGATCCTCTGCATTGGCAAAGGTTTCCTTCTGGCGCGTCTTAAGGCCTTGTCTGTCTTGCCTAACCCTTCAGTTCATTTTTGTTCACCATGGACAGCCGCCGTCAATCAGACACAAGTACTCCTGTGGAGGGTGATTCTCCAGATTATGTGGACACTCCAGCAACACAAGCCTCAGACCTCTTCGACCATTTTAATGAGTTGTTGCAGAGACTCCCCACTGAAAGCCCGTACATTCTCGTTACGGGTGGGCTAGGCTTCATTGGAAGCCACACGACATTGGAATTGCTCAAGGCTAATTATAATGTGATTGTCGTTGACAACCTGAGCAACGCTTTTGAGAACGTTTTTGAACGCATCGATCTCCTTGCTCGCAAATTTCACGAGGAGAATGGAACAAAAATGCCATCATTGCGACTACACGCTCATGACTATCGAGACACATCAGCTCTTCAATCTCTGCTAGAGGAATTCCAGGTTCCATCAAGATGGGGCATGGCAAAGTCGAGGATTGCAGGCGTCATTCATTTTGCCGCATACAAGGCTGTGGAGGAGAGCATCCGGAACCCATTGAAGTATTATGCCAACAACGTGAGCGGCCTGATTGACTTTGCAGCAATGCTTGGGGATTTCGGCATCAAGACATTCGTCTTTTCCTCATCTGCCACCGTATACGGCACTCTGGCTACTTCAGGCCTGCCGCTGAAAGAGGAGCTTTGTGTTCACAAGAAGGAAGTCCATACCGACAACACAGGAGCAGTAAAGATTCTTCAACCAGGATGCAAAGGCATCACCAACCCATACGGACGCACCAAATGGTTTGGCGAGGCCATTTTAGCAGATATCGCTACTTCTGATCCGGAATGGACCATTGTCGCTCTACGATACTTCAATCCTGTTGGCTGTGACCCGTCTGGCCTTTTGGGAGAAGACCCGCGGCAAACCCCAACAAACCTGCTTCCCGTGGTTGTCAAAGTGATGACAGGCCAGTATGCGGAGTTGTCAATGTTTGGAACCGACTGGGAGACGAAAGATGGCACGGCTGTCCGAGATTTCATCCATGTCACTGATTTGGCTCAGGGTCACATTGCGGCCCTCAGGGCTGCCAACGACGGTCAACTTAGTGAAAACTTCCGCACTTTTAACCTGGGCACTGGATCTGGACACTCTGTACTAGAGGTGGCCAACACAATGGAGGCTGTCACCTCAAAAACCCTTCCCAGGCGGGCTGCAGATCGCCGTGCTGGTGATGTGGGATCATGCGTCGCAGTTGTCGATCGATCTCAAGATGAGCTTCAGTGGAAGACAGAGAAATCACTGAGGGATGCTTGTCAGGACATTTGCAATTTCTTGGATGTCAGTGGTCTATCTTCATAATTTTCATGTTACCAGAATTTGCCAGGATTTTTTTAATTTTGGAGTTGATTTTGATCTACCTGGAGGACTCGGGCTATATTTCTGGGCTTGCGGTCTGTTTCTGTTCTTCTTTGATATCCCGATTTTATTTGTCCCGAGGTTTTTTGTTATTGATACCATTGCGTTATTACAGAACGTGTATTGGAGTTTGTTTTGTATTTGCGTTGCACCTTGCACTGTGAATCCCTTTTCCAGGTCTTCGGAGACTCTGCGATGTAGGTACGAGATTGTTTGAGATTCCCCATTACTTCATATTAATCGATTTCCGCGCCTCCAATCCATCCTATTTAACGTAGCTGCTGCTTTCTTCGAAGCCATTTGAGACTGCGAGATGATTGAATAAGCGAGTAGAGGATAAATTATTGTACTTCAAATGGGAATGTAGATAATTGAGATTGAAGAATATTGGGATTGTTAACTTTGTCAAGGTTGGTGAGCCACGTGACCCCTCCGGCTTGGCATCTGATCCGCGCCGCAAGTTTTCTGATTGAGTCTCCGCGCCAGCAACATTGCGATTATTGCTCACATTGATCCCAGTACACATCGCCGAGGTCACTTTTAATTACCGCAATGATTTGCAGAAGCTGCAGAACGAGCATGCTGTCTCGGCTACCACAGCAACAAGCCCTGGCATGGACATCATCACCAGCACGCCAGCTGCCTCTGATTCGCAGCCAATTTCGATTCTACAGCGATAAAGGCACCAACCCTCCCGTCAATCCCTCATCTCCTCCCAGTCCCCGCCAGCCCTCGGTCGGAGATGTCACCACCCCCTCCGCCATCTCCTCTGCCACCCCCGGTGTTTCCCAGCCGTTGAGCACCCCAGAGACTGTCCACATTGACGTGCAGCCTGGTGCTGCCACAAAGCCCGTCGTCGAGCGCCCACCGAGCAGCTGTCCTGTCGGTACTAAGATGAACGGCCTGAACTACTTCAAGAACAAGCCTGATATCGTTGCGAAGGAGGACTCGGAGTACCCTGACTGGTTGTGGGATCTCTTGGGTGATTCAAGCAAGTCAGCCAAGGCTGAAAAGGGCGGAGTTGACCCTAGCAGTGCGTTGACCTATCATGCATTTTGTGCCTTCCCAGACTGACATTTTCCAGCCTTGAACAAGAAGCAACGCAAGCGTTACGAGAAGAAGCTCGCCGCCCGCGTTGGTGTCCTCCCGCCCAAAATTCCTGCCCATCACCACGCCCACGACATTACACCAGCGCCATACAACCGTGACGGACTTCCCGAAATCGGAATTACCGATGCCACCGAGAGTGCGGACCAGCGTACCGAGGTTACCAGGAGTGCTCGCCAAGCCCGGCGGAAGGCCATTAAGGAATCCAACTTCCTGCGTGGCCTGTAAACCGATTGAGTGTATTTGTTTCTCTATAGGCGTCGACCATTGGTCTTTGAAGAAGCGGGCTCGTCATTTGGAAGCGGTGTTTGACTGGAATAGCTCGTCTATTCCCATTGCCGCGGTGGACGCATAGAACAGGTCCTTCCCCCCGGCATGTATTATTACGTCGATTTGATTTCTCCATTGTGCTATATATTCAATGATATTTGATTCACACATCACTCCAGTTCCACTATCTTCTATTGACGTTCTAACCTCAGCTTCAAGCACTCGGGATCGGCCAATCCTTCTCCTCACCCTGCCCCTCCAGCCAGGGCAAGCAAGCATCCCACAAAGCCCGAAACTCGCCATCCCCGAGCCCCATCAACTTCTCCCAGAACTGGCGATCAAATCGATGGAAAAACGCCACCCAGGATACGAAGAACAAATCTGCATAACCAGCCGTCTCCCCTTCAAAGAAAGCACCCTTCTTCCCCTCTCTCCCCTTCAGCATCTTAATCAACGGCTCACACGACTTCTCAGCACTCTCCCAAATCTCCGCAATCTGTCTCTCTCCCTCCGCCCGAACCTCCGCCAACGGCTTCCCATACGTCTCAGTCCGCGTCCGCACAAAATACTCCTGCCCCCGAGGGTCAAGGTGATTTGGCACAGTGGGAATAATCAGCGAGCCGATCGCCGGTCCCAGGCCGGAGATAAGTTTCTGAACCGCAAGAAACAGCGCATAGCTCGCATCGCCAGAGGGGAAGAGCGGACGGTCGGGGAAAACGCGGTCCAGATGCTCGACAATAGGAAGCGAGTCCATCAATGCTCCGTGCGGGTTTGAGGTTGAGATCAGGGACCCGTGGGTAATTGCGGGGAGGGTGTATGCGTATCCGACATCGTTGGCTTTGAGGCCGAACCCTTTGATCAAGGGCGCGATGTCCGGGTAAGAGATCCAGCTTTGGGTGTAGGGGATTTTCTTGAAGTTAAGCACCGTTCGCACTTTGAGGGTATTTGGGGACCATGATTTGTATGCACCTGGGTCTTGTTAAGCAGTTTACATCCATTGGCCTGGATTTGCGGGGTACGGACCTGGGAGGGTGGAGGTGATGTCGAAGAAGTGGACGGGCTCGGTGTTGGACATGGTTATTGATTGGATTGGTTATTCTCAGCAATGATCTTGAGAAGTTTGAGGGGCTCAGTATTGTGAAGCAAGGAGCATAGAATGAGATGGAACTCTGTATTGATTTGGATTTCTCAGCAAAGATCAACTAACTGACTAGTCGGTTAGCAACTAAACTAAGACTGAAACGAAGCTCTAGCCTCTTTCGGCCGTCTTATACAGGGGATCAAGTCAGACTGAATCGATGACATACAACCAAAAACCATAAACCAGGAATATCCCAATTCCAGCCCTACACAATGCCAAGCGGTCAGAATGGAGCCACTTAAGAAAGTGGAGAGTCGATCAAGGGGCACACGTGTCGCATCTTTTCGCCTCCTTTTCTTGAATTATTTCCAATCCTCTAAAGCTGTTCTATGATCTACAGCTTCCAATCGTCCGCCATCAGCCTTGAATCCGGAGGTCAACATTCCCTACGTTAGTACTGCGGGGCATCTTTCCAAGTACCAACGTACCAATAAGCTCGCAAGGTCAAGCTTACACCCCCACCAGAAATCAAAGCTCGGTGAAGCCGTGCAAGGCTATCGCATTCAACATCCTGAAGTAATTTGTCATATCGGAAACTGCAATCATGCAGAAAGTCGACAAGCTTGTTGAGCGAGCGCGTCATCTATCCCTCCGCTCTGCAGAGAAAGAGGCACCTCTAGACGCATTCCACTCTACAGTCGATACGCATCTCCAGAAGATCTACGAGTCTCTCACTACACATAATATCTCAAAGGACGATTTTCTAAATCATATCCAGCGAGACGGGACTGTGGGAGATGGAGATGGAGTTGATCCGTTGAGCTCGCTGGATGCCTTCCGTGCCTTTATGAAAGATCCCATTTCTTGTGCCCTGGGACCAGCCAAGGAGTTGGATATCTCAGCTCCTATTTCTGATTATTATATCTCGTCTAGTCATAATACTTATTTGACTGGAAACCAGCTTTATAGTGATTCTGCGGCGAGTGCCTATACGTTGGTATGTATGGGCATTATGGAGGATGAGGATGAGACCCTTGTTGATTATTCCTAGGTACTTCTAAATGGTTGTCGATCTGTTGAAATCGATGTTTGGGATGGGGAACCTGCCGAAGCAGATTCGAATGAGGACAGTGATTCGTCGGATAATGAAGGGAAGAAATCTACTCTCAAGTCGAGACTGAAGGAGACTATCATGTCTAAGATCGGGAGTGAGGAGAAGGCTGCGAAGGAGCTTCTCGAAGAAAAATGGCATCGGGAGAGCTCCAGGTCTGCAGATGCCAGTGTTGATGATGAGACTGCTCCTGTGCTTGGGGAGCCTCGTGTTTTGCACGGACACACTCTGACCAAGGGGACACCCTTTCGCGATATCTGTTATGCGATCCGTGATGCTGCGTTTGTGAACAGTGATCTACCTGTGATTATTAGTTTCGAAGTCCACGCTTGCTTGGAGCAGCAGCAGATGATGGTTGATATTGTCCATGAAGCTTGGAAGGGTCTTCTGGTGGAAATTCCTTCGGACGTGAAAGCTGATAAATTACCCACGTTAGCTGAACTGAAGAGGAAGATCTTGATCAAGACCAAGTCCACGCCTCTGCCACGAGCAGACGTCAAAGCCGAGCTAGACGCGTCTGAGCCTTCAGACGAAGGCAGTGATCCGTCTGTGGAGGGTCAAAAGCCCGCGAAGCCCTCCAAGGTTCTGGATGCTCTAGCCCAGCTAGCTGTGTACACACCGGCATATCATTTCAGTCACTTCGACCAGCCAGGTAAGAGCAATAACAGCCGTATCGGAACACATACTGATGCTTTCCATAGAGGCGAAACTCCCCGTCCACGTCTTCTCCCTATCTGAAAAGGCCGCCCGCGAAGCACACATCAACTACCGCGACGCCTTATTCGAACACAACCGCTGCTCACTCATGCGAATCTATCCCTACGCACTCCGCGTAACATCCTCGAACCTCGACCCCGCCTTCCACTGGCGCCGCGGAGCTCAGCTAGTAGCGCTGAACTGGCAAAGTCTCGACAAGGGCATGATGCTAAACCACGGCATGTTCGCTGGCACTCCAGGCTGGGTCCAAAAGCCATCAGGGTATCGCAGCTCGGAAGGCCCCACAGACACGATCACGCGCGCGAATGTCGAATTGAAAATCGAGGTCTTTGCAGGGCAGGATCTTGCGCTTCCGCAGAATCACTCCGAAAAGGGATTCCAGCCTTACGTCGTTTGCCAACTGCACGTCGAGGAGCCCGAGGGTCCTGTGGCTGCGGATCGGGACGATGCGAGCGATGACACGGATAAGAGTAGTTATCGACGTAAGACGAAGACGGCGTCGGGTAGAAATCCTGATTTCGAGGCGCAGGCGTTGGTTTTCCCCACTGTAATGGGTATTGTTGAAGAGCTCAGTTTCGTCCGGTTGGTTTTCCCCTTACTCCTTGGTTGCCCATTCTGCTATTCTCGGCTGCATTTGCATTTGCTTTCCCCCTCACACTCGATGCACGTCGCCTTTCGTGCATCTGTACAACGGTTCATGTGGGCTGGCTACTTGCAGTTCTTCAGTGGAACCCGCTCGCCCTATTTGGGAGCTGCCGATACCTTCTGTGTGACGATGCATCGTTGCCTTGGGAAAACCTGCAGCGCCGTTCAACATCCCCAACATTCCCAACTTCCCCGCATTTGCATTTGCATTTGTTTTTTGAGACATTCGTTATCGGCAATGCACATCGGCTGACTTTTCAAATTCTGCTAGTTTCAAAATCAAGGACGACGAATTTGGCCGAGACTCCTTGGCGGCGTGGACATGTATCCGTCTTGACCAGCTACGAGAGGGATATCGATTTATTCACCTGCAAAATAGCATCGGAGGGAAGGCCGGCGGTGTACTATTAGTGCGGATCACAAAGCATATTTCCTAGTCATACGGAGGACACAGCCAAGTAATGAAACAACGACAGCATGATAGGTCTTTTTCAAATCATTTTTGCCACACTCCCGGATAATAAGAGGTTGGGCGAGGGAATTCAGGCGTCCATGCCGTGCCGTTGCATAACATAGTCCATTCTCTGTATGCTGTAGGAAAGAAAAAGACAAGGAAAAGAAAGAAGAAAATGAAAAAGAAAAAGAAAAAGAAAAGAAGAAACAAGGGCCTCCGAATAAAGCTCTTCAGACGCAGCCTGGAACAGGATGTGGTGCGCCACAAACCAATGTGGACTCGCATAATCTCTGACAAAAGGACATCCAGATACAGCGACGCACGTCCAAGTCGTCAAACACCGAGTATGACCAACTGTTCGGCCTTTGTCGCGCGCATATGTGCGACGTGGTCGGTTCTGTGCACCCCGATCGATTAACCGATTTCGATTGCGATCGGGGGAGATTCAGGATTCAAGAATCGATTCGAGATTCTCGTTTTCAGAGATCAGATGGGCGGAGGAAGGCCCGAGTGAGGCATGCAAGGAGGAGTTATTTTCATCTGGGAACCACGGACCATGGTCGGGAGATCACTTGCCAACTGCAGACAAAGCTACATGGCGGGTGTGATCATATTCCAGAAGGCAGCCCAAAGATTCTATGCAAATATTGAAGATCATTGATATGATGTGAGGAGGTATGTGGTATGATTTAGTTGGCCTGGAATCCATTACGAGATGTAGGGGGGTGAATAAGGTCATGACCGCAAATTAGTTAGTAGTTTAAACAACAAGTGAATTCTCATCCGAACTGGGACTGTAGTATGTTTGATTTGGAACGTGGATAATCAGACAGTGTGACGACTCCACTAGGACTGCATATAAGCAAACAAGAAAGTTATCCTGCATGATGCGCGCCATCTCCGTGTCTAGTATGCAGGGATGTTGTTAAAAGAATCAAGAAATTGAAAGCGAAGTCACTAAGCCAAAAGCATCAAGTTTTCGTTTACTTAGTCAAAAGAGATAAAGATCACCGCCAAGTACCATACATCAGATTGATCAACATGACGGCTAAGCAGAACGGTAAATACTCCGATTCTAGTGATAGGGCTACCGAGTAAATCCGTACCCATCTTCGATCACTTCCACGAATTGATTTTCAAGTAAATAATATGAAAAAATAAAATATAAATTAGAGTGGTCTTTGAGCTTTTGACAAAGTAGAGTTTGCTGACAGCTATGCATGTAGCCGTAAATATGAAAAAGGGGGAGATGAACCAATAATCGGGAAGAATCGAAAATGACTCGTAAAAATGATTCCCAAAAACATCCTTTTGATCTGGAAATGATACATCACTTTTGTACCATATTTGATGCTTTGACCCGTTTGATCTATCTCCTGTATGGTTTAATCACATCTTCACCCCCACATAATAGCCAACATTGGCGAACTTCAAACTCGGATTACCTCGGGAACATGCATATCATTGGTTTCCTATTGTGGCGTTTTACTTCAAGGTTTTTTTCAAAAAATCCTTCAGCTGGAATGGATCGATCGTCGAGAAGCTTTTTCATACAATACGGGAACTTCCGAATCGCGACTCACCGTATTGTGTTTTGCTATTTTCTGGATTTCCCTTTAGTTTCGATCGATCCTTGTCTCTCTTTGTCCCTGTTCCTTATAAGAACTGTCTTCCAACCTGATTCGGATTCTTCAATCAATTCCAAGTCCAAGTTCAGCCTCTCATAACCAAATCCAAATTTAAATCAAATCAACTTTCACCCTTTCCACCTTCCCAACTACGCTGAAATGTCTCCATCTATCGTGAAGGGCTCGAGCTCCCCAGCAGTCAACAAGGTTCGTGTATACTTGTACTTTTGAGACCTTATTTAATGTGATCCAGATGCCTGGCGTCCGGTGCCCAAACTGTCAAGCCAAGGGCCAAGAAGTATGGGTGATTCCTGGCAAAAGTTGCCATGTCTGTGCAACACCATGCGCATGATGGTATATAATTGTCTTTGATCATCAACATCCATCGAGCATAAGCTCGTGACTTCTAGATGTACATTTGCCGAGTTTTTCCGAGGCGCTGCTCTATCAATCTCTTCATTTTGATCGACACCACCAATAGCGGCTCTCACACGGGACGCCTGATCGCTATGCAAGCATGGTTGGGAAGGAATGGAATGAAATGGACTGGGAAATGGACGGGGAATGGAGTTCGGTGATTCTATGAGTTATGATATGATTTCCTTTTCTCGGAGTTTCTTGTTAGCCATCGGTTCTATATACGTGAAATATCGATGTTCTTTTTAACATTTTTAGCGGTCTATCATTTCTTCTAGAATCTGTCATCCGTGTCGTACTTTTTCCCTCGCATAGTACTTTTGTCTTTCACGCGGAGTTGACGTCATGGCTCTTACTGTAACTTTTTTTCGCTACTAGTAGGAAACGAAACTGGAAATGGAGAAATATTCGATGGGAACTTGCTATGAAAGTGAGCGTCTAGTACGGGGCTTACAACACGTCTCTACTTGGACTACCCCTCTTTGAGTGGGAATAGAGAGTTACCGCGCTTAGCGCGTACTACTCAGGTCTAAATACTCATCTCATTCAATGGCTCAATGACAGATATATCAAAAGACAATACTAAAAATGCCAGGGATGTAAAAGAGACCTTTGGTGCAGGTCGAGCGGATGTACCTGCAGGAAAGATCCGTAAAGTGTAGATGGGCAGTAGACTTCGATATTGATGTTGAAAGGAAATATATTCTACTTCTATAGAGTATTCTAGTGGACGAAGCGGAAATCGACTCTGCAAAAACAAATTAGCACCTTGTCATTGTCATGCTGAACGAACAATAAACGTACCTCTTGTTGCCTAGGTGGGCATTTTCAACGACATAGCGTTCCCTCTCTTCGCTAGACATGTTGTCCCAAATTGCAGCGTTTTGCCTGATAATCATTAGTACCAGAGATCACAGGCATCATAGTCGGATAGAACATACTTGTTTCGCCGCACGTAGTATAACTTGGCTGCAATGAATAACAGGGCACTCCAAATACAAAGAGCGATCAACACAGCATTGCCAGTGCGGTAGTATGGCTTGTCCTTAGCCTGGTAGACATTGTTACCGATGATGTTGCTGACCTGCACCGACATGTTATACAGCGCAGTAGCAACCGTCCGCGTTCTCACAGTACCGGCATTACGTGAGGCGATCGCGACAATGATCGCATGCACGTATGGCATGGCGATAAGCAGGACGATCAGAATCCATCGCACCCAGGCGCTAGCATCGTTCGGAAGCACTTCCAGCGCGATCAAGAGGATCAGGGCCCAGAACTGGGCAACGACACCAAGGAGGAAGCGCTGGTTGAACCTTTCAGACACCCAGGTAATCCAGAGCAGGTTCAAGATGAAAATCACATAGGCCGGGATAGTCAATAGGTTGGTGTGGAAAGTACTGAAGCCGAGCGATTTTAGTTCCAGACTGATGTAACTGGCGGAGGGGATGGTGGGAATCATCCAAGTCAGACCTAGTAGGTAAACGATCCACATGTCGTAATCCTTGAGAGCGGTCCAGAGCATCTTCGGAGTCACCGGCTGGCGGTTGTGCATGCCTCCTTTGCTGGGATCGTCGCGCAGGATACGGTTAACCATGATCTTCTCTTCGTGCTCGTTGAACCAGCCCTCTTTACCGCGGAACCGGCCGGCGGTCTGTGTCGGAGAGGCGGGCATCCAGAATGCAGCGATGATTCCAATGACGCCGGTGATGAGGCCCTCGAAGGCGAACATGTATCGCCAGCCACCCGTACCGTCCGCGTTATGAATGTGTAGGAATCCGTATGCAAGAAATGCGCTGACGATTGAAGTGAGCTGGTAGGCCATCCAGAAATAGCTCAGACGAATGGGCAGTTCCGCGGTCTTGTACCAAAATGACAGGAAAAGAATCGTGTCCGGGATGCTGCGGTGAGTTAGCAGTGGTCATCAAACCGGTTCGAGTTTCCCTTACAATCCACCTTCTAACAGACCGAGCAACGCTCTGCAGGCATAGTAGCTACTTTTGTCCTTCACAAAAGCTTGACAAGCCGCAATCAAACTCCAGGAGACCATTTGAACTGGGATCCAGCGGTCGGGACCGACCCATTTAGAGATCAACTGAGATGGCAATTCCGCGAAAAGAAAAGTCACCAGGAAAATTGTTTGACCAGTGTTGTAGTTGTTCGTTGTCATGCCTAGGTCTCCCAGCATGTTGTCGGAGGTGGCTTGAACGACATTTCCACGATCGAGCTGGAGAGCAAAAAAGGTAACGCAGGCAAATGTACAGATTCGCCAATCGATCTAGATGTAGCGATTAGCGAGGTCATAAGAAGTCAAGATGTCAGCCATACCTTTCGGACCACTGCCTTCTCTTCAGCTTCCGTCCATTCAAACTCAGGGTCCCATCGATGATAGCCCTCATAGCTTTCAATGGGTTTATAAAATCGGGGGTCCTCTGTAGTGTCAAAAGCACAATCAACATTCTTAACAATGCCACGTCGATCGTCAGTCGACGAAGCCGAAGAATCATTTCTGGACTTGATCTGGATCTTGTCCTTGGAATCATAGTCCGAAGCCTCAAGCCCGGACTTGTTTACCTCCTCGATGGCCATATTGTAGGACCTTCGGTTGATATTGGAGATAGTGATCGGGGAGAGATTTAGAACTGCACTATATACCTAGAAAGAGGGACTTAAGGTCCTATAAGGCTTAGGAAATAATTTAGGTTGGCAGAGCCTGAAGCCTTTGTGGCCGTCTATCACGCCATTTCGTACATTTGACTCGGCTTAGATTGCAAGCTTATACGAGGGAATTAGAGATGCATGGCGCATTCTTACCGACCTCATGGCAATGCAGTTCCACTTTCAAAAACATGGAGGCGAATCTTGGTATTTTACATTTGATTGATGTTTGTCCTTGTGTTCTTATCACACGGTGGATTTAAATGAGGTCTACAAACAATGTTTACATCTACAGACACTATTTTCCTCTCAATCCATAACATGTAATGGACAATCACATATAGCTGACTTTCAAGTCGGCATTTTTAGCCTTAGTGAGTGTGTAAACCTTGGACGTTCGTGGCGTTAAATGCTAGGACTTTGTCCAAATCACGCAAAAGCGAATAAACTGACGTTTACTTGAACGAGTAGCAGCGCGGTTTTAGGCCCCACTTAATCAAGGCCACGTTTAGCACAAAACTTACTATGTACATAAGTGTTAAGAAAGCGATTCAGACGATTCACCATCAACTGCCTTACTTTTACCCGTAAGGACAAACCGACCTTTCTGATTAAGGGATTTTGGAAAATTCGCGCATAATTGCTCCTAGAACATAAATAGAAATTATGCCAGCTAATATAGTCCAAGTCAAAAGTTGCAAGCCGAAAAGTCGGCATTTTGTCGCGCAACACAAGTTGTATATCACGTCATATCCAATCGCGATGACGGGAAATGGGAGGAATATCCAAGTAAACTTGCCATTGATAGACAACCAACCCCAGATCTACAACCGTGATTTCCACTTGTATCTTGCACGCAATCAGATAACACTTGGTCCACGAATCAGATATTTCATGGACGCACGCCATACTTCGCACGCCATTTACTAAGGCCATAACGAGAATTGGACTCAGGGAAATGCCCACGTCAAGGTTTTCAACGTTTCATTGTGAATCTCCGCATTGACTTGCTACATTGATGACACTTTAATCTTTTGATGTCTTGATTCGTTCGATTTGTGAACCCCGCAGTCATGGTGCAATCTTCATCGGCAAGCTTCCGACTGTGTGGAGTATATAGTGTGATAGTTCTGCTGCAAAGAATTAGAATTGATTTAACAACACTTATACATATCCTATCTAGGTATCTCCAGAGCCCGTAATATCATTAAGCCAGTGGACATAGGAAATGGCACCTTCAGTCACCGAGACCGTCGGACTTCGCTCCGCAACATTCACCGTACCCCTCAAGAGCGACACAGGCCACAACAAGGAAAACTTGATCGGATACAAGATTGAAAAAGAGAAAGAGCTCAATGGAACAGACAAAATCGCCCCAGTGTCATTCCCCAACTATCTTCCCGTATGGGACAACGAAACCGAAAGGTACACAACCCAACAACCGAATTCAAACAAGACTATCAATTCCTAACAATCCCAGATACCCACCTCTAACCCTCTTTGAGCACTACGATCACGGCAAAGACGCAGACCCCAACTTCCCCGACCTCTTCCCAAAAGGCCAAGCCGAAATTGACAACATAACACCCTTCATCGGCACCGAAGTCAAGGGCATACAACTAAGCAAGCTCTCCCAAGCAGGCAAAGACCAACTCGCACTCTTCGTCGCTCAGCGCCGAGTCGTCGGTACGTACCTATCCGAACCACAAGCACAAAACAGCCAACTAATAAAACCAGCATTCCGCGACCAAGACTTCGCCTCCCTCCCCATCCAAGAAGCAGTCGACTACGTGGGCTATTTCGGTCGCCACCACATCCACCAAACATCCGGCGCTCCGAAAGGCTTCCCAGAAGTCCATCTTGTCTTCCGAGGCGCGGACGATCGCACAGGTGGAAAGTTCCTCGAACAACGCACAAACACTATAACCTGGCACAGTGATGTGACTTTTGAGAAGCAGCCGCCGGGTACTACCTTTTTGTATGTGCTTGATGGGCCGGAGACGGGCGGGGATACTCTTTTCGGGGATATGGTACAAGCGTATAAGCGTCTTTCGCCGGAATTCCGGAAACGCTTGCATGGGTTGAGGGCTGTGCATTCGGGGGCTGAGCAGGTGAGGGCTAGTTTGGAAGGGGGTGGGATTGCGAGACGGGATCCGGTGGTTTCGGAGCATCCTATTGTGAGGACGCATCCTGTTACTGGGGAGAAGGCTCTTTATGTGAATCCGCAGTGTGAGTTTCTTTTCTTTTTCTTTTTCTGTTTCTTTGCTTGATTGAGGATATGCTAATATAGTGGATTAGTCACTCGGTATATTGTTGGATATAAGAAGGAGGAGTCTGATTACCTGCTCAAGTTCTTGTTCGATCATATTGCTCTTTCGCAGGATCTACAGACTCGTATTCGTTGGAAGGCTGGTACGGTTGTGGTTTGGGATGTGAGTTGCCTCGTCTTTCTTTGATATAACTGATATACTGACTATCGCAGAATCGTTTGGCTTGCCACTCTGCTGTGTTTGACTGGGAGGATGGTCAGAGACGACACATTGCCCGTTTGACACCACAGGCTGAGCAGCCCTATGAGACGCCGTTCGAGGGCTGAGGAGCGAATAATGCATAACTGTCTACAAGTATATACTAAATTGAAACAACGTTCATTATCTGTCCATCGGCCTTTGAAGAAACGCAAGGAATTGTTTGGATTTACCCTTTCTCTCACACTCATCAATTTACCACTCTATTGCTTGGGTACACTATAGATTTTTTGGACATACGTTCGAAACCACCACCAGATTTTTGCTTTTTTTCCCTTCTCCTTCCACTGCATTTCTCTTCTCTTCTCCTCTCTTCTCTTTTTTCTTTTTCTTTTCTGTTCCGCTATTTATGAATCTGGAGAGCCCTTTGGCCATTTGATTAATACGATACGAAAGAGGTAGAATACTGGGTAAGATACCGAATAGGAGACCAAGTAGGAGACTGAGCAGGAGATATAGTAGGAGGTGTGGTCTAACACTCAAGTAGGCGCCGCGCAAAAAGCGCGGCGGAAAGCCTCTAGTGTATTAATACTTGAGGAGGACTAGATATCAGTCCAGTCATTCATTTTCGTACATCTCGACTATATCGATCCAGGAGTCCAACCGTCCACTCATTGAAACGTCTCGCTGAGATGGGCAACATCTGATTGCTATGAACCAGTGCATTGGATAATGCTTCGAAAATCATCGAGGGGAGTTCCAGCTCCTCAACAGACAGTGGAGATGGTCTACCCATGTCACGATTCAGGATCGAATCAACGTCATCCAACGTCTGGAAAAGGACTTTCATTGCTTTCTGAGCATTAACACTGTATCCTGAATTAGAGTTGGAATAGCGAAGATCGGGATTGAAGACCCAAAGCTAATGATTGAGTTAGTGAGATGCAGAGTATGGTGAGAAACGCGGACTTACTAATAGTCCATTTTTCTGTCCACGGTGGACAACGAATCTTCGTGCGCTTTCGCGATCAATCAGTTCTAGGAGTTGAGCTGCGACAATGAGTTCGCCTGGGTAGCTTTGCCATTGGTCTTCGGCCATTTCATCGTTTGTGTTTAGGGATACGTTCGCTTTCAGGAGGCGCCATCCATTTGCAGAGGGGTCCTCCATGCCGATAATTGCGTTGCAGGCGATGCAGTCTAGGGTTCTTTGTTGAGATGCCGCAGGATTTGATACTGTTTCCTCTTCGTTTCCCTATGGACACAACATGTCAGCATGTGAAGCTGATGAATACGTGGAATCGAGATTATTTTGGAAGGAATCATTTGAAGTTCAAATTGGGGCAATAGAAATGCTAGCTTTTGACAAGATTTGTGACTTTCCGTCTGCACGCCAGTCCCACGTCTCTGGGAAAGGCAGCCCCAAACAATCATTGAAGATAGAAGGGTGCGAAGAAGCCCTGGTCAGATGGAAGCGAGAACAAGCCCAAGACAGTAGCCAATGAAGAACGAAATCCATCTAACAGGAGAGGATGACTGCGCCGCAAGGGTTTGACAAAGGTTGAACCGCTTACCTACCAGCCTGGGTCCGGAAAGGCTGGGTATCGATATAGGGCAATAGTATCGAAGGCCACAACATTGAACGAAATGGTCTCCTTCTAAGTTGCCCAAGTCAAAAAGAAAAGATAACTGTGCATAGGAATATGGGAAATAAAGCGTGCGGGGTTAGTGATTACAGTAGACTTTCTTACCTTTTTCAATCCCACGCAGTCTGATTCGGCAAGCAAGAATGTAGCCACGTCGATAAGGACAGTTCCAGGGATCGCTTCAACACGACTACCGGCTCCGTATCCTTTGATCTGGGCATTCTGCTCCTCGATCCGAAGCGCAGCGTTGGCTTCGGGTTTGGAGTCTTCCTCGTGGGGATCCGGCTTATGGCAGTGCCAAAAGTCCATCATCTCAGCCCAATTTCCGCTCGGTAGATCCTTCCACGTCCACCCACAGGCGCGGTTATGTTTCTCGACTCGTGTATTTGAAGGGCCTGTGGCATCCAGGAACTGAGCGCCACAAGCACGGCATCGAATGCGAGTCAAAGTCGACATGTCGGCCGCCGTCCAGGGCACATGGTCATCGATTAATTCGTCTTTCGGCATAAGAACCGGGTCAGTCGGGTCGATCTGCATTCTAAACGAGTAGTCATGGCTCGCGTCTGTGGGTTGTTGCGTTGGACAGCTATTGGTGTTCAATATCCGGCGAGTGGCATCGCTGACACGCGCTGGAAGCTTGATCGTCTCCGTCACATTTTGGAGAGGTTCTGGCAAAGAGACAGTAACTGCCTTGCGAGAATCTGAAAGCTGTATCTGTGGCCGAATCGCATCGAGAGCTAGGTTCCGAGGAATGGAGATGTAGAGGGTTATTTGACGGATGTTGGGAAGTAGTTCGGCGTGGAGATAGAGGGATACATCTGCATCTGTTTGCAGTTGTACCTTGGACATGTCCACTGACAAATCTGGATCCGTCAATTACTGGATCATGCGATCTGAACAAGTGAAAGCAGATGGGGAATCAGCGCGCTAGCGCGGTCCCCGAAGACAAACAGCGCAAATGCGGTCACGTGAAAATGATGAAATGATGGACAAAAATGAATGAGAAATAAACAAAAAAGACAAAAAAGAAATCTGGAAAGACCAGTTCTAATGGTTCCAGAGGGGGTCGAACCCTCGACTTTGGCGTTATTAGCACCACACTCTAACCAACTGAGTTATGGAACCGTTGAGATTTGGGTGCCACTTTGTGCTTTAAGACGGGAAGCTGTGGATCTTGCCCGAGGTGGGGCCTTATTAATGCCTTAGAGCTATAGCCGCAGTGTCAAGTCAAAGAAAAGCACTTATTGTGGACGATCCAGACGTACAATTGATCGCGAAGGCTGCTGGTGGAGGCTGTAAACAAATATGCAAGGGACATTGATATCTTAGAATTAAATTCAAAATAGAACTGTTTAAGACAATATGTGTTCATACAAAACCCCATCCACTAAATTCATCTACAAATTGAACAGCCGCCTTCAGATAGAAGTTGTCCTGGTCTCCCCAAGTCGAGGCCATTTCTTCCAACGAATGAATAGCCTTGAGATAATGAACATCTGTCGAATTCTCACCATTTATCGCCTGACTCGCGGTCCATTTCCAGTCTCGTCCTTCAATATCGTAACTGCTCACCCGTTCCAAGTCAATCTCTCGCCGGTGCTGGCCAATAAACGTGGTGAGCGTCATTAACCACCACTGCCGCAGAAGCGGGATCTGGAATTTTGGCGGAATCAGCGGTAGTAGCACGCGAACTGCATGACTGGTAGTTAAGATGTGTACGAGGAAGAAATCGTACTTCTGGGTTCCATGAGTTGCACTGAAAAGTACGGCGGCGAGCTTTTGACTCTCGCGGAACTGTTCCATCGGGTTCTCGATTTTCCAGGCGTTCCAGTGATTTAATACAGAGGCCTCATGGGTGTTCAGGAGGTTGTGATGATCTGGCGTAGTAGGGAGGTCGTTGAAATGCTTGTCGGAGCGAACTTTATCAAGAACTTCAAAGAGGGATGTTGTTTGGTATGACGGCTCGATTTGTGAGTAGACCGGGTCGTCTAGGTACTTGTGCGTGCTATTGTAACACACAGAGGCCAAACCCAGTGCCTCGATTGCAACTTCACGGCTATTTATCTCATAGGCGTACGCGAGATGGATGAGGGGATGGCCCACTATGTGCATGTTAGTACTCAACTCCCGCCAAGCAGCAAAATTAAGGGATCATACGATCTGCAAGAATTGAGTTGAAAATGGGTTGGTCGCCAGAGAACAGGTACTGGTTAATGACTTCTTTCCAATCGTAGCTGAGTCGAACGAGTTCATCTTCGTAGTAATCCACAAATGCTTTTTCATATCTGCTCAATCCCGTTAGTACCGCGTGTTGCAAAATTTGCCAGAGCAGTCTGCATAGTACATACTCTCTATGACCTAGGTAATTTCTCCAGTCTTCATCAGTCACCTCGGCAGGTGAGTCTTCCCATGCGTCCAATAACTTTGACTCGGACTCATAGAGTCGGTTTAGGTCATCTGCATCAGCGCCCAGCAGGAACGCTGCACCAAGAAGCTAGAGAAAGGTTAGCCATAACCAAATTTTTACAGAGAGATAAAGTGGAATTGGTTACAAACATGGGGTGCATGATTATGGAACCTTCGGTGGTTGTATAAGATGGCATAGTTTGCATGATTCAATTTCAGCAAGTACTTCAATGCCCGTGCATGCTTTTCTGGCGCTTCGATATCATGGATCTTCACAGGTGGTAGGTCGATTACCTTCTTTCCTCTGGGGAAAGGTAGGAGTGACCTTAGAGAAGGCAATGAGACTGACAGCATGTTGGTGGGTTGATGTCTGTTCAGTTTGTTGAGAAAATGTGTGTCCAATGGCGGAAACGCGTGCTTGACGGTAGGCTGTATCCTTGATTGTCACACCTTCGGTAGCAAGCGAATCACAAAAAAGATCACAGTTTTCGGATCGCAGGCTGTTGTCTACAATTGTAGGTTAAATCGTGGGATCCGCTATGGATTGTTGGGAAGATCATGCGTTCAGGCATTCAGGCACATAATCGTGACGTAATTGAAATTGTGTCACGTGTTGTCCAAATCAATTACATAAGGAGGCTTTGAAGGCAGAAATGGTGAGAATAATACATTGGTAAAGTATACTATTCTTATGAATAGTAAATGAAAGCGATCTAAGCTATCTATGGACTTTTATTTCTTCTGTTCCACCATTGGGATCGGTTGCTGTGGCTGATCACCGACTTGTCCAGAGAGGACCTCCACCTCGATCCGGGGACCAACATAGTTCTTGCGACCGTCGACAAACCAGGTGATCGTAGAAATTATAAAGACGATACCAAAAGCGGCCACACAGTAGTCTAAAGGTCAATTAGCTTTCGTCTTTCAGAGACAATGCGATCCGAACATACTCATATTGCTGCCAGTGGCAGGTAGGTCTGGAGGGAAGAGGAATAGCACAGTG
This sequence comes from Penicillium odoratum, assembly GCF_028828045.1. NCBI lineage: Eukaryota > Fungi > Ascomycota > Eurotiomycetes > Eurotiales > Aspergillaceae > Penicillium > Penicillium odoratum. Next base: position 1,864,537 of record NW_026643144.1, on the reverse strand, counting down.
GTGAGAGCGACATATACCAACGAAATCTGTCACAGCTGTTAGTCGGACGGTATCATTGAGGAATCTTCCTGAATTCTTACGATGTTCAGCACCCAGCCGAGGACATTGGGAAGAACGAAGGATCTCTCGGGAAGTGTGTTACGTCCTCGAATACAGTTGATCGCGATCGGGATACCGTAGGCAAGATCCAAAAGGACCACCGAAGCCGATATAATAGCATTGAATGCGCTAGAAGATCCGAGGAAGATCAGGCCGAAGATGACTACCAAAACGAAGTTGAGGTAGAGTGTGTTGAGAGGGACCTTCAACCCGGGGTGGATTCTGGAAAAGAAACGCGACGCAGGCAAACCACCGTCACTGGAAAATTATTAGCAAGAGCCAATTTGAGGAGCTCTAGCGGGCATACCGTGCAAACGCATAGCACATGCGACTACTAGTCGTCATGATAGCAGTAGTGGCGAACAGCATGCAGACAAGAGGGAAGCTAAAAGATGTAAGCACTGGATTCTTCAAAGAAAAAGTTTCAGGTGAGATATCCTACATCAACAGACAGATGGCGCCGGCTTTGTTGGAAGTTGCGTGGTACAGGATAGCCAAAAGCGGACCTGCAGAAGATTCGATGACCTCCGTGATACTGCCAGCCACGAACAGCAAAACGACAAGGAAGATAGTACCAGTCACTGTGCCAATACCGACACATGCGATCATGATCTTGGGACCCTCCACTGAGGGGTTGGGGATTTCTGCGACTCGTCAGCCTTATCCTTGGCGATCAAATCGTTCTCATGTTACCTTCGATCATGTGCGCAACACCATCCTGTTTCCATAGTCAGCATCAATGCAGTGATATCAGCAAGTGTATTTACTCACAAATCCAGTGACACCAAGTCCTCCTTGCAGAAGCTGTTGACATGTTAGAATGGAATACACAGAATTTTGTTTCGAAACGTACGCCAAGGAGCCAGGCAATGCCATCGGGCCCTGGAATGAATGTTAGTGAAAGAGTTCAGGCATCCCGAGTAAATCCACATACAGCCAGTCGTGTTGAGAAACTCGCGGAAAACAAAGTCTCCAGAGTTGAAGTCTGGTGAGGCGCAAGCCAGAACCGTGATGCAGATCACAGTGAAGCCAGCGAGCGACCAGATAACTTGGAAGGAGTCAGCATTTTTATCAAAAGTAGTCGATTTAATGATATCTTACATGCGGCCTTGTTGAAGTAAGGCAAAATGCTGTTGCCAAAGGCATTAATGAGGAATGCCGCAATATTGTAGCCGACGTAGATCAGGAATTGGTGCCACCGCTGAGACACATAGTCCTATGAGAATTGTTAGTTTCAGGACAAAGGCTCAACCAAGTCAAAGGTATGAGTACCGAGTGCATCAGCGAAATAACTCCAACAACTAGCTGACTGCCCAGCAGACCACCGGTAGCGACCAGCGCGACCCATCCAGCGCAATTCACCCAGCCGGTAATCCACGACAGAATAGGCATCCACTTCTGCCAGGAAATCACAGCCACCCAGTGGTATTGACCTCCAGCTCTGTTTACTCTATTAGTTCCAATTTCTAAGTACACAAGATGGGTTCACAGGGGGTATCTTACGTAGGATAGGCGGAAAGGAACTCGGCGAGGGAGGCGGACATGCATAGGTTGCAAATACCGGCGGTGATCAGACCTGCATGGTGTTGTCAGCATGGTGCCATCGAAAACCGGGAAGGGCGCATTACCCCAGACAACGCTAGTACTGCCACCCGACGGCAGACTAAGTGACAAACTGGTAGACAAAGCAGTCCATGACTTTTTTGAATCATTAGCCTACTACCCAAATCCAGATATAGGTGGTTCTCGATCAGAAGATTCGTACATTCAGAATTGCAAATGCAAGACCCAACATGGACCTGTGAACATTGAAATTAGAATCGCAATTGAGCAATATGAATCGTGGAACAACATACAATAATGAAAATTGACGCTTCAACTCGGATTTATGACCCATCTGGGCCAACTGCGCATCATCATTATGGCCATCGACATAATCTTTGAGTGAGGGATCATCCATGATGGATGTGAAGTGATGAATAAGACAAAGACAATGAAGAAAAAGAAGAAGAAAAAGAAAAAGAAAGGATCAGAAAAGGAGCGCAAGTCTCCAAATAAGAACCTGACGTGACGACACTCGAAGATGACTTTCCGCCCGAACATGTACTCCACGCCCGTTTCGATCGACGCGGGGGAAAGACAGGCTTGTACATGTTGTGGTTTAACGTAATGAGATTTGGAGTAATGGAATGGAAGGTGATAACGTGCTAGTATTTTGATTGGTTCATTCCACCGAAGACGGTAGTATTGACCAATCATTGCATAAATCAGGGGAATTAAGTGTTTGAGTATGGACCCATAGGGCTTGGCTCTTTCCAGAGCTTAATCCTTGCTCTTCTACTAGTCATTGGTTCATCTAATCCACTTATGGCAATGGGGTTAGTCGACCTTCCTAATCATGCTAGATCCGGCTCCTCCGTACACTGCATATGTTCGGATATTACTGTAGGATATTAGGAGTATTAGGTCTCAGTGACCTCTGCATTTATATCTAAAGTTTGCCACCCATCGGGTCATCTATCCGAATAGGAGCCTGTTCCTATCTCTATTGAAAGGAATGGGTCATGGTGGATCTGTGGGTCCACCTCACTTATCTCTTTCTTCATCAAATCGTCCTATGTAAAGATTATCTCTCACCGGGAGGCGAGTGATACGGTAATACACCGAGATTTGGTAAGGAAGTAAACCTCGGAGAAATGGAGAATCGGATGTCTTGCTATTGATAGTGGAAACTCGGGAACTAAGCCCTTCAGCCCAAACTCAATATGGTATGACCCATGGGAGACCGCGCGTGTCTGCAGGTCCGCGCTGATCCGCGGCTCTAGAAGATTTCCTTATCAGAGAAGAATCTAGACTTGTAACTTTATTGATTGGCTATAATTTTTGTGATCAATTCGATTGATAGCAAAAGTCATAGGGAAAACCTCAAGCGTAATTGTGTATGGATGTGAAAGAATGACATTTTTTCGATTATTGATTATATGCAGTCGCCCGATAAAACAATATCCCGGAGTTATCGGAGATCCACGCCAGCCCCGGATTATTAACCCCGTGTGGAGAGACTGTTGGGGTAAGAACATATTAGCCAACCAGCTCTCTTTCACATCCATTCCGGTGGAGATGGATGCTTCGACCTAACAAATATAGCTAGCTCTTGACCAACTCCACATGACTTCATGTTCGGAAAATGAATGATATTGCCAATGTAAGGCTCAGAAAACGACCATAATACCAGCCACTACAGCAGCAGTAACAGCCAACGGTCCAGCAAAAAGCATGCTTGCACTATTGGTCAAAGTACCCGAAGCAGTAGAAGCAGTCTGATTTCCAGAAGCTGTGCTGGTCGTGTTCGTGGAAGTTGCATTGGCACCTCCAGACTGTATAGCTGGAGTCTTATTACCAAAAGCAACCAGATTTGCTGTGAACACACTAGCTGCGCTGATCTCTTGTTCCATTCCACTCGAGCCGTCATATTGCTTCTTGTACCATTGTATACCACAGGTGTTATTTGAACCGCCGGTGCAAGCCTCTGCAGCTGCCTCTGCAGAGCCCTGTAGACGTGGAAGAATGTCATCCATCGTGTGTGGCGCGACGGTAGTTATCAGGGCGAGGTCACGCATGAAAATTCCCTTGAAGAGAATCTCGTTGTTGTTGCAGTTCTCACTCCCTTCACATACCAATTCTTCTATGATCTCTCTGCCGTATTTTGCAGGGAAAAAAGTAGAGAGACTAGTGTTCAGTAGCCCATCTACGCCCAGTTTCCACTTCGAGCCACCGTTGGTCTATGGGTTGTCAGAGTTGTACCGAAATCTAGGAGAAAGCCACTGCCTTACCAAATTATACATATAAGCTGCACCGGTGACGTATGTACCATAATTTAGCGACCACTGGATGTTATCCTCAGTCGCACAGCCGTTCTCGACATCTGTAGAATCAGAGACAGACCAGGTCTCATTGTTCAAAAGCGGGGAGGAAGAACTCCAGTCCCAGATCTTCTCAGCCCAGTCGGAATAGGTCGTGTTACCCGTGTACCGGGCCAGGCGGGCAGCAAGCTCAAAGAATTCGCCATTGGAAAGTGCGTTCTTCATGTTGTAGCCGGTGCCCTCGTATGTGTAAATCTGCCACCGTAGTCCACCACCACACGTGGCGTCATCCCAGCGGGCCGCCTGAGAGTTGAACACGGCCGCTGCCTTGGTCGCCCATGAGGCCTCTGAAGACGTCTGTGGCAAGTCAAACTCCGCAGCGGTCATCGCCGCAAGCCCCCAAGGCGATTGATCATCATTGCCAATAAACGAGCTATAATTTGCAGTCATGTAGTCATTGTTGTCGCCACTTTGCCAGTTCATTCCCTGGATCACGGCCGGGTTGTTCGAATCGTCGCCGGTCAGATACCAGTAGTGAATCATGGTATCGAACAGGACGCTGCCTTCCCACCATTTGGCGGGGAACGCGCCGGGGATGTGGCCGGTCAGATTTCCCTTGTAGTAAGACATGGCGCCGTACGCGGCCGTGCGAGCCGCGTTCTTGACGGACTCTAGTAACAGGTCAGAGTTTTATTCGGCACCAGGGCTGTGAAACGCAGGGAAGCTTACGCTCATTATTGATGTCAAGATCAATGGCAGCGGTCGCGCCGGCGAAAAGAGTGATAGCCGACGCTATTCCCCAAGTATTCCCAAACATGATGGGGCGGGTCGGCCGGAAGCCCAGCAAAAAAAAAGAGAGTAAGAAAGGAAGGACAAAAACGAGAGTAGGTTGCCCCGCAAAACAGCGCCACCGATGCCTTTATACGAAAGCCATTTGGGGGCTAAAGAGGCTCTCTGCTAAGCACTAGTAGCGTTTGTGATTTGCGGTGCAACCCTTTTTATCGTGGGGACTAAACGAAATCATCGCTCGTGACTGGTGAACGGAATGGATTACAATCTCGTCTAGACTGCCAAGTCTTGAAGCTATGCCTGATATGCTCAGGGTAGGGGTCCATCCGTCCTCGGTTAATTGGCTGGATCTTTCAGGGACCAACCCCATTTCTAACGCTAGTGTCATCTTGGATTTTGCGGAAGATTTTAGTGGCTCAAATTGAGAAATTTGATTGAAATCGAGAAACTTGATTGAAATTGACCTTGTAGATGACAGGGGGAAAAGAACACGCTTAGCCCGAAATTGAAATATGCTCCAGCATAGCACTGGGAACTTGCCACCCGTGGTTCAAACAAGCTCTCCTGAAGGCCTCTACAGCCTCACCAATTCCGTAATCCCTCCGATGATGTTTGGCCAGTCGTGCTGGCCGAGGCTCTGTGCTGCTAAGCGCGAGACGAACTTGCAATAAAACATTGTCCATGGAAACAGCAGGTGACCAGCCCGTGTTTGTCAACAGTTCCATGCACATTGCTCCACCAGCAGTCACATGACCGCCTCCGCCGGCTGCAAACTCCAAGAAACGGGGGCGAACAACTCGAATGAACGGTGGACTCATGGGAAACTCAGGTGGGAATCGTAGCTCGAGAACAATACTATTGATTTTGGCTGTTTTGAGGTCTTGCGCCAAGGGCAAAGCAGAGTCAAAGCTATGTAACTCCACGATCCACTGATACACAGTCGTGATCAGATTCGGATCAAGATGCCATCCAAGATCTTCCGAAACTTCTTCCTTCTGGATTTTCAGCACGAATTGCAGGCGTCTCTGGATTTGCTTGGTGGCATTGGTTGTTGCGTACCGTGGTGGTGGGATCAGCGGAAGGTCACTTGAGCTCAGAGTTCCCGGAACAAAGTCAGTACCACGAGGAGGCGTTTCTAGCTGCGATTTCCCTCTGGGTACAGCATCTATCAAGCTCATGGCTGTGACATCGTCATCCTCTGTCCCAGCATCGGATAACAATATGTTGAGGTCGGTGGTTGCTGTTAAAACGCTCGCACAATCATCGTAAATTTCATCAACAGCCGAGCTTTCCGTCAACTCCGGGGACTTTAGGGCCTGAAAAGACGCTGGGCGTATTAAAGACCGTTTTTTTGACGATGTCGGGGCTGAAATACCGAGCATTTCACGCCGTCGACTGCTGACTGCGGAAAGAGGTATCATGACTGGCTTGCTACTTGAGCCAAATGCCTTATGCTTGGGGTCTTGATCATAGCATATGATATGGTTCGCAATTTGATCAGTCGGCAGTGCATTGGAGCTTCCTACAAACAGATATCTCAGTTGAATCCAGTCCAACTGTCCGACAGCATAGTGCGGGTTTGTACAGACAAAGTCCGCTGTGCTGTTGACCAATTCATTCAGGGATAAAACATTTTGCATGTTGAGTTTGCTCCGTGGCCATTTGCAAGGGATCATGTCACGCTGATTGCTATAGCTTATTGAAGTACTGCAACGACTTGAAAAATAAACTCCATTCCCGCATGCTCTGCCATTGGCTATTTTGTCGAAATTGAGTCCTTCTCGCAAAATGCTGTGCCAGTTGCATACTGGACTGCCATGCCAGGCAAAAAAGGTCGGGTGCTTTGGACTTGTAATCATAGATACTGACTTAACGGCCTGAACAAATCGCTGTTCCTTGTCCGGAGCTCCTTGTACAATCCGAAACTGCATGAAGCCCGGCATTTCCCTCACTAAGTGGTTTGGATTCTCGTCGTCTTGGAGGATACAGGATCGGTTGGATGCAACGATCCACCGGAGCATGTCAAGTGCAGCAGGGGTTATTCGCTCGCGCCATGATGATAGACTATTTCCAGAATCTGAGGATCCCAGGAACTGGGACATCCTGTCGATACTCGGCAGTGTTTCCAACAAGCATAAAACAACGATCTGCTTCTTTTGAGGACTCAAATTATCGAAATTGGTGTCGTATCGAACGAAGTCCACCTCTGCGGTTTCGCCCAAAGTATCAGCAAGTTTACCGACTCTTCCTGAAGCAATTGGCTGCGACAGAGAAATAGTCTGTAGGGCCTCGTCGGCAGCCTGAACCCTACAATGCCAACCACTCGTCAAATCAGTCACTGTGCGAATTAAAAAAATCCAATCGCCGGTTTTGGCTCCACTTTCTTGGCAGAACAGTGTCATTGAGTCTGTTTTTAGTAGACCACTGCGGTAATTTGAGAGCTGCGGGGACTCTGCTGGCCTCTTTTGGACGGGAAATATTTCTTGGTCAGGAACCTGGATTCCTAGGCCGGTTGGGAAATCTTCAAGAAGACCCGCCTTTGCTCTGGCGTAAGCAAGAGACACAAGCAAGTCAACGACATTCGGCTGTTTCCTAATATCATGTTCCAAGTTGGGACCCATTCCAAAGTTCATGTATTGGAAGAGGCACAGTCCTTTGGAGCAGACATATGGTTTGAGGGCCTCAAAGCTGTCAAAGGTCTTGCAGTGGCATACAAGACAAAACTCCGTGCATCTAACAAAGTGACGAAGAGTGAACTGAATAGCAACTAGGGGAAATGAAGTTCTGGTCGTTTCGAACCCCGTGTCCAAGTAATGGTCAGAGGTCAGAACACTTGGAGGGGGCGTAACCCAGGTATCTTGCAATTGGAACTGAGGGTCGCTCGCGTCTTCCACTCTGGTGCCCTTGCCTTGGCTGGCGTGGAAGAGAAATTCTGCACCCGTCCATGAAAGATTGAACCTCTTGCGGAAATTCATGATTCCCAGTAGCCGCTCGTTCAGAAGTTTGTTGATCTGAGGCCCAATAAACATCGGCCTGAAGTTGAAATTTGTCCCCGGTGAGGATGGCTTTGAAGAACTTTTTGTCGTTTTCGATGATGGCGGAGGTGCTTGAAAGGCAAGGAGAGCGGCATTGAAGCACGATGGCTTGTAAGAGTCACAAAGTCCGATCCGCATTTGAACGTATGAGATCGCAGATCGATCCGCTTCCAAGATTCCTTGAATATCCTGATAACCGTTTGGATACCTAATCAAAAGCACGAGATACTCTGAAGACTGCAAATCCCATGCTTGCATAGCCTCCTCTGAAATGTCAAATTTTGACATGCGGCGAGCGATGGACAAAATAATTGGCCCTGTTTTGCTTCCCAGATACCCAACTTTGAACCCTGCCGCTTTGGCAAGGTGCAGGTCATCTCGAAGCTTATGTAAAAGTCTGGTTTCTTTTCGAGGAGGCAGATTAAATATTTGTTCATCATCAGAAAATTCCTCATAGTCGCTCAGGCTTCCATCACTGTCGTTGAAATCATCTCCATGGCCTGAATGTCCAGGTGATTGGGATTTCTGGTCTCGAAGTGCATTGTGGATCTTACGGTCAAGGATGATTAAAATGGCGTTGATGGAGATACCGGTGAAGCTGCCCCTATCCTGAGCCCGTTCAAAGGATTTGGTGATTGTTGGAATAATATTATCGGATGATGAGAATACCACAAAACTGTGGTCTATGGGGTAGTCAGAAGGGTCTGGGGCTCATAGTCAGTGCCGGGTCCACCTACCATACCGGGTATTGGGGATCGACTCACCAGAGATCACGACTTGGAACTCCAATATGACATCTGATTCAAGATCGTGAAAGTCAAAAGCAATAGAGCCATCATATTCTCCAGGAATCACTTTGCTCAGATGCAAGAATTGCCCCGGAAGGCAGGCCTCTTGCAAGTCAATACGAAATTCTTTGGTTGGCATGGTGAAAATGACTCCGAGTCACTGAAATAAGCGTGTGGCAGGAAGAAAAATTCAGATCCTATGAAAAGCAATGATGGGGTATTGGGTTGATGAGAAAAAACAGAACAAAACGAAAAGGGTGGCGGGAGGAAGATGGAAGAAGAGGGGAAGACAAAGTGAGATATGAACTTCAATGGAGTAGTTTGCTTATGAAGATGATGGCAACTTCCCAATTTGGAACAAAATAGGGCAAGTGAGTCCTTCAGTGAATCCTATACCCGAATATCAGGATTTTCTGTTTCTAAGATTGATATTTTACTTCATATGAATGCGGGGTGCTTCATTGTCAGCCTATTCTGAAATAATCATATTTATGTACCTAGATGATTCACAATATGATGCGCACATCTCAAATATTTAGTGAGAGTATCCTTGGTCATAGAGGTAGAATCCGCTGGTTCAAACCATATTGACTCTGTGCCTGATATTTAAATATGCTACTTCCCTAACTTTAAAATATATGTATGTACCAAGTAACTCGATTTATTATTGTGTTACCATCGTTTATCATGTTTTCCAAGGCATATAAACACTTTCTTCCAATCCCATCTTCTATATGTATCCTATCATAGCTCAAGTGGTAGATATCCAGGTTGGGACATGATTGGCTTGGAGTTGGGAGATCTAGTTGAATTCTCAGATCAACAATGCATCAACATGACCGATCGGCCACATAGCCACGTCATCCCGCCATACTGTCTTCTTCATCTAAGCAAGATCTTAGAAGTCATTGCATGTTTCAGAAATTGGATTTTGGTCGATCTCCATTCGCGTGGTCGATCTCCCCTCGAATTATAGTCTCGGAATTCCACATCCCCTTCGGGCCTTCGCCCACCATGGACTACGTCAGCTTGGAATGTCAGACATTTAATAAGGCTAAGAAAGGGTTCCAGTCTTTCCATTTATACAGGAAGCGCATCCCATTACTGGACCTTCGCAGTGGTGAACCAGTGTTTTGGTTTTGGGGCTGGCTATAGCCATACTTCCGCAAGCGGCTTAAATCGACTGACCCACAACGCATCTAATGGCTGACATTCTGGATTCAAGTGAGTTTCAATATCTATGCCTCCGAAAAGTTGAAAATCCGAACCGCATGGTCACATGGGCTAAAAATCGCGAGTATCAAAAGTGTGCACCAAAATGTCACGCACCCTTCCCAAAACCGAGGATCGCCAGAAATCCCGCCTTTACCAATTCCTAATGGAAGATATTCGCGAAGATCTACTCCTCGAGTGCGAGCTCCTGATGCTCTCTTTCGCAACAGGAATCCAAGATGCCGCTGCCTGGCCCGACTACTCCTGCTTCGCTTCCAACCAAACAGGCAACACACTCTTCCTCGCAATCGGCGTCGCGGGATTGACCCGAAACGCATACAGCTTCCCCAATATTGGTGTCAGTCTGAGTCTTTTCTTGGCGGGGGGCTTTATCATGGGCCAGCTCGGGAACTATGTTGGTGTGCGGCGACGCTTGTGGTTATTACTTAGCAATCTCATTCAAACCTTGTGTGTTTTCGGGGCGCTAATCATCCAACATCGGTGGCCCATCAAGCGGGATGGACCTGCTGCTTTGTCTGTGATTGCGTTGCTGGCTTTTTCATCCGGTGGACAGGTTGCTATGAGCCGTTCGTTGAAGATTACGGAGATTACAACAGCTATGGCCACAGCTGCCTTTATAGATGTGGTGATAGATCCGGATTTAGGAAAGCTGAAGAATCGGCTGCGCAATCGGCGAGTTATGTTCCTCATTATGCTGACGGCCGGTTGTTTCGTTGGTGCTTTTGCGCAGCGCGAGATTAACTCAAATTTTCCAATTTTACTTTGCGCTCTTGGAAAGGCATTGGTGGGCGTGGCGATGCTATTCAATCGACCTATTAAGCAATCGAGATCACCTGCCAGCTCGATGGAATCATTGAAGGTGTAAAGATTTATACGATTAGGTACGACATTTGGACATGCTTTTAGAATAGACTGTACCTCATATACAATAACTACATACACAGTTCTTTTTTGAAAATGATCCTGGACTATTTGCGCGAAAGACCACTCACTTATTTCAAACACTGATGTTGGAGGGACAGGCCGCCTCGGCACCAAATAACATATTCCAGATATGGAGACTACTATCCATATATTAGTGAGGTGGGACACAGCAGTATTTTCATCATACCCTAAATGTTTGGCACTGATGCCAACATTCAGAACTCCAATGGGAGTGCGGAATGTAAACCTTGGAGTTTGAATTTGAAATTCACGTTTGACTATGGTACACAATATGATAGATGCTCTATATCACTAGCTTGCTGGCAAATTTGAAAGAACAAGAGGGCCAAGAAGACCAAGAATAAGATATACAGCTGCGCAGGGTGGCGAGAAAGAAACTTGGAGAAAAGAGATGCATACTGACAATAGAGAGGTGAAGCCAAGTGTGATGTGACGACAGGTGCAATAATTTTGATACAAGTTGCTGGCTTTGCAAAAATATAGGTGGAATGGATCTTGACCAGCATAAGTTTCTCCAGGACGATTCATCCAGGATTTTCGGCGTGAAACTTTTCCATTGCGAGTAGAATCACAAGGCTTTCGCCTTGCTATCTTAACCTGGGTCAGACAATCACTGGCCCATGGTCTTCTTCATACCCTCCAACCGCTCCAAAGCGGTCAGCCCCGGGGCGAAGGCAGGGTCGCTATAAACGGTTTCCAGATCTGTGGGTGTGACATGGCCCCAGGCCCGCCATCCGGTGCTCTTGCCGTTCCAGCGAATCTCCTGGATGACAAAGTGTTCCACGCAGGTTTGCTCTTTGGCAGGGACCCCAGTAACTTCTGCGTTCGAACCCTTTGTGGTTTTGGACATGGACTGTCGGGAGGTCATACGCAGGACGATCTGGCGAATACCCGAGTTGGGAACTTCGGGAATTTGGGTTGCGCGGTCTGACATAACACGGATACCGGTAAAAAATGTGCTTGGTCCTCGAACCCATTTGACAAGGTTCCAGGTCACTTGCTGGTTCTTGGGTCGGCCTTCAATCTGTGAGGAGAGATTTTTGGCAAGACCTTCACCACAAATACGACGAATGCCGGAGATATCACCTCTAAAGAGTAGGTGTAAGATATGTGTTTAGAAGGTGGGGAAACGGGCTAGAATGCAGTAGCTTACCCTGCAAAGGCAGTGTACATATCGCCATACAAAAGGCGCCCAATCTTCCGCCGCTCTTTCAACATCAAGGGGATATTGTTGATCCTCTTGCAATAAGTGACCAAACTGTCGAGAATCTTAGCTGGTGTCCAATTGCTGCAATCAAACGCTCCGACATTCATCATGAAAGGCACCTCGATACCATAAGAGCATTTTCAGACGACCGGAGATTGCATGTATCACCCACCTTATGAAGTTCTGGAACCAGCTCTTCAACGAAACCCATTCCATGTTCCACCGATCCCGCGGGCTCTTGAAAACCGAAGGCAGATCCCTCCACAGCGGCCGGACAAAGGTTCCCGGCAAAATTCCAATATCACTAGGTAATTGACCAGTCATGAGTTCTTTTTGCCGAGTCTTCATCGAAGGACCTGTGGGGGCCTTGGGCGAGAAGTTGGTGCTCTTGTATGCCCATCGCTGAGAGGATTGGCAAAATGGTCGGTATTGATGCGAAGCCGGGGTAAAAGTCTGTGCGATCACGGAGCTTGGACGTGTGGCGCTAGCAAAGCTGCTAGCAGGCAGGCGTAGTGAGGACGCCATGGCGAGCTGCGACTGGGAAACTTGGGTGTGTCTGCCGTGAAAGTCCGCGCAGGAAGGATAAAATCCGCAGGTCACGTGTCGCTCTCCGCGTTCTCAAGGTACGGGAAGCTGCTTCAGAGAGCACAGGTCCCCACTTACTCTTCTTTTCTCTCCCCACTCTTCTTGTTCTAATCACATTTGTCCTGCTTGGTGTTTATTCTGTACAGGCTGTTCTGGCAGAAATTTTACTTTCTTCAAATACCGACACACTTTCCTTTGTTTCCGCAAATCAGCCGCCTGGGGGACGACGACAGCAACGCTCCGGGCTACGAACTCGCTCGAACTCGATATCCCGGCAATCCTATACCCTTGTGCCCATTTTAGGGCTTGCGTGGCGGCCGCATATGCCGTAACTGTGTTCAAAGGCTGGCTCCTCGACGTAATGCCTCTCCTCCGCCCTACTCCCTCCCCGCCCAAAAACTTAGCGAGTCAGACTTGAATCTCCCGCGATCAACCCTTCCGACAGAACTTCTTCAGCCCCCAGTCTCGTCTCTATCGGGGCAATTCGCTAAAGAAGTGGCTCCAGCAGTGTCTCCAGCGGCTTCGCCGTCCTCGACCTCCTCTACATCCCATACCCCACTCAGCAGCGATGCTGGTCAGGCTGCTTCTTCACCGCTCCACCCCCGGGTGGCTGTGATTCTAGGGGTAGACCGCAGATGGCATATTCCTCTGTTGGTTTGTCGGGCCCTGAGTACACTCCCTGCTGCATGGTGGGGGTTGCGGTGCGCCTTCACCTTTCTGGCTGAGCTACTACACATTCGGCCGGGAATGGGACGGGAAGGATGGGCGGCGGCGATTATCGGAAGTGTGGGACAGGATTGGGATGTTGAGAGGAGATTTCGGGTGACTGAAGTGGCATTGGCCATTATGTGGGTATGTTAAAGTCATGTCTGTGGAGTAACACGCCTGGTCTGCGGGGATTTTAGAGTGACTAGGTTATATGTCCAAGCTAACATTCGATTCACTAGTGCTGCGCATCCGCATACCTTTCTTATTTCTTTGCAGATTGTATGATGTCTCGATGGTCAGTATAAATATTCTCAGAGACTGCTTCTACTCAAGATCTCTTTTGCTAATATCGGTGGCTCGAGCAGGCTTCTGAATTACACCCCACCGGCGGTTGTCATTCGTCTTTTGACAACAAACGGCTTAATTGCATACATAACTTCTTGGGTTCTCTATCTTTCTGGTGCATCCTCTGATCCTCGATGTCTCCTACCAGCCTGGATCTCAATAACCACCGTATGACGTTTCCTACCACCAACAGTGTATCCATACCCGTTATATCGACTAATGCTGACATATTATGACTACAGACCCTTACTTTTGTGTACCATGCAACACAAAACCACGCAACCATCAAACGTGAAACCGCAGCCTCTCTGTTTGTCGTATCTGTTGCTAGCTTCGTCAGCATGTCCTCGCTATTGATGCAACTTCATCTGACTCGAGAGAACGAACCGGAGGTTCCTGTCTTTATCATTACACGAAAGCTATGGGACTGGGCCGTTGCAATATTTCTACGCATGCGAGTCGCGAACGACCGTGTTCCTGGTGGAGAATTATAGCTTCGATTACCTTTCGGTGTTCTTTATTCGCTTGTCATATTTCTTTTCTGCGGCATGAAAATGGGAGCCCACCAACACCTTTTCATTTGCAGATAAGAATTTAGGGTGGAAATGTACTTTTCGGGATTTCCATGCTGATTCCTTCCGGACTCGACTTAGCGTGGCAACCCCTGATGCCTCATTGGGCAGTCCTTTTTCTTAGATTCCACTGATCTTTGATAGATCTAATACATCTTCTTTTGACTCGGATCCTGTTATTCTATACTCGTAAAATCACCGGAATGTAACTTGACAGGAGATTTACTAGTCAAAGATGCAATGAATATTTCATATTCTTTGTCAATACACAATAAACTAAAGGACACAATCAGGGCAACAGCGCAATGAGGGGATCAGTAGGAATGATAAGAAAATAGGTAGGGACCGATTAAGGAGATCAATACACCACTCTCCTACCTCCAAATCTCCTTGGCGAAGTCGATCAGGCGATGATGCAAGGCGTGATCGGCAAATCCCGTACGTAAGTAAAAAAGCAAATGAATGGAAAACAGAATTGAAATTGACGAAAATAAATCTGGGTCCGCTTAAGCAGATATGGGTATCTCCAACGCCTCGTTCCATCGTGATCCTTGTCCTAGCTAGAAAAATGACACGCCGGTCGAATATGAGGACGCGTGCACGTCGAAAGAAAAATTCAGGCGCAGGACAATAACAGTCCGAGTCTAACATGCCAGGCACACAGGGACGGAGAGGAGACAGGACATTTCGCCATTGATGAATCTGGGATGCGTACGGCTCGCCAGTGATGGGTTTATGGAATGTCTCTATTCCGCCGTCTACAGGGCAACCTAGACTTGGAAGGAAGGACCAGAACGAGGTATGGTGACTGGCTTAGAATCCGTGGACCTGTAGAATAGTCAGAGGTGAAAAAGTTAAAGAGCAGAGAAAAGTCATACCTTGACCTTGACCTTCATGGCCATGCCATAGCCTCGGAGCTTCTTGAAGCTATCCTCCTCCTCGGCAGCCTTAACCAGTTCCTTGGGGGGCTTGGGCTTGGTCAGGAAGTCATAGACATCCTTACGCTGATCGCCTTGAAGCTGAATCACCTCACCCATCTCATCGTCCTTGACGATGTTTCCATTGCATGCTAGTTAACAGTCAGCGTCCGATGCAAGCGAATATCGGTTCATGGCAAGAAACAAACCGTAAATCTTCTTCATGCGCTTCAAGATTTTCTTCTGGTCATACTTGTCCGGGAGACCCTGGCAGGTAGTCAGGGTCTTGCGACCATTGCGCTCTGTATCACAAAAGTTGTTAGTGAGATGTGGGATTTGTATGAAATGCGGTAGCCATGACGATAATGGGAACAGGAGATGGTGATAAGGTAGGATGGATAAACATACGCTGAATGCGAATATGAACGTAGTTTTCAGTCTTCGCGTTATTCTTTCCACCGTTCTCTTCGTCGACGTCGGCGAAGGGGTCTGCGTAAAATGGTGTCAGCCTTGGTCCAGAACAAAATCGTTACCCCACCAGCACTCTCGATGGCGATCATGGGGCATTTAAAGCACCACAACGGACAGCCAGCGACGTGGAAGAGTGCCATCGACTTTTCATATCATCGGGCCCCAAATTAAAGGGTCGACGGTGATATATTTCAGACAAACGCCCGGTCGCTGCTATAGGAGGGGGTGGTGGCGACCGACTTACCGAAGGTCTTGAGGTTTTCGATGGACATAAACTCGGCCTTTTTTCAGAAATGGTCCTTAAAAGCGGTTTTGATAAATGTAGTTGGAAATGAGATTCAATATCTCTGGGAAGTTAAGTGATCGCAAGGGTGTGCGTATGAAGAGAGGAGAGATTGGAGTGCTGTAAGGGTGGAAGAAATAGAGAGTACTGAGCGGGAAGAGTTTATGAGAGTCACGTCGTGGGGAAGGCGGTGTGTGACTCAGCGATTGCCCCTCCCAGGCACTGACTGCTATCACAAAACAGTGAAGTCGCCACTCTACCCACCCCTTTTACACAACAGTATGGATGATTGGTGGGCTAGCCTACAGACATGTCTAATCATGAAAAGATTGATAAAAATTAATTTATGATTACAATGAGCAATATCCAACCGGGTATCAGTACAGTGTGAACTGGACACTATCAATTGCACAACCAAAAGACCATTCACTGGTCTTAATCCAGATCTAGATCAGAACTTTATTCCAAGTCTGAAAGTCCAGATATCACGGGTGGGGGCCAAATGTAGTTGAGGGTTTGCAGGTGTCACAAGAGTCGACTCTAGGCCGACGGCATAGCAGCGGCGGGAGCATTTTTCGCCTGGGGAGGCAAGAAGAGGGGGAAATAGGTCTGGAGAGGTAGGTTAATATATAATCGCCAAGCAAGTGATCACAGGGGGGCATACAACAACGAGTGCCATCACTAACAAAAACTGGGTTAGTTATCGGGCTACCAAAAAACTAGGCAAGGGAGGAGGGAAACGTACATGACATAAGAACCGACATATATGCTGGAGTCGCGGCAGTCTTTTTTTGGTCAGGAGACTCAGCAAGCCAGCCCTGGAGTGAGAAGACGAAAGCCACCCTGTGACAATATTAGAGGCATATACTAACAATCACGAGGCTTTTGGCATACCATCCAATCATTCTGAATAATGTCGAGATCCAAGTTAGAAAAATCGCATGCCATGACTCGTGAATCTGCGGAGGTGCCTCACCTGTTCCGGGTGAACATCTAGTGAACGTGTCAACGTGTCATTGCTTCAAAGTCGAGTTTCATTCACTTACTGCCGCCATGGGCATTGTGCTCGACATGGTGCCTGTTGCATGACCCTATCAGATTCCACTGTATTCAACCGAAGGGTGTGATTGCTGGTAGTTGATGGCGCGACGTACTGGACATGTCGGCTTCATTGCCGCTCTTCGGGGGGTCGACGTAGGGGATCACTGCAGAGGGATTAGGGATTAGCCTGGATTCAGGAAAGAGAAAATAACGTGACAAAAAAACACACCGAGATCAGCCCTCCGCATATCCTTGTTTGACGCCATGGTGGGTTGATGGATTGATTGATGATGGGAGAGATGTCAAAAGTCTCGAGGCACAGTTCCCCATTCCCCGGTGCCAAGCCCAACCCCCCGGGCTAGACCCGAACCGTGGGGAGTTTGCGCGTTAGGAGAGATGTCCATATCCGTATCTCCATGTGTAGATCGAACTTTACCAGCGTCGGAATAGTGATTGATCTATTTGTGTTGCTTTAGGTGTTTCCATCTTTAACATTTGGAGTACGTGTTCGGGCATCGGACCACTGCATGGAATGATCTCTAAATTCGGGCCACCTGACGATCTCATTGGCTCATATAGGGTCGGTGAGAGCACGGAATTGGGTCTACAGAATGCATATGCAGATCGGTGAGATTGCACATCGCTTCTAGTTCTCCTTGTATCCAACCGTGACTGACATCTAATTCTAGCTCGAGCTTCTCGTGGTCTGAAACATGGAGAGATCGTGAGAAATCCAGAGTATAGTATTTCAGAGGGCAAATCGAACGGCAAATGGTTACTCCCTACGAAGTGCAGTGACAAAATATAAAGATTTCCGGAACTGTTATCGTATCACTGGGCGCTGACCCACGTATAACAACAGCACACCATATGATAGATCTCCTGTAGTGACCCGACTGTGGGCTGATACGGAATGTGGACGCCTCGGAGAGATAAGGCGGCTGAAGGGCAAACCTACGGGTTTGATATGATTCTCGTGCTTACATGGGGCGTCAAAGTTGAATTTCATACACAAAAAGAAAAAAAAACATTTGAACAATCCATTCTCGATGGCATAATGATCCATTGACACCGTATGAGGGGATGGGCTGATTCGGGCAGGGGGATGCGACGGGACCGGTTCCGCTGAACCGGAAAATCTTGATTTCATGGGGTTAACAGAAAATATCTACTAGTAAGTATGAAAATATGAACATTATGAGTTGACTACCAAATATAAGGGGTCAATTGTTGATAACTCGGCAACTCGGCTAAAAAGGAGACAAAAGATTAGATTGCTATCGTATTTTTGTATTAGTACAGTATCTTTAAAACAAATAAAGAAAAAGGGCTCCATTCTTGTGGATAATGTTAGCAAAAGCCGTCGATCCCGGTCATTTAGGTGGATCCCTGAGGCCACGGAGGAGGACGGAGACTGCTGATTTGGCCCGTGACTTACGTTATCTTCCTCCATAAACACCTTGATCTCTCACCTCCCCTCGAACATTTGAACTTGAGGATTAAATTGTTCCATATATAATCAACCTTTCTTACTCAAGTTTTCGAGGCGAACTCTTTTACCGCCCTCCGATTCCTCGATCCCTCAACCTACCCTATTCACCAAACTTACCGCCATCTCTGCCAACATCGAATTGCTACCGATAGGTCAGATCCAACGCCTTTCGCATCGATACTCGGATTCTCTCAATAAATAAATCTCGGTACTCACTGTTCAATCTGGGTCCGCATGATTCAAACGATACAGCCTTCGGACGGTACACGATGAGCCTAAGATGATACCGCATTCTTCTGCCGGCGGCCAACCATGGGGCCACCCGATGCGACCACTCAATAGTGGCTCCGGAAGAGTCGACTTGGTACAAATGCCTACTCAATATGACCCCTCGTCGGTGACCTCACAAACGCCCTTGCTGCCGTCCCAGTCGCAGTCCCAGCTGCAATCGCAAACACACGCAACCCACGCAACCCACGCAACCCAATCGGCCGTGGTCGACCTGACCATCAACACATATGATCCGAACGATAAGGAACCCCCACCCAAACGACCAAGATTGGATATATCGGGTGCATCCAAGGCTAGCGATGCAGGTTCATCCGCTAAAGGTGGAGATGCGAGGAATACACCGGCCAGCGCCAGTTCACGGTCCCAGCCGTCGTGGCGTGGCCGACCCATGTGGTCTTTCCAGGCGGTCATGTCAGAAATTCCAGGTAGTGCGGCGGGATCTCGACCATCATCACCACCCCCACTCCCTACCCAGCCTTGGAGTGATTCCCCTTCCCATCTACTAGACGGAGGTTCAAGCCGGGAAACATCCGCGGATAAGAAAGTTCAAACCACCCCATTTCGTATTGTGATCCCTTCTGTGGCCCCGGCAATTCAAGGTGAAAGTAAGTGGATTCATTGCCAAGCCATGGAAACATCGCTAATAGATATTGTCAGAAGTCGCGGATTTCACTCCATGGACCGGGAACCACCCAGAGGATGTATTGAATGAGCAAGCAGCGAAACAAGGCTATTATAGTCGAACCCAGGTCTCCCAAAACGAATCCAACACCGCTCGACCTGCATTGTATGGACAATTGAAACACCGCACAGGGCTCCAAATGCTCTCGACCGTCTTTTCTGCTGCACTGGAGAAACGTCAAAACCACAATACCGTTCATGCACCATCTAGTTTCAAGCCACCACCGAGAGTGACGCTCACCGATAATAAGCGAGAGACCTGGCTTCGAGATCTTGCAAATCCATCCGTGCCATTGCGCCGGCTGAGCCGAACCATTCCTCATGGTATCCGAGGTAAAGGCCTTCTGGACCAATGCCTGGGAAAGTGGATTCCGGTTGCACGGGCAGTTTGGCTGGCAAAGTGTGTCGGTGCCAATGAAATTCGCGCCTTCAAGCGGAAGGGAACGAGCGGTGCTCTGACTGTGGGGTTGGAAGCGAAATGGGTGCGAGACTGGACGACGAACGTTCAGCAATTTACTGAAGCTGTATTCAGCGCACCCAAGTCCTCTGACTGGAAACCAAAGATGACCTATGCAGTTGAATTGACTGCCCGCTTGTTTTTTGAGAATCTCCTCGATCACGATCACTTCATCGAGTGGTTCCTGTCTTCCTTCGAAGGCGCAGCAATTGGCACGATTCCTGTCTGGCTTTTGATGCTTAATATTTACTGGAACAACATCATGCGGTATCGACGCAGAGGACGACGGCTGGCCGAACTTTTGCTCGATAAATTGCGTCAGGCTACAGAGGCCAAGCGAGAACCCTTCAACCCCCTGATTGAGCGACTTTCCCGTTTTATAAAGAAAATGGTTCGGGGACATACTTCATCATTGCTTTTACCAAATTCATGGGAAAAATACAAAAGCCTGGTAATCTCGTGTCTTGATCTCACAGACCACGTCGACCGAGCCCTGTTGCAAAACCTCATCGAACGTAATGCACGAGTACAGAGGCCTAGCCATCCTAAACAAACGCCGCAGCGCTCCCCGAACCAACGCATTATCCGCCTTCTTGATTCGATTCTCTCTGGATACGACATCAATTCAGTCTCGTCTGCGTGTTTGGAAGCCGTTGATGATAGAGCGGTCTTGGTCTCGAAGTTGCTTGAATGGCTTTCCACTCCATTCCGTCACGGGACTTATCGAGTTTACGCTGGTGCTCGTCTGTTGCGAAAATGGAAGGCCGCGGGGGTAGATATTGATGATCATATCCTCACTTTCCTTACCCAAACTGGACGTACCAAGAAGTCGGACATGGAGAATGTATACCATACAATCTCTGAGCTTGTCAGATCGCAAACTTTCTCCGTGGGTCGATATCTGCAGTGGCTAATGGCCAAAGATGTCACAAGCCATGTCTCTTCCTACCAGAAATCAATGCCCGATTGTCATTTCGATATTGCATTGATAGCACAGCTTCCTGTTGGCCGTCTCCCTGACCATGTTGGCAATCTACGTAGCACCTTACTGGCCCGTACTGGATTCTCTGCTGAACATGAATCTATTGTGACTGCCCATTTGAAACAAGCAATCTGCCGACGTCTCCCCGGGATTTTTGGTGTACTTTCTCAGAATGAAATGACGTCTAACTCATTGTCAATCGATATGACCTCCATTGATCTGACCTGGGCTGTGAAGGCGGATATAGGTCAGTGGCTCCGACGGAGCGTTGCTGAACATTCTCGCGATGTCACTGGTTCAACCATCCGACCATCATTTCTTGTTGGTGGTGTCCCGTCAGTGTCAATACTTACACCGGATGAATTTTACATTGTCCGTGAGATTCTCGAAACCCTTGAGGATGTCTCCATGTTAGCGGATGTTTTGAAGTGTGCTTCAACCTCTAATGATTGTGTTGTTCTTGCATCGGTTGCCGATACCACAAATTATCACTTTGACTCACTCAGCGTGATGGGAGCAACCTCGGATCTGTTCCGTAAGCTGATTGATACATACGCTATCATCAAACGATTCAGTACACCGAGTCTGGATTTGATGTTTTCGTTGATCGAACTTGGTTTGCGTATTCCTCGTGAATGCAACACAGTTCTGATCCTTCGTCAAGACCTTGCGC
This sequence comes from Penicillium odoratum, assembly GCF_028828045.1. Lineage (NCBI taxonomy): Eukaryota > Fungi > Ascomycota > Eurotiomycetes > Eurotiales > Aspergillaceae > Penicillium > Penicillium odoratum. The sequence continues at coordinate 1,843,080 of NW_026643144.1, read as the reverse complement.
GTCTGGGAAACAAGGCTATTTTGGCCGCATCATCTCCAGTCTCCGACCACATCCCCGACTCTTTTGGCGATACAGTTTCTTTGTTCCGAGAGAAGTTAGATCATCTTTTACTGTCCGGGAATGTGATGGATGAGCCCACGCTGGATACCATATTCCACACCTTGACTAAGCAGTTGGAATCTCAACTCGGTAAGGCGAAGTTGTCAGCAAACGATACTTGTCAGTACTTGGCGCAGTTGCGATCCTTTCAGCCAAAGCATTTTGATGGGATATTGATTCGCTGGGTCTGCATCCATCTACGGTCCTCTGATCGTTCCACTCTGCTACGTGTACTTCCCTCTCTTATCGGGGTTGGATGTGTTGCAATTCCATCTTTCCTGGCCCTTGTGAGAAGGCTTAGTTACTCCACATCTCCACTCCCCAACTCCGAAAATCTGCCAGACGAACTTGTTGATCTTGCTCTTGCCGTCCCACCAGAAGACAGATACTCCGATATATATTCTCCTCCAACTAAAGACAGGTTCCGTGATCTGATCTCCTACCGATACCACCTGTCACAGCAGGAGTTTTTGGCCAAGAGCTTTGACGAGGTTCTTGAAATCGTCGGCGACGCCGCCTCAGCTGTCGACATGAACGATGTACGCAACAAAGACCGGCAAGCTTCTCTTGTGATGATTTTGCGTGAACTTCTCGTGCGAAACCCCGGCTGCGTGGAGCAGAGTTGCATGAAGAAGCTCGTCAATCGGTACCCGAACGCCATTGGTATGCTCCGAACAGCACTCGACACCTTGCTAGGCGGCGACCTACAAAAAGAGACCTCATCTGTCATTTCGCAAGTCGACAAGCTGGCCAACACCACCGACGACTTTTCTCTCCCCTTCTGTCAATTGAAGCTTCAGATTCTATTTCACCAAGACTCAGGGAATGAAGATCGGAACGGTATCGCAAACGCAATGTTCAAAACCGTTGTAGCCAATACTCGCGCTCATAACTTTCACTGGGTGGATCTTGTCGCGCTCATGAGCCCAGATGCCGTTCGCCAGATTCGCGAACATGCAGAAAAAGAACTTTTCTCTATTCCAGTACTGGGAGAATCACCGAGTAATCCTTTGGCAGCCTCACAAAGCTTAGCATCCTTCGAAACCGCCAAATTGTACATCAGGATCATTGAGGAGCTTGCCGGTAACATCTCCGATACTGCAACTCCCTGGGTTGTTTCTGTCCTCGTGGAGAAAATGGAGAGCCTTTTGCAGAAGATCCTCACCGTGCAAAGCGATGATCGATCTGGTGGCATACCTATTCAAGGGCGGGCGAACTTCGAGCGCTCTCTTGCCTTCTGGTTTTCGGCTCTACTGAGGATGGTCGTTATACACCGTACCTCGTTCGTACAGCCACCCGGTTCTAGAGTCAATGTCTCCCATGAGCCATCTAGGTTGTTGGTCTCCATATTCTGCATAGCGCTCTCTCGCTTTCCCAGCGATGCCCTACGTCTTTTTCCAGGTGCAGACTATTTTCCCCGTGCGGGATCGTCTGAAAATTATCACCCTTGTCCGGGCATTTTGTTGCAAACCCATGCCCTAGACGTTGCTGCGTCTTTAATTGACGTGTTCCCCGACGAAATAAGACATCACTGCTGCCGCTTCCTGAGGGAGAAGTGCTCAATGCTTGGTTTGCAGAGCGACGACCGATTTCTTTACCTTCTAGGTCCGATGGGAGACTCTGCAATGCCCCAACTTGTTCAATCGGCACCGGCACCATCCCCAGCTGCAGGATCTACCCCAACATCCAATTTCCCTGCTCCTACTACTGGTCCTGCTCATTCGTCACAACCCGCCACTATGCACCCAAATCCCCATGCTGGTGCAGGTGAAAGAATCAGCTCTACGGCGAATCGGCTTCGTCTTCAACAACGTGGACGCACTGTTGGGCCATATCCAAACCGTCCTTGGGAACTTTTGGAAGACGCGGCACCTTTTGTAGGTGTCAACGACACCGCTGTAAATCTGGGCTACTTTGATGCCCGACGCATTCGACTTTGAACGAAGCCCTCATACTCCACCAATTTTTTCACCTCGTTCAAGCAACCTCGTTCTGGACTCGTTCATACAGCGCTTTCATTGTCCACGAATTCTTTCTCTTTTACCATGTTTGGTGTTGTGTTTTTTCCAGTCTTTGGCGTCCTTCGGCGAACTCTTTTTTCGGTGCCAGATACGATGCATACTACATATTGGTCATACCGCATTATGGTATCTCGTTGATCGAGGGTTCCGATTCTATTTTAAATTTCTTGGTCTCGGTCCTGCGTATTTGATTTCAAATGGGACTCAACATGTTTGCCTGGTGCTCGTATCATGACGCTCCTCATGTATTATATACACATTTGTTTACATCTTCATGCCCCCGCGTTTCAATGGTATTTGGGGTAGGCTAGGATCAATTTGCCATGCATTTCATTGAATAGCTTCATGTTCCTTTCAATTTTGGGGATAAGCAAATCGGCATACTCTGCGGGAACAGCGATGAAAATGCCAAATTAGAAAGAATGACACAATTGCATTTACATTTTCCAAGAATAATTTTCGAGTTAATATGTAGTACCTACAGGGTTTTAGTCGCTTGCACAAGTTCTATCAATCCTCCCGTCCGCAGCATCCGCAGTTTCTACCAGTTTGACTTTGAACGGGCATGATGATAAGATGCCTTTTCCATGAGAAGCGCATCCAAGACTAAAGATGTATATGTACATGAGAATGCAAACAATTAGCGCGCTGCAATGTTGTTTCTAAAAGGCATGGCAGCGAAACGCCAGTAGGTCTGACCATGCTACCAAGAACGGAACAAGTCAGCTGCGGTGCTGGGAATTCGGAAATCTGCATTATGAGTCGTTCATCCAGACAGCACCAAGCACAAGAACCATTATTATCCCTCAATTTCGAGTAATCTAATCGTCGTCGAAGATCTGGAAAGTGTTGTTGAGGATTGTCTCGATGACGCGGACTTGCCAGCCAGCGTCGGCAATGTTGCCACCGGAGTTGGCGCCCATTAATGTTGGTCTGTAGACTTGGCATCAGTCAAAGTAGAAGACTAAGATTCGCAGGAACTTACCCAAAGCAGATGGCAATGTTGCCAGCGTTCATGCGGTTCTGTGAAGAGTGTTCCTGGACCTTATTGAGGTGCTGTGGGAATATCAGCATCGACCATTGATAAGTCAACGAGTGTGGTTAGCTTACCAATATAATAGCCCGCAGGGTGGCGTAGTGAGCATCGGGCAAGCTATTGATAAGAGCATGCAATTGATCCCGGCGTTGTGTATCGTCATCGACGCCTAAGTTTTGGGAGTCAGGTACAATCAAGGTGAGTAGCAGCTTGCAGGGTTTATAACTTACGGGCAGCCTCGATGAACTGGGTGTAGTATTGAGCTGTGAACAAAGGATCAGGAAGATCTCGGAAAAACTGTTTCACAAGTCCAGCGACACTGTTAACATCGTGAAAGAAGTTCTCCGGATTTGTAAGGTCGATCTGTGACGAGTCTTGAGAATCATCAGCACAAGTCATAACATCTACCTTGTGATTGAACTGAAGTCCTTACCATTGTCGAATAACGCTTTCATGTGGTTAATATGATTGGCACTGCCCGATAGTCGATAGATGCCCTCCAGATCCAGACCAAAGAGTTCAATGGCCTGAAAACATTGATACACAAGGAACGGCACTGCAGTCCCATCCCGGGCATAGAGGTCATCCAAAGATAATCCGAATACAGGCTTCAGAGGCGGCAGATTAGTTTTATCCATTGGCGGTGGATGCATCATTGGCGCAGTGCCCATTGGCGCAGTGCTCATTGGCACAGTGGCCATCGGGGGAGGTTCGTGAGATGGTGGCCCCGAAGGATAAAGAGGCGGAGCCGGCGGAGGCGCAGGAGATTCCCCTTGTGTTGGGTAGGGTGGCTGCTGGAATCGCTCGGTACTCCCACCGAGTTGAGGACTCGGGGAAGAGACGTTTTGTTGGGAGAATGCTGTTGGAATAGAGGACTGTCGCTTGGCTTGAAGGCTCGGTTGTGAGGATGCAGCTGGTCCGCCACCAAGAGTCTAGATGATCATTAGTAAGGGTCGAACAAGAAACTAGTTGGTGCAACGTACAGGGTGGCGCTGGTATTGGACCTCTGGACCAGAAACGGCACCAGGGTTTCCCTCATGGGTCAAAATAAAGTCGTGCAAGTCTTTCTGATTGTCCACCTGGCGAATGACTTCCGCAAGGCTCTTAGGCGCAATTGACCCGTTCATTTCGGTCTTGATAGGGCTCACGCAGAGTCCCTGGCCCAGCAAGAGCTTCTCGTTGAAAGTAGCTAAGGCGGGTTAATAAATGTCACATGTAGTATCCCTTGATGGAACAGAACGATCACATACCAAACTTCTGCTGTTGCAGAGTCAAGCCCGAGTCACACTCTGCAATCAGCTGCTGGAGATTATGCACGGCCTGAGGCCGGTGGGTAGCGACCAATTCCTGGCGAGCCGCCTGTGCTGCCTGAACCTTGGCGGCATAATCCGCATCCGCATGTTGAACCTTTCGCAACAGATCCTCCTCATGCTGAGCAGCGGACTTGTGACCCTTTAAACCAAACTTGCCGCCATGCTTGTCACCCGTGCGGACACGGTCATACTGTTCCGCGAATGAGTCGTACTTGACCTTTGCCTTCTCGGCTTGGGATTCCGCATCCACGACTCGCTTCTCCGCAGCCAATCCTGTCTGCTTCCACTGCTTGCGCCCGCGTTCAATATTGGTGGATAGCTCTTGCAAATCATCGGACATCTGGTGGAGAGAGACGGCAAATTGTAAGCCACATTCCGCCATGCGCTCGTGGAGTCGTTGGATGTCCTTGTAGCTGGAACTGTAGGTTCCTTGGCGGTTATCGGTGCGGAGCGCGGCATCGTTCACAGCTTTGGACAGCTTCCGAAGCCCCTGAGCATGTTCATCCTCCAATGCCCCGCGTTTCTTCAAAAATGTAGAGAATTCCTGTTTAGATAGGTTAGTGTCTGTCGAGTGTCGGTCGATTGTCTGGTCATTGGGGCGTAACGAACTTTGGCGGAGGCTACACTCTGCTTCAACCGAGCAAGGAGAGTGGTGATGCCAATCTGTATGCGTCCGAATTAGCAGGGGATTCTGAATGCGCTTCCTTTTAAATGATATGGCTTTCTAAAATACTCACCTCTGAGTAGATCACCTTGTCAAGACGCGCTTTGAGCTCGTCGGAAATGACAGGCTGCTCAACGGGCGCTTCGTGGACGTGGGCGGACGAGCGACCGGCGCTGCTCGGGGGTGCATCACCCAAGGTAGGCAAAGCGACAGGTTCTGGGGGAACCGGGTCGGACATTATTGAAAGCTAAAAGAGTCCCAGACGGAAGGGGGAGGGGGTTAATTTAAAAAAGGAGAGTTTAGGAAAACCACGATGACACCTGGGTTGGGCTTGGCAGTGGGGAGTTGGAGATCAATGAGGTCAGACCATAGGAATGCTGCCGCCTGCCCAAAGCCAAAATGGTGGTTGTGGTTTAGTCTCAGGCACAACTCAGCCACAATTGAAATGGGTTCCAAGGTTTGATTGGTTAGAAACTGCTTTAATAACCTTGGAAACATTCAAATTTGTTCTATGTACGAAGTACTCGGTATTGTGAATATACGTAGTCACTTGGATATCCACGTAACCTATACTTGGATAATAGATTATCTTTAACGTTATATCATGTGACTCTTTTAAAAGCGGAGTCCATCGTCAAATGATTACTAAGCCATATATAGATCGGTAAAAGCAGCCTCAGAGACCCACATGCTAATGGCCCGAGGTCAAGAGCTTCTTCTCCGCAGTTTGTACTTATAGTCCTGGTCCCCCACACATAGTTATTCCTGACAGCCCACATCTCCCAGTCATTCTGTTCATCATGTCAGAAGAACTCAACGTTGCTGCAGTGCTTCACCCGAAGCCTGAGAAGTTCCAAGAGGTCAGGGTCTCTACTTCTTTTGAATCGCAAATCTAATCTCTCATAGGTTGCTACCCTTGTTACTGAATTGGTTAAGAAGGTGCAAGAGAATGAACCCAATACTCTTCTCTACTATGCTTTCCAAGTCCAGGAGAAGAATGAGATCGTGATTATTGAGAGGTAGACCATGTGACCCACTTTCGGAATCCCGTGACTGACCTGAAACCAAGATATCAGAACCAAGCGGCAGTCCAGGCCCATGTCAAAGCCCCCTATTTCAAAGACTTTGCTGCCAAGATTCCCGACTTATCTGAAAGACCCTGGGAGCTACGCGCTGGAACATTCTCGGGTTCACGAGGAGTGTCGCGACTGTAAAGAAGAAATGGATACTCCGTGGGATATAAATAGCGTTCCTTGTCTAGGGTTTCGCCCGTGATCTTTAACCTATGCGATTGGTGCATGGCGGGAAGCAGTCAAACCAATTGGGGGCCATCAACACTTGGGAAAGTAATAGGGCACTTGTCCATTAGTCCAATGATCTTTCTATAAAAAGCGTAGAAGAGAGTCTTTGAAACATGATAGATGAAAGATGTATATATCAAAGCTGAAAATGGTCAACATTTAATGTGGAGAAAATGAACCATCCAAAAGGTGTTTTTACTTTCCTAGCATTAGGCTTAGCTGAATCCATTCATCGTATTCTTCTTCTGCTTCTTAATTTCTTTCCTCTTTATACTTCTCCCCACTTTTTTATTTATTTTTTATATTTTTTTTGAGTCTCTTTGCTCTATCTAGGTAAGCTTCTATGTTCGCCCCTCATTCCTTTGCGACTCTGGTGGTCTCCACACCCTTTTCCTCCCCCTCTTTCCCCTAGCTTCAACATCGGCTCCCCTGAAGCTCACCATAAATTTCACCAGATACCGCACTGTTTGGGGTACTCGCTCTCTATAACCCGCGCCCTTATCGCTCTCCTTTTCCGTGTACATACTTTCACCATGGCGACGGGCCCGGCTACTCAATCGCTGAAGGTTAGCCATCGAATCTCTGATCTTCCCACTTCGGCCAAACAGACGACTAATTGGAGAATATAGTGCGTGGTGACTGGTGACGGTGCCGTCGGTAAAGTCAGTATTATACAAAACCCCCTCCAGCTCCTGTCGCGATGCAAATATTGACAGGATTATTCTACCTTTCAGACATGTCTTTTGATCTCGTACACAACGAATGCCTTTCCCGGGGAGTACATCCCGACCGTGTATTTCTTCCCCCTTGGCTCTGATTCTACAACTTGCAAGAGGAGTTGCTGATCCCAGCTGTACAGGTTTGACAACTACACTGCCAGCGTGATGGTCGACGGCCGGCCGATCAGCTTGGGACTGTGGGATACCGCCGGACAAGAAGATTACGACCGCCTCAGACCGTTATCCTACCCCCAAACCGATGTCTTCTTGATCTGTTTCTCGATTGTCAGCCCTCCTTCCTTCGATAACGTGAAAGCCAAGGTATGACAGTCTCCCCCGGTGCCCTGAGCTCCTAAGGAGTTCATCACTTCCCCTCTCCAGCACACGGCTGACAACAGGCTCGCAACTCTCTAGTGGTACCCAGAGATCGACCACCATGCCCCTAGCGTCCCCATTATCCTTGTCGGCACCAAGCTCGATCTGAGAGACGACCGCGCGACTGCTGAAGCCCTCCGAGCTCGCAAGATGGAGCCCGTCTCTTACGAACAGGCCTTGACCGTGGCCAAGGAGATCCGCGCACATAAGTACTTGGAGTGCTCTGCTCTGACGCAGCGTAACCTGAAGAGCGTTTTCGACGAAGCCATCCGGTATGTGAATGGAAATCCAGCTTTCGGCCTTGTGGATCCCAAAGAACTAATCTCTCATACAGCGCTGTTCTCAACCCGCGTCCTCTCGCGAAATCTGGACGCAAGAACAAATGCCAGATTTTGTAGATGTTGTGCATGGCCGTCTGCCTCTTTTCTCGTATGCTATAATGAGTAATATATAGTTAATACGGCGTCCGGGTAGCCTGAGGCTTTCGTGAAGGTCTTTTTTGATGAATCCATTGACTTGTTCTCTTGTTTTTTTCTATTTCTCTTCTATTGGGGGCAACCAAGTTCGTTTCTTGGCGATAGCATCGTTCGTTCGGATCTATAGAATAGCCATTTCAAGTATCTTATGTGTTGTATTTGGTTCCTGTGCTCCCCTTAACTCTGGTGATCTAATTCTTGACGACCTTGGAATACCTGGAGTAGCATGCTGCAGAATCGGGAGCAAATAGATTGGAAATGTTCATTGCATTCCACTATGCACAGAAGACGGGAATTGGTATCGTCTATGGAAACATGAAAAAACAAAACACAGCAAGGCTTTTCAGACCTCATCCCAGGATGTACAACAAAAGAAAAGGGACTCGGAACTCAAGAGACAATAAATGCAAAGGACAGCCAGCTACCCAACAAGTAGCTCTAGTATCCCCATCAACACCATCTACCACAACTGGCCCCGACGACTGGGGTGCACACCGGCAAATCTGTCATCATCACCGGCAGCATCACCACCAACCGCATTGGCACCAGTGGGACCCTTAGGCGCAGCATGCTTGGCCTTCCTATCATTCCTGTTTTCGTTCTTCTTGGCTTCCTGTGCCTTGCGCCAGCGCTCCTCGTTCAGCTTTTCGTTCTTAGCCTGGATCTTCGCCTTGCGGTGATCGGACTTGGCACCACCGCCACCAGCACTATATTGTAAAAGCATATTAGCAAATTTGATCGAACATGGTCTAGCAGCGCACATTCATGCTTGCGGCGCACAATATTCGGTTCATATGCACAGGATTAAACTTACGTCAACTCAACATTGATGCGACGAGGTGGGTACTTTCCGTCGTCGAACATGGAATGGTGGTATAGCTGGAGACAGGTCTTCATGCGATCGTAGTTGTCAAATTCGATGAATGCAAAGCCGCGGCTTCGGTTCTTGGAGTCATCCTTGTTGGTGGCGACGCGCACACTAGCTGGCGGGTTCTTCTCAAAGTGTTTTGTGACGGACTCGGTGTTTGCGGAGAAGGGAAGGTTGCCTGTGAATTGAAGTCTTAGCTGGAAATTCTTGACTCGGATCTTGGACCTCGATGATCACTTACCGACAAAGCAGATGAATCGAGAGTTCTTTTCTTGAGCAGCTTCCTCAGTCTGCTCGGGCTGCTCCTGCCCTTCAGCATTGGCATTGGTTTCGTCCTCGGCGGCCTGCTCCTTCTTCTCCTTCTTCTTCTTGTCCTTCTTTTCCTTCTTTTCCTTCTTGTCGCTATCCTCGGGCTTCTCGTCCTTCTCTTCCTTCTCTTCCTTCTTGTCCTTCTTCTCCTTCTTCTCCTTCTTTTCCTTCTTCTCCTTCTTCTCTTTCTTTTCCTTCTTTTCTTTCTTTTCTTCCTTCTCGTCAACATTCATCTCATCAGTAGGCTCAGCCTCAGCCTCGGCGAGCTTGCGCTTCTTCTCCTTCCGTTCCTTCTTCTCTGCCTTGTCTTTTTCTTTCCGTTCCGTCTTCTCTGTCTTGCTCTTTTCCTTCTTCGCCTGCTTCAGCTTCTGATCCCATTGAGGATCACTCGCCTCCTCGGCATTGTCAGTAGCCTTGCGCTTCTTGTCACCCATTTTGAAGATAATTGAGGTATAAAAGTTGTAATTGAGGAATGTAAAAAGAAAGCGTAGCACTCGAAAAAATTGGGCGGAGACGGAAAAGAAAATCATTTTCTGCCGGCGATCAAAAGAGCGGTGAGCCGATAACAGGTTTGCAGCCTAATTCGGTAATCTGCTTCTACAAGATTCATGTTATACGCGATTACATATTTTAGTAGGGAATATTCATTGAAGAGGAGCTATAAGCTCTGTTTTCATGACATAGAATACCCGTCTATATTTTTGAGCGCCCGCCAGATGGAAATGTGACAAAAAGATATCAGAATATCAAGATCTGCGTCTTGTTCTTCTTAGCCGCATACCGCTCACGCAGTTCGGGTCGAGTAAGGAGCTTTAGCAGGGGGAAATGGGTGTCCTTCATGTCGAAAATACCGCGCTGCTTTTGGTCGATATGCGATCCATCAATAACGATGCGTTGCAGCTCATTCAATTTCAAATCGCCTATGAATCCAAGATGAATGACGGCCTTGGGATTTCATGATTGAGGGGAACTTACCAGATTCGACCAAATCAGCGACTCGAGTGGGCGTGCCGATGCCAATACCCATCCTAAAGAGTCGTCAGCTAAACACGTAATACGATGAGGCATAGAATCATATTGGGGAAACCGTACTGCGCACGTTGGAGAAACTGCTTCGCTTCATCCAATTTGATATGCTTTGCGAAAAGTTTACCGACAATAGATTCCTTGGTTTGGAAAGAACGAAGGGCTCTATATGACACCGTGTTAGCATTGATCCTAATTGGCCCCAAGTTGATCCGTTGTTATCGTACCTCACGATGTCTGCTGCTCTAAGGCCAGCGCCCGTAATCACAAGTGTATGAGGGGTACCCTTCTGCTCCGATGACTTCGACAAGTCCAAACCCTTGGGGCTAAATGTCTTGAGAAATTCAGGAAGCTTCTCCAGGGTTCTGGGCTCGGCGTAGGCAGACGTATCGAGGAATGTGGAATCTGCAACTCATTAATATTTGTGATCACATCATGACGACGGTACGAGTACACACCTGAGACAGAAAGATCGTTCAGTTCCACTGCGGACAATTCCTTATCCAGCTTCTGTGCCCTCTGCGCAAAGTAATCGGCCAGCAGCTTCCCGTCCATTCTTCCAATGGACTCGTCTATGCCGTTCTTGCGATCCTGCGCGTTATCATCCTGCTGAGGCTGCTTCTTTTTGTTCTTGCGCTTCTTCTTGCTTGGACCATCAGCCGAGGTAGTCGGGGCTGCTGCAGGCGCTGTGTCGGGCTTGTCTTGCTTGGTAGAATCATCGGCTTGTCTCTTGCGCTTCTTGTCCAACTTGGCGGACAGCCCTTTTTGTGCGGGAGCTTCAGTCATCGTGGGAAAATTTTACAATTGGTTTATACTTGTAACTGTAATATCAGGTTCATTGCAAAAAAAAAGTCCGGAGGAAAATCCGCAGATAAGTCAGCGGATTCTTATCGATAAGGAATGTGTCCAACCAATTAAACGCAGGCCCGCATTGTTATGGCCGACGCGCTTCAAACGCTTCAAGACCTCGTCCAGTCTACTTGAAATAATTTTATGCCAATACTACTATTCTGCCTTGATGATTCGGCTTTTTTGAATCCCATGGTTTAATTGCATTCTTCAATAGGACCCAGGAGAGAATGTCGACCCCGAATCCGCGTGGCCGTCGGTCAACGCGCAATTCGAATGATGAGACTCACACCCCATCGGGAGACACAAAAGGAACAGGAGTAAGTGAAGCTGCTACAAAATAACTTCAGAAAATTTCATTGATTTTCCCCTCAGCTTCAGCGCCTACCGAGCCATACGCGATATCCACTCACGCCTAGTCGCCTCGTTACCGCCGCTACTCCATCCGCCCAGCGGTCTGCTTCTCGGTTTACCCCCCGAGCTCGAGCTGTGGGGGCTCCTGCAACGCCGTATGGACTGCGCGCACGACAGCAGCGCGCTATAAACACTCCTGGTCGAGACCGGCGGCGCAGTGGCAAGGTACAACGGGAGACGACGTTTGATATCTTGAGAAACTTGGGTAGAACGCTTGCGCCGATATCTCGCCCAATTGAATCATCACCGCAAGAAGAACTACAACCCATTGAGAGGCCCAAGGACGAAATTGAGGAGCTAGACAATGAGCCAGTGGTTGACCCGCCCCGGCTTTCGTTGCCTATCCAGGAGAGCGAGTATGGGAGTGAGGAAGCGGCCTCCGAGACGCCGCCACCTAGGATGTCTTTAGCTTTTGATGATGAAGATATCACATATCGATCCGTCGAGTACCCTCGAGATCTTGCCATTCGAGACCGGCAACGACTTTCCATGATGCCCGGCACTGGAAGACCCAGTGAGAATTTCGAAGCTATCCAATTAGAAAGCGACTCTGATGACGGAGACGAGACGGGTATTGTGGGTGAATATGACGTTCAAGATGATACAATGGTTAGTGGGGGTGAATTTGACCGAGGGTAAGTTGTTATGAACTGGTAATTTCCATGCTACGGAATGGGCTAATATTACAAATAGTGGAGAGACAGAGGACCTCGGCCGGTTCCATTTTGATCTCGATTTTCCATCTCCGCCTGCAGCTCCAATCGATGACCCAGGGGATGAGCATCTAGGCGATATGGACGGATTCGAGTTGTCTGCGCCGGATATTCATCCAATCGCTCGGTCATTTCCCTCGGATGATGGCGATGACGCTGGTGGTGACTTTATGGGCTTTGACGGCTTCGATCTCGCACAGCCTGCTTCCCGAAGCCAGAGCCCCGGTATGATTGGCGGTGGCCTGCGAGACGAGGGCCTGCCTGTGCAGAGCAAGGAGAAGAAGCTTTCTAGACACGGAATTCCTGTTCCAAATCTACCTATCGGTGTGGTCAAGAAGCTAGCCACACGTTTTGCGCGCACGAGAGCGGGGTCAAAAACACGCCTCGACAAAGCTGCAATGGCTGCCATTGAGCAGGCGTCTTCGTGGTTCTTCGAGCAAGCCAGTACTGACCTGGCAGGATACTCTAAACATGCGGGAAGAAAGACGATTGACGAAAGTGATGTCACCATGCTCATGAAAAGGTAGGTTTTGCTAGATGCATACCCAACTTGGGAACAATTGTGCTGACTGCCCCTCAGACAACGCCTTATCAACAACTCAACAACCATGTTTTCCTTGGCGCAAAAGTATTTACCTAAGGAGCTCCAGCAAGATATGAGACTGGCTATGCCTCCGTGAGTGTATCGCACCGATGCTAAACCTATCAAACAAAACTCCAAACACCGATGGGAAATGCGTCAAATATGAGATACCAGCCATTGGCCAATTACCAGTTCTTGTTCTGGCGAACTCGCCGCAAGGCCTCGTTAGGCTTCTTCCGAATAAGCATCCACATCATGATGGATGTCGCCAAAGACAGTCCGTACCTGAGAAGGATGAGTGATATGTTCGAGAAGCTCAAAATCCCCAAGGCAGAAAATATGTGTACTTACCATGTGAAGATGTACTGCGCGTGATTGTTTCTCAAATTGACCTCCGCAGCGCGGCCAAGAGGCATACCCTTGGCCAGGCGGTCATACGACTCAAGAAGATCAGGCACTGCGATGTATTTAGTCCCTGGCACATACCAGCAGTTAAAAGCCAAGACACATACCCATAGTGCTCTCAATCCACACAGGTTGGCTCCCACTCAGCTCAGCCATCTGCTCGATATCGGGGAAGTAGAACTTCCCTTCCAGAGGCTTGTTATCCGGCGTAAACATGTTCTTTTTCCACGGCTCCCGTAGCAATCCCTCTACCGTAACTTCGCCTTCTGGTAGACCATCGGGCCGATCCTTTTGATCGACCATCTTCTTAGAGATCCAGCCCCGATTCACGAGGACCGTGCTCTGGCCGTCGTCACGCTCGAGGGGAGTCACAACCATAAATCCGTCTTCTCCTTCCCACATGCGAGGTCCAATAAGCATCTCCTTATCATGTCGAAAGTGACCTGTGGCATACACGCGACGGTAATCGAATTCGGTAATGGCTTCTGGATCGATGCGCGGCGGGAGCGGGAGAGGAGGCCTAACCAGACGATCCTCGAATTTGGCAACAAGCTTGGTTTTCTGGTCCAATCGCTGAACCTGCCAGCATCCCAGGCCGAAAGAGATAATCGGAATCAATGCTACATGCAAAACGCTTGTCAGCAAAAATTGCGTTGCATTGAGAATTTCCAAAGTGTAAGAAGCCAGTGTCAGAACGCAACATACCAAGAATAATGAGTCCCGGTCCATGTTTCTGGTTGACCCGCACAAGTTTCGCTGGGTTGTCGACATCCAAGAGACTCTCAGTGAGCTCCCGAGTTTTGGTGAAGTTGCGCCTTTGTTGCAGGTGACATGTAGTGCAGATTGAGTCCAACTTAGAAGTCGCGTTGGTGTTTCGGACCACCCGGGTGGGCAGAGTCCAAGCTGTGGGAGGCGTTCTCTGCAAGAACGAGAAAATAGGTCGCATGTTGGACAGCAAAATTTGTGAGGCTGTTCAATTGAGCAAAGGTGAAATAGATTTTGATCGCTGATCGGGGGAAAGATAGTCAACTAGGCCGGATTTTGGTTCGGAGATTCTCGATCTAGGCGGTCACCCGCTGCGGCTTCAGCTGATTGTTGCTGTTCTCCGCATTGCCACGACTGTTGACTTGCTACTAAGCACTTGTTCGATTTACATATTATTCATTCTCGGCATGCAATGATGACTGGCTTTTACCAAGGTAGTCTCCAGGATGGTATTGCTCTCGCCCTGAGGGAAACCAAAGCCGTTGTTTGCTTCGTTCGAGGTCAGTGATTCCCCGCATGCAAGAGAGCCAACCACCTAATTGGGGTACATGTACAGACGACACCCAGATGAGCCTGACGTGGGAGGAAGAGTACTTTGCCGGCGAAGAGGTATATTCCACTGCTTCTCAGATCTATTATCCCAGTGCCGGACCGTTAGTTGATCACTCTTCTAGATTGCGCAAACACTTGACGCCAAAGCAGTTGCATTACGTATTACCGCCGGATCCCAGGAAGCCGGGTTCTTGACTTCAATTTGCCCTATCGTCAAATTTCCGACGGTCATCGTTATACAGTATGTCCACATAAATGGCTTTTGCGATCATATGGCCCAAGCTGACGAGTTGGGGTGGCAGCAATGGCACGTTAAAGGAGTACCTTGTACCTGACATCACAAAGGCTATCTTTCAAAGTCGGCTTTTAATAGCTGTGAACGGCCAAACTCCTTCAGAGCCTTCTCAGCAATCGCAGATCCGCACTGCTGCTGGCGAAAACAGTGAGGTCGAGGCCTCGAGTCCTCCTGGTTTATCGCCAGTTACAAATGTTACAAATGTCACACCGACACAACTCCCAACATACCCGACACCACAAAATGCCCGTGTGGCTTCCTCTCCCACTCCGCCTAAACCCTATGAGGACAAAATTACTGGGGAAGTTAATACAAATAATGCGCAGCCCGAGAAGCGAGTATCACCGAAGCGCCAAGCGCCAGAAAAGGAGCAAAAGGAACCAACCGCCAGAAGAGTACAGACAGACAAGGTACCGCCAAAGACCAAGCAAACTGACACCGGCAAGAAAGCTACTCCCTCTCGTGAAGAGCCTAAGCCACAGCCACCGGTTCCCCGCGCACCCCCAAGTCAATTTCGACTTCAAGTGCGACTATTCGATGGAAGTTCTGTCCGGTCCAGCTTTTCGCCTACACAAACAATTCGCAGCGATGTGCGTCCCTGGCTGGATGGGAAAATGGGAACTGAACAACGCCCATACAATCTTAAGCATATCTTGACGCCTCTTCCTAGCCGAACACTCTCCGTTTCTGAGGAGTCACAATCCCTCAAGGACTTGGGACTGGGCTCAACTGCTACCCTGGTTATGGTTCCTGTTTCATCATATACAGATGCATATTCTGGTGCAGGATCGAGCTTACCTGTTCGGGGTATCTCAGCCGTCTACAATGTCGTTTCCTCTGCTGCAAGCACGGCTACGGGCCTCGTTGGTTCCCTCATTGGATATGGGCCGACTGCCCCAGCCGCAGATAGGAGTGGATCATCGAGCCCCGCATCTGCATCTGCGTCCTCAGAGAACACTCGGGCACGCAATACGGGACTCAATATTCGGACGCTCAGAGATCAGCAGAATGACCGGAAAGACAGTCAATTCTATAATGGAAACCAGGTATGTTACTTTAATGGCCCTGCACTTCTTACGGCTAATTATTTGAAAGTTGAATTTTCAGCCACGCGATCAGGATAGGAAGAATGATTGAATACTGAGCAAGCCATGAGTTTTTGATGGGCGTTCGTGAATTGCATTCGAATATATTTATGGACACTGTATCTTAATAGGAATTGAGTTCTGTCAATTTGTACACCAGGCAGCAGTAGCTTTAGCACAGCTTCATAAGTCGGTCTTCCCCATTCGATGATCAACATATTGAACTGGGGCTCCGTTGTCAACATAGCATTTACTTGAATGGAATCATTTGAATGGGTATTGATTTGTCTTAAGTGGCCACGAGTGGACGTATTTGCCATATGCTCAAGACCGAGAGAACAAATCCCTAATTTGATATAAACTCGAGGAGAGATGGTATAGAGTACAAAAGCGCGATATCAGAGTCGCGATGCAGAATGATTACATCCGGTAGGGAGATTCAGATGAGAAAAGCGCATTAAAAAGACCGACTATGCATTCCCATCGGGAAACGATTAGTACTGCTTAGCCGCAGCCTGGCAAGCCTTCTATAATTTTTTTTAGCTATCACAATATGTAAAGGGGGGGGGAACGGGGAAAATTTACCAGCTGGTCCATGTACCAACCGCAAATGCCGATGTTGCCATTGTTCTCATCCATACAGTTGCGGAAGTCACGAACGTTGGCCTCACAGGCGGGGTTCTCCCAGGACTGGTTGGTAGCGCTGCTCTGCCACAGACCGCTGTCCATGCCCTGCGACTGGGCAGGAGGGGGAGCCTGCTGGGCCTCGGCGGGGGCGCTGGAGCCACCGCCGAAGAAGCCACCGATGGCGTGGCCGATGGAGGAACCGACTGCGACACCACTATGAACCAAAAACAAACATGTCAGCGGTGCTTTCTGGTTTTGGCGAAAAACTGCATATATAGTCCGTTCACCCAGGTTGAAGCCGGAAAAAACCGGGCTGGATTTTGGAGGTTTACTTACGCGGCGGTTGAGGCCATCTGGCCGAAAAGACCAGGGCCGGCGCTTTGCTGGGGAGGAGCCTGCATCTGCATAGGAGGAGCCTGCTGGGGAGCGGCGGCAGTCGAGTGAGGCGCCTGCTGCTGGGCAGAGGGGGCGGCCGGACGGGCAGGAGCAGCGGTAGGGCGAGAAGGAGCGCTGCGCGCAGGGGTGGGAGCGGCACGACGTTGTTGGCGAGGCATTGTGATGTGTGTGGGTAGTAACGGGTGGTTTACTGAGTCTCTCGATGGTTGGCAAAAAAAAGAAGAGTAGATATAAGGATTCCAAGTGGAGACTGGAAGAAGCTAGAAGCTGAGTCAGTCGGCGAACAAGGCAGACTCCGATCACATTCTAGATACATAGTTATTTTGATTGGTTGTAAATGGTTATGTAAGCCGAATATCCATCACGTGGAGCGGACATTAACGGGCATTAACGGAATTATACTGCCAGGTACAGAGTAAAGCGGTCGCGGTTAAATGGGCTTGTTGGGTATCTAAATCATGATATACAAATTTTGAGAAGACACGAAATTGGCAAGGATGGCACAAGCTGGACCTTGCAAGGACGATATTGAGGATGTCCGTTTCATGCTTCTTTTTGGGCTTTGCGAATCATCTCCTTCTTCTGTCGTCGTTCTTTCTTCTCGTCGTTGCGCTCAGCTTTGTTGAGCTTTCGTATCTTCTTGGTTTTACCCTTGATCTTCTGCACCTTTTTCTTTTGAATGTTGTTTTTCTCTTTGTTGGATCGACTTGCCTGAGCGTCGTCATTCGTCTCGTTATCAGAATCGATGTCGGAGTCGGCGGTGGACGGTGCGGTCGATGGTGCCGTACTGGAGGCACCCTCATTTTGGGCTGCAGAATTCTGTGCTTCTGCAGCCATCTTTTTGGCTATCCGAGCAGCCTTGACAGCAGCGCGTGCCTTCTCTTTGGCCTCTCTTTCTGCCCGTTCCAGGTCGTGCTTGTCATTTCCAGACTAGATATCATTAGTGGGCAGTCCATGTACCTGAGTAAGATTGTAACCCACAAGAGCATGCTTAACAAATCGGCCTGCAGCCCCTTTATCAAGTGTCATCTTTCGTTGTTCGGGTTCAGTTTCCAGTGCCTTGATCTTCGCAAAGTATTGTTTCACTCGGGTGAGCTCCCGGAACACGGGATGTTGATTCGCGTTGGCGCCATGAAGTTTCAAATAGGCTAGATATATATTAGAATAAGTTCATCTGCGCGTTTGGATCAAAACATACAAAAAAGTAGAGACTCTAGGATGAAGGTGACTAGAACATGAAGTTTCGCTTTGTCCATCACCGGCAAATTTTTGGCAGATTTAGACAAGGATTGACCGAGGAGTGGCTCAAGAAGCTCTTCCAAGTCATCCACCTGGTCATCAAGCTGCTCCAGCAGCGGCAATAAACTTGCTGAATCCATGGTGTAGGTTGGTGTATGTAGTAGAAGTGGAGCGACAAGACAAGAAAAATTAAGGCCGGTGCAACTGAGGCGGTGGCTGCGGGCGGTGGAGCTTCGCGGCCTGGATCGTTCATGCATCACTTTTCTGCATGTCAAGCGCGCGACCTGAATTTCTCACCAGGCACGCCATCAAGCTTTTTGGCAAGATAATACGGAGTGTCTTTGGAGTTCTTACATTTAAAATGCGAAACTAAGTTGCGACCAAATCACCTACTACACTCGGGGCCGAAATTACCTGTCAACTACCCATCCTCGAACCCCCGGCACCTATTCGGGGAACCTCCCCCGACACACTGTCAAAGTGTTTCACTTACTTATCCGCCGCCCGCTATGGCGGAGTGGGCTTTTGGACATATGTCACCAATCTCGCTTACAAATCAGTGAAAGGCCGATAATACGATACGCATCAACTTGGATGCAAGATGCGGAGGAGGCCTCTCGTGAGACTGCAAAAGCCCCATTGTCCGGACGAGTACATATTCTCGGTATTGGAAATGTTGGAAGTTTCATTGCACATGCCCTCGCCTCCAGACAATCCCGGCCACCTATCACATTGCTTCTGCACAGTTGGGCGGTCTACCAGTCCTTTCGCCGCAAAAAAAAGAGCATTGCCATCCAGTACAACGGATTGGATGACATTAAGACTGGATTTGATGTTGAGGTCTTATCCAATGGTATATGGCATGAAGTCTTGAAAGATGAAGACAAAGAAAACGTCGAGTCAGAAATTCCCCTTGATCAGGTTGAGGATATCTCGACCGATGTAAACTATGAGCACATTGAGTGTTTGATTGTCGCTTCTAAGGCCAGCATAACAAAAACAGCTATCAAGGCTGTCAGACACCGACTGACGAAAGACTCAACTATTGTCCTGGTGCAAAATGGCATGGGAGTTGTTGAAATGCTCAATCGTTCGCTATTTCCGGATCCAGAAAATCGTCCGAATTATGTACAAGGGATCGTCAGTCACGGTCTGAGCAGGCTTGATAAATTTCAGATTTCCCATCGCGGTGTTGGCACGATGATCTTCGCGCCGGTTGTTACAGAAGAAACTCCGGCGCTTCTGGCCGAGGAAGATACCCATTGGGCACCCACCACAAAATATATTTTGCGTCTGTTGACCCTGACTCCGTCTTTGGTTGCTACGGCCGAAACACCTGCTGCCCTACTTCAATATCAGCTCGAGAAGCTAGCAGCGAATTGCCTCATCAATCCCCTCACGGCACTTAATGATTGCACAAACGGCGAGCTACTCTACATCTTTGACATAACCCGAATCATGCGCTTGCTTCTATTCGAAATCTCTAGCGTGATTTACGCTCTTCCTGAGCTTCGAGGAGTTCCCGGTATCGAAGAGCGATTCTCTCCAGAACGCCTGCGGCGAATCACCATGAATATTGCCAGTGCTACCTCAAAGAACACCAGTTCAATGCTTCAAGATGTGAGATCAGGGTCTGAAACTGAAATCGATCATATGAACGGCTGGATTGTGCGTCGGGGGGAGGAACTGGGTATCCAATGCACGTTAAACTACTTGGTGGGACTAATGGTCAAATCCAAGATGATTGTACATCAACGAAGAGGCAATGCCTCTATTCCACTTGATATTGACGGCGTCCCTTCGGTCAGTGAGTTTGCCGATCAAATTACAAGCACCAAGGGGAAATGATCGAATCCCAAGCGAATACTTTGCTTGCCCCGTCGGCATTATCTTTGCAAAAAAAACCACTCACGTGGAGGCTTCCATTTAAGCAAGTATTTTGATCAGCTATCTAATACGGTCGCTTCAGAGGCACGCTCACAGATGGTTTTAATCTGTTCCCATCGGCGCAATAACGTCTCTGCCTTTTGGTGGTGTTTTTGAACCACTGCGTTGGACTCAAGAGCTACCCTTATTGCGCTTATTGTTTCATCCGCCTCCCTAGCATACGTGTGCAGCCAACCCTTGATGATGGTTTCCGACTTGCGGGCATTGACACCCTCAGTGGAACCCTCCAAAACATAACCCCTCCAATCTTCCTCTTTCATGTACATTAGACACGCTGCAACCTCAGTGCGGTAACAAACCCCCTCTGCGGTGACTTGATATTCACTGTGAAATATTAGTGGACGGGGATTCATATGCCAAAGTCATTATTAATCTGAGAACAAACCCGTAATATTGGTTAAGCCATAGCTCTTCCTGCTTGTCTGAGCTGTTAATGTCACGGAAGACAATGTCGTCGAGGTAGATGCAATCTGAAGTGTTCTTCTCGAGAATGAAACCATCTGAAAGAAAAGGAAATCAGCTTAGTTTTTGATATGTCATCTACAATATGTGAACGAGGCTTACATTCAGCCAAGAGGAAATCGTTTGGATGACTCCCGTAACTCATGTACACCTCATCACCCTTTTCATAGTCCTCTGTTGCTCGAAGAGTATATTCATTTTCATCAAACTTCACATCGCACTGTACCGCAATCGAACGTGTCAGATTGAAAAAAAACATAGCATGCTCAGGGATCACATACCTCGACATCCGAATGATTGAAATAGTCCGCAAAGGGCAACAAAGCCATAGCATCATTCCGATTTTCTGGCGGTTCCTGATTAGGACCAACCCAGTAGAAGCTTCTGGTATTGAGAATAAGCCAGTGGTAAGAGAAACTCTGCCAGTCAGTCTCTGGGAGGACCGAAATAACATCAGACCACGCTTTGCGTAGCCGTTTTTCCTGCTGCGGTTCCAGATCCTGGTGCTCAGTTTCATATTTTTTGGTCCGAGGGCCTTTCTCAATGGAATTCCATTGCCCGTTGATGCAAGGCGGGAGTACATTGGGAATGGAAACAGAATCAGTGGTGGGTTCACTGTCTGGCCAAGTGAGGCCACCTAGTTCTCCTGGCCATAGCAAGGGCAGACTGTCTTCGAAGTCTTGGCGCGTGGGCCAGGCTTTAAACCATAGCTGGTATTTTTCAAGCTCTTCCTCTCTGCCATGAGTCAAGAACGCCGCTATGATTGACTGCACGGCTGTGCCTTCGGGGAACTGTGACCTGAAGAGCTGGGGTACTTGGTCGATTGTGAAGATAATATTGGTAGGGACTTGAACCACAGCTTCGCCTTTCTATATCCATAGACAGATTTGGTTAGTATTTGGGGCAGCTTCCAGTGCTTACTGCATCTTGCCTTGATTGTGCGCGTAGCCATCATTCCTAGACCACGCCCTGGGAAACGAGCCGGTGTGACTGCATCGGCAATCACACCTTGGGACAGAGCCCATTCGGTGAAAGCGTCATGGTCCGTACCGGGCAGGTAGTTGGGATCCATTTCAGCGTGTTCCTTGAAAGCCCTTGCCGAGCAATTCTGTAGATCTTCGGGTTTTCAGAATATATACGTAACAACCCTGAAAGCACGGGGACCATGGGAAACAAACCAGGTGTTCAGTGAAGTAAAAGACAAATTGGTAATGGTTACAAGCTGCACTTTCATTGCTGAAGAAGAATGACCATAATCCTCCAAGATCAATGTTCAATGGAGTGTCAAACCCCACAAGTGTTTCGTGCAGATCAGATAGTAATGTTTTTTATCGATAACATGCTTATCGCTTATCGATTATCAGGCTGGTACGGCAGCCGATAAGAACCTGATGCGCTACCTTCCCGATTGTCGTACGATCATCTTGAATTGACATCCTGCAGAAGCTCAAAGCTGGTATTATTTTGGCATTGAGACTTACCATGTCGGTTCTTGGGAGGCGTGGAGCTTTCAACCCTCAAAGACTGGTCATTTCAGTTCCCAAACCCACCACATCGTTGCGCCCTTTCTCCGTTCTCAACCGTCCACCTCCAAACTATCCCGGACATGTCCCATTGACAACCATTGAGCGAGGTGCGCTAGCTGTAGGCTCAGCAATTGGGTCTCTGATAAATCCCCGCAGAGCAGGTATGTACCTACCACTGTTTATCTGGAAGCTTTTGCTTTCCAAGCTCATTCAACTGAATCTCCGCCGCAATATACTTCAAAGCAACCATAATCACTGACACATAGTTTTAGACCTAATTGCAGCTCTCGGCGAGGCAACTGCAACCCCTTATTTCATCTACCGTCTCAGAAATGCCATGCTTTCTGATCCAACAGGCCGCCGTATCCTCCGTGACCGTCCCCGCATCACCTCCAACACTCTCCAACTTTCCAAACTGAGCACCCTCCCCGAGAACTCCGTCGGCCGAACATATGCTAAATGGCTTGACCGCGAAGGGGTATCACCAGACACCCGGGACCAAGTACACTACATAGATGATGAAGAATGCGCCTACGTCATGCAGCGGTACAGGGAATGTCACGATTTTTACCACGCAGTGACGGGACTACCCATCTTCGTGGAGGGCGAGCTGGCATTGAAGGCGTTGGAGTTCTTGAACACGCTCCTCCCAATGACAGGCTTAAGTCTGTTCGCGTTTGTCAAAATGAAGCCCGCTGAGAAAGAGCGGTTCCTGTCGCTGCATTTGCCGTGGGCGGTGCGGAGTGGACTTGCAAGCAAGGAGTTGATTAATGTATACTGGGAGGAGGTGTTAGAGAAGGACGTTGATGAGCTGAGGGCGGAGCTAAATATCGAGCGCCCGCCTGATCTAAGGGACATTCGAAAGATGGTTCGAGAGCAACAAAAACGAGAGAAGGAGAAAGCACAGGTTATGTCGGAGTGAACACGTCGCATGAGGTTCCTCTGATCAACTGCTCTGCAGTGGATTTATGTACGATGGTCGCTTTTCAGTTGTATAAATATCTTCACCACGAAAATGGAATTTGGAACACCGTCATATCAGACGAGTAAACAGACCGGAACACCTGTGGATTTTGATAAAGCCAAGAAGGCCTGCGAGAATAAGCGACGCAACCGTAAGGTAGTACCCAAGTATTAAATGGAAAGAAACATGATGGACAAGTTACAATCT
The DNA here is from genome assembly GCF_028828045.1 of Penicillium odoratum. Lineage (NCBI taxonomy): Eukaryota > Fungi > Ascomycota > Eurotiomycetes > Eurotiales > Aspergillaceae > Penicillium > Penicillium odoratum. The sequence continues at coordinate 1,819,844 of NW_026643144.1, read as the reverse complement.
AGCTCTTATAGGTCAAACAGATCATCGTCATCGTCCCAGCCGCCTTTGCGGCGGGTAATCACGATCTTGTGCTCCTCCTCTTCCTTGCGCTGGTTCTCGGCAACAGCGTTAAGTAGCTCTTTGAGTTGGTCCTCAGAGACTTTCTGTCGCAGCTGGCCAGTCTGGGCCAGCATGATGAGTCGGCTCTCGATGTCGTTTGCGCGCGATTCCTTAACGAGACGGATACGACCAAGACGGTCTGCAGCGGCGGGTTCGAGAATCTGGCTCAGAATGGAGGCGCGGCGTTCAGCTAGTAGTTTTATTCATGTCAGAAGATTGTTGGTTCATGATGTGTGTAGAGTGTAGGTGTATTTCGAGCGGAGAGCCGGGAGCAAAAGATGGAAGTTTAGATGGTTACCTACATTCAGCTTGCCTAACACATAGTTGTTCAGCCCCAATTGAGTTTCTGCACAGAAGGAGAATGGACTTACTTGCGCTGTTCATCCTGGCCACCTTCTTGGCTGGGTCCTCCGCGGGGACCGCCCTGTTGAAGCTGTGCAAGCCGAGCTCGCCTGATCTGGTACCTATTTAAGCATTTGACCCCGTACATCTCGAAGTGACTCTTACCTCCTCCAACTCAGAGTCTGCCATACTGAGTGATGCACGTGGACAGAGTAGTTATGTTATAAGACGACGTTAAGTTCCCGAGAGAGTCGGAGAAGATTGATTTGGTAACCCCACTTGGTCCGCCTGAGGCTGCCACGCGGGGTTGACAGGCCATTATTGTATATATTATGTCTTATCTGGATATGGAGATCTTGGAACTACTGTTCAATATGTTCTCATCAATTTCGTGTTGTGTTCATTTTGCACTTTGTTCTTTGTCGGAATTGGAGTCCGCAGCGTACCTGGTGGATACCGATTCCGTGAGTAAATACTACTATGTACAGATGTCTTGGTCAGGTCGTATGTGATGAATTGATCTTCTCAGGTGTACTTTGTACATAAGAAGCATAAAATTAAAAGATAAACCATTCCCATTATGGCGTAAACTTTTAACCCGTAAGGGAGATAACGACGCGTCCAAAGTGCTGGGGAGATTACGTGCTGCGCCCCCTCTTTTCCTTCATCGTTTAGCCTTTCAGCTAACTAGCGGGGGCAAAGTCCACGGGTAAAATTTCCTTCAAAATTGTTAGACTGAAAAACTAGTAGATTGTCAACAGTGCGCGATCAGCTTGTAGCATCCGGGTTAGGTGCCACAGACTATTTGGCACGGAAAAGTTTGTTGAAAGGACATAGTTCGATCGGGGGAAACCCACACGGTTCGGGCTGTACCTATCCTATGAAGAATACAAAGTCAAAGATATGTAATTCGTACTCCGTAACAGAGATATCATTGAGACAAATAAAAACAAAAAAATACAAAAGAAATCGATTCGTCACGTTTATACTCTTGATCACCTGCTTCCGGGTGTGATAGGCGTTAATGACTAAGCTGGGAACTTATTCGCCTCTTCCTACCCCGATCGACTTTGACCTTTCTATCCGCCAGGGGAAATTCTATCCCAGTTCTTCCTCCTACTCTTCTTCTCTTCTTCACTCTCCTTTTTGTCGGTCCTTTCACCATATTCGCGTTTCTCCACCCGGGACCGCCATCTTCCGCTCCGCCCGAACTCCCGTTCGCTTCGATCACTCGCGGGGACCTCAAAACTCCAATTATTTATTGACCCGTGTGAATGGCTCAGGTGCCTCGTTGACCAAAGCGCTCTCAGGGTGTGATATTTGAGTTTTGTTTCAATCTGTTGGGAACGATCAAAATCTGGTCATTCATCTCACATTCCTTCGACGCCGTTTACGTCACCCATCATGGAGTAAGTCTCCAAGCATTGGAGAGAATATCAGTCGAATCGGATGGTCGCTAACAGTGATGACAGTCTGATTGCCTTCCAGACATACCACCATAATAAACTCTTGCCTCCATCTACTTCGACCATGATTCCTCGTCACGCTCACAAGCGGTCGCTGTCCTCAGAGTACCGAGGGCTCTCCCCCGACAAGACTGTCACCAAGGCCAAATCCACCACCGATCTTTCCGAAACAGTTTCCAGAAGTTGCTCCAACTCCCCATTGGCCAGGTACGAGGAAGACAGTTTCAACACCTTGCAGGATCCTCGGTTGGCTATCAAAGCGGAGGTTTCACCGTCAACGTCATCAACCCACCACCCCGATCTAAGCAACGAGGTCGCAGCACTAAGTGTGAAACTGATTCAGGCGATTAACAACCAAACACAGTTGGATGACAGTCTAGGTGCCACGCGCCAGGAGCTGGAACAGGCCCAGGGCAAGGTACAAGCTTTGGAATTTCAGAATGAAAAATACCGACGCGACATCGATGAGCAAGTCTACATCAAAAAGAGCGATTCGGACCGTGAGATCCTCCAATTGCGAACTGCGCTAGCGGAGGAGAGGACGCAACGAGCGATTGTCGAGAAAGGGAAGAAGACAATCGAGCAAGAACTCGAGGCACTCACCGCAGATCTTTTCCAGGAGGCGAACAGGGTAAGAATTTCTTGATCCAGTGCCTGCATTTCGTTTCCAAGCACGGACTGATTATTTTAGATGGTTGCTGCGGCCAAGATCGAGAGGGAAGCGGTTGAAAAGAAGAATGAGCAATTGCGATCCCAGATTAAAGACACTGAGCTGCTCCTCGCATCGCATCAGGATCAGCTAGCAGAACTCAAGTCGGTCATGCAAGGAATGCACATATCCAAGGATGACGTTGACTATCGCGCGGCGTCCACTGCACCTTCATCTCCTTCAGGGCTCTCTAAAATGCAAGGGGCCACGCATGAACCTGCGCCGAACCATGTTGCCGCACGCCCATGTAACCCGGAGGAACATATTCCAGGCGCCTCGTGTAATTTCCCAGAGATTCTTCGGATGGTGTGCCGCACTGATCTGCAAGCCTATGATGACTTCCGAGAGCTTCTCACCCTTTCACGGAGCTCTAAGCCGCCTAGTCGCGCTGGTAGTGGCTCATATGCAGGCTTGAATGTGATGAGCTTAGCTGGCTTTGGCTCTGGCTCAGCATCTGCGAACAACTCACCTACGAAGGGCGTTGCGGGCTCTCCAAGTAGCTTGGCGTCTCAACTGGGCTCGCATATCCCTTTGAAAGACACTCGATTCTACAAGCGGGTGCTCATGGAAGATATCGAGCCTACTTTGCGACTTGACTTGGCCCCAGGAATTTCATGGCTTACTCGCCGGACTGTCATCAGCGGCATCTGCGAAGGAACTTTGGTGGTGGAGCCAATGCCAAACACGACAAAGAAATATGAGTTCCCCTGCACCGTCTGTGGCGAGCGCAGACCAGGGCCTCAAAATGAAAGAACCCACCGGTTCCGAACATCGGAGAGTGAGACAGCCCAGCGATACTCGTTGTGTGTTCAGTGCTTGGAACGAATTCGTTCGTGCTGTGAGTTCACTGGGTATCTGCGACTGATTCTTGATGGACATCTAAAGGCTGGTGATCATGAGGAGGAGAAGGACATCTGGGAAGAAACTGTTCGGCTCAGAGAGCGGATGTTCTGGTCTCGGATTGCGGGTGGGATTGTTCCACTAGTCCGACGGGTTGCTGAGCCTGAAGCTGAGGCGGAAAGCACAGAATCGAACTTGGACGTCTCGGAAAAGACTTACGAAACTGGTCTCCTTCACCCTACTGATAATACTCTCGTTGAATCTAAGCCATATGATATGTCTGGTTCGTTTGAGTCTACCCGGAGCCAGAGAGATTCCAGCATTTTTGCTCCCTCTCTCCCTGATTTTGACATGGCAAAGCCCGGAACGCCTGAGCCTCATAGCTTGCAGGCCAAGAACATTGATGACTCCACCTCTGATGTGCCTCCGAGACGAGGCTCTGTTGATTCCGACATGAGCGTCTACGAAGAAGCCAATGCAATTGCAGAGACCGAATTTACTGAGTCCGAGGAAGCTCGGACCCCAACAGTGCATGAAGAACAAAGCACTGAAGTTACTGGCCAAAATACCCAATAAACCATAGGTGGCACATAGTGGTTACCTATGACTGCTTGTGCTTCTTTTATGACCCGCTTGACGCATTTCCCTCGGTCCCACATTTGGGCATATTTTGGCAAAACACTGATAGATCCCACAGCAATGCTGGCTACGATTTTAATTATCCAGCTCGACCCGTACGACCTTCATCTTGATCCTCGTTGCATTTCCACGCCCATCGTCGATATCCCTTTTGATTTGAAGCAGGCTGCTTCCCCCATGTATTATTATTACCCTATTCTTATCATGTATACATAATGTCTTGTTTCCCCTGTGTTGCCAACATTGGCTGCACTTATCACTTGCATTGCATCGTTGGACGCAAGTGTCTTGGTTTCTGCTTGCGCAGAACAATCCCACACAAATAATGGCTACCCATGCTTCATCTATCTTCCTTGGCGTTTGGCTTTGATGTTTTTGCCGTTGCATTCTCTGGTTTGTTGCGACCTTCAGAAAATAGATGACACTTCAAGAATGTTTGATTTCAATCCATACTTTGACAGCCGTTCAACCTGGTTCTAAAACTGTCTTAAGCGAAACATTCGGGGTTACAAAATCAATGATTTGCAAAAGTGTTAAAAGTTTACTCCTGAGATAAACACATCCACTTCAATTCGTCAAGGGATATTTTAATTGCGTTAAAAATGATAAGGCTATTATACAAAAACGCACATCATCCAACATCCCCTCCCAATCGGCCTAAATGAGAAGACGCCCTGAAACTCCCGATGCAAAGGAATAAGTAGAAGCAAAAGAACTGGGAATACCGCAGCCTTAATCGAATCAGACATCAAATCATTGCCGGGCCCGTTGATGAATTTGTCGGATCTGGTCTTCAATATTCATATTTTGAGGGTTGTGCACACCAGGGGGACCAATGGGCTGACCCGGGATTGCACCAACGCCAGGAGGAAGCGGGGCATCTGGCAGACCACCACCAAGAGCCATACGCTTGCGGCGAGCTTCTTCCTCGGGGTCCATACCAGGTGCAAGCGAAGAGTCGAAGACATCGCTGCGTTGACTGGCCAGTCGCTTGAGATTATTGACAACGTCGGCAGTAGAAAGATTGGTGGTGGCACTACGCGCCTCTTGCTTGGCGCGCTGTTCCTTCCACCGCGGGTCAAGAAGCTCGATACGAACATGCTCGTCCAGCTCCGCAACGGGGATCTGCTGATGGCAGTTCGGGCAGATTGCGGTGGCACCTTGTTGGCGACGGGCCTGGGCACGTGGGACATAATCGGAGCGAATGCGTATAGCGGGTTGACCCGGGACAGCTGGAGCTGGGGCTGGGGCTGGAATTTCAGGACGGGCTTGCTGCGCTTGAATCGGTAGTGCATGTGGGTACTGTGCATTGTAGTCCACTGCGGGTTGTGGGTATGGGGCTTGGAATTGTGCTGGGTATGGGGAAACGGAGGGTTGCGGTGCGTAAACGGGCTGGGGCTGGGCGGGAGAGGCGTTGTAGTAGGTGGGAGCATCGAGATCAGTGGGCATGGCCTCTTCAATGCGCAGTGGGTTAAGAGACATGGCGGCTTTCTGTTCCAATGAAGCAGACTGCAGGTCATTGAGCGAAGTCGGGGGCGGCAAATCATCGTGCTCGTCGCTCTCGGTAAACACGACTGTCTCCACGACCACAAAGTCGTGCCAGTCAATCTGAGCATACTCGATTCGTTCTTGCTCCTCTAATTCTTCCTTCTCTTGTTTCTGTAGCTCTTGATGCTTCACCCACTCGGCGCGCTGCTTGGCGCGCTCCAGAACATGGTACTTGTTCTTCACGCTGTTCTCCAATTCCTCAATGCGCTTCTTCTCTGTAGTTGTTTCATCAATGCCTTCTTGTCGCAGCAGAATGGTGTACTGATCGACCAGCCGGGTGAAAAACTGGTGGAGACTATTGAAGGGTCGTAAGAACTCAAATTGAGGGTTCCGTGCTTCCCGTTGCGAAAGTGCGGTCAACCAGGATTTGCCTCGTTTGGCGACAAATAGTGCAGTGAGTTTGACCACCTCAAGATCCTGCGCATGGCTAATTGGCATGCGCGCAGAGAAATGGAATGCGGGCGGCTCGGGGGGGCCCTTGGGCATTTCAGGTTCAGCGGCAGCAGTAGCCTCGCCCGCTCGTCCCGCAGCAATTGATGTCCCTCGGCCGTCTTTGATCTCTGTCAGACGCCATTGATAAAATGGCGCGTAGGCATCGCCGGCGTTGAGGAAGGAGAATTTCGGGTTATTCTTTTCCTTGTCACGGACACGATCTACATAAGCAAAAATTAGTATATCGGACCCGTGCCCATGGGGGGTCTATTTCTCTCATGACCCATACCTTCAAAGACCGGTCCATTTCGAGCAACGTAGCCGGCGGTCTTCTCGACGATAGCTGTTAAAAGATTAGCTGGATTCTTGTCGCGTGTTTGAGAAGCTAACACACACCTTGAATATCCTTGGGAGGACGCACCAAGCCCTCAGGAGGCTTATTCATATCCTCCGATAAAGGAGTATTTCCATTTGAGGATTCCATGGCGACGACGATGGGAAGAAGTGATAAAACCGGGGAGTCCTTTTTGGCCTCATGAAGTTGCTGACTACTCTTGTTAGCCACCAGCCACACCTTGAGTGGCTTACACTGAGTGGCGGTGCTGTCTAACTAACTCCGGACTTGATTGGGTAAGCAGTTTCTTTGTTTGCGCCTGATCAACCCGCATTCATCAATCACATGTACTTTGTAGTTTGTGGTTTGTATATTGACTGATTATTTACAATTTTCAAATTTATATTGAATCTTATAGATTAGTACTCATACACAAGTCCAATTAATATACTCTATCATTCTAATTAAAGGTAACATAGAAAATAGCAGACTAATATACTCCTCGGTTCTAGAGGCTGAAGTTTAAGGGGCCGCTTTCTCTTGTCCACACTCCCGCCCCGGTCGATCTGGCCTCTCTCTTCTCTGCTTTCGTCCATTCCCTCATCCTCGTCCTTTTCTTTTTTCTATATATTCTTTTCTTTTTTTTCGATTTACTTTGGACCCTGTCATGGGGTCTTTTCTTTTGACCATCTACGATCATTAATTCGTTCGCCTTCTGTGGTGACGGGCTGTTGAGAGCTGCAGCAAAGCTGTCAACAGTTACTTTTTTCAACTTCGAACTTCATAAATCTGTCCGCGATTGAATCGCTATCCGACTCAACTCCTCTTTTTCCCTTTTTTTCTCTTTGTTTCAACTTTGCTTCGATTAACCCGGTCCCTCACTTCCTCCGGTTTCCTGCGCCCTCATACCTCGTGCTTTGGCGGAGATCGTGACAATGGGTCAGAAAGCCAAGGACACTCTGGCTGTGCGGCCGCAAAGCCGTGGCCGTCGCTCTCCCAGTCGCTCGCCGCGACCCAAAAACCGCAAACCGGTGCAACCCCAACCCAAAAGCTATGCATCTGATGGCGTCAAGAACAATGATATTCTGAACCTCCCCGCCTCCGACTATACACTCCTCGTGCTGGTGACCCTGATTGGCGCCTTCGTACGGTTATACCGTATCTATCAACCCACAAGTGTTGTATTTGATGAAGTCCAGTATGTTTCGATCCCTCTCCCACCAGACCAGCCTACAGAGAAATGTATACTAATGGATGGTCCCACTGAACAGCTTCGGTGGATTCGCCAGCAAATATATCAAGGGAAAGTTTTTTATGGATGTGCACCCGCCTCTGGCCAAGATGCTGCTTACGCTCGCCGGATGGCTAGCTGGCTTTGATGGAGAATTTGATTTCAAGGACATTGGCAAAGACTACCTTGAGCCCGGCGTTCCCTATGTCGCCATGCGCATGCTGCCAGCGATTATGGGTGTTCTAACAGTCTCGCTGATGTTCCTTACACTCAAGGCCAGCGGTTGTCGGTCTTCGACCGCCGTCATGGGTGCTAGCGTTGTGATTTTCGGTAAGAATTGTGAAGCCTCCATGAAATAGCATACATATTAACCACAACTCTAGACAACGCGCTGACCACCCAATCCCGCCTGATTCTTCTGGACTCCCCGCTCGTCTTCTTTACAGCCCTAACTGCTCTGGCATTTACATGCTTCTCAAATCAACAAGAATTGGGTCCTGCTTATGCTTTCCGAGGTCCCTGGTGGTTTTGGCTAGCCGCAACAGGTATCTCCCTGGGTGCCACTCTCAGTGTCAAATGGGTTGGACTATTCACCATGGCCTGGGTTGGATCTCTCACGGCTCTTCAGCTGTGGGTGGTCCTTGGAGACGCGAACACTGTCACACCCCGATTATGGTTCAAGCACCTGTTCTCCCGCGCCTTCTGTCTGATCGTGCTTCCGCTTGGATTTTATGTTGCGATGTTCGCGATTCACTTCACTTGTCTGGTTAACCCTGGCGAGGGTGACGGTTTCATGTCCTCGGAGTTCCAGGCTACCCTAAATTCCAAGTCGATGCAAGATGTGCCGGCGGATGTGTCCTTCGGATCCCGTGTTAGCATTCGTCACCTGAACACCCAGGGTGGCTATCTGCACTCTCACAACCACATGTACCCGACTGGTAGCAAGCAACAGCAAATTACGCTCTACCCCCACAAGGATGAGAATAACGTCTTCCTTTTGGAGAACCAGACCCAGCCCTTAGGTCCCTATGGAGAGATCCCAGGCGCATTCGCCTGGGACAACCTGACTGCTACCGATAGCTTTATCGAGGATGGAGCTGTCATCAAGCTGTACCATTTGCTTACTCACCGGCGCATTCACTCTCACGACGAGCGTCCCCCGGTGACAGAGGCAGACTGGCAATTCGAGGTCTCGGCCTATGGATATGAAGGTTTCTCTGGAGATGCCAACGATCTCTTCAAGGTAGAGATTGTCCCCTCAATGTCTGAGGGAGACGTATCCAAGAAGCGTGTTCGCACTATTCAGACCAAGTTCAGGCTGGTTCATGTCATGACTGGCTGCGTACTGTTCTCCCACAAGGTGAAGCTTCCAGACTGGGGATTTGAGCAGCAAGAGGTCACCTGTGCCCGTGCCGGTACTCTGCCCAACAGTGTTTGGTACATTGAGTCAAACTCGCACCCTATGATGCCAGACGATGCCGAACGAGTAAACTATCGCAACCCAGGTTTCCTGGGTAAGTTCTGGGAGCTGCAGAAGGTAATGTGGACCACTAACGCTGGTTTGGTGGAGTCCCACGCTTGGGACTCTCGTCCTCCATCATGGCCTACTCTGCTTCGCGGTATCAATTTTTGGACCAAGGAAGCTCGTCAGGTCTACCTGCTTGGTAACCCCCTCATCTGGTGGTCTTCCACCGCTGCCATTGGCATCTATCTTGTTTTCAAGGCTATTGCGGTCATTCGTTGGCAGCGCAGCTGCAACGACTACCGCCATGTCTCGTGGAAGCGCTTTGACTACGAAGTTGGCACCAGTGTTCTGGGATGGTTCTTCCACTACTTCCCATTTTACCTGATGGCCCGCCAGCTTTTCTTGCACCATTACCTCCCGGCCCTCTACTTTGCAATTATGGTCCTCTGTCAACAGTTCGACTTTGTCTTTAATCGTGTCAAGAGCTTTGGTCTCGCCTCGCGACCTGGTATTGGAAAGACTATTATGACTGGATTCGTGCTCCTTAGCATTGCTGTTTTCACCCTCTACTCGCCCCTGATCTACGGCAACCCTTGGACAAAGAGTGCCTGTTACAAGGCCAAGCTCCTGAGTACTTGGGACTTTGATTGCGAGAGGTTCCATACCGACGTAAGTGTTCCAGATTGGAGACCTCCGCGTCGAGGATCTTGAGTGAAATCACCGAAATGCATGACTGACTTCCAAATTTTTCGACAATAGCTCAGCCAATACCACTCTGAGATCCCTATTCCGAACCAAGCCATCCCGACAACATCAGTTTATGCTCCTCCCCCTCAAGTGCAACAGGAGCAACTCAAGGAGCCTGAGCAACCCCAACAGGTTCAACAGCCTCCAGTCCAAGACCCGGAGGCCACTCACCAAACAGAGGAACCTGCTGTCACGTCTCCCAAACTCGCTGGCTCTATGGCCCGCGTGGAGTACCGTGATCAACACGGGAATGTCCTGCCAGAGGATCTTGTCGCCTCCCTTCGCGCCGACGGCAAGGTCAAGTTCGAGACCCGCTGGGAATCAAAGTCCCGTCTCGAGCACGCGCACGAGGTTCCCATTGTGGACGGTCAACTCGCACCCCCGCACCCAGATGTTGAGGGCCAAAATCCTGAGACTGGTAAAAGCCCTGAGGACTCGATCCCACCGGAGAGACCTGCGTCCATTGCTCAGGGAAACGAACGATCGGTCGAGGGGTCTAGTTCCCCTGAGGCGAAACCTGCTAGTGAAGGAAACGACGCTACTGTGCTGTAATTACTGTTGCCTGTGTGAAACTGCAGAGATGAAGAGTTTGGAGTATGCTCCTCAAAACTTCTTAAGATGTATCATGAATCTTTTTCGAGACAGTCATTCCCATATTTGCTACCTAGTACTAGGTACCTGTTCAATGTTTTCAAGTTTACTATAATGCTTTTATTTTAGCATAAGCATCTACGTATGTTTGAGGTCTACTCAAGTGTATTTCATACCCACTGTCTAGGTACTACTTGCCTAGGTAACTTGAGTAGTAACTGCTAGTAGGTAATATTTGCATAGTAGGCACCTATTTTGAATACATAGACTATATACATCAATATCATGTTCATCTTCATCTTCAGCCTTGGCAGTTCCAACGTTGCTTGGGGAAGGTTTATATAACCCATGAGCTTCCAGAATTCCACATTCAGGTGTGTTCCAAGGATGGTTTCCTTGAAATTTCAGCACATGTTGAAGAGTTATTTTTACATGTGCATCATTTATGCAATTCAACGAAATCTCGACAGAAACAATCTTTGGAACTTGAAGCATTGAGTTCGACCTCGGAAGGTTAAAAGCGCTTCAAGAATCAGGTTTCCAACGAGCAGTCACTGAGCTGCCCAGGTAGTGGACCGTAGGTTGAATAGACTCGGAAGTGTCAGCCTTCTATGTACATAAATTCCAAGGTTGAAGCGACCTACTACAATTCCCAGGAGATATGCCCTACGGCTTGGACATACATGTATGTACGTTACACGTACCACGAATATATACTAGTACATAGTTTGCATATTACGTTTGCATTGACGCAGCTAAATTATTATATTTCACACTGACAAAAGCTAGTATGATGTTATTTTACAGCATATATGTGGTTACTACCTGCCTAGAGGCTTACATATACTTTATCCTATACTGTATGTCGTAGGTATGTAACCTTTGAATTGCACACAAGGTAAACCCCGCGGGGCGGGTGAAATCGGGAACTGCCAGTTCAGCTATGAAACAGTGCTGTACTTTTGTCTAGTTACATTTGGATAATGTATATATATGTATGTTTATCCCAAGGTCTACAAGACTTCGACTTTTAAGCTTTCTGATCGATTTGAAATAGCACTTGAGCACCTTCATATTTATATCAACCCCCAGAGCCTGAGGCTATGCAAACGAATCTTGGAGAACCTTTAAAGGCACCTTTAAATGAGACTATTGAAATAAGAAAAAGAAACAGATTGTAATTTGATTCTCTTTACGAACACGGAATACTATGCACAAATCTCTGGTAATCGCAAGCAAGTCCAAGGCCACCAAATCTCCCCAATTCTTCACTAGTATACAGCATTTAGCCGCCAAAACGGCAATTCGCTCTCACATCTTTTAATGGGGCTCCACCAAGAAATTTAGTAGTCCCACTCCTCCTTGCCGTACTTGTTGAACTTCTCGTGGAGGTCCTATCAGATGACACCAGTTAGTAAGCAATGCTAAAGAAAAAGTGCCCAACACAAAGGTCCCCAAAAGTGGCAGATATACCACAGGGAAATGTAGCGTAGGCACAGAAAGGCCAGAGGGGCTGCATACCTCGGGCAGGGTGACATTGGGAACAATGACGGTGTTCAGAGCGCTGGGAGCGGCGCGGAGAGGCTGGCTCTTGTCACCGTTGGGGTGGTACTGATACTTGTAGATCTTGCCATCCTCGGAAGTAGCGTGCCAGGGCATGGAGCTCTCGCCGATACGGACGTTGCTTTCGGAGGTGACGGAGGTGGGCTTGGAGCCGAAGTACCTGTTAAGTCGCGCATAGCCGGGTCAGCCATCTGCAATTTCGAATTTATTTATCACACTGCATGCGAAACTCCTCGATCGGTTGGTTGTTGTCACAATGAACGGGTGGCGGTTAGCCACCATAACGTCACAAGGAGCTTCGGAAGGTCGGGTATCAGGCGCGGGGAGGGGGTGATTACCAGCCAGCACCGAGGAAAGCACCGGACATGATACCGAGGAGAACCTGTAGGAAAATCAATTAGACTAAAAGGCTTGGGACAGGTCAATGGCAGCCGAATATCCGTACGTAGAGCTCGGGGTCACGCTTGGGAGCCTTGTCAAGGCTGGCCTCCTCGACCTTGGAGGACATGAAGCGGCGCGGGGGAGCACGGAAGATGGGCTGGCGAGCCAGAGCCCGGCGGGAAGCCATCGCAGCGATAGAAGACATGGTGGGAGCGGGTCGTGTGTGGATGGGGGGTTAAAGCGGAGTGCTGGAAACGGTGGTGCGAGAGAATCGTGAGCATCGAATGATGTTCCCAGGTCACGTGAGGGAATAGATGAGTCAGCGTGTAGTTTGAGCTCTTCAAACTTTGGGACTCAATTGAACAGCAGTGCTGGTCGCGGTCGTTGAACTCCTGGCTTTGACCATCCTCCTGTTGATTTACACTGGGAGTGATGTGATTGAATCTTAATATTCCGTGATCTGCAGATTTAAATTGCACTACACTATCACAGAGGTGCGTTGTACCTATTTTATGGGCCTTTTATCTCGACCAGGGGGTTCTCCGATCCTTTCCCCCGGATTTCCAGACGCGTACATACATTGAGCCAGGAACGCATGCTAATCATCTGACAGGACCTTGAATGCATCCTCCAGTCTCTCCTTAAATCCTTTATCCACCCAACTGTCGTTCTTTTCTTGATTCACTTTAGCTCCGCAGAGCTTCACCAACCTTCAGTTCACCGCGATTTATTGCGCAACTCGCTTGTTTTGGCTATAAGCGTGGAAGAAGAAGAGCGCACGCGCAGTCTGCTAATATCATCTATTGTGATCTTCCCCGGGTTTATGAACCATGGCGAACTCCACAGACCGCCCCGAAACTGGCGACATGAATCAACACGCGGCCCAGAAACATACTCTGGGTATTCCACGGCCTCCCTCAGTGGGAGGAATCTCCTCGCGAGTGACAGATATGACCTCTGAAGACGGCGAGAACTCACAATCCTTTACATCACCACCGCCGCCCCTCCAGCAGCAACGTCCTTCGGCCTCTCGGCGTGGTCCACCTCCCACCAGAAACTCAGTGACAAGCAGACCAGGAAGCTCGGGCAGCCGACTGAGCAGGACACACATTCCCTCTTTAACTGCCTCGGCATTTTTCCGTCCGATGAGTTCACAACGACTACAGGCGCACCGAGGTACTAGACCCATGACCAAAGGAACGGTGTCATCGACCGACGAGTGGAGAGACCACACGAGTCAAAATAGAAGTAGCCTGATTTCAAACAGCACCTATCAACCGGCATCGCTTTCTCCGGTAGATATGGAGCCCCCACCCTCGCGGGGTACAGAGTTTACAGATCCGATTATCCCTGATCGAAATACCTCAAATGCTAGCCCCATAGGCAATACAACAATTCGAAGCCTTGGCGAGAGCGTGCGACTTCTACGAGACCGAGATCAGCATGGCAAAAAGCGTCCGGAACACTTGAATCTGGACGTGAACTACAGTATACACAATCCACAAGACGTGCCTCCAAAGTCATCACTCTCCTTCTTGTCATTGCAGAACAAGGGACCTGCTCAAAGCGGACATGATCCCCGTGGCCATTCACGTCTTTCATCCGCTGGGTCTTCTCCCGGACCTGCAGATATCAAGAAGCAACAATTGCCAAGGGGTAACATAGGCAAGAATTACGAGTATTTTGTTGGCAACACGTTTTTCTGTGGCGGTGGTCGACTCCAGAACTCAAGAGACAAACCTATCAATATTCTTACGGGATTTCTGTTAGTTGTTCCATCGGCCCTGTTCTTTGGGTTCTCAGCTCCTTGGCTATGGCACAACATCTCTCCCGCCATACCCGTCGTTTTTGCATATGTTTTCTATGTCTGCTTTTCTTCTTTTGTACATGCATCCGTTGTTGACCCTGGTATCATGCCTCGAAACGTCCATCCTATGCCCACGACAAATCCAACGATTGATCCATTAGCTCTTGGACCACCAACGAATGATTGGGTTATGGTGAAGCTTGCCACCTCGGAGTCTGCAGCTATGGATGTTCCTGTGAAGTACTGCAAGACCTGCAGTATTTGGAGGCCACCTCGGTGCTACCACTGCCGTGTTTGTGATAACTGTGTGGAGACACTCGATCACCACTGTGTTTGGCTGAACAACTGTGTTGGTCGTCGCAACTACCGTTATTTCTTCGCTTTTGTCAGCTGGGGCACCTTACTGGGTCTGTTCCTGCTCGGTGCGAGCTTGGCACACATTCTGGTCTACATGTCGCGTGAGAATATTTCCTTCGGGGCTTCAATTTCGAAATGGCGAGTACCCTTTGCAATGTTCATTTATGCTGCCATTGCCACACCTTACCCATTATCACTCTGGATCTATCACCTGTTTCTGACCGGTCGGGGTGAAACTACCCGAGAGTACCTCAACTCCCACAAGTTTGCCAAGGCAGATCGCCATCGGCCATTCACCCAAGGCAATGTTCTCACAAACTGGATATCCATCCTAGGACGGCCTCGTCCTCCTTCTTACATGCAATTTAAGCAGCCATATGAAGAGGGTGACCAGCGCTATGCCATGCAAAAGCGAAAATACCTCGTCCACCGTGATATTGAGTCTCAGTCGGCGATTGAGATGCAAGAGGTTGGTCCCCATCAATAGGAACTGTCGCCACAAAAAAAGCAATGTTCCAATTTCCCCCCCTCTTATGACCCGCGAAGATGCCACGATTTCATTTCTTGATCACATACCATTTTTGTTGGGCTATGTCTCCCATCCTACTGTTCTAATTGCTATACTCATACCCTTTCTGTCATAATTACCTTCAACGTTACCCCTGGCGAGGCATTATCATGTCATTGACACTCTCTGGAAGCTTTGTTATCCTTCTATTTCCTTTTTGTCTCCGTTTTCTTCTGAACCAAAGGATACTCTTTCAGTCTTGAATGTCCGACGTCCCATCTGTCCTCTACCAATCGATTCCATTTAATTTTGAGCCTCCCTCCTGAATAATCGGTCTGAAATTGTGAAGAAAAATTGGGCGTTTCGTGTGAATAAGACGAATGCCTGTACGAATTGGCCATAGAAATCACACCGGATTCCATAAATCACGCGTAAAATCTTATACTGCGGGGGCGAGATCTATGAGGAATTTAAGCATTCCTTGTCATGTCATATACCAAACTCCTTTCTTAGTTCGCCCTTGATTAGATTCTTAGCAATTTTCGTTGGAAAGTTGGGTGTGGGTGTTGCACGCGTCAGACATCCCCGTTCGCCCTCAATTGATAAGAGCGCGGCTGCTGATCTTCCAACCTTTCCACCCCTGATATTCCCCGTCCCGACTGTTCACTCACCCCCATCTTGAGAAGGACGATCTCGCTGGGTGGATTGTCTTTCTCCCAAACTGCGGATCTTCTGTCCAACATGACGCGCCGAACCTCCCGCCTGGCCGTGTCCGCAACTCCCGCTGTTGCTGACGTCCCTGCCACACACGACACCCCCGACGATTCGATGAGCCTCGACGTTCCAGAGCAGCTCCTCACACCAGAGGCCAGCCGTTCCGAGACTTCAAGCAACAATGAGAACGCGTTGAACGAGGAGCAACCGACACAGCGGCGGAGATCAACACGAGTAGTACGCGCATCGTTGCGGGCCACCGAGGCGCTTGAGAATACCCCGGTCAAGAAGGATGACACCATCAACTCATCAAGCCAAGCATATGTCGATAGTCTAGCCAGGGCAAAGCGCTCGCGATCCGGGCTCAGGCACAGTATTGCCGTGATGCAGTCAACTTTGCAGACCGACTCGACCCTGTCTACCGATGATAGCTTGATCGAAGACCACTCAGTGGCCCCCTTTACGCCCATTTCGAAATCATCACAGGAATCACAGTCCGATAATACGAATATGTCACTTCAACAGCGGGCTCTACGAAAAAGCGTTGCAAAGGCCTTGGTCCAGGATGAGAAGGCATCAGCCACGGCGAAGGCAACCTCCGATAACAATTCTCGCCAATCACTACGACGATCGACTCGTGCTAGCCTATTGGACAAAGCTTCAGTATTTCTGGAACGAGCCAGCAGTGTACTAGGTAAACGATCGAGAGATTTAGATGACAAGGGCAAAGAGGTTAGTCGACGTGCCAGCCTTCGTCCCCGACATCTTGCACCGGCCAAGGAGGAAGGGCCAGCACTGGCAGCAGAACCTGTTAACAAAAAGCGACGGGTATCCGAGAGTGATCTCTCGAATTTGAAGCCTAAGGATGGATCGCCCTCCGAGGAGCCCACAGCCCCGCCTGTTCCCAAGTATAAGCCTAAGGTATGGTTGGACCGTGGGTTATACAGTGGACAAGAGGCAAGCAGTTCTCCCCCGAAGCAACGGAAGAGCAAGAATTCAGAGAAAACTAGCTTCGACATCATCAGAAAACGACGCCATCTTCCCATGCCAATATTTGCTGGAGCTCGTCTCATAAAGACCGAGAGGGATTATCTTCTTCCATTTGACATTTTCTCCCCACTCCCGCCGGGTCAACCGAAACCGGACGAGTGGCGAAAGACTAATAAGAGTATGGTTTGATACGACATTTGTTTTTCCGAGGGCTAGAGCTAATCACTATGTTTAGATGTCTTCGTGGGTGATGCTGCCAGCGAATGGAGAGCAAACAAAAAAGTAGAATTGTCTACTTGCATGTGTGATGAGATCACTGGCTGTGATGAAAATTGTCAAAATCGCTATATGTTCTACGAGTGTGACAATGGCAATTGCCGATTGGGTGCAGAATGCGGCAACCGAAACTTCAGCGAGCTCAAGGCCCGAACAAAGGCCGGCGGCAAGTACAATATTGGTGTCGAAGTTATCAAAACTGAAGATCGAGGATACGGTGTGCGTAGTAACCGTTCTTTCGAGCCAAATCAGATTATTGTGGAATATACCGGAGAAATCATTACTCAATTTGAGTGTGAAAGGAGAATGAGGAATGTGTATAAGAACAACGAGGTAAGAGACTGATTGAGAACATTGTATTGCGGTGCAGCTAACTGGTAGTTAGTGTTATTATTTGATGTATTTCGACCAGAACATGATAATTGACGCCACACGAGGTTCCATTGCTCGATTTGTCAACCACTCCTGTCAGCCCAATTGTCGAATGGAGAAATGGACAGTTGGCGGAAAGCCACGCATGGCTCTATTTGCAGGAGACCGAGGTATCATGACTGGGGATGAGCTGAGTTATGACTACAACTTTGAGTGTGTTTACCTTGGAAATGCTTGAATCGCTCTTACTGACTTGTTTTCAGCCCATATTCCAACAAAAATGTCCAGCAATGCCGCTGTGGAGCACCAAATTGTCGCGGCATCCTTGGACCTCGACCGAAAGAAAAAGACCAGCGTGCCAAAGCAGAGGCTGCTAGTGTTAATATCACCAAGACTGCGGGTACGAAGCGAAAGCGTGACTCAACGGCTGGAACTGCAACAACTCAAGCAAAGAAGCGCAAGCTGCT
Organism: Penicillium odoratum; assembly: GCF_028828045.1. Classification (NCBI taxonomy): domain Eukaryota; kingdom Fungi; phylum Ascomycota; class Eurotiomycetes; order Eurotiales; family Aspergillaceae; genus Penicillium; species Penicillium odoratum. The sequence continues at coordinate 1,801,966 of NW_026643144.1, read as the reverse complement.
CAATACGAAATCAATCAAAGCTGGTATCAAGAGAGTTGCAACCAAGGTCACGACTGCGCGCGGCAAGACAACCACTAAGAAGACTACCACCACTTCCACAAGGGGTGGTTCAGCCAAGAAAAGTATAGAAAAAAAGCAGGTCAAGCTGCCCACAGTCAAAGCAACGTCGAGGGTCAAGGCTGCCATCAACGGCTCACAACGGAAGACAGCATCTGTGAAGGCAAAGACGGCCACTTCGTCAGCTGGAAAAACCAACCAGCTCAAGCGGCCTTCTGCTGAAACCAAGAAGAAAATCCTCGCCAACGCTGCAAAGGGAGCCAGGTCTCCGACCAATTCTCCAGCCAAGTCACCTGTGAAAGCCAAAGCATCAAAAGCCGAGACAAAAACATCCCGCAAGCCCGTCGCGAGAAAACCACCCACCAAGAGCCTTATCAAAGCCAAGATGCCTGCCTCCCAGGCTAAGGGCACTCTTAAGAGCCCTGGAAAGACTACCAAGGGCAAAAGCCTGGGCAGCAGCATGAAGAGCGCAGCCCGTAGTGTTGTCCGAACGATGAAAGGCGTCACAAAATAAAAGTGCCCTGGGCTGGACAATTTGGTACCCTCCAGGGACCTCTATGGTCTCTCGAACCTCTCAGGCTAGATGCCGAGTTCCCTGAGCTGTTGTCGCTGACCCACTGGCCTATCTTAACAATATCTTGAATCTCTTCTTCCCCTTCCCCATATTGTTTTGTGTCTATTAGCTAATTACCCTTGCCCGGCATTCTTCCGTTGCGTTACCTGGCACCTGAGATGGCGTTTGGCTTAATTTTTGAGTCCTTGGTACGCTGACTTTTGTTTCGATCCCTGTCTTCCCGATATTCTTTTATTTGTTTTTCTTCCCCATATTATTCATTATCTATTTATCCCCACTTGATCGAACTTTTGTTGGTCTTCTTCATCTGCGCCATGGTCACGAAATGGATTGATTTGCTACGGATAGGTTCGCTGCTGGCATAGTATCCCTGGGAGCAAGAATGGTGCTGTCTGTGTGCCTCTTATTAAGAGATGTTATTGGTTTGTGGGTAGCTGGGGTAGATAGAAACCTTGAAATTCAACACTTTCGGGCCGTCTAGCCCCAGTACCAGATGGATTTATCTGACTGCTGGATATTAAGAATACAGTATATATGTACTCCGTAGTCCCTAGTCCCAAGACAGTCAGTGTTATGCTAGAGGGGGGAAAAGAAGGATAGACCTAGAAGCCCCGGAGATAGTTCGTGATTCATTAATATATACGAACTGTCCCAAAAACTTCGAAAGGTTTAAGAGGTGTAAAAATATCAGAATCATTTCCACTCGAAAAATTATATTACAACCATTCGAAAAGGACGCCCGTTTCAGTCATGTCGACTGCAGAAACTACCCCAATCACGCCGTAAGAACCGAGAATACATACATCATGAATTCAATAGAAAAGAGAAACCACAGAATCGCATACAGGCTAATATCATGTAACGTTTCATATGGTAGATGATTGAAATTACGTAAATTCCGGAGCTGGGGCAGCTTGCGGCTCTATGTCATCTTTTTTCTCTTCGAGTGCAGGTGCAGGTGCAGGTGCAGGTTCTTCTGCTTGTAATTCTGCGGGTGAAGGCACCTGCTGAGCAACCTGTTCAGTTGGTCTGGGTGGTGATTTCTCAACTAGCTCCTCTGGTTGAATCTCTGTACTTGTAAATTCTTCCTTGATTATCGAGTTTCCAGCGGCTGGCTCCAGAGGAGAGAGCCCAGGAGCCTCATCGGTAGGGGCCTGGGCTTCTAATGTTGAAGGGGATGCGGTATTTGCAGGAGCTTCGGTTGCAATAGGCTCCTCAGGTTGAATTGATTGTTGGGGTTCGGAGGGAGCATCGCCCATTTCCACATCTTCCTTTGGCTCTATAGAGTCAAGGCCTGACTCTGGTCCACCGGAAAGGTCTTTCTTGGTGTTCTCCGTGTCATTTAAAACCGGAGCAGGTTCTGTATCCTGATATTCAGCAGGGGGTGGGATAGATGTCTCGAAAGGCTTCTCGGATAGTCTTGACCATGACGTTTCCGCTGAAATATTTTCTGACTCCGGCTCATTCCACGGCTTCGAAGGAACCCCCTCAACAGTTTTATCAAGACCAATAGATGCCGATGTGATTTCAGAAGGAGTCCGGGACTCCTTGAAGTCGGTTGCTGAGATCTCAGCTGCCACCTGAACTGGCTCTGAGACGGGGCCTTCTGCAAGAGAGTCAATGGTAGTGTCTGCTTTGGCAGCTGGAGTGGGCCCAAGAGCTAGAGGCTCCTCCCTAGACACCCCTTCCGATGCCAAGTGAGATAGAGCCTCGGGCTGATATAACGCTACGGGAGGATCTAGTGACCCAGCACCGGTGGGTTGGTTATCAATATCGCTGGGTTGTTCGGGTGCGGTCGTTCCAGCTATTTGGGCAGTAGAACCGGGTGCAGTAAAAGCAGGTTCAGCTTGCGGTACCTTGGGTATTGCTGATAGTTGTGGAACCACTTCTTGTCCCGCAGAAGGTTCTGAAACATGAGATTGCGGTTCGAAGGTTGCGTCGGACATTTCGACATCCTTCGAGTCAGCCAGAGTATCAACTGTAGGCTGGTCTTCAGACTGGGTGACAGATAGCGCTTGTGGGGTTTCCGGAGTTTTCGCGTCAATCATAGACTCGTCTCCCTCATCACTGTCATCGCCATCGTCACCATCTTCATCATCATCATCTTGACCAGACTGATCAATTGACATTTGTGAAGCATCCTGTCCTTCGCTAGGAGCACCACCACCGGAGTTTGCACCAGCCGAGACCCCATGTACAGTCGCAGCATCGGCACCTTCTCCTGGAGCAAACATGACCTTCTTCTTTCTACCCTTTCCAATGCCCTTGCCCTTGCGCTTTGGTGGCGGAGGTCGTCTCTTGGGTGGGGTCATTACAGAAGCCGAACCAGCTTCGGCAACCACGACACCCTCTGAATTAACAATACCAACACCTTCCACAACTGTGCCAGGTGCAGGCATCTCGGCATTAACAGGCACAGCACTATGCTGAACAATGGCCTGAACATCGCCAGTGATCTCGCCTTCAATGCGATGTCCCTCCGGAACCCAAGCTTCATAGATAGAGATCTTTCCTGTCTCAGGGTCTGTCTTCTTGAACTTGGTGCGTCTCATGGGACCGGGCCCAGACCCATCGACAGATGTCGCACCACCATAAAGCGATGGCAGGCCAGATCGTCTCTTCGCCAAAAACTCCACCTCCGCAGGCTCCAGGTGCTTAGGAAGCGTCATCCATTTGCGGCTGGTAAAGGCACGATCCGCCAAATGAGCACCACCGATGCCTTCCTCACCATCCACAGCTGTCTTATCATCTTCATCGGGGGCGCGAGCGTTTTGGTGAATGTAGATGCACCCAGCACGAGCGGCGCGCAAGAGGGCGCGACTGCTTGCGCCTAAGAGCTGACTGTCTCGTGGCATTGCTAGCTCCGGCAGCATAGCAGTGCCACCGGGTCCTTGGACTGTAAACTCGGAGTCCTCAGTCTTAGGCACCTGAGAATAAGTGTGTGGTTGACGTGACCAGCGACGAACGGGCAGTCCTTCGAAGACATCGTGGTCGATTTGGCCGGTTCGTCGGTTACCGTCGAGCTGTCGGCCGGAACGCGAAGACCGGAACTATAAGCATGTTCAGTATACCTGAATTATCGAGTGTTGAACCCTTTGATTGGCAATTGCTTGATAGCTTTGCTTCGCAGAGGTTATAACTTGCACAGGATCCTGGAATGGGAGCATTGCGGTCGCAATAAAGACTTACAGTCGATGGCATAATGACCGGCTTTGGGGTACTCTACCCCCACAAGAATCAGAAAATATCTAACCAACTACAAGCAAAGGCCGGCGTGGAAGGCGGAGGAGGGAAAAAGACGTTGATGGGGAGCGGAGTTGCTTTCGGCGCGTTTACCAATGTCGGGGTCTCATCATAAGGGAGTATCATCACGTGATTATACTCACAGCATCCTCCTGATTACAATAGAACGATATGTTCGAGATCCTCGAATGATGGTAAAGTGGATAGGCATAATTTCTATTCTGGTACTGGGGGTAAATGAATTTGCCTCCAAAGACAACGCGTGTACTATAATACAGGGAGAATAATCAAATCCAATATCCCTCCGATCTGGCAATAATGGAGTACTTATTTCAACGCGATGAAAGGCTTTGAAATACTTGCATTCGATACATGTTGGTTAATTCCAGCTAATATGTATTAGTTTAAAAACAGGAATTCAAGCAATCTGACTAGAAAACATACCCATCGTCCTTCTGACGAACAATGCCTCCATGTTCGCCGGTCTCCTTGCCCTGGAGAGCATTAGGTATTAGCCGAGTAGCTCGACCTCCATTAGTTGGAAGCGCTTACTGTCTTCTGGCCCTCCACCACCAATTTATCCATCTGGTAGAACTGGCTGATTGTTGTTTGCCTCTGCAATGGACGTTAGTATGATTTATATGAGTATAACAACGAAACCTGGGGGCGTCAAGGAAGCAGAATGCACCGCAACATGGAAATCATCCTAGTTCCCGCCCCAAAGGATAGAAATATATCAACGAACCTTCAGCAAGCGTAGGTCCTGTAGGCCACTCTGGATCAGCTCCTGTATCCGGCGATCTTCAGTCTCATTTTGGTGCTCGCGGAATGAGTCACGCGTCTTGCGAATGGCGTATTCCCGGAAGTTGTAGTTGGAGAACTGAGTCGACTGGCGCATCAGAGAACGGAACTAGCCCAATGAAATGGCAACGTTAGTTAAATCTAGACAACCGAGATAGACACAGGGACTTGGTTTGCTGTTGGCCGAACACCACTGGGTATGACTTACCAGAGACCGCACCTGGAAGCCGGTTTCACGATGCAAGTTGGCGACAGACATGATGAAATATGGGAAGCAGAGAACTGAAATAGTATATGTTGTTGGGGAATAGACAGACAATAGTCAGGGCAAGTGCGAACTGTCGGACTATTTGATTGTTAGATATCGGCGTCTTCGCGTCCCAAGATATCTGTCTCACTGACAGGCTTGCTTGTCGAAGGAGAATCGCAAGAGGTGTGTTTTTATTGTCAATTTAATTGAAGGGGTTGCTGAGGAAGCTTGTAGCGATGAATGCCGTGCGCAACAGCAGGGTTTATATGGCGTTGACGAAGGTGGCGGTTCGGGCTCCGGAGATATCACAGAGCGATCTGGGGCGAATTAACGATATCGAACAAACTCGATAGACGCCAAATGTTTCGTCGGAAGCAGCACAGCAGTAGTTCCTAGTCAGAGATGGAAAGGGGTGAAGAGCGAAGAGAGTTGTGGTCTCGGACAAAGTCGCAGGGCGGGAAATTCTTTTGCGTTCGGAGTCGCCAATGACGGAGTTAACCAGGGCCGAGCTCCCTGCTCCAACGGTTCTTCCTCCCCCAAACATATTTGCGAACATCACATTCTTCGTTGATAATCTATTGGTTCATTGATCTTCTTCTTCAATTGTTCATTATGTCGCAGATACCTACGCCTCCTACATCGCGACCAGGGTCAGAGGCTCCTGAGGTAGAGAGGAAGTCCGCAGAGTCCCCGGAAGCTTCATCGGAGTTACTCGAGTCCTTGGATACTCTTCTTGAACAGTACTTGCACTTGCTTGATCAGCAGCAGGAACTACAGTCAGTGCTCGCGAAGCAGTTGTCCTCGGTATGAGAAAATCTGTTGTTTGGGGTTGTTACTGCGCACAGCTAATCCCATTGATTAGGGATTTCTCGCCCTTGCCCACGCAAACTACACTTGTCCTCCTGGCCGACGATATGGTGCCGACTATTATGATGAACGAATGAAAGCGACCGGACGAATGTATGTCATCCTTGATGAAACCGTTAGGTCTGACTATTTGTTGACATGTCGCAACAGTTCGATCCAGGAGGGACCAGAGAATGAACCCACGAATTCCACAGAAACTAGCAATTCCCCGTTGCACAATGACGAGCATCATTTCGATATCAAGTACACTCGGATCCACCTGCCCGAAGATCAAGTTGAGGAAAAGGAAGAATTACAAGTCAATGGCACAACGGCAGATGATTCACCAGTTGAGGACTCCACCGCTTCCAAGCCTGAGTCCAAGGCCCTCAAGAAGTCTAGACCAAATGATCCTATATACTGGTACGGGATTCTAGTGCCGCCATCATTACGCACTGCCCAAAAGTCCTTCACCGATACTATTCAAAACCAGGTACCGGCATTGGCGGCTGTGGTGGTGAAGATGCGCGCACTAGAGGACAAAATCAATAAAGTACGAATGAAGCTTGAAGGGTAAATCTGAGAACCCTTTTCAACCTGCTTCTACAGCTCCTTTACATAGCTCACATCGGCTTTAAATTCCCTTTACTCTGTATATTAATTTTCAAAAAGCCCAATGCTCCTTTACCGGGTCCGCTTCTCCTAACCGTTAGACTGTTTCACCTTCGGGCTAAATTATCCGAGGCCCCCTGGTTGCATACATAGGTACATAATGCCAACTGAGATAGATTTTTAAATTAGCTACGTACGTATATACGTCTTATACCGAGTACTCCTGAATAATTTGTCTTTGTTTTCTGTGCACTCCGTGGGTACTCCGTACTTTTTCCACATATGCAGAATAACCGGGATTGACCCTCAATATGAGACGTAGCGTCGGAGAAGGCTTGGAATTAACCCCACTGTGACCGTCGAGATCTGTCAAGGATTGCGCTCGGTCCTGTTCGCCTTTCATTCATCTTCAATTTTCAGGTCTGGCCATCACCTTCTTCTACTTAGTGTGGAATGTGATTGGTTCTATCGGATCACACCTGACACCCAGACCATGTGACCTTTATCAAGGAGTACGGAGTACTTAGATTGCAACAGATACTGGACCAAATTAATTTGATTCCCAAAGTGATACAGATCCACTTGGCTTTTCTCAAACGAGGTCTTAATCTAAAACTGGGGGGGGATGAGGCTGGGGTTTCCAAACATTCTCATTGTGTTTCCCTTTTCCCTCCTTTTTCTTTGATAGCGACTTTGTGAAGGGAGCTGGAAGCTCTTCCACTCTTTTTTCTTCCTTTCTTTTGATGTAAGTCAATCTGGGGTGTTGACAATCTGATGATAGCTAAGAACAATATGCGCCAGGCTCTTTTTTTGAAACATCGCTGGTTTGATATCTGCGATCTCCTCTCGTTCAGTCTTGTACCTTCAAATCCTTTCAACTGTAAGCCCCCCCAGTTCCGTAATGATATGCCTCTGGACACGCCCTGACACATTTTCCATTTCAGAGAGGCATTGATTGCCCTTCCATTCGTTTATAGATCTTTGAGGCTTTGAACCAGTGGTTCAAGCTTATCATTCTCGGTAGACTGCTGAGGCAGTCACTGTAGAATTCACTACTCCCAACGGCACCATTCACTCATCTCGCGTCTTTCTATACATTCTTTCCATTGCTCGATCAGGGAATCGAGCAAATTCATCATTTTACTCACCTCCATACTGTCGCAATCGTGGTGCTCGGACTATATCGAGGTCCACTTGATGCCATAGTAAGCCCTAGCTGCATATCCGCAATACGAGCCACCCGCCTGCAATTTGATAGCTAAACCAAGGGACCAATGAATCCCTCAAGTCAAGCCGATCAAGGGCCAAGCCCGGAATCATCGGGAACTGAACCACGCCGGTCAGGCTCTGTCAAGCGAGCGCGTCAGTTGCTGGAAGCTGGAGTACGACCAACACAAGCAGCACCACCAGTCTCAAGACCACCGCCTCCTCCACCAGTTAGGAAGGCTGCTCACCAGACACAGTGGCCACTCCCAGCCTCAGGCCTAGAGCCTCAGCCGCTCAACCCCCAAAACCCGCGCTTCATGGCGCCTCGAGGGCCCCCGCCACTTAGGCCCCCACGCCCTAGTGAAATGCCTATGCAAATCCCCTCGCCATCGATCTACTCTGTACGAAGTGGCGAAGGCTCTGCGCCCAGTGTAGCCCTTTATGCAAACCCGTATCCTTACCCAACACGGGGGGCGAGATCATTTTCGCTTCCAAACCCGCACAACCAGCTGCAGCCGCCGCGCCCGTTGACCAGCGATGGCTCCGCCAGTCCGACAAGTACCGTGGGTGGGACTTCTCGCATGTCGATTACAACGGACGACCTTTTTAGGCACTCAACTTACTCTCTTTCTTCGTCGTCCGGTTTGGCTCCGGTTCTGCCTCGGGAGCCACCTTTACCACCAGCTCAACCACGACGCCCACCTGCTGGTTTGAATGTGATTCCTGCAGGCTCACGGCGAAGTCGAGCTCGTGCGTCTTCTGTGTCCCCGATTATAGAGGAAATTCCCGACCCCCGCCATACACTGGGATCTTTCGCCTCCAGTCGAGCGATGCCATATAGCTGGGGATCTGGGCCCGGTGCATCGGAGATCCTGGAAGGATACCTCGACGACGAGTCTTCCGAGGAGGAAGAGGAAGAGGAGACTGGTAAAAACGAACATGAAGAAGAGGCGAACCCAGTGCGAAGTGTCAGCGTTGGCAAGAGGCAGAAGCCGACGATGCGCACGATCATGAAGTCGAATCCGCCCTCCGAAGTGTCAATTCCTGATATGCCTGATATCACAACTGTGCGCGCAGCAGAGGAGTCCAGTCGGGCTATTGCAGCAGGAACAGCTGCGACAGGAAAACTTAGGGTAGTGAATGCAACCCCCACAACAATTCGCACACCCAGCCCGGTGCGTCGGGGATCGATCTCTTCGCTGTCTGGAGAATCTTGCGTCGACCCTGAGAAGCCCCGTTTCGCAAGGCAGGAGGATCATACGTACCGTGGTGCCCTGGAAAAAGAACTCGAGGGCCTACCTCAGGCTGCGCCAACGTTGAGTGACAAGAGGCCGAATGGTCGCAAGCCTCCGCGTCTGGACATGAATGCTGTGCGGGTTGCGGAGTCCCGTGGAAGTCTTTCGAGCTTGTCAGATCTCATTCGACGTGCGACTCGACTGGCTTCGAATCTGGACCACGGGAAGACCGCCAGCCGATCTGACCTCGTGGCTGCAGGTGCAGACTTTAGAGAGCTAGGTGAGTGCCGTGGAAACCATTAGTATAAGACGTCAAGGCTGACTGTATCCAGGACATCGGGGACGCAACTCCGGATCTCTGTCCGATATCCTGGCATCATTCCCAAACCCGACTCCCGATGGACACAGCTCCTGGCCCGTGTTCTTCGGTCGTTCTAATCTACGTAATGTCGAGCCTCTCGCTTCTCATGACGACACCCCCGAGACCCCAAAGGCCAAGCGTCAATGCTGTGGTATGCCCCGAAAGTGGTTCATCATCCTCTGCATCGTCATCTTCGTCGTCGTCGTTCTTGCAATTCTGCTCCCGGTCTTCTTGGTCGCTGTGCCCAACGAGAACGCAGCCGATAAATCCTGCGCGCACACAACACCGTGCCACAACGGCGGTGTCAGTGTATCGAGCGGCTCCGAATGTTCCTGCGTATGCTCAGATGGATATACAGGTGTCCAGTGCAGCATTCTGGGAGACAGCACCTGCGTCTCAGCAGAAGTTGACAACGGTAGCATCAGCAAGAACGCGACGATGGGTAGCTCCATCCCCACTTTACTGGATCAGTCAGACTCGAAGTTCGGCATCGAACTTGACGCCATCACCATCATGGCTCTCTTCAGCCTGAGCAATGTTACCTGTCAGACCGAGAACGACCTGGTCGCCTTCAGCAAGGTGAAGCGCGGTAGCAGCGACAATGCGCGTCGCGCCATTACACTCCCAGTCGAAAATGGAACCGAAACCGAAACCGAAACTTCAGATATCCACGACGAAACGACAACCGAAACCCCTTCTCTGTTGGTTGGTTCAACAGGTGTTTCGCACGTGATGCATGCGCGCGCAACGGCCACCGCCAATGGTATCTATTACGATAGTGGGAATGCCCGGTCTGCGTCCACCGAGACTGACTCCACCGCGACCACCACCAGTTCACCCACGGCAACCGGGACCGGAACCACATCTACAGCCTCTGCCACGGCCACCAGCGTCCCCTCAGGCGTCGTGGAGTTCTCGCAGGTGGCGGTACTTTACATTCTAGAAAAGACCGGGTCGTTTGACTTGGCGCAGCAATCGGAGTCTGAGATCCAGACGTACCTGATTGATGAGTACAATTCGGCGGCACACCCGGCTGTGGAAATCTTAGGATGGTATGGATTAGACTTTGCCAACAAGACAATCACCACAGGGTGAAGGAGCGTCAACATCGATATTCCAAGTTTCTCACGGAGTTCGTTCTATTCAAGCTTGGAGTGAGGGATAGGTTCAAGTGTTTCAAATGTTGATTTTTACATGTACATATAGCAGATACCATACAACTACATGCATTGTGTCAAGTTTTCGATTCAGGGACTCAGGGTCTACTCCATAATGCATGAAGTGAGCCCTGGAAACTTACAGATTACGTAGATGACAAATTACTGGATCAATTTTGATGTAGAGCATGGTTCTAAAAAACGCGTAAATACCCGTGGACACAGTTAAAGGTGGAACCCACCAGTGCTTGGCACTTCAAATCACGACATTTTTGGCGGAGGTTGCGTGATGGTCACGTGGGAAGACGCGCCAGCTATTGACGAAGTATATAGAAACGATATATAATCATGAAGATACATATCAATTCCAGGGGAAATCAGGGGAGAGTTCGTCACCTGGAGGCTGAGTAGAGACTATATAAAAGTCCACGTCGCCCGTACTCCGTAATTGCCGCCCCCTGAAAATCAGGGAAAGGAGATAATCCCCGCTGTAAACGAGTACGGGGCCCGATCTCCGCGGGAGTCCAGGAAAGCAGTGAATCCCACCAACACAGTGTATGGTCATAGAAATACTCCATACCATTCAGAATTGTATGTGGGAGGCCAATTGGTCATATATATATACTTTCTCCGGTATAAAGTATACAGTATAGACTCGGTACTGCGGACCGATACTAGAAGGGTTAGATGAAACCGTGGAACCCCAAACCCCGATATGAGATCCTGACCAAGGCACATTGTAAGAAGTTAAGAGAATAAAAGAAATAGGAGGAATAAAAAGTGATAAATGCGAAACATGAAAGAGGAATTGATAATCCCGATTTCCCCTGGTTCGCGTTCTGTCTGGATGATGCGGCGCAGCCAAGACTCCAGGGATCCACATGACGACTTGTCCAGGCCATGATTGTCACTGGGAGACGTACGACACCGAAGCTTGGTTAGCCATAAACGGCTGATTTTTTCCCCTTTCCCTCCACTTTTTCTTCCTGTATATTACCTTGGGGGTTTCCTCGTTTTCTTGTTCTTCTGTTTATATACCCTTTATTATACAAACATGGCCAACGCTCCTCACGGTGGTGTCCTCAAGGACCTGATTGCCCGCGATGCTCCTCGCCAGGAGCAGCTTATCGCTGAGGCTGAGACTCTCCCCTCCGTTGTGCTCACTGAGCGCCAGCTGTGTGATCTTGAGTTGATCATGAACGGTGGTTTCTCTCCTCTGGAGGGTGAGTTGCATTTCCAATTCCAATTCCCTCGTGGAGGGGGAAACCTTGCATTGGAGGGGTAAAATGGCTAATATTCAATCTCACCGCCCATAGGATTCATGAATGAGACCGATTACAACGGGTATGCCTAGAAATGATGCCATTGGAATGCAATCACGCAATATCTAACTCTTGCATAGTGTCTGTGAGGACTGCCGCCTTGCTGATGGCAATGTCTTCTCCATGCCCATTACCCTCGACGTCAGCAAGCAGACCATCGACGAGAACAAGTTGCAACCCGGTGCCCGCATCACCCTGCGCGATTTCCGTGACGACCGCAACCTGGCCATCTTGACCATTGACGACATTTACCGCCCCGACAAGTGAGTTTGTCAATATTTTCTCGTTTTCTCGTCTTTTCATCTTTCGGGCAATAATACTGGGGCATTGCGGAGCGAGATCTCCGATTTCGCCGCATTTACTGCCGATCGCACTCCGAGACAAACCGGTTATTCAAAATTTTCTGGCTTAGATTTCTTTGCTGGGTACTTTTGGTGATGGGTTGTTTCAAGCGGATCCCCTCCCCCCTTTCTTTTGACTCTGGATATGAGTGGCGGCCTTAACGGCAAATATTTTTACGCAATATGAGGGATCAAGGGTCGTACTTTTGGTGGGGCAGGGCTGACGTGGATGTTCCCTTTTAGGACCAAGGAGGGTAAGCTTGTCTTCGGTGGTGACCCTGAGCACCCTGCCATCAAGTACCTGAACGAGACCGCTCAGGAGTTCTACATTGGTGGTAAGATTGACGCTGTCAACAAGCTGAACCACTACGACTATGTCGCTCTTCGCTGTAAGTTTCTTCGGTTGCAATTATTTTTTATTTGCGCCATTGATCTAACCCGTATCTTCAGACACTCCCGCCGAACTCCGCGTTCACTTTGACAAGCTGGGCTGGTCCCGCGTTGTCGCTTTCCAGACCCGTAACCCCATGCACCGTGCTCACCGTGAGCTGACAGTTCGCGCTGCTCGCTCCCGCCAGGCCAATGTTCTGATCCACCCCGTTGTCGGTCTCACCAAGCCCGGTGACATTGACCACTTCACCCGTGTCCGTGCCTACCAGGCCCTCCTGCCCAGCTACCCTAACGGCATGGCCGTCCTGGGTCTGCTTGGTCTGGCCATGCGTATGGGTGGTCCCCGTGAGGCCATCTGGCACGCCATCATCCGTAAGAACCACGGTGCCACTCACTTCATTGTTGGTCGTGACCACGCCGGTCCCGGTAGCAACTCCAAGGGTGAGGACTTCTACGGTCCTTACGACGCTCAGCACGCTGTCGAGAAGTACAAGGACGAGCTCGGCATCGAGGTCGTCGAGTTCCAGATGGTCACCTACCTGCCCGACTCCGATGAGTACCGTCCCGTCGACCAGGTTCCCCAGGGTGTCAAGACCCTGAACATCTCCGGCACTGAGCTGCGCCGCCGCCTGCGCTCCGGCGCTCACATCCCCGAGTGGTTCTCTTACCCCGAGGTCGTCAAGATCCTGCGCGAGTCCAACCCTCCCCGCGCCAGCCAGGGTTTCACCATCTTCCTGACCGGTTACATGAACTCCGGCAAGGATGCCATTGCCCGCGCTCTGCAGGTGACCCTCAACCAGCAAGGCGGCCGCTCTGTCTCCCTGCTGCTGGGTGACACCGTTCGTCACGAGCTCTCCTCCGAGCTGGGCTTCACCGCCGAGGACCGCCACACCAACATCCAGCGCATCTCCTTTGTCGCTTCTGAGCTGACCCGCGCCGGTGCCGCCGTTATCGCTGCCCCCATTGCTCCCTACGAGCGCTCCCGCAAGTACGCCAAGGATGCCGTCTCCCAGGCCGGCCAGTTCTTCCTCGTCCACGTCGCTACTCCCCTCGAGTACTGCGAGAAGACCGACAAGCGTGGCATTTACGCGCGTGCCCGTCGTGGTGAGATTAAGGGCTTCACTGGTGTCGATGACCCCTATGAGGTTCCCACCAACGCCAACCTCACTGTCGACGCCTCCAAGCAGACTGTCCGCAGCATCGTGCACGAGATCATCCTCATGCTCGAGACTCAGGGCTACTTCGAGCGCAACTAAGATGTCAAAATGGTTGTTTGCTTTTGTTTCTTTTTACGTTTGGGTTCTGCCCATAGAGATGTATTCGCTTTTTAATTGCGATTGGATTCCCCTGAATTAGACTTTACAATCAATTCCTTGTCCACTGTACCTATATTTTAGAAATCATCTATTCACCCGCCTGGACGGAACGCACTTTGAAGCGACAAATTTTATATTTTGAAACCGCGGTAATACCCAAGTATACCAAAGCCACGTGCATTAAAATGAACATTTTGTATTCAATCTTCTGCAAGAAAGATACCTGAGTCAATATCCTAAAACTGCAACTGGCAAAACAAGTACTGAACAAATATGAAACAATCGACTAAAGTACAACGCAAGTCGAAAATTGATAATAGAACCTCTGACACGATATAAAACAAAACCGCAAACATAGGTATCAAATAAAACATAGCATAGTGGCACACCACATGTTGCTTGTCTTCAAATGGACTTTGACGAACAAGACCTGGTCAACGAACAGCTCCGTGAAGTGCTGGACTTGCTGGACCCACGGTCAACTGTTGGTTTCTGTTTCTTCTTCATAGCTCTCTCCTGCTTCATTCTTTCTTCCTCCTCCAGGATAACCTCTTGTATCAACCTCTCATCGATATCTGATTCCAGAGTCGGCAACACGGATCGTACAATTTCCGCCACTGTCTTCTTGGGCGTAACATGCACTTCTTGATCAGAGTCTCTCAAATCTCTGGAATGCACAGATACTGCAGTACGAGAAAGAGGAGAGCAAGATCGAGAACGTGAACGTGAATGGCTGGGTGTGGATCTCTGATCCGCGGATAGAGGTCCCGAATCTGAGGTTACCTCTGTATTTTGTGATTCGCGTCGTTCTTGAACGTCCATTTTCTTTCCTTCTTCTTCTTCTTCTTCTCCTTTGACTTGTTTGAAGGCTGGAACAAGGTGGTTTGCGTCTTCGAGCTCAAGCTTTCGCGTGAGACCTCTGTATTCCTCCCCTTCCTCGTCGGACTCTGTATCAGAATCGTAGATGCGAATCAGCCTTGGTGGTTTCTCTGGCTCCTTTTGCTCAAGCAGCTTTTCTATCCCTTCGCATTCGGGAACTTCTTCTTCGGTCTCTTCAACCTTCGCTGTTGGCAGCGATACTTTGATTCTATTGAGAGGTGGAGCCAGGTCTCTCTGGGGGGCCATACAAGGCTCAGTATAGGTTTGTGTTGTAAAGTAGCTGCCATCCTGACTAGCAACGCTAGAAGGTGTGCTCATAAAACCACTCTCGGGGGTGCACATTTCACGATAAAATGCTGGGCTATTACTCCCATACGATAGCTGACCGTTGACGATCAAAGGCCCGTGGGGGATGCCAGTGTTGTAGACATATGGAGGAGGGACTAGGTGTGGAGGATCAAATCCTGGGTGATTGTTGGGAATAAATTGATGGTTGCTCAAGCCGTTACTTGGGTGCTGTGGTGGCGGATGATATAATGATGGATATGGTTCATTGTTGTAGGGCATGCCGTTGATCCAGTAAGGTGGACCAGGGAGTAAATGAGGAGGAAACTCTCCGCGTGGGTGAGATGGAGGTGAATTCTCTGGCTGAAACGGTGAATCATGATACTTGGGAAATCCACGATAGCCACCCCTGTTGGGTCCGTTGCGATATGTTCTGTTGTACCGCGGAGAACCGTTGTGATTGTTGTTACGCCCTTGAGATGAAACATAGGGTCTCGCGCGAAGAGAAAGCCTACCCCCCATGTTCTGAGAAGGGTTGCTCTCCATATCCAGAAGAGTCAGAAAATAGTTGGGATCTTTCTGGAACAACTAGTAACATCGACATGAGTATGCATCTCCTGTTGCCTGAGGCCAGAGGGGATCTTACCTTGATCGCGTCTCTACAGTCATCGACGTAGGCAAATGTGACTTTACAAATGAAAGTCCATGTTTGAGGCCCAGTGGAGTATGACTCGATGGAGTAGACTTCTAAAGGACCTCGGTCTCTCAGAGCAGAAGAGACATCTTGGGCTGTGATGGGGGCACCAGACCGGAGACCAAGGCAAGCGGTTCCTTCCTTCCAGTTAGAATCAAACTGGGAAATAGCGACGAAAAGAGGAAAACTATGAAAAACAGAAAAAAAGGAGAAGAACTGGCAAGGTGCTTACGTCTTCCTTTGGCTCTTTCGATTCGCAGCCACCGATCGTGTAGAGTAATGCGTGCGTTAGGGCCCAGTGCAGCATTGGCGTGTTCTACTTTCTATGGAGCGTAAATCCTCAGCATCTGAAGAGCATGGAGCGTGATAATACGACTTACCTCAAACTGCACAAATGCACCTGGTAGACCTTTCTTCTTATCCTGCTTGATTTTAACATGACACGGTCCATACACGGTGAATGCCTTCTTCAAGCTTTCAGTCATTTCCTCTGCCGCGACCTTCGTAGACAGACTAAGAGAAAGCAGTGAGCAGAATACTTCTCAGGCGGCGAGAGATGTACTTACTTTCCAACAAAGATACAAGCATCTGGAGGAAACAGTCCCTGAGCATTCTTGGCCGATGGCTCCTCCTGCAGGCGATCCACACGACGAGGATACTTGTTCTCGAAATCAGGCTCCATGGCCTGGATAGTCATGGTGAGTTATATATTCAATTAGTATGTTTATATCGATGCTTGGTCTGTCGATGATAAAGATTAGGTTGGGTGAACAAAAGCAATAGATGTATAGACAAGGAATGGTGGAAGTGTGTATAGGAACGAAAGAATATATCACCCACCCACCTCCGCAAGCATTTTCAACACACAAATTGCATCAGGACAGTACTAAGTCGCTTTTTTGGACCGCTTACCACTGGAAAATGTGATGAAGGCAAGCTACCATGGCTACATCCGGGTCTAACCATTAGGTACAGGTTGCTTTGACTCACAAACAAAGTATATCCAGGAACCAAGCACCCAGGAAAAGACTAACACACACAGTTGAACCAGAAACTGTAAGGTAAATCAATAAATTACAGTTAGTCCGTGCCGTTTTTGGTATCGGAACTCGCTAGGACTGTCATCGGAGGTCGACCTATGTATCTACTGATTGAACCTTGGGAATCTGAATGTGTAGCTTTATGGTCCAAGAGTATCCAGGTTTAGACTCGGCCGGTCTCGGTTAAAGTAATAATCTCTTCTCATCACAGATGCATGACGCTCTATGTGCGTAACTTTTACCTACGTTAGCCCTATACGTTCACGGAGAGTCAGAGACTTTATGGCAACAATAATCAAACCTGGCTTTTGCTGGTGTGGAAAATTCATGTTAAACAGATATAATCGCTAAATGATGAGAGAGTAGTACTTTTAAGTCATCAAGATATAGAGCCCTAATCGACACCTATTGCCTCAAGAAGGCAATAGATATAGCAAAGACCTCAGGAACCTTGAAACCCGACTGATGAACTGTAGTATTGCAAGGCAGATGTGAAAATGGGATCCAATGAGTGGTGAATGTAAATTCATTCCAAAATACCGTGACATTGTAGTATAAGTTGCTCATGACGGAGACATCTTATCGCGGGTGATCGGCGCTCTTTAAGTTTCACGCCACCTCGGGAACTCGACATCATCCTGAAGCTTTCTCTTCAAACTCTCTCTGTCCACATTGAACCTCTCAAACGTGACCACGGGAGAGAAATGATTCCCACTCGGTGTCTAGCTGCGCAAGGCAACTTCTTCAGGCGCAGCGCCGAGGAATTTGGCCGCCTCTCGAAGATCGGTACGGCCCTGGATTCCCCCATAGCTACCAAAAAACTAACCGACCCATTATAGCCTGGAACACAGAGGCCCTCCACACTCCTACCAAACCATACACCCTTCTCAATTTTGAAGATGAGCGAACCGTCTCCGACTGCAAGACTTTCGCCGATCGCGCCGTCGGTGGTTTCAGCACCGCCGAGCTAGACTACGAACCAGCAGACCCCTCCTCCAACACACCGGCCCACGTTCGCTTCCATGGCAGCATTTCTACAAAGCTCCCAGAAAATTGGCGCGTAGAGCGGACTGGTATGTCTCACTGGCCCAGCTTCACTACAGGCAGGATACTAATCGCGTCGGGGTACGAACAGGATATGCCGCATTCCGCAACAAAGACCGCGGCCTCTGGCTCTTTGGCCGTCTCTTCTGGGACGTCGATCCATATGCCTATCTCGCGCTCCGCATCAAATCCGACGGCCGCCGATACACCGTGAACATCCAGACAGAGTCTGTCGTTGAGACCGATATTCACCAACACCGATTATATACCCGACACCACCGCATGCAAGACAGCTCGCCAATCTTAGATCAAGCATTGCACGCGAAGTCATCTGAAGACGCCGAGGCAGTGGAAGAATTGTACCCCAAGGGCATTCCC
Organism: Penicillium odoratum; assembly: GCF_028828045.1. Taxonomy (NCBI): domain Eukaryota; kingdom Fungi; phylum Ascomycota; class Eurotiomycetes; order Eurotiales; family Aspergillaceae; genus Penicillium; species Penicillium odoratum. The sequence goes on along the minus strand of NW_026643144.1, from coordinate 1,783,935 downwards.
TCGGCGCTTTCCGACATTCCCCCTGAATCCATCATATCCTCGGCTTCTAGCACAACTACCTCCGGATCAACAGGCTGGGAGACGGTACTTTTACCATTTAACGCATTTGTCCGAACGAATCACGGATATGTAGTCGAGCCACAGACTTCTATCATTCGCCAGCGGGTAAAGAGTATTGGTATCGGTCTCACGGATCGTATCGAAGGGCCCTATGATTTGCGTATTCACAAAATCTGGGCTACTAATGGCATGGGCGAGGCAGATATCGAGGAAGAGCGTCGGATCTGCGGCGCAGACGCATTGCCGCTCGATGAAGGTGTTCAGTCTGCTTGGATTGACTCCCCGCATCGAGCTGAGACGCAGAGCCCGAAGAAGACCGAGACAAAAGAAAAGGGTCTGAAGGGTCTCCGGTCGGAGTGGGAGGAGTGATCTGTTCTGCAGTATCTCGCCGTCACAAATTGTACATTTAACCCCCGATGAATTTTATCTTTCCGCGCCTCTTGGAATAGGCAGAGTATCTACATCTGGTCGTGACGTTTTCAAGTCTCCTTTCATCGTTCTTGAATGTTCTTCAAAAATGTCTACATGTAAGATTTCACTTATTTTTTTGATATAAACACGAAGATAGTACGGTCATCAGAAATCTTCTGTCCTAATTACCACCGGTGATCTTCTCCCAAGCCTCCTTATACTTAGCAGCGGTCTCCTGAACAACCTCCTCGGTCATCCGGACACCCTCCTTACCCTTAAGACCCTCGGAAACCAACCAGTCCCGCAAGTACTGCTTGTCGAAGCTCGACTGGCCCTGCCCAATGACATACGAGTCCTTAGGCCAGAACCGGGAGGAGTCTGGTGTCAGAACCTCATCAGCTAGGACAACCTCGTTTGTCTCCTCGTCAACACCAAACTCGAACTTGGTGTCGGCGATGATCACACCGCGCTCAAGCGCATAAGCGTGAGCGGCCTTGTACAGCTGAACGGCCAAGTCGGCAACTTTCGAGGCGTATGGCTCGCCAAGGATGGCGGTAGCTAGTACTCCCAGTTAGCTCGAACATTCCCAAGATCAAAATTGATACCGTTATTGAACCAGTATCGACAGAATAACATACCCTGATCCGGATGGATGTTCTCATCATGCTCGCCCTGCTCCGCCTTGGTACTGGGAGTGTAGATCGGACCATTAGGGAATGCCTCGCTCTCCTTCAGTCCAGCAGGGACGGGGATTCCGTGCACAGTACCGGACTTCTGGTATTCCTTCCAGGCGGAGCCGGTGATGTATCCACGGACAATGGCCTCAATGGGGAGGATACGCAGTTTGCGCACTTGCATCGCCCGGTTCTGCAGCACTGGCTTGAGCGAAGCAGGAATCTGGGAAGGGAGATCGAGGGTGAGGAAGTGGGTGCGCAGTCCGGGGACGGTGTCGGAGAGGATTTTGAACCAGGTCTTCGTGCAAAGGGTGAGGAGAACGCCTTTGTTGGGGATGCCCTAGAATGAAACCTTCAGTATATATAATTTGTATTCATCCGGCTTCTCAGTGTGCAAGTCATACGTTCTCCATGATCACATCGTAGGCGGAGATACGATCAGTCGCAACGAAGAGCAGGGTCTTGTCGTCGACTTCGTAAAGGTCGCGGACCTTGCCACGAGCAACAAGAGGCAATGCGCCTTGTAAATCAGTGGTCGTCAAAGCTTCCGTCATGATGGAGAGTGTAATTGAGTTCAATGAAAGTTGGTAAGTGTAAATGCGTCACTCAAATCATTTTTTGGCGGGGCACACCGTTTATGCCTCAGGCACCTTATCGCGCCTTATCAACATTCAAACGCGCCCTTGGATCGGATTGAATCAAATCATCTCTCGAAAGTGTGACAATGATGGATCGTTCCTAATCATGACACGCTATCTGACACCGTGGAGGATCTCTCTACTGTGCCTGATAACCGTCTATACGGATGGCTTCGTCCCCAACTCATCCGCCATCCATGTGCTCTCGTTCCTGACCGCGGGTCTGTTTCCTCTAGATCCCGCCGATAAGCAATGGGAGAAACACTACCTTCCCAGCATCGCCGAGTTGGAGGAAGTGCTATCGGGCCATGAATCCTCTGTCCCGGGTCGAACAATCTGGGATCTATTTCTCAAAAAGCTCTGGTCGCTTGATTCCCTCGATGCACTCGAGTGGTTCTTTTCCAATCATCTGTCGACCCTACTTACCAAGACGCGTGAACAATTACTCCAGGATCGAGACAATGGCCTTGCTCCGGAGACTGAGGGCATGCGACTGTCTCGCAGCTCACCACTTGGTGCGTTTGTGCGCAGAGCCTACCTTGAATACACTCGGTTACAATTCCATGACTCGGTCAAGCTATGGTCTGGCTTTGTGAGGTACCGTTTGCCGACGTATCATGCCTATGCGCGGAGAAATCCGTCTGACAATCATGATCCAGTCGATGTTAATCTCTTTGATCAAGGCCTGGACTCTACCAGCTACCTTTCTCAGGTGGTTTATGGCAATATTGAAGATGAGGAAAGGGACGAAGGTGTGGTCGGTGTAAAGGATGCAGAGCGTCTGGTGGAGTTCCAGATCGGAGAACTACAAAGTATGCAAGGGCTATTCGTTCACAACGTATATTTCGGGAGTATCATATGCTGATCAGAACAGGGCTGGGAGGTAGAGTGCCAGACGAAATGCGAGCACAGCTAAAGCGCATCATGACTTCGGAGTCATCTGTCCCTGTACTGATGTACTACCTTGAGTAAGTGACCAAAGGGGTACATATTATTTCAAGGTTGCTAACATACTTAGATATCTTGATGCCTGGCGAGCTGGCGACTATACATCTGCCTTTGACAATCTGCATCGATACTTCGATTACACCATGCACAACAATCAAGACCGCAGCGCGTATCAATTTGCCCTATTAAATCTGGCTATTATTCAGGCGGACTTCGAATGCTTCAACGAAGCTATCTCCGCCGTGCAAGAAGCTGTCGCTATTGCTCGCGAGTCTCATGATATGAACTGTCTTAACTTCTGCATGAGCTGGCTTTATCATTTTGGCAAGGCGTTTCCCGAGCAAATGCGAGAGGTGCATAATAGTGGTATGCTGGGTAATGAGAAAGAGGGCCTTGCTTTCCTCAAGGCCAAATCGAAGGAGACTGACATGTGGTCACTCATGAGTACTACATTGCTGAGTGAGGCTAAGCTAGAAATGCAGCAGGTAAGCTATTGCCCACAGAATACTTTGCCAGGTCGTGTATGTTGATGCTTTTCAGGGCGAGAGTCTTGCGTCGATTGTCGAATCGTTTGTGCGAGCTTCTCATGTCAACGTGACAAAAAACTTGTCGACCCCCACAGGGGCGTACATGGCACTGCAGAGCGCTATGTATGCTCGGATAGGTATGTGATCTAGCTATGTGATCTAGCATCAATCTTCTGAGTCACGGCTAACATTCATAAACCAGGCGCTACCCACCTGGCTTGGCTGAATACCGAAATCTTCAGCGAGTGCTATACAGAAGGGCACCCATACGACGATTATGTCAAAATCACCTTCAGAAATTGCCAAATTGTATACTGTCCCCACCCTCGTCCTCCTGGCTGCATAACAAGCTAACCACATCTTGCAGCTGGCACAAAAAGGCAACTACAAAGAAGCCTTCGCGCGGATGAACAATATCGAACCCGAACGACTCCGAGCCATTAAATACAACAATGCTTGGACATACTACTCTGGTATCCTCCAGCTGAAACGGCAAATCTGCCGGTGAGTCCTACGATAAGTAACCTTGCAATACGACACAAGCTCTAATAACTCCCAGCGACGACAAAGTAGCAGTGGAACATATTTTCTCCCAACTTGAGGCCGTCCAACTACAAGACTTCGATCTCCGCCTCCTCCTCGCCTTCCACAAAATTGAATTCACAATCCGCCAGGGTGACCATGGTCGTGCGCTTCGAATGGTCGAACAAGCCGCCAACTCCATGCAACCGGAAAACTTCGATGTCCACTCCCAAATAAAAATTCTCTGCTTAAAAGCTCGCATCCTTGAGAAATCCGGCCACGCAGAGCGTGGATTCTCGCTCGCCATGCGCGCTGCAAGCATCGCCCACCGCTCAAAAGTTCTCTTCGATCTCTGGGAAGCCATTTGCACCCTCGCCGCTGTGCTTCTCAGCCTACGAGAGTTTAAGGCTACAGTTGAACTCGTGGAGAGTATCATGCCCCAAATCCTTGAGAGCGACGACTCTGCGCTGATAGCTCGCGCATACTCGCTGCTCGTTGATGCGAATATGGGTACCGCCGGTGAGCTGTGGGCCCGTCTCGGGAAGGAGAGTATACCCACCAGGAAGGAGTATGTGAACCGTGCGATTGGCTATATCGACTCTGCCTATGATTCGTATGAGGAGATCGAGGATATCCTTGGACAGACGGAGATGATGGCTAAAAAGGCGACTGTTATGCATCTCACGGGTGATCCGGTCTTGGCCAATGATTATGCTGCCAAATATCTGGACCTTAGGAGGCGGAGGGGAACTGAAAGCTGACGCTAATGCTGATTTTAATTCCGTCTATGTATTTTTAGTACGTGGCACTGTTGGAGCTGATCGAGCCATGGTTTCACTGAACCAGTGCATCTTGCGTAACAGGTATCCTGTTTTTACAATGTTGTACGTCTTTCAAGTCCAGCACCTGGACAGGCTTGGTGGAAGTAAACCTTGACCTTTGGCAGTTGCTGCAGCCAGTTGGACTATCACTTTCCGAGTCTACACATGAATAGCTTCAAATAGATATCCCAAACCAATTGTATTGGATCTAGGTATACACAGGGTTGACAAATGAAATAGCACCAATGACGGGGTACGACGAGCTTCACTTCATTCAGTCACCAGAGTCTAAGCTCCAACCTTTCGCGGGTCTAAAGTCCCGTGAAACACTACGGCAGTAGATATACATGTAAACTTGCAGCCAAACATCCTCTTTCAGGTACGCATCGACAGGCTCGGTCCTCGAGCTTCGGAGTTGTGGTCGGTGTTGAGGGGATGAGCTTAGGTAGCCTTGTCCTTGTTGTGGTAGTTGACATCCGAGTTCCAGCTGTGAATAGTTAGTTAGTTATGGTTCCAGAGTTCATACAAATCGACTGGCGGCAAGTCGAGTATGTGCTTTGCGTGTGCCAGCGATATACGGCCATCGGATCCGTAGAGATTGGAACTTACAAGATGGTCTGTGGGAAACGTTAGCAATCTACCTTTGATTTAACAACATCGCAGCCCAATAAATCCTACTTACCTTGTCACCGTCACCCCAGGGGTAGTTCTTGGTGCGGATGTTCTGGTAAGGGTACTCGGTACGCTCCTCAAGAGCGGGCATGTGGTCCCAGTGCTCCCAGTGCTCGTTCCAGAGTGTGTAGGCGTTGATGCCACCACCGATCAGGCAGGGGATGACAGCGCTGCAGATAATGATTAGCTGACCTGGCATTCAAACATGATCAATTGTATAGGTTGGGCCGCTCTTTCCGGAGAAAACGTACAAGATCGAAAGCTTGCGCCAGAGGTCTACAAAGCCATTGAGTTAGTAAAAGCCACCCAAACCATTCAGAACTGTGTGTAATTCATGTAGAGCCATGGGTAGGAGCTCAGATCGGGGTCACAAACCGCTGGTGGAAGCGGCGTGGTGCTTGACAGCAGCACGCTCACGGTTGAACTCGTTGTCGGCGATCCAAGAGGGCTTGGCCTCGGCGCTGTTGAAGCGGCGCTGGGTAGCCGAGCGGATCGGTGCGGCACGCTGGCTCAGACGAGCAATGTTGCGGGAGAACATTGTGGTGGTTGTGAGTGTGGAATTGGAGAGAGGAGAGGGGATTCGGGCGAGATGTCGTACGGTTGAAATCCAAGCCGTTTGAGTGGTTTGAGGTCCCGTGATCCCCCGGTGATTATGTAACCTGATGTCACTTGTGTGTGTGTGTGTGTCACGTGATATATAGCTGCATCTGAAGGAGAGACATTATTTGGTTGCGCTCAACCCACTCTTTCTTTGTGAAGCTGGTTACTGAGGTCAGTTTGGGTCTAAGAAGTCTGAGAGACGCGACTGAAAGTGCACTCTTTGCCCTTCTGATATCGGTTGATTATGGGGTTTCGCATCACGACATGGAATGGTAAGCTGTTTGTCTCCGCTTTATATTTTAAGCACTAATTTTGTACTACAGTTAATGGGATTCGGTAGGCATGGTTACTTTGATGGATTTATGTTGATGGTGACTGATGTGAGAAGAAATCCATTCTCCTATGAACCATGGAGAGGGACCCGCACTTTCGAAGTAAGGAGATGTTGTTGATCTCAAAAATCTAAGGTTCATTCTGACAAGAAATAGTCCATGTTTGAGATCCTCGAATCCGACATTGTTGTGTTTCAGGAGACCAAGATTCAGCGCAAGGATTTGCGAGATGACATGGTCCTGGTGCCAGGGTGGGACTGCTATTTCAGCCTCCCCAAGTTCAAGAAGGGCAAGTCACATCTCTGTATTTTTTGTGGTATAATTAACTCCTAGTAGGATATTCTGGTGTGGTGATTTATACACGCAATGCCACCTGTGCGCCAATCAGGGCCGAAGAAGGCATCACAGGGGTACTTTGTCCACCAAACTCGTCAGTGGCCTTCCGTGACATGCCAGAAGAGCAACGAATTGGCGGATATCCTACGTTAGAACAGCTTCAAGGGCCTGCTTTGGAATCCGAGCAGAGCTATTCAGAGGACAGTCAGGACACAACGTCTGAGGAACGAACCGATGCTGCAACTCTGGACTCCGAAGGACGATGCGTTGTTCTGGAGTTTCCAGCTTTTGTTCTTATCGGAACTTATTGCCCTGCATACCGGGATGAGAGCCGTGATTCTTTTCGTATCGATTTTCTCAATGCTTTAGACGCTCGGGTTCGTAATCTTGTGTCCATGGGGAAGAAGGTTTTTGTTACTGGGGATATCAACATCGCCAAGGCACCGATCGACTCTGCACATGCACTGGAGGGCATTCGCAAGGGTACCACTACTGAAGAAGAGTATATCACCAGCCCACCTCGGAGATTATTTAACGCATTACTGGCTGATGGTGTGGTGGTTGGCGATCGGGACAACTTCAAGGAGCAGCCGGTCCTACATGATATCTGCCGATCTTTTCACCCGAATCGAGCGGGGATGTACACTTGCTGGGATACCAGGCTCAATACCAGGCCTGGAAATTATGGTGCAAGAATTGATTACGTGTTGTGTAGCCTGGAGATGCGGGAATGGTTTTCAGGTTCAGATATCCAGGAAGGCCTCATGGTACGTCCTGAATGCCGGAAGCGACATGAATTGTGAGCTAACTTTTGAAATTTTTAGGGATCTGATCATTGCCCCGTCTATGCTATTTTCAAGGAACAAGTGCTGCATAATGGAAATATGGTTCCTATCCATGATATCATGAACCCGCCAGGGGTGTTCGAAGGGGGCGAGCGCCAGAAAGAATATTCGAACTGCTACCTTCTGTCCACATCAGGACGTCTGCTTCCAGAGTTCGATGTTGATAAGCGGCGCAGCATCAAGGATATGTTTGCTCGCAAACCACCTAGCATGCAGTCCCGGTCACCGTCTACGGCTAGTGTTGTCGAGAAGCCCACCGCGGCTATAGGCATCAAGCAAGCATCACTGGCACCCAGCCAAAACGAGTCAGCTAGTCGGTTTGCTGCGGCAGGTGATATCTCAGCTTCAAATTCCATGCCTCGAAAAAGACCACCACTACCATCAACTGTCCCTGCCAAACGCTCAAAATCTAACGCATCCTCATCCCCCGCCTCGACAGTCGGGCAGAAAACACTCAAGGGATTTTTCAAGCCCAAGACTGTTGAAAGCAGTGCAGTATCTCAGTCACCCACAAATTCATCTAATCCTGATACAGGGAAATCGTCACCCAGGATTAGTACCTTTCGCGATAGCAGTATGGCTGAACCTGCTCAGACTACCGAGTCTATACCTAATACTCCTGCTGCAAGCACACAGGAACCACCGATGCTGTCTTCACCCAGCAGATTGGACGATAGTACGGTGATCGATCCGATCGTCAGTAAAGAGGACTGGTCCAAGCTCTTCACCAAGAAGCCCGTTCCTCGATGCGACTCACATAAAGAGCCCTGCATCAGTCTAACTACTAAAAAGCCTGGCATGAACTGCGGTCGAGCATTCTGGATCTGTCCCCGACCCCTCGGGCCCAACGGCGAGAAGGAAAAAGGGACACAATGGCGCTGTCCAACATTTATCTGGGCCAGTGACTGGAATGGGTCCTCCCAGCTGGAATCATGATGGGCATGACACATAGAGGTCAAATTTTTCTCTACCAGTAACAAGAAGCCCATTTTCTCAATAAGATTATTTTATTTTATTCTATTTTATTCTATTCTATCCAACTCCACTTTAGTTACCTATGATTATGAATGTGTACTTCAATTCGACGTACTCGATTAATATAATTTCAATTGGGGCTGGATATCGACAGGCTATGGTTCATGACAAAACTAATTAGCTGCATAGGGAAAACCTCCTGTGACCTACTGCGAATGACACATACAACAGATGGAAAGTATGGCTAGACTTTTCACTTGCTACTGTATGTGGTATGAAGTGAATGACAAAGGAATTAGCGGGATAGTCAACACCAGATTTTTACCTAGAAGAAGTACCCCCTGGCTCAGTTGTATGTACCCGTTGGGACTCGATGCACCCAGCAGCCCTGCGCATTCCACTCCTTGGAGGTTTGTTCTATAATGTATATTTTATTTTACTTTTTAAAATTAATATTGTTAGAATAGCATACATTAAACCTTTTGTTGATGATGATTTTTCTGGTTCTCAAAATAAGCAGTGTCGAGGGTGGATCACGTAGTGGAGCATACTGCGGGCTACTAAGGAAATGACGATCACCCCCCACGTGGCATGCACGTTACACTACTTACACTACTTTAGTTAATCTTAGAAAAAATATCTTCTTAAGCTGAGTAGTCCAGTACTTGTAGATTCGGAGTTGAGAGTGATCTCTTTTTGTAGAAAGTCAAGTCTGAGACAGGGGTCGATAACTGGAACAGCACCTAAGATTCTGTGGATCGAGTCAAGCCCAAGATACATCAAATGCCGCCCACTGTGACTTCAAAACTTCATCAGTCCTAGCAGTAGATAATGCTAATGGCTTCAGACAATCAGGCACCCATCACCGTAATGGCCAAACTTTGTTGACAATTACCCATTTGGAACATGACCACTGCCTGCTGCTCACTGCCCACTGCCCACTGCCCACTGCTCAAAGCTGCCCCACTTCACTTCACTTTCCCCTTTGTTTACAAAAGCTTTGTATTGCCTCTCCTCCTTTCTTCCTTTCTCCTTCTTCCTCATCTCTCTTTTCTCTCCGCCTCTTCCCTCCCCACCTTGTCCCTCCCTCATTCTTCTGTTCCAGCCTTTCCGTTCCCTACAACTCTCTTCTTTCGGAGGCCTGTTGCCTCGCCTCTTTTTCATTTCAAGTCAAGCTTCCTGACAATTATCTATTGCCTTGTGCGGCAGTTTGCTTTCATTTCGAAAGCCGAACTGTTTGTTCTCCTCCACGCTTTCCCGCACACCATTCAACCCTCGCCGCAAAATGCCCACTGTATTTTGCGCCAAATGGCCGGCGACAGTCGTGTTGCTCTATGCCTACTTGACTACAATTCCGTTCTGGCGAGCGGTCCGAATCCTCTCGATTTGGAATGAAAGTCAGCAAACTATGGAACAATTTGCTCGCGACGTTATTGGGGGAATTCCCTTCCAATTCTTTTGTCGGCCGCTCTTTATTCCCGATGGACCACGCTTTGTTATCTTGGAGGGGCGGTTTGAAGTTGACCTCTATCCTGACAGCAACAAACAAGAGCAGATAATGCCCAATGAACTCCATCAATATGTGGAAGCATGGGGACCAGCCGGATGGCCTACCCAGCGACCTCCCAAAAGAACGAAGAATCTCAACGGTTTCATGTCCTTTCGCAGTGAGTTTCATTAAATCCTGAATATTGAGGTTTAAATTGACATTATTGAAGCGTACCTGGCACCTCTATTCCCGAAAATCCCCCAGAAGACGAAGTCTCCTCTGATCGGCTACATGTGGACTTGCGACAAATTCAAGCCGCAGTGGTCGCTCCTTTCGATGGCTTATTCTAAGCTGCGTGAGCACTTTGAGCTTAGTGACCAGAGTTTGTCCTATTTTATCAGGTTGACTAAGCAATTGTTCAACTTTCCTCGTCCCCAGGCTTACATGGATCACGTCGGTTGGACGATTAATGAGGTTGCAGGAAGTGAAACTTTTTCGCTGAGCCAAATCACGCCCAGGATTACCTTCGCTCTCCCAAATGAAGCCGTTACATTGTATCAGATCATTGATTTTTGTACCACGATCCCTGGCTACATTGGCTCTCAGAAGCGGGACTCCATGTGGCCCGTTTCTCTCAAGGATAAGACCGATCTCATGGCTATTCAGCACGGTGGTGAAAGCATCGATCCGCTTTATTGGCTTCTGTCCGACGAAGGGGCTTTGATGAATGGTCCGTATGAAGAGTTTACACTTGAAGACCTCTATGACAACCCTGATGAGGATATGGATCCCATCGAAGACTTGGTGTACACAACTGATTTCGAGCTTCGCATGGCGGAGGAGAAGAGCGAGCGGGAGAACCGTACCGTTGAGGAAATTGCGCGAGGATTTCCTTATCTCACTGCCTGGGAACCATGGACTAGCATCCCTGCCACGAGTCCTCCTCTTCTCTGAGTTCATCTCAATAACTCTCCGGCGTCAGGGACTTGCACTGTCCCCCAAAGGTTTCGCCATTTGATTGTTTTTGAGCCATTACGTTTGATTTGCCACAATCCCATATCATTATCCCCTTTCGCGTTTGATCCTGCGTTGCTCCTCGGGATATGTGGCTAGCAGTTCGCCTCCTCGGGTTTCCGTCTTTCGGTTACTCTCTTGTCTAGTTGAATGTCTCCTCTCTATCATCTGGGATGCCATCGACTATTCGTCCACTCACAGTACATCGATGGTCCACATGAATCTCAAACATCCCACGAACGAATTATTTTAGCATACCTTAGGTCTGAAATTCCATACTTTCTCTAGTGTCCTGGTGCTTAGTAACCCTCCCATGTTGTTGATACCACTCGATTTACCCTCGAACAGCATGGCATTACTTCCAAGTCCATATCTGAATCATGACATGTACACTGCAAGTCCAGACTCGAGTTTACCTACGTAGAGTCTCTTTGTTTCAACCTCCCAGATACTCGCTGCTTTGTACGGTGTGATAGCTGACGTCGAGTTTTCTTTGTGCCCCCGTGCCAAGCTGCGGGTCCGTGGGTCCGGGACCCACTGGACCTAAAATAATGTGGATCCGGGGAGTTCGATGGCTCAACCTCGACCTGCTTATTCAGCCCCGTTCGCGGTAGTTTTCTTTGTTCCGGATATTTGATTTGGGGCGCCAAGGGATTCGAGATGGCGTTCGCTTACCATAAATGAAAGAGGACTCGACTCGAGGTTTCTTTGCGGCTTGGTGATTGGTGTTCCCGTGCATATGTGAAATGATAAGGAACGGTAAACTTGGTGGCGTTGATGATGTGTTCGACTATCGACAGGGATCGGGAATCGGGCTCCATTACTTACGGGCTTTGCATGATTATCGGGATGGATAATGGATTTAAGGAAGAGGAACGGATCCGATCGGCAAACAAAGACTGCAGTTATATCCGCTAATCACTAGCTACTGGCAGAAAGGATGACACACTGTGGACTGTGGAAGGAGAGTGGTCTCCCAGATGATTTCAAAATATACACAATCGAGGTAAAAAACCAAGCCCACGGGAAAGGAAATGAAAATGTGCAGGGGGTTTATTCTTCTTGGTACGAGATCTTGCGCATCTCGCCAAGGCGGGTGCGGGCACGGGCGAGGTTGTTCTCGAGCTGAAGGATTTCGACCTTGAAGAACAAGACAAATTAGATACTGCACGTGGGGTGAAGAGAAAGGGAATCGGAAAACATACCTGTTGCTCCATCTCGCGCACCTTGAATTCGTGCGAGCTCAGCGTCGCGTAATCTTCCGCGTCGTTGTCGCCGCTGTGCTTCTCCTTGATGATGTCCTGCACCTGGCGCACCAGGGCACGGCATGCAGCACCCACAGCCTTGCTGGCTGTCTCCAATCGGTCCTGGGTCTTGCTCATGAATGTGGCCTTGACACGACTGGCAGCCACCAGCTGTGCAGTACTAGCAGCAACATCGTTGGAAGCCACGATAAGCTGCTCAGGAGAGTTGCGACCTGAGATAACTCCATCGGCGGTCTCAATCAGGGTGTTAGTAGAAGTAGCAACTGCCTTGGCAGCAGAGATGAGACCCTCGGTCCAGCGGTTGTTTTTCTTGTAGAAAGCTGTGCGGGAAGAGCTTCCACGGCCCTCACGCACAATCTCCTGCTGCGTCTCCGTGGCAGCCTTGATCAGCTCAGCGATGGCATTGGTCACGGCAATAGCAGCCGCCAAGATAGCGTCGTTGATACGTAGCTCGTAAGTCGAGTAGCCGTCACGGGGCTTGTTCTTCAGCTTGGCCAAACGCTGGGCAGCAGCCTCAATAGCATCAGCTGCCCGGTTCAGCTCTTGATCCACAAGGTCTCCCAAATCGCCGTTAGTATTGATCTTGCTGCTCTTAGGTGAGAAGGATTCAACCAGCTTGGATAGCGACTGGAGATCCCGCTGCACTTCTAAATTGTTGTTGATGACAACATCAGTCTTCTGCAGTGGCTCCATGCCCTCAAGGCGGAATGACTGCAGACCACGGAAAAAGCGCACGGTCGCCTGTGCTGATTTACGGGCAGCATTAAAGAGCTGATCGGAGCTCTTATCGTCATTGGCGAAGCGGGACAATCCCTTTGTGTTGCTCAGGGTGTCAGCTACAGATCCAGAAAAGACGGACACTGTGCGGATGATTTCCGCATGAGGGCTGTTAGGGCCGTCTGCAATGAAGTTGTTGAATGCAGTGGAGAACTCTGTGGCCGACGCAGAGGCCTTCTCAATCTGTGATAGCACGTAAGGCGGCGACGCATTCTGGTTACCGGCTTGCATAGAGGAGTCAAGCTCGTATAAAGAATCATCCACACGCTGCACACCAGCCTGTAGCACAGAATCAATGATGTCGTTGATCTTGGCCACGGTGCCGAGGAGAACCGTGTCAATCTGGCTGTCCAATGCATGGTCGGTGTCACCTTGGCTCTGTATCATAAGGCTGGTTAGCGTAAAGGTACCAATACGATTAAGAGACTGTTCTTACCAGCCGAAGCTCCTCCAACTCCATCAGAGCCTGCTCCATGCCGGACTTGTAAACTTCGATCTCTTCATCCTTCTCACGAAGAGATAGCTCGTGATCTCCATCCCACTCCGACTTGCGGTTGGAGACTTCATCAAGGGCTCGGGTTTTGTGCTATACCAGTTAGTTCTAGGATCAAATCCTGCCCATGGCAGAAAACTCACTCTGAGAGCCTCTTCCAAATCAGCCATCTCACGGTTATACTTGGACAACAAAGTGGAAATCTCCGTGCCCTTGGATCGCTCGGCATTCTCAGCTCGCTCAAGCGCCATACGAAGCTCGCGCTTAATCTTCTCCAACTCATCCTTGTTCGTACCAGTCAGGCGGTCCCGGTCGTGCAGGGCACGATCACGCTCACGGATCATATCCGCCAGCTCCAGGTTCTTGGTCTTCAGTTCGCGCTCCAACTTCTCGCGGCGGTCAATAGCTTCCTGCGCTGAGGCTGCCTTGAGTTTAAGGCTCTTAGTAGTCTGCAAGAGATCCAGATGCTCCTGTCGCAACTGCGAGTAGAGCTTGGCCAAGGCTTCATACTTCGACCGCCAAGTGTTCACCTGCTCTTGTAGAGCGCGAATCTGCTCATCCTTGGAGGCGCTCTGCAAGTTGAGATTCGAATTCAATTGATTCATCTGTCCCTCCAAATCTTTCACACGTCGGTCGTACTGCTGGAGCATCAGCTGGTCCCGTTCGTACTGAGCACGGGCATTCAGGTTCTCTTGCTCCAGCTCTGCCAAGCGGCCCTGGGTTTGTGTTGAATATTGGTCCCGGAGAAGCTGCTCTTGTGCCTCTTGTTGTGCTCGAAGTTGCCGCGCCTGTTCCGCCTCAAAGTTCGCCTGGGCCTCCTGCTGGGCACGCATCTGCTCCCGCTGCTGCTGCTCCCATTGTTGCTGGAGACGAGCTTGTTCTGCCTCATATTCTTCTTGTTGGCGCTTAGCCTCGTTTGTCCAGAAATCATTTATGGGCTCTGGCTCAGCAGCCGTCTTGGGGGGTGGCGACGGTTGCGCTTCGATCTCTTTCGCCGGGCGTCGGGGTAGGGCAGGACGTTCATCGTCCTCTCCGAGAAGGCCCGGGGGGTCCTGAGGCAGCTTGGGGATGGTGATCAAGCTGGTGAGGTAGCGCAAGTTGGAACATTCGTAGTAGAAGCGAACGAGACGGTGGTGCTGGGCATCATAACGACCACGGAGTGGCTCAAGCGCCTCGTCATCTCCAGTTGCTGTAGGAAGAAAAACAGTCAACACATGAAGTTGCGGGATAGCAATGAAAACGAAACATACTTGTGTGCATGGCTCTCAACATGCTGGTAATGAACTTGTAAATACCATAGCTCTCCTGCACGAGAGGCACCAGCGCAGAAATACGGCACTCATTATTCGTGCCCGACTGAAAGTTGGAGAATATCAGCTTCTGGAAAGAATCGATCTGGTCCTGTAAGGTCATGAGATCGGTAATGGTCTCGTAGCTGCAGATGGATCAGCATTGATTTCCAGATCCAGAACAGGGTTCATGCGCACCCTTCATTTGGATCATTGATCGTTTTCAAACTGATATACTCCTCGTACTCAAACAAGCCTGTGTCCGTCAGCCGATCGTCCGTGATCAATTCGATCCATGCGAAACGACATACCGTTGAATTCGGGGTGGTTGCGGTGGAAATTCAACTTCGACTCGAGGAAGAAGACGTATTCGCGAATCAATGGAGCATATCCTATCCAATATCGTCAATACCGTCACACCACAAAATTGCTCCGTCTTATGTGCAATGCCATACCTCGGACACCATCGCCTCCGACTCCTCGCATCAGACTATCAATCCAATTGGCATGTTGTTGAGCTTCCCGAACAACAATCGGATGGCCTTCTTGGAGGACCTTGTGGATGGTAATGAGGGCCTTGAACGTCTGGACCTCGTCGGCGAGAACAGGCTGACTGCAGCGCCAAAAGAATAGAATTAGCCAAGGGCTCTAAGAAACTCCATAGCACTTGTCTCTTGAGCTCCAACGATCCCACATACACTTTCATGCCAGCCCAAAAGGCCGCTGACGACTTGTGGTCCCACGTGTACACAATACAACTCCGCACATGTTTTCCTATGCAGCGAAAAGGGAAAGTCAGTCAAGTCGAACAGGGCGATTGATCGAGCGTGATCTGTTTCTTCGTGTGGAACAAGACATACGTTTCGGCGCGGTTTCCTCTATCGCAGCAATCAATAGTTAGCCTTCTGGTCACCTTCTCCTTTCCGGCGGTAGCCGCCAACTTTCTACCTAATACCCACGGAGATCGAGTACATACCAATGCTAGTGGCCTTTCGGATGTTGATGGCCAAATCGGCCTCCGTCCTATGCGATTGGGGTTATTGTAAGTTCTTGGAGGGACAGGGGGAGGGGGGTGTCGCGAGGACACCGCACCGAGTCCCGCTTACCGACTCATTTTGGGTTGAGGTGCAATGCGGGTTCAGGGGGTATCAGAGAAGAGAACAGCTGAATAGCAGATCCTGAGTCCGGGCAGCACCTATTAGATATTATGCGCCGGGGGAAGTCAGATAGAGAGAAGAAGTTCGGGGTTCCGCACGTGGAGCGCAATGACGTTGGGGAAAGCTGGCGCCTGTCAGTCTTGGCGACGCCTAAGCCCCCCTTGCCATAGAACCATATTACTAGAAGTATACCCACGTACGTAGTTCAACATCAGGCAGCAGATTTAGGTGTCACCAGTCCAACAGTACTAGTAGTTGGACAATAATATTGGAAACTACATATCCCGTTAACAATTATAAGATAGCAGTAATTTTATTGCTTATGAAGATTTCCACTACAAGCGCCAATCCCTCCAAGAAACATACCGGTGGTTTCTATATACATTGACCCCAAGGATCAGCGGAAGCATCTGTCCTGCAGATTTCCCGCAACCCAAAGCAAAACCATGACGCCAAATTACGAAGTAAAAAAGCGAAACCACTTGTTTAATCGAGACCTGGACCGGGTGGGCCTGCTACCATATACACCAGCCAATATAAAGGATAACAGTCGCTCATGTCGTTGGAACTTCCACTGGTCCTGAGTATGATGCAACGTCTTGGTTTTGAGACGGGGAAGACTCGTTCGGGTCAACAGATTGGACAGACCGAGCATCTTGTTTATCCTCATCTTCCCAGTGTGACTCCGTCTCAGCTAGGCCTGATATAGATGACTTCTCGCTCGAGGGAAAGAATGGCACAGTTGAGCCCTCATCCGTGTCCAGTTCGCCCCCAACTGGACTATTTGGTGCAGAATCTTGAGGTGCTTGCACCACGAGCAACTCATCTACTCCTTCAGAGCGCATGCCAAGGGGAATCGGTTTTCTGCGAGGCAAGGGTGGTGGCGGTACAGGTCGAAAACTTCCTGCGCCTGGCTGCCTAGGCGGTAGGACTGGTGCTACAGGCTTCCGCTTGGGGAGAGTACTTGAAGTGGAGTTTCTCTTCAGGGCAAATTTGTCCGGACGAGGTAAGGGGGCGCCAGGTGGGGGATGGGGATGCCCTCGTCCAATAGGCTGTTCAGGGGTACCTACGGAAGACTTGGTTGTTTCCTGGTGCATATTCGATTCGCCTTTGCCAAAGACACCCCAGCTCCATTTTTTCGCCGCAGCTGCAGTCGTTCCGATATTGATGGTCCCGGCCTTGTCCTCGAAGGTATTTGTAATTGACTTGGTTAAAGTCTCCATCGTGCTGCGACGTGGTTTCTCACTGACAAGAGAGGTGGTAGAACTGCCTTGAGAGCTGCGTTTTCGAGCAATAGGCCTACTCTCGAAGCGAGCAAAGTTATTAACATGGTCATTGGAGAAGTTCAAGCCATCCAGAGACTCTGCGATTGAGGATCCGCGACTGTGAACGACACTCTCAGGAATCAAGAGACCGTCAGTAGGCGGGGAACCGTTCGGGGTTTTCTGCGGAGACACAGGCGGGGAGCGATTTGAGATTTCAATCATAGCGCTAGTTGCGCTGCTCTTCTCGTCACCCTTGGTGTCGGATGCGGCTTTGTTGAAATTGGCATTGTCCGCTGTCACCACAGGATCTGCTGCGTGAGAGAAGGTCTGAGACCGAATGGCACGAGGCAAAGGGGTATTATCAGATCTTTCGATGCCTGTTGATGTTGCTGTCGAATTTTTGATGCTTGATTCTGAAGATACCGACTTCGGCCCTCTGCGTGATTTTACCTTAGGGGAGCCAGAATCAGGAAGAGCAGACGTGCTCATCGTCCGATCATCCTTGACTTTCAGGACCTCGATCGCATCAGCGTGGGCATTCTTTGGCGTCGCTAGAGGATCACCAGATTCATCAGGAATCTCTGTCTCATCACTGTGGTCAGGCACTTCTCGTTCCCAGATACCCCCGCGGAATGTCTGTCCCACCGTGTTCAAGAAAGGGACATCATCCCAGAATGGTAGAACAATGCTCTCTGCCATCACTTCACGGATCTTGCTCTCGATGGTGCGCAATATGGGGCTGAAGGTAATTTGCTTTGAGCTGACGATGGGCTGGATGTCCATCGACATCTGCGGCATTGTTTCAAAGGACATCCAGAAGCGATTGCTTGGTGGAGGTTTGAAGCGGACCAGAAGATGACCCTCCAATTTCTTGAGCACGACTGCCAGCACGATATCAACTTCTCTAGCCTTGAATCGAGGACCTAGATCAATGCGAACTGTGGCTGAGATTTCGACACGAAAATTTCCTGTGTATTGGACATCTGCTTCGATGCAGCAGTTGCCATCGGCTGTTAAATCCTTTAGTCGGGGATTGGTGATGAACGGGGCCCCTTCACCCATGTCGATCCTCTGCAAGGCGATCTTGCTGATAAAGTTCGGCTTATTCACACGAGAGATTTTCTTCGTAATTTTACTTCGTAGGAATTCCTCCATCTCGGGTGTACGATAAAGAGCCAGAAACATTCGACCGAGGAAGGCATTGATCCATCGGGTCTGTAACTGTTCTTCAGATGAGTGAAGGCGTTGAACCAAGGTGACAATGTGCTTCACATCAAACTCCTGATGTTTGGGTGGACGATCCGCAGAATTCCCTATCTTGGTCTGATTCTGAAGCATGGCGAAATAAAAATCCTCTTTTTCAGACAGGTTTTCCGAGAAGAGGTAAAATGGTGGTGTCGGTCCACCAAGGTCTCCAAGCGACTCCAGTCGCCGCGACAGACAGATAGCGTTCCTCTTGATCCACAGCTCACCCTCGGGAATCTCCCCTTCGCCGCCAAAAATAGACACAGCATGATGCGCAAGGGAGATCACATATCGAACCTCAACCTGATTTGCATCATCGTAAAGCATCAAATGGCCATGCCTAGTGGCCAAACCCCGGTTGTCAGCATATCCCTAAGTAACTCATCTTTGATAGGGTGGATCGCATACCGAAGAACGATGTAAAAGACATTCCGTGCCCGCTTGGTATTCTTCCCATTCGACTTAGCGGGTTCAATACTAGGCGCCTGCTTCCGATCAAACAAACTGCGATACATGGCCTGATAAACGCTAGGGCTTTCAGCAGCAACGACCTCTCCGGCCGGAGTCGTTCTCTCTGGCGGTTTCCCATTGACACCTCCAGGTACATATTCGCGACAAACAGCAAAGTAACCAGCGGCAACATCTGAGTCATGCGTTCGGTGGAACTCTTCCGCCAGCTGATCTGTTCCGGACTTCAAGCTATAGTCGTCATCGGCGGACTGACGGATCGCATCGGAAGCTTGGGTGCTGATCTGCTGCGACGACGGAGCATCCGGAAAGGCCAAGTAGGCGAAAAGTAGCACCAGTGACAGGACTAGCGGGACGAAGGTGAGTCCCCCAAGCACGTAAACAATGAGGAAGCTGCCGAGCGAACCCATCGGGAAACAGGTCGATCAATACAGACAGGCCGAGATCTCCATAATTTGAGGGGAAAAGACAAGGAACTGCGAAGAAGTTGACTTTGATAGAAACAATGAGAGACCGGCTCCAGAGTGATAAAACAAAATAAAAAGAGTGCGATGGGGGAGGAAGAATTTGAATGAACAGCAGAATAGAAGAGGAGTGGAGTTGTAGCTTCCACATATGACGGAGGTTACCAAGTTCCAGTGCCCCGCAGGATCCGACCAGCTGTCAGGAACGGCCCTACATAGAATAGCAACGATCCAACCTTGTAAAAGTATTAATATATTTGATACCATTAAAATTTCATTGAAATAGAAATTTCCATCTATTATTTC
This sequence comes from Penicillium odoratum, assembly GCF_028828045.1. Classification (NCBI taxonomy): domain Eukaryota; kingdom Fungi; phylum Ascomycota; class Eurotiomycetes; order Eurotiales; family Aspergillaceae; genus Penicillium; species Penicillium odoratum. Next base: position 1,764,342 of record NW_026643144.1, on the reverse strand, counting down.
CGTTATCCAAGAGATCAACTCCCTATATCCTGCATATCCAACCAAACAGTCCCAAGTTGTCTGGAACCCGCGCATCTAAGATATCTAGGTATACATGTACTCTCGAAGCACTTGAGTGAAAGTCCGAACAAAGAAAAGAGGGAAACCAGTCAAAGAAATATATATATATGTTTACAAAAAGGGTACAGTCCTTCCAAGGTGCATCACCTCCATTTACTTTCGCCGCCGCATGGTCTTGTCGCACATGTCGATCAGCCCTGTCTTGGCCTCGCAATCAGGGAAGTCGCTGATAGCCTCGACCGCCTTGTCGGCGTATTCCTGGGCCAAGCGTCGCGTTTGCTCCACACCATCGCTGCGGTAGACGATCTCACGGGCCTGATTACTCATAATTAGCATCAAAGCCAGCAAATCATGGTTAAAAAAAAAGAGAGAAAAGAACCAGAACTTACCCTCTGCACATCACCTTCCTCACGGAACTTGCGGCCAACCAAAGGTCCTAGTTCAGGGTTGCTTTTCCAAGCAAACAGCAATGGGGCAGTAGCCAAACCCAGCTCCAAATCAGCTCCGGAAGCTTTGCCTAGCTCGGCCTCGGTAACGGTGTAGTCCAGCAAATCATCAACCAGCTGGAAAGCCAGGCCCAGGTTACGACCATACGCGTAGGAGGCCTCAATAACCTCAGGGGCACTGCGACCAAGGACAGCGGCAGAACGGCACGACTTGCTGATCAGACTGGCAGTCTTCAGATAGGTCTTCTGCAGGTAGTAGGCCAAAGTCTCATCGGTGTATTGCGGATTGGCCTCGTCCTGGGCCGTATTTTTCAACTGCATGAACTCGCCCTCCACTAGGTTGGCGATCACAGTAGCCATGAGCTCGGTGACTTCGGGGTCGCGCAGCCGAGCCAAAGCCACAGAAGCACGGCCGAGCAAGAAATCACCTGCCAGCACCGCCATCTTGTTTCCGAAGGCTAAGTTGGCCGAGCTGTTAGCGCGACGGGTTACGGCGTTATCGATAACATCGTCGTGAAGGAGGGAGGCAGTATGAATAAGTTCGGTGATCTCAGCTAGACGGCGCTGTGAAGGGAGGATATTGTCGTCACCAGCAAAGTTGTAGTTGCCCTCGGAACTCTGCGACACGAGGGGATTAATGCTTGGATTGGAGTCGTCAAGAATTGATGGTGAGCTGAGCGGGTTATCGACAGGGCTCGGGCTGGCGGGATTGGTTTGCTTGCGAGGGTCCAATGCTGTCGCCTGGGACATGAGCAGGACGAGCATCGGCCGCATGTGCTTGCCCTCGCTGTGTGTATAGTATTTAGCCACCTTATCCAAGGCCGGATGACCTGATCCTAGCAATTGGCGGATGTTCTTGCTGAGAAACTTCAATTCCTTGCCAACCATGCGTAATGGGTCGACTGAGATGCCCGGGGGTGCCTTTGGCATTCCCTTGAAGATGGCCTGCGCAGCTGACACGGCAGCACCAAATGGTGAAGCATCCTTCCGACGGGTTGGGTGGTATTTTCGGGATTGAATGAGGGTATAGGACGAGAGGAGGTCTTCATGGAGGCATTGAGAGCACACGGAGGTTGAGGACGGTCGCGTGAGTGTCAGCCCGGTGGCCGAAACAGTACGAGCTCGCATGCTCAATGCAGGGCTCTGAAAAGTTTGTTGTAAATGAATCAAGTGCAGAACATTTAACAATTGTAGTGTTTGACGCTCATGCATAGGTTTGCTGTTTGGGAGGGTACAAGGATCCGCAGGGAATAATCTTGCGGGAAGATTTCGAGCTCTCGGGCCGACACGGACCAACAACTCACTTGGTACTACGGATTGGCTTGTCTCATCCCGATCGTTACCAATGAATTCGCTGGAAAAATGAAGCGCAGCCTGAACCAAGCATAGGTTTTCTATATGCATGTACGCTACTAGTACTCTACAGATGAGGAACTTCCCTGTCTAGGGCTAATCCAGAATCTTATGCGAGAGAATAATTCCAGTATAAGAGACACGGAAAATTGCGCCGGCCATCTTAACCCTGCTAATTCCCCTTCGTACACATCCACCACAAAGAAAGCGAAAGAAAATCGAAATCGCAGACAATTAACACATAAGTTGAAGAAGGCCGCTACGAGGTAGAAACCATGTAGGTGGGGCCAGTGCGGAAGAAATGCTGTATCAATTACGAGGGCCCATCATGCTTAGATGGTATCGAAATCACCGCCAGCATCCTCATCGTCCATGTCTCCTTCCTGGATCTCTTTGGCCAACTCACGCTCTCGCTCTCTTGCCTCTTGGGCACTCTTCAACTCCAACCGGTGCTGGTTCATGGGGAAGCGCATCGCCTAGAAATAGAAAAGGGTGATTAGAATCGATCTAGAAGTAAGGATCATAGGGTGGGTAATACCTTGACACTTTCATCGTGAAGAGTAAGACAGGCGCGAATGCGCTCGTGGAACGCCTCGCCAGGTTCCCGGGTGGCGTAGATATCACCAACCTCCTTGCTCTTCATGAAACCGTGCTCGTGATCCAACGTGGCCTCGATAACACCATCACGGATGGCCTTGGCCACAATGTATTCAGCAGACTCCTCACTATCAAGGCCCAGGCGAAGACAGATATCCCGTAGGGAAATACGCGAGTAAGATAGAGACATCATACGGATACCAGTCTTAATCACGTTCTGGCGCAGGCGAAGGATCAAAGTGTAGGTACCGTCCTTCCGGAAGGTAGAGCTGTGGGTGTTGACGATATTCACAAAGCCGTCCAGGTCTCCAACGCTGACAGCCTGCGTAAGCAGCAAGTATGGATGCATGGCCTTGTCAAGGGCAGGCTGGCGGAAGACTGCACGGTCCGGGATGTCACCCATCAAGAGTTCCACAACAACGAGCAGCTTGTGAGAGGCCTGGTAAAATCCACGGGCACTGTGGCTGGTGGGAGACTTGCGAGTGGCACCGATCAGATGGCTGTGGGCCTCTGTATACTGCAGTTGAATGGCACGGATACGACCGAGGTAGTATAAATACCGGGCAATCTGGTTGTTGGAAGCAGCAGCGGGGAAGCGGTTATGCGAGATCAAAAGATCTGCCTGGGTGATATGAGAAGTTGACAGGTAGTTGCGGAGCAGCAGAGTCATGACGGTAGCCTGTGTGTCCACATCCTTCCGGAGAACAGATGTCCGCAGAGCTGTCAACAAAGTTTGCCGAATGGTGGTGACGGTAGCTGCAGGAGATGGGGGAAGGGGAGCAATCTGCTCAAAGAATAGAGAATAATAAAAGTACACACGAGCGGCGAGTGAGTCCAGGGTGCGGCGGTTCAAGGTCCGAAGACGTTCAATCAGGGCGGTGGAAAACTCGGCACCTTTCTGGATTTGTCGCTGGTCGAATAGATAGATCTGTACCAGGATAGACAAGTACGCGTCCACCTCGGGTAGTATCTCCTTCGGTGCTACCTTATTCTTCTCCGAGTCCACCTCCATGTTTGAGGTTTCCTGGACATTCTCAAAAGCACCAGCCTGGTCAATGGCCTCGAGTAAGAACGACGCCGCCTCACTGGATTCTGGGTATGTCTCCACGATCACCTCGGCGAGGAGCTCCGGGGTGATGTATTTCCGCATCGACGATATGGAGCGTAGGACACGTAGGCTGAATCGGGGATCAAAGTGGGCCACGGCTCGGTCGAGCAAGGTGAAGTTGGTCTTGATGTCTGTCATCCGGAAGAAGAATTGTGTCATTAGCTAGAGGGCTTTCTAAGTTGGGATGGATGGGGATAGCACCCACCTTGGATGGCTTTGGTCTTTGGGTCAGTCTCAAGCTCAGCATCATCATTCTCCGAACCTTCCATCGTCACATCCTCGTCCTTGGTCTGTCCTGCCTTGTTGGATGATCTCGAACCCTTGGTTGGGGGCACTACAACAGTCATCTTCTCGTCACCATTCCGGTCCTTGCGGGCGTTGAATGAGGATTTAGGCGCACCTGCCGTATCCTCTCCCATCTCAACATCTTCAGAGCCATTCACACCATTCTCAGTCGACTTGGACCCGTTGATGTGTGACTGGTCATTCTCCTCCATTCCGTTGTTCGCGCCCTTGGAGGCGCCTTTCTTAGCCGGGGCTGCTTTGGCCTTGTTGGCGGCGGCGCGGGTAGTCGGCGCGGCCTTGTCCTTGGCACTCGAGCTCTGGGAGTTCGAACGTGCCTTTTCACCGTTAGCAGATGAAGAAGCGTCAGATTTGTTGTTTGATCGAAGTGAACGCCTTTCGGCCGGCATCTTTTCCAAGCTATTGAGCTCAGCTGAGCAGTACCCAAGCTAAGATAGGTAGGGGGAAAGGGCGGTAGAGAATCACTGAATGAAAAGGAGAACCAAATAAACTAATGGAAGATCAATGAGCAGCGAAGGGATAGAAAAATGATGGAGACAAGCAGCAGAGCGACGGATGAGGTGGATGGGGGATGTGATGTCAAGAGACTGAGGACGGGCGCAAGACCAGAGGCGTGCTTAGTCAGGGGGGAGCTTACGGCCAGACTTAAGGCAAGAATCATGCAGAATCCGGTCGTTAGATATGGTGATCAGGTGCTAGATTCTAAACAGAAAATCAGAGAAAGCAAATTATAAGAAAATAAATTATATACATATATATAAACAAAGAAAAAAAGAAGAAGAAAACAAACTTATAGTCCTTCTACATGATATTAAATTCATCGCTTGGCAATTTGGAAATTTGGTGCCTGAGGTGTTAAAGCCGGTAGCTACTCCGTACTATGGAGTAATCTTCAAAACAATCAGAACTTCCTCTCTATACAACCCACACAACATAAACCATGTCCCTTCTCGATTCCCACCTTGAACAGATCGCATTGTCCTCCAATGCGATCGCGGAACTGCCGTTCGTCTACATTTAATTTTGTTGGAACTGTTCTTAATTAACTTGTCTCCACTAGGTTCCCTAGGCCCCGCATCTTCACAAACGCGTTACTGGGCTCTCATGATATCACCGCCTTAATCCGGGACACCGAAGCCCATGAACGAGCCCTGTTTCAAGTAGATCCATCTGCTAAGGCTCATGGGTCACGGCGTGCGACACGACGCGGGACAACCTTCTCCGCCGAGTCCGAGAACGAATCCATGGCCACTCGAATCTACACCGCACGAAACAATCGCAGCCAGTCGGCAGTAGCGCGTGTATTAGGATCGGACATGATGGAAGAGATCAAACGGTCTACAGGCACATCCACTCGGGGGCCTCGGGGGGAGGTAAACATTGAAGTTCTACTTCGCGGTGCGGAGATTCTATGCAACGTCTAGTCAGTTCATGTCGCAGCTTTTTGTTATCGATACTTCGCTAATCTGATAACTAGTCCTGTTCCGGGAGCACAGGAAAAAATTGCCAACTTGCGCTACCGCCACGAAATGATTGCCGAGTCTGTGGCCCGATTGGAAGACCGCGTTGCTAAAAATACCGCTGAACTAGAGCAGATACGCTCCTCCTATGATGACGAAGATGATTTTTCCCCTGCAGTTGTAACGCAGCCAGATGTACCCGGTGTTACCGATGAGGAAATCGAGCAAGAGCTAGCCGAGATCAGAGACTTGGAACGAAGGAAGCGAGTCCTGGAGGATCGTGTCACCGGTATGGAGCGGGACCTTGGCGGTCTTATGGGCTGAAACAAAGAGATCCGATCCAATCCAGTTATTGAATTGGATCCAACCTTGTTTCACTCTCGTGGGCCGCATCTTGATGGATTGAAATAGATCCGGCTTTCATACCTTTTTTAAGGCAGAGCTTAGCCAGATATCTGGTCTCCTCGGCTCTAGAAACCATGATGCATTGTTCTGATCATCTTTACTGTATTGATGAATACGAACTGTGTGAAACCAGTCTCATCTGAAAAGCAGGAAATCATGCATCACGGAAAGATGCAGCTCTTTGCATAATAAGCTGGGCACATGACGCTATATCTGCGAGCTATGATTCTGCCTTAGATCATCTGTGATGGGGCATATCTCTTCTGTCCCAGGCTAACTCTGGCCCAAATTCTTCTCTTCAACGTGGGAGTTGTGATGATACCCCTTGAGTGGCCGGTGATGATGTATACATATGATCTTATGAATATTTCCGAATAAGACCTTTGAGAATTAATACTATATACTGAAGTAGTGTTCTCACATAATATATATATGAGTTTCATTTATTCCCATACCTCTTGAAATTTTGCTCGGTTCCATTCAACAGTATTATCCACTCACATGTTCTAATAGTTTAGTTTGGGCCCTCCTTTAACCAGGCACCAATAATAAGTAATTGGAAATCTACATCAGACTTGTTGGTTGAAAATGTCGAAATGCTAAACATACATATGTGTCATGCTATCGATAGAAGTACCCAGAGTCTGGCCATAATAGGTCCATAGATGATGCCCTAGGCCTGCAAGCTATAATGACTTGAATATAAGACTACGGCGTTAAACAGACAAATATCACGATTTTATAAACACTATTGTAACTTTGATTTTCTAATTCATTATTTCAATACTGTGTTATTTAATCACGTTTTGACCTTTTCGCCGATATCCATTGTCTGCTATATCTCAAGATGTGCTGTAGTCGCCCGGATGCCAAGACTCACCGCCGACTTCACCCCAAGGCTCATCCATCCCACCCGCCATCTCAATCTCCTCGAAGTGCCATACATCCGATTTGCACGCGTCTCGACAGCAGAGCACCGGATAACTTTTGTCCGAATTTCATTATTCCAGATATTCTGTTCGCCCATACCTCGAACTAAGCGTCCTCTTCGACTCCCGTTGGATTTATCGGTTGCCGAGTATTCGCTATTCCCGAGATGGACGGGTCGCAAGGCCAGGCGGGCCAGCCTATGGGCCAGCCGCCTGCGCAACAACACTCCAATCTTATTCGAACCGATCAAGTGCAGAAACTACCACATCTGAACGAAGCCCAAAAAGCCCAGCACGCTCAGCTCGTTCGTAGCTTCTGGGAACAGCTGAACACGCGTGATCCTCAAAGCCACGAATACCAGAATGCCCAGATCAAACTCTCGCAGTTGTCGCAGAACTTGATGAAGGGTATGCGGATGTTCCAGCAAAACCGTCAGCAGGCACTCCAGCAACATCAGCAGCAGCAACAACAAGCCCAGGTTCAAGCCCAGGCTCAGGCTCAGGCTCAGGCCCAGGTAGCTTCACAGCAGGGCCAGCAGGTTCAGCAGGGTCAGCAGGGTCAGCCAGTCCAGCAGGGTCAGCCAGTTCAGCAGGGCCAGCAGGGTCAGCCAGTTCAGCGAACCCAGTCAAACAACCCGCAGACTCTCAACCAGCTGTTGCCGCAGATCCAGGCCAAGGTCAACTCACTCAACTTTTACCTCCCACCAAACGTCACACAAGAACAAGTCCAGACATGGATTCCCGAGGCACGATTGCGATATGGAATTGCGCTTCAGAAGCAGGAGGTTGGGCGCGCGCGGCTGGCAGATTTGCGCCAGCAATATTCGCAGCGCCAGGCGCAGTCCAATATGTCGCAGGAGGAGGTGCAGGAGTTTAAGAATCGGCAGCTGGCAGCTGAAAAACTGTTCCGGGAGGGTAGCGACTTCCTTAACAAGTTTAAGGAGCAGCAAGAGAGCTTTAAAATGCAGTCGTCACAGAACCCCCAGATGAGCCAACCGGGGCAAGGCACCACTGCAGCAGTAACTCAGGCCGCCCCTGCTCCCCCTGCCGTGACTCAAGCGGCACCTAACCCCCAGGCAGGTAATGCTGCCGCTGCTGCCGTGACTAGCATGCCTGGACAAGCTCCCACCCCGGCTCCCCACACCATCAACTCTGCAGTGAGTGCGGCTCGTAATCAAGCTGGGCAAACTGCAATGTCTCCGTCGACCTCGCAGCCTGGACAGGCGCCTTCATCGGCCAGTGGCACTCCCGCTTTATCAAATGTGCCGCCTCCAACTCAGCGGCCTCAGCCTCCATCGCATCAAGGGACTCCAGGACCAGGGGGTCAAGTCACTTTCAGCCAGACTCCTAACCCAGACGGGTCTACCCCCACCCCGACAAGCTCTCAGCCTGTCAATCAAGGACCACCTCGACCTCTGTCGCATCAGGCAGCCATGCAGCAGGCAGCTCAGAGCTACAACACGAACCAAAATCAACAGCAGCAACAGCAGCAGCAACAGCAACAGCCAAATATGAACCAGGCCGCTTCAAATCAGCAAACACATCCACCAGGTTACCTTGCTAACCGATCAACTGAGGCTTCTGCTCGTACCATTAACATGCACATCCCCAAAAACCTTAACCCCTCCACACCTGAACCAGTCTCGATGCCTCCCTCTCGCCCCACTCTTACTGGTGGCCCTAACCATAGTAATATGGGCGGTATGATGAGCCAACCTGCGATTCAAAAGCACCCCGGTTACGTCCTTGAAGGTGAAGGTCAGCATGTGCTGAGCAAGAAAATGCTCGATATCCTTGTCCGCCAGGTTACTGGTGGTGGCGAAGGAGAGATTCTCACTCCTGATGCTGAAGAGGTAAAGAAGGCCCCATAAGAAAAACGATCAACAAACTGACCCCACTCCTCATTAGTTCGTACTCTCGATGGCAGATGACTTTGTCGATGATGTGATCACCCAGGCTTGCCGCCTCGCCAAGTTGCGCCCGTCTTCCACCCTCGAGATCCGCGACATTCAGCTAGTCCTGGAGCGCAACTACAACATGCGCATCTCGGGTTTCTCGACCGATGACCTCCGCACCGTCAAGAAGCCACAGCCTACTCAGGGCTGGCTGCAGAAGATGACGGCCATTCAGGCTGCCAAGGTCACTCAAGGCAGATCTGAGTAAAGTGAACCTCATTCCCTGTCCTCGTTTGACCCTTTCCCCGCAATCTCCATCTTGAACCCTTGGGCCCCTGGAACCCTTTTTCATGTACCCACCAAACAATATCCATTTCTTTTATGTTGACCCATCTCTGGACGCTTAAACCAACAGTCTTGCCTGTGAGAAACAGATGAAGATTCACCTGGCGTTTTCAATGGGCTGACTTTTCTTGTCCTTAATCTCTTCCTCTCCGATATCTTTTTTCCCTTCATCCAGGGTCCATGGCTTTCTCCATCGGGTTTCATTTCATTCACATCCTCGAGCACAGGATACCGGGCTACTCGACAACGAATTCACCTGTTTTAGTTTGACTTTTTTTACTTTTCTGTTCGTGAATGGGTGACTTCGGCGGTGACTGGCGTTTCATTCCTTTCCCCCATTCTTATTACCTGGGGATTCTCAAATACAACAGTCAGATAGTTATGCCTTACAAATGAATCAAGTGATTGAGAATTCATTTTCATCAAGTCTCCTGTCAATCTGCACCTCGGTACTATACTACTGAAATATACACCCTAGCACCGTTGTCCTTGTCATGGACGTGTCAAAGACTTAAACTGTCAGTTTGATATTTATTATCTATCTAATTACTATCTAGTTACTGAAAGACCGATACAAAGACCTAGTCAGATCTGAAACCCGTGAATTCTCTTTCTCCACAAGACGTGAGTAGAGTCCGGGCACGCTGAAGACGAGTAGGTGTACAAATGGGCACGACCTTACTCGTGATCTATGATTTATTAACTTGAAGCGGAAAGGTTGGACAAGGGGAAAAAAGAAAAGGGTTCTCAAGGAGACAAAAGACAAAAAGAATAGAGGAAATCAAAACTTTCCCACGCTGGCGCTCTGCTAATCTGGATCTTGGAAACAAATAGAATAGAGACGACGCGGTCAAGATCATTTAAGACAAATGGTATAGTGATTGGTACAGGGTATGGGTTTGGAGCAGAAAAAGACTGAGACAAAAAGGAAAAGAAAAGAAAGGAGATGGAAGTGGAATTGAAGTCCGCTAATGAGTTGCGGGTGACAATTCAATCATGTAGTCGCTTTCCGGCCGTACATTTTGTGGATTCTAGGCCGGCGGTCAATAGACAGACCCTGCCATGAACAAGATCTGGTTGGTAGACAGAGCCAAAATGAGGGTTCTTGTGTTGGAAACTGTGATGCGAGGACACAGTGGACGGGAACAAAAAAAAAACATCATCGGTGACCATGTTTGAAGATCATCAAGGTTGATAGAGAGAACGTGAAAGGGTGACTGAATCGTTCAATCAGTGAAAGGAGGTCATGTGGTGGTACACTGTAGATCGTAGTGCAAACTGCAAGATAGAAATACTTGCAGAGGTAAAAAGGAGAGCTGGTGCTAGGGAATCGATAAGCTCCCGAGAAGAGCACACGGAAGTGTTGTTCTCAACAACACAGACAATTGAGAAACTTGAGAAGAAGCTGAAGGCGAGACAGAACCAGGTGGCAAATATACACATATCACTCGTGAAGATCAGCAGTTTCTAGCGAAAGCATGCAAGGTGGTGCGACGAAATCCAAAGGCAAAAGAGGAGGGCTCCTCGCCAGACTCGTCAGAGTCGGGTTGGAGAAGCAAATGGTCTATCGAGTAACAAGGGGGATATCTCGCTGAATGCAAAACAAGATTAGAGACGAAAAACCAGGAAAGAGTCAATGCAAGACTCCGAACACAAAGATAGGATCAATCTACCGCCAAGCTAGGCTGACAATTGTTCTTTATCCCCGGTCAATTTCCTTTCCTTTGCTGGGAGGCGCTGGGGGCTCATCGAATGGAGCAGGAGGGAGTTCCTTGTCAGTAGCAGGACGGCCATGTCGACTGTGTGAGCTGTGGCCACCTAAGCTGCTGGCCTCACCCGCCTCGTCCACAATTGGAAGAGTCGAAGTCGGACCGGGGCCTGCAGCATCTGCAGGGTCCCACACCGTGGCCAAGGTTCGGGGGTGTGTGACAGAAACATCCTTTGCCGCCTCCTTCTCGGCTAACTGCATTGTTCGCTCCACAGAAGATGACCGTGATTGCCTGTTATCTCCTGATGGGCGAGCCGATACTTGAGACTCTCGTCGGCGCTCCGCTTCTTCCTTTGACATGGTGATGCCTTTGACGAAATTAATAAAGCGATCGCCGTATCCCTCTGGTGGAATGGGGGAAATTTGAGTCCGGTCGTGGGAAAGACCCTTGAAGAAATTTTCGAATTTTTTGATGGTTCCATACTGTGCGAGATCGTTAGCTTTGCTAGTCAGCATTGTAGTTGGCGAAGCCGACTTACATGAGTTAGACAATCAATGATTCCCAGGTAATAGATTTCTTCACCAGGACTGCCATTCTCATGGGTAGCTCGGAATCCTCCATCATCGGCATAGAAGACGTGGTATTTGCGCTCATCCAGTATTTCTTCCGGCATCTTAGCAGCCGCCTTGTCCAAGGGCACAGGTCGCTCGCGTTTAATTAGCATGCGAAGCTCTCGGGCTTTACGCTCATTCTCCAGTTTTGAGGGTGTTCGCATTAGCATATTCGGGGTGGAGTCCTCCTCACGATCTCCACCAGGCTGGAAGACTTGAAGGGTTTTGTCTCGTAATTTCTCTTCATTGCCCCGTTCAGTATCATGGATTCCTACCAGTAGGGAATAATCCATTATCTTCAGTCTTTTAAGCAATTCCACATCCCGTTTCAGCTGCTCAATGAAGAAGTCTCGTTTAGTGGGTCCACATTGCAGGTGACGATTCCTTCGAACCCAATTCAGGTCTTTCATTGTCGCGCGTGGATTCCGCTCGAGGTCTGACTCCTGCAGATCCCGACCAATCGTTGAGCCCTTCAGATCGAACGTTTGGTGGATATCTCGGTGGGGGGGGAACAAGTTGTTCATCACAACAAAATGGATCTTGCGACCATATGCCATCTTGACACGGTGCAACCCATAAAATTGCGAAATCAAAGTGTTGGGATTCTTCTCCACGTGTCGGTAGTACTCTGGCAAGATCTTGCGGAGGAGCTTGTGTTCGGCGTGGTGGATGGTTTTGATGATGTACTTGTAATCACGCGAGAAGTAGAAGAAACTACCACTTTTACCTGGCGAGCCGAGTTCGGACAAGATATATTTGCTAGTGAGGGACATCAGATAATCGGCAGGATCGAGGCGGAACTTGGCTCGAAGTCGTCGGAAGACCCAGGGGGCGTAGTCTTTAAATTTGAAATCGTATTTGGCTGATGGAATCAACTCGTTTCCGGTACTGTTGCGGTCAGTGAGGTTCATGAAACAACAGATCCCAATGTCTTAAATTCAAAACATACATATCAAAGGAGAACTTGTGCTTGGCGTCAAAGTCCGCCGGAGTAAGTTCCCGGTCCATCTTTGCGTTGATGCGCGACACAGTGAAGCGAATTCCCGTTAACATGTTGTACGCCGTAACGTAGTTGACATGGTTCTGGTCAACCTTGGTGCCGACAATGACTCGTTCATCGTCTTCGTCTTCGCGCCGTCGTCGCGAAGCGCGCTTTTGTTTGATTGCTTCCGCCCACCTGGCCGCATCCTCATCCTGGGGTGCCTCATCCAGAGGCGGCTCCGACTGTGACTTTGTGGCCCGACGAATTAGGCCAAGGGATGTGCGTCGATTGCCGCCCACGGTGGGGGACAACCGACCACTGCTAAAGGCGGTATCCTCATTCTGATCTTTACTATTCCGACGAACGCTCGGGGTGCGTGGAACCTGCAGCGAGTGCCGGTGTCGCATGCTGGATTGTTGGGATTCTGGTGCGGAGGCGGCATCGATCATGGACGGTACCGGTACGGGAGGGGAGGAGTAACGGTGTTGACTAGGTCGCGGGCCTGGGATCAACCGATCTGGCTCTGGGGAGAGGCGGCCTGAGTCTTCCGAGTTTGGAATCTGTAATAATGAGGTCGAGGGGCTGATTGCCCGGTCTGACATGGGGGGTTCGTCAGATGGTCGTGGGATATCGCCATTGACCATAGGCTTTCCCTGGACCGGGTGACGGCCGTTGACCGCTGTACCATTGACCGGTTGGTTTGACATCGAAGCTGTCATGGAGCCTGCTCCAGGTCCAGTGTCCGATGACTTCCGGTCCAGCATTGCGGACGGCCGGGCAGCATCCCGGGGGTCTCTGGCGGACCCGTTTCCTAGCGAGTGCACGCTGCCGTCCATGGAGTGCGGCATCTCGCGCGTGTAGGAACCGATGCTCGATCGGCCATTCAGCGAGTAGGCACTGCCGTTCTTCAGATTTGTGAACAGTGGCCGGTCATTCTGAATGGGGTCGTGTGTCGCGTCGCCGTTGGGTGGGTGAGGCCAGTTGGTCCACAGGAAGGTGTTACCAACGGAAGATTTGTCGTGGGACTTGCGAGGCGAATCAAACGAGCGAGGATGGGTGGCCGTTGCCGTTGTTGTTGCGGTTGCCGATGGATATGCGTCGTTGGAGAAGGACGGCATGGTTTTTTGGATGATCCTTTTTTTTGGTGGCCTTTCGCAGGGGAACGGGGTGACGTGAGGTCTGCGTAGACCGGCAACCCGAAGTGACGAAATTATCCCTTATTGGTGGGGGGGTAGGGAAGTTGAAAACCGGACCGTGTTCCAGCGGATAAGAGCGAGAGGAAGGGGGGGGGAGGTTTGAAGCAGTTCGGAGAAAGAGTGGACAGGGCCAGGCTTCTGATTTGTCTCACGTTTTCTCTTAGCGCAATGCGACCCGGGAGGCAGAATTTGATGGAAATTTTCAGATTAACATTAATCCCCCGTAAAAGGGGAAAAAACAAGTAAAAGATTGGAAAAGTGAAAGATTGAGATAATCGGGGGGCGAGAAAAGAAGTAAAGGGAAACTTGCGTGTCGTAGTTACGGGTTGTACGACTCCACTGTTCAGCTACACACAGTAAACAGAAAACAGAAATCTTATCATATAGTCCAAAACCTTCAAATCATTCAAGTCATTCAATTCACTTAAAAAACTTGCTGAACCATTCGCTTCCAAGGTTCAAATTACATACACAAAGATGCAAGGTCTGAGCACATCATGGCCAAACCCCTCTCATCTGCAAGGAGAAGAAGAGTGACGTCGTACTTCCGTACACCGTATTTGATCATATCCCATGTGCTTATGCTTATGCTTATACTTGTACATGGTTATAATCCCTGAGTCCCTGTGTACTCCGTACCAAGATACATAGGGTCTTCGTTTCATTAGGACTAGCTTCGTTAGGTCAGGGTTGTTTATCTCCGTATTTTCCCCCTGAATGGACTCATTCCATCGTAATTCCAAAAATAGCCCACTCCACTCGTGGAAGTCACATCGATGCCTGAGTGACATTTGACCCTAACTATACGGAGTTCCCTTTTCAACTTGAATCAAATCAAGTCCATTGTATCCTTTTATGGCTGAGATAATATAAGATATGAGCATGTGACAATTCTAGATCGGATGAAAATAAACATCAAAACATTAATATTTCTACGAGGTACTACTTAAATCGTACAATACCTTCACAGCCAAGCCATATTGTTTACTGATTCGGTGGCAAATTTTATAGATCCAATTTCCGTGAATTTGTGGCGCAGTGTTCTCATACGCATTCCCGCAGCAACGGCGGTAGCCCGTTTCAACCTGCGGGATTAAGCTACAGGCCCTAATCAAGCTGAACATTCATCTCATAGATATGGCCTTACGATAATGAATAATGAACAGGTAATACTGTAATATTGCCTGGTACAGGAGTAGACGTTTCGGATCGAAAAAAATTCCAATTCCACGGTCTTCATGAGATCCGATATGGATGAACAAATGAACAAAATAATTCCCCCGAGCACCCACCACAAGACGCCGTTCCCTTCGACGTGAAACCAGATAACATAAAAACAAACCATCATAACAGAGATATCCCAGAAAAGCACAAAGCAAACCCATTCCGAACCACCAGATCAAACGGATCGAGGGAAAGAAATTACATAGGAAGAGAATAAACAAAAAGGGATCCTGATGACCCTCTCGGGAAGAGCGCACGTGAAATGAGAGGGTATCGTCGGATCAAAATAGACCAAACATCCTCTATTTCTTGCCCGCGCGCTTCTTAGCGGGAGCCTTGGTTGGCGGCGGCGCATTGGTGGACTTGGTGATGCGACCGGACTTGGTCTTGCCGAGGATCTTGGGTTGCTCAACAATTGCGGGAGCCTGGAAAATTTGGTTACTCGACTGCAATATCGAATGAAGAGGGAGCTAGAACATACGGCAGTGGAAGGGGTCTTGGTCTTGCGAGCCTTGCCAGAGTTAGCCTTGGGCTTAGCAGCAGCCTTCTTGGCAACAGGCTTCTTAGCAGTGGTCTTGGTAACCTTGGTGGTAGCAGCCTTCTTTGGAGCGGCCTTCTTGGCAGCAGCGGCCTTGGGAGCAGCCTTCTGTGAACGGTGAGTATAGGAGATATCTTGAACAAGAGCACTTGACTTACCTTGGGAGCAGCCTTAGTAGCCTTCGCAGCGGGCTTAGCGGCAGGCTTAGTAGCGGGCTTAGCAGCAGGCTTAGCGGCAGGCTTGGCTTCCTTTTTTGCCAGCTTCAGAGGTCCAGAGGGGCCTGAAATACGAACGCGTCAGCAATCCATAAAATGATAAAAGGTACAGCAAGGACCATCTTGGAATATGCAAGCACACATGAATGGGGGACAGGGAGTATGAATGCGCAAAAGCGCAAAGAAAAGACTTACCCTTGGGCTGGGTGAACTCGCCCTTCTCGACACCAGACTTGATAGCCTTGTTGAACTGGGCATCAAAGGCACTCTGGGACGCAAAAGTGATTTTGTTGTTCGCCGACACATACTTCTTAATGGCCTGGCGGCTAAAAGGAGGAAGTTCAGTTAGATAACTGGTTGCGGAGCAGAGAGCAAAGACGCGACCAAAGCAGTCATGGTCGCGCCGATGGGAAAACGCAAATACATACCTGGAACCATTGCGCTCTTTCAGCTATTTTCCAAAGGACCAGTCAGTAATGAACAGAAAGATATACATCTGATCCCACTTGGAAGTGGTGGTTGTGCGTGCCCAATGGTTGGACGTGTTACGGTCGGGCGCGCGACCCGCCATCACAACAAGACGGATGAAGGTGATCTACTCACGTTCACAATAGCATCCTTGATCATATCTATATGGATGGAATCAGTATTTTTCGGCGACACAGGAGGTACCCACAACATTTTTGCGCGATGTTGTGGTGATTGAAGATCAGACAAAACTTACCACGGTAGGAGGTGTGGGCAGCAGGAGCAGCCTTCTTGGCGGCGGCGGTAGCTTTCTTGGGAGGCATGTTGGAGATAGAAAGAGGTTAAAAGTTTAAGATTAATAGAAGGAAGTACTTGAATATCCGATGCGTCAGTTTGAAGAGTGGTGTGAGAAACAGAAGAAAAGCAGAAGGGGATTGGGAAGGGCAGGCGGGGCATCCGTGATTTATAGGCGGCCCAGTGTTGACACAAGATCACCCTTCCATCTCTCCCCCCCAAACCCCCAGATTTACTTGACATTTTATTTCTTTCCTATTTGATTCTTCATTTATCTCTTTCCTTTGTTAAGGAAATTCGACTGGTATGATTTTACGATATAGAACTGGTGAGTTGGTCTACCGAAAGACTCGAGAAGATTATGAACATTTTGGAACTGCTTTTTGCTACTATGGTTCCCATATGGTTTTAACTTGCTTGCGCATTCTCCCAGATGGCGGAGGGGACAATCCATTTCTCGGCCCTAGGACTAGCCTTAAAACTACTCGAGATCGTGCATCAAGTCCAAGCGCAAACAAAACAGCCTCTGATTCGAAAGAAATCGCGCATCTGCACCTTTTTTCAGTCTCTGTTTGTAGGTCCTATCTTGTGGATCCAATCCATGCCTTGTGGGACATGGGAATAATAAACTAAATTAGAAATTCGACATTCCAGCGCGACCGGAGAGATCATCCCCTCTTCTTACTGTTTTGGAAAGGCAAGCTGGGGTATGGAATTTGATCCTCCTGTCCGCGTCTCTGAGTAAGAATAGATTATTCTGCAAACGGCAATCAAAGTCGCGTGGAACACGTTCCATTTGAGATGGTTCATGTCCAGCAACAGGATATACTTCTTTATGCAACGGATACTTTATCGCCATAAGCTTCGTCTCCCTTGCTTGGGCCTTGACGGACCTGCAGCGTCACGAGGTGTCTTGTCATGCAGCGCCCCGCTCAAGTCTGGGTGTGCTGTGGCGTTGGCCCATGGTACACTTTCACTTGGGACTCGATGATTCCTAGACTTGATTCACGCTGGTTTGTACTTGTGTGTTCAGTTTGATCTGATCTTTTCGTTTTGTCCGTATTTTGCAAACCCTAACTTGGTCTGCTCTATCGTAACCCCATTTCAACTCCGCATCAGGCTAGTTATCACAGATATTTATTTGTTTCATCAGTATAACCGTAATATGATTATATTTATTTTCATTCCTACTATTTGATACTATTATAGTATAACATGAAAATATATATAAAAATTATACTAGTATATCTTGGAGGTTTGTGTCTCCTGAAGTGGCAAACGGAGGATTTGTCTAACAATGTCGACATTATATATCTCTGGCAACAGACTATATATGCAAACATTAACTCGTGACTATGATGATCAACACACAGCCAATGGAAAGAAGGCTTAGAGTGATTTCCACTGATCTCCCTTGATCCTGACCTCGGGACTAACGCGCTCACTGATCTACGTGCATCCGACCAATGGGTTCGGTGGATTCACATCAGGCACTGACCCGAGCAAAAACCCATCCTCAACATAGGTATAAGTTCGAAATAGACAAGCCAAATAAAAAAAATTATCTAGGATAAGATCTTGGTTATTCTTACATGCGAGAAGGGGTTCCATAAATCAACGTGGAGAGAGGATCGAGAAGTTGGTCCGATCCGTTGCAACGGCATCGAATCAAGGCATTCCCCACACATGGCCTTGATCCTTTGCCCTATTGACCTCTACCGAGAAAATGAACTAGAAATATGTGTTTGAGTCGTTGGTCCAAATATCCTGTGATCTATTAAATGTTGTTGCAACATTCTTGGTGGAGATCACTTGTTGTACTTCATCTGCGGACTGGTTCATCTCGCTTAGCCTGCGGCGATCTATACAACTGCACCCAGAATGGACTCCACCTATCGCGCAACCAACACGTCCTGTACAAAGACAAGATTGCGCAAAGTGTCGGTAGCGGGGCAAATATTTATAATTTACATAATTTGAAGTAAATTATTCCGTGTGGATGTGAGGATCAGTAGAAAAGCGAGAATAATCAGGTCCCTTGCTTCACCGATATTTCCTGATCCTAGACCCCTTCAGGCAAAAATGCCATATCTACCAACTGAAGTAAATAAAATACTACGGGATTAACTTCAATATCATAAAAATTTATTCTTTTTTGGGGTATGATATGCTAGTCCATGCCATGGCCAAGGCCAAGTTAACGATGCCACCCGCATGTCAAGATCAGAATGTAAGAAACCCGCACAGAAAAGACAAGAGCCCTGCAACGCCAGCGCCAAGGTCGTAGAAGATCGAATCAAGAGATGATCATCTGCGTAAAATACAAGAAAATCAAAATCACCCATAATTCTGCTTTGCAGGGAAACTAGCCTGCACCACGCGGCTTGGCCTTTGCGTCTTTCTTCGCCTTGGCATCGTCCTTCTTCTGCTTTTTCTGTTTTAGGACCTTCTCCTCGTGCTTTCGCTTAAGACTGGCCTTCTCGTCCTCGGTGCGTTCCCTCGGCTTGAAGAAACCCTCCAAACGTGACTGCTGCGCGCTCTTTAGGTTCTTCGTCAGCCGTGCCGCACCGTTACGTACGCGGTCCTCGTTGAATCCCTTGTCAGTGACCAGATACTGAATCAACCCATCCACGTTCGGGGCTTCCCACTTGAAATCACAGGAGGGGTGCTCTGCATCGTGCACGTCCGGAGAGACAAACAGGTCGCGTGCATCTTGGTAAGGCCAATCTTCTGGGACCACAAATTTCTTCTTCGGGTCTTTCTCCATGAACTCCAGTACTTTCTCTAGGCTACCGTGCTCACGGATCAAAGCGAGGGCAGTCGAGGGCCCGACCTTGGGAATGGGCTCAAGGTAGTCACAACCCAGCAGAATACAAAGATCAATAAACTATAATGCAACTGGATGAGCCGTAATTCTGAAAAAAGTCACATTGAACGGAACTTACCTGGGTGCGATCCATCTGAAGACCTTCCAGCACCCGATCCAAGTGAATCTCCTGAATAGGCTCTTTCCTCTGCTCACTGAACGTCAAGTGTCTCAACAGAATGGGGGACTCAAAGCATAAGGTATCCATATCCTCCGATGCAGCGGCATAGACCTTACCCGCACGCGCCAGGGTTGCGCATTGGGCTTCAGCCTCGGTGGGCGCATCGATGTACGGAATACCCATGAGCTTCAGAAGCTGTTTGCACTCTGCATTGTGTTCGCGCGTGACTCGCACAGTACGTCGCGAGAACTTCTCAATATCTTCCGCGGTACCGGTCTCCTTGGCCTCTTCATGGGCTTCGTGGGCTTCGGCCTTGCGTGCGCCACGCTTTGCCAGCTCGCCGGACTTCAGCTTCGGTGGGGCACCATCGAATACGTATAGAGGCTTAATGCCATTGTCGACCATTCGCAGGGTTCGGTAAAACATGCCCATCAAGTGTGACGTAGTCTCACCACTCTCATTTGTAAGCTGCTGACCCTCTGACCGCACGGCGATGAGAAAACTGTAGATGCTCATAGATCTACGGAAATGTCAGTGGAGGTAGCTTCGGGGGTCGGGGGTGACGCACGCATCCTGTAGAAACCGAATAGATCAGCCATTGATAACTTGAATGTGAATGAAGAAAGCTCTGCAGATATTTGACATACAATTGCAACCTTGCGGCCAAAGTGGTTCTTGATCTCTCCCGTCTTGATTGCATCGGGCGCATTCTCGGAGATCACTTGGAATAGGTCTATCATATGGTCAGCAAAGATATTAAGCATGTGTGGAAATGATGAACCCACGTTTAATACCCATTTTGATGGGTGATGGCAATATTTGGATATATCGCTTTCAAGAGTGATGGTTTTTTGAGAATTCAGTAAAAGAACCGAGACGCGTTTAGTGGTAAAACGCGCCTACGCATCATAATTAAGCCAAGTAAAGACTAGCGTGAATAGTTAGCCAATCATGTGACATCATATGGATATTTACACGTGACCAAGACTCTAGACCCACTAATGCCTCAGGCGACAACACTATTCGGTCGAGAACCCTCGACCCCGCTCTCTTCCCCGGAGTCGCCCATGCGGAGAGGTTGAGTCAACATCACAGCATGAAGCGGAATCGCATTCAGTTTGAGGCCAATGATGATACTTCATCCGCTTCTCCGCAAGGCGGCTTCACTCCGGAGGATTCGCGGCAAGCACATATCCCGAAGATCTCTCGGCGGATTCGTGCATGTACAGAATGTAAGCGGCACAAAGTTCGCTGCGACATGAAGGCAGGTGAGTCGGAATGTTCACGATGTCGTCGCATGAGTCTGGATTGTGTTGTAAACAAGAGTCTGCAAACACTCTTGGAGGATGAGGCTGAGTAAGTTTTTGTTACCAAGTTTTTATATTGCGGAATAAAGGCTAGTGAATTGCTAAATTTTTCCAATGCTTAGGTGGAAGACCGTGATTGAGTTAGCAATGACAGACCTGCTTAGGAAGGCTCAATTGCCGGAGCTATCATACTATCAAGCCGGGGGTAGATCGATCGAGACGCCCTCGAAGAAGAGTCGCCGGAAAGAGTCGACTGTGTCGGTAGATGAGACTGGACATATCTTTGGAAATCATGGCAGGAATAGAGCGATGGAAAATACTGCTGGTTCAGGCACGGGATCAAGCTCTTCAAATTATGCTTTCTCGCAGCACCAGCCACAGTACTCCATGGATCGCGAGGAGACCTCGGCCACTTCATTGGTGACTGCCCCAATGGGGACTCTTTATGAAGTGACACAGTTGAGTGAAAATCGCGAGGGCTCACCTGGGCATGACTATGCGCCTGATCAGGCGTTGGCGACTGATTTCATCTCCCGTGGTGTGGTAGATCTACAAGAAGCGGAAGAACTGTTCTACCACTTCGACCAGGTACTCAATCGTTACCTTTGGGATGGCGCATTGTTGGCACATAAGGATTTGACTGCCGCAAGAAAGTCTTCTTCCATGCTGTCTGCGGCTATTCTAGCCGTGACAGCGCTTCACTTGCCTTCCAAGGAACGTACATTTGATACGTGCTATACTGAGTTTGCGAAACTAGCATCGGAGTCGATGCTGGGACATCACCACACCCTGGATGATATTCGCGCTCTATGTATCGGGGCATTTTGGCTGGCAGATGTTAGTTGGAAACTCTCTGGCTATGCGGTGCGAATTGCCACAGAGCGCAACTTGCATCAATTCTATCGCAAGGCTATCCAGGGTTCTCCAGAGCACAAAGAACAAGCTCGTCTTTGGTATCTACTATACGTAAGTTGCACCATGACTCTTAAATATCGCCCGAGAAACTAACAGGCCATAGACGCTCGAGCATCATTTCTCTATCGCATATGGCCGGCCACCAATCATCCATGAGGATGCCAGTATCACTCAACATAATAACTTCACACAGTCAGCATCAGTATCACAAGGAGACCTTCGACTGCACAGCCAAGTTGATCTGTTTATCATTCTTACCCGTATTTATTTTTCATTTGGCCCTGACGTTGATCTCGAAGTACCTGAAAGTGAATTCCCCAAGATCGACCAGTTTGACGTAGACTTGAGCGATTGGAAATCAGCATGGCTGCCCCGTCTTGGTAAGCATATTGTATCCTATACCCAAGTGTTTCCAAGTGTTGTTGTTAACTCATTCATTAGCTGGGAGTCGACATGTTGGTGCATATCCTTACAAAGCTGTCTACATGCACTACCATTTTTCTCGGCTGCAATTGAACTCGGTTGCTTTGCGTACCTACCACTCTTCGACCTCTTCAAAAGTCATGTCACCGGAGCGCAGAAAGCGCGCCAATATCGCCATCGAGTCGGCAATCGCTACCCTCAAGGTTGTCCTGGACGAGCGGGATATCCAGCGGGCTTTAGTTGGTATTCCGCTGTATCTCCACAGCATGATCACTTTCGCCGCCGTGTTCCTATTAAAGATCGCGGCCAAGGCGTGTTCTAATGGCCCAAACTCAGGAGGACAGAGCCAAAACAACTCAATTGCCTCAGCAGGCTTGCTAGTAGATATCGGTTATGTGCAGGTCCTAGTTGGAAGGATTATCGAACTGATGGTCTCCTGCAGCCAGCGGGCTAGCGAGCGTCACCTGAGCCACCATATTGCGCGTGGGCTTCGGAAGATGCTCACTGGACTGGAAGAGTGGGAGAAGCGCAATGGTGGCCATAAGTCTCTGGGACCGACCCCGCAGGAAACACCGTCGCTCTTTAAGCCGGTCATTATCCCAGGAGCTCAAATCTTGGGTGAACGCGATACAATATTGAATCACCCCCCACCGCTCTTGGGAGTCGCGCCCTTGTCTGCCGAGCGCGGTAACGTATTCGAGCCTGTGGTCACGAGCAAGCCCGAGTCCGGCCTGTCTGAAGGGTCAATAGATCCGATGATGGCAGATCTTTGGGGATTCGATGAAGACTACTTCCCTACCGGAGTTTTCGATTTCCTTCAGAGCCAGATGCCGGCGTAGGGTATACTCTCCAACCTGTTCTACTAACTCATTCTTGTACATAATACTATACCGGCAGATGAACATAGCCATTAGATGAATTAGATCACATTGAGTGTGTATCCACCTCTTCATACAACATTGCGGATAAACCTATCCAATAGGCATAGATTGCAATGCCGAGCCCGAGCCCGAGTCCACTTAACCAAAACGACCGAATAACACCGAGTTGATACACAAGCCCTGACCGTTTTCTCCGTAGCTCGGAGGCACTGTCGAATCATAAACTGACATTAAGTAGGACGCTTTTATAAATTCGGCGTGAATTTAGTCCATTCCAATGTCGAAGCTATACATTAACATCATTCCCATACTCGGTGATTTGTGGCCCACTGGTTGCCGAGGTTCGCCGCCACTAGTGCATATTTGATGGAAGCTCCCCCGCAACAACTTTCTTGATATCACACGCAACCATCCACTCCCTTGTCAATTGATTGCCCTTTGTCAGGAGTTTTCTTTTTTCTTCTTCTGACAAAATGTTGAATCGCTCGCTTTTGCGTGTAGCAGCACGCTCTCTACAGGCTGGTCGCCCCACCGCTAGCCGTCGCTATGCATCTTCGTCCGCCGTGTTCAATTGGGAGGATCCCCTTGCTGCAGCGGAGCTGTTCACAGAAGAGGAGCTGGCAATTCAGGATACGGCACGACAATACTGCCAGGAAAAATTAATGCCACGGGTTCTCGGTTCGTTCATTTGGCAACCTCAACTCCTGCTATGGGACGATCTGACACTACTTTCCGACAGAGGCCTACCGCAACGAAGACTATGACCGCCGAATCCTCGAAGAGATGGGTGAACTCGGCCTGCTAGGTGCCTCAATTGAGGGCTATGGCTGCGCCGGTGTGAGCACCGTCGCCTCCGGCCTGATCACCAAAGAAGTGGAACGAGTTGACAGTGGATACCGGTCGGGCATGTCGGTGCAGAGCTCTCTTGCCATGACAGGTATCTATGAATTTGGCACAGAGGAAATGAAGGAGCGGTTTCTACCCGGACTGGCATCTGGCAAGGTTTCTGGCTGCTTTGGGCTGACGGAGCCCAATCATGGCTCCGATCCCGGATCCATGGAGACCGTTGCGCGCGAGCACCCTACCCAGAAGGGCGTGTACCTTTTGACCGGTAGCAAGACCTGGATCACTAACTCGCCCATTGCGGACCTGGCGCTCGTGTGGGCTAAGCTCGAGTCTACCGGCAAGATTCGCGGGTTCGTGGTTGAGCGATCTAAGTGCCCACCCGGTACTTATGAGACTCCCGCTATCAAGAATAAGACTGCGCTGCGCGCATCCATCACGGGCATGATCCATATGGATAATTGCCCCGTCGGTGTGGAGAATATGCTGCCCGATGTTGAGGGTCTCACGGGTCCGTTTACATGCCTGAACAGCGCGCGTCTGGGAATCGCCTTTGGTAGCATGGGTGCATTGGAAGACTGCATTACCCGTGCACGTGATTACAGTCTTGAGCGCAAGCAGTTCAAGGGTAACCCTCTGGCCAAGTATCAGCTTGTTCAGAAGAAGCTGGCTGATGCGGCGACGGATGCTGCTTACGGTACGCTGGCGGCTGTGCAGGTGGCTCGTCTTAAGGACGCTGGTAAAGCCACCCCAGAGATGATCTCGATGATCAAGCGTCAGAACTGTGATCGTGCGCTACAGAATTCCCGAATGTATGTTTTTTTCTCGCTTGCTTCTGAAACCGGGGTCTATATACTAACATACTACAGTCTGCAAGAGGTATTTGGCGGTAACGCTGCCAGCGACGAGTACCACATTGGACGTCATGTGGCCAACCTGTTTGTAGTGCAAACTTATGAGGGTCAAAGTGATATTCATGGTAAGTGCCCAACTATTTTTGACTTGGGTTTGCGAGACTAATTGTTTTTTTTTTTTTTTCAAACACAGCTTTGATTCTGGGTCGGGCTATTACGGGCAAGCAGGCCTTCGTCTAAATGGCTGTATAAATAAGAATGTAAATTGGTCAAGCTCTATATATATGAGAGATCATTAAGTGATATAAACATCCTAATGTGCACCTTCCTTTTCGAGACGGCGGGCGCCTCACCCGCACGTGACATCATCGAGGGGCAGTTTCTATTACCAAGGTAATGTATTCTTGAATACCAAGGAATCGGAAGAACCAGACTATCATATAGGGAATCTATCAGGATCTTATAAGCGAGTATCAAAAGAATATGAATGAAATAGAAAGAAAAAATATATTATGAATCAGGAATTAGCCACTTGCCACTTTAATACAAGGAGCAAAAACAAAAAAAACCAGCCCAAAACCAGCCCTACGAAGGTCCTTGTAACCTGATCAATATTACCCGGCCAATTCTCGATGTGTCATATCGTGGCGTGTATTGGTAATACCGAACCCAGCCCACCCGCACCACTTTTCCCCTCTTTTATTCTTTCTCATTCTCATTCTTCTTTTCCACACAAAGACGTAACCGTACGTGGAACAAGGTCCGCTCCCCTCATTATCCCGCTGACCCCCTCTAGCCTTCTCTCTCTCCCCATATCACCTCTCAACCGTCGACATGGCTCTCAAGCGCATTAACAAGGAACTCACTGATCTCGGACGGTAAGCATCCTTTGGAGCGAGAACTGTCGAGAATAAAGACTAACTGGTATCACAGGGATCCCCCCTCCTCTTGCTCCGCCGGACCCATTGGAGATGATCTGGTATGATCCCCCTTCCTTCGCTTATTCGCATTATTTGCCTGGTCGCCGCCGCCCTGAATAAATCAAGTCTTATCGTGTGGCGGGGCTCAAAGTGCCTTGCAGATCACTTCGAAGTGATGGAATATATATATTTAATGGATAACTGATATGTGCTCTCTTTCGCTTTACAGTTCCACTGGCAAGCAACTATTATGGGTCCTGTAAGTTGGAAATCCTTCTATCAACTGTCAAATGCCTTGTTAAACACGGTCGGAGGGGAACGGGGCTGAATGGCCACTCACCGCTGGTGGAACATGGTTGACCTCAAAATACATGCATGCTAATACTATTCTTCATTAGGGTGACTCACCTTACTCCGGAGGTGTTTTCTTCCTCAACATCAACTTCCCTACCGACTACCCGTTCAAGCCCCCGAAGGTCAACTTCACCACCCGCATTTACCACCCCAACATCAACTCGAACGGCAGCATCTGTCTCGACATTCTGCGTGATCAGTGGAGCCCTGCTCTGACAATTTCGAAAGGTTTGACGCCTATTACCCATATTCCTGCGAGGGAACAACCTGTACTAATTTCCACTTAGTGCTGCTTTCGATCTGCTCAATGCTCACAGACCCCAACCCCGATGACCCGCTTGTGCCTGAGATCGCCCATGTCTACAAGACGGACCGCCCACGGTACGAGGCGACTGCCCGCGAATGGACTCGGAAGTACGCTATTTGATTGGCATTTTCTCAACCAACCTGCCCAATACCAATGACCCCCTTTCCCATTCTGCGCGACTTCTCAGTCTAATGTCTGTCGCCTCTGCATCATCTCTTCTTGTCTCCGTTAGATTCAGATCCGCGAAGCCTGGCGTACCGTGGTAGTAGAACCTTGCTGTGTTCCAATTCTTGAAGGCCCTCTTTTTAGGTCTATTTTTCATCTTTCATTTTCTAAACCATGTTGTGTCATTCATGTGTGCTAGTTTCTGGGACATCATGCCCAACGATCCTTATGACCAATTCTCATGCATTCATGGCATTTTGTTCTCCAAGGGGGATGTTCCTTTTTCCAGGTTCCTTTCTTTTGTGAGACAACCAAAAAACGTTCCAAAAAAGAAAGCTGAAAACCATGTTTTGGTGCTGAAACCCGAGACATGTGGCCACTTCGCTCAAGCTGTCCCTTCTGGAAATCTGTTGCTTGAGACGTGTATAGGCTTGCGGTGGATGCGAATCGAATCAGACAAGAAAGTCGATATGGAAACGATGGAATCAGGCCTTAGTGGCGTGTACCGGGAAAGAGGAATTTTACGAGGTTTATTTCTTTTCTTGTCATCAGATAGCACAATCCAGGCAGACTCGTCTTCTTGAAATGTGTTTTGTTGTAGACGGCAGCTTTCGAGCTGCCAGTAATCTCAATATCAACATTGAGCAAAAATCTACCGCTTATCATTCAACTGTAAGCCCCTGCAGATCTCCAGTCATAGCGATATAGTCAAGATTCGTAACGCAGTCTTGACAAGGCCATGCAATTCCAGGTTCAGTCAAGGAGTGTACACTAGATTCGTACACGAAGTTGAAAGAGATGACGGTATCTTTGGCAGATGACGCATGCGCTATTGGCAGAGACTTGGATTATGACGACTATTTGTAGGATATATGGTCTAGTGATTCAAATGTGGAGATGTAGTTTCAGCCACGTGCCCTGCCAAAACGAGGTAGTCAGGCGCACCAGCATGGATATCATAAATCACTAGGCTTTGCATTCTTTGCATTCTATCCATTTTATGCCATTTTCAATTTCGTTTCGCTGCTACATGCATGCTTGATGGTGCCTGACAGAAACAAGTATTTTCAAACAACTCGGTTATGTTTTTTGTTGTTACATGTCAAACAGGTTTGACCCAAGTTCACACAATTGCAATATCTCGAATGCGAGCATCTAAGATACATAGTAACTTGCCTGGCAAACCACTTCACTTCCTTTGTGCAGCATGTGAGAAAGAGCCCAAATGATGGCCTCCATCCAGCCTTGGAATATGTAACGTTATGTAGCATTACAGACGACCCTCTCTTTTCACGCTGGACATTCGCAGAAACAACCTGGGCCCCTTTCCACTCCGAGATAGCATATCAATCATCCAATACAACTCCCACGCCTTCAACTCCGCTTCAAGCTCATTCCAGGCAATCGACGAGTACCACGTCTTGGGTACATAATAAGCAACAGTGCGACATTTAGCCGCAATGATTCTCTCTGCCCCCGTAATGAGGGACTTAGAGTCGCGGAATTGATGGTTCACACTTCCTTTTTCGACCCATTGAATGCATTCCAACTCCCAGCCGATAAACGCATCCGCCAGGATATTGGCAAGCTCAATTGCGTATTCGGTGGGAAGAACAAGGGTCCACCGGTTTAGTGGCTTGTTCGTAAGGACGCACCCAATGACGACAGCAAATGCTAATCGGCTGGGGGCGGTTGGGTCTCTGGCAACTGAGCGGAGGATGTTGAGCTTTCTGTCGCCGAATTTCCGAGAAATGTAACCTCGTACACGGTACTGGGTTGTCATGGATGCGAAATTTAGACCTCCGATGTTGTTGAGGGGTGTGATGACATCTCCGTCTGTTCCACAGATCTCATTGCGATCGAATGTGAATATGTTGTCCATGATTTTGCACCAGATCTCGGGTGGGAGTGACTCTAGAGGAGACATGGCCGGTTGTTTTGGTTAGAATGTGGCTCGAGCCGTATGACGGTAAGATATCTAGATGTACATACTCGGGTTTTGTATGTGGGCCGGGTTTGCAGAGTGATCTTCAATTTCCGTCTTGTCATGGTGATGGATTGGTCTGAGTTGATGAAACTGGTACAGTTCGTTTTTTGACCCGAAATATAGAGTGGTGGCGATGGTGATGATGAGGACGACAGGATTGATTCTCAAGAAAGGTTGAGCAAAAGGTGACTTGGCATAATGAGCACTATCAGGTCGTGTCGAGAGAAAGGGAATCAAGAGAAGGTGGAGAGGAAGAGGAAGGAGATAATTCAATTTGTTTCAAGTTTGAGGACATGAGGGATCTCATGGTTTAAGCAGCCATGAAAATCCATGGATTTTTATAGGACTACCTAAGTGCTCAAACACTCTCGTCCTAGTATATCCTAGCATAACCACCCATCTTCTCTCTAATTATTCCTATTTCGACAAGGATTTTCTTTGCATTCTTTGAATGGGCAGGATAAGTGCGATCTTGTATGTCATAGCCGCCATTCTTCTCCGCATCTTATATTGAAGTAAATACCGGTGAAGCTATTGCCCCACTACCGTCTTAGCCCTTTAAGAGTCAAAATCAAGAGCCACAATTTGAAATTATTTTGAAATATTGAAGGGATATCGAAGTTAATGCCAGGCCGGCCATGTTGTGGGCATTTATCAGCCCTACACCGAGACTAGTTCTAGAGACGAATATACACTGTATAATGATAAGGTCGGAGATTAGGAAATATCAAGAGACTAGAATACAAACATTCAATGTTGTATCATGCTCACTAGGTAGGCTGGAATCTATGGCATTTAATATAGTTTTAGGGGGGGGATGGGCTACACGTTCATTTACACGATCTCCTATTCCAACACAGATTCTTACGGCTGACTAGCATAAACCTGAACTACAATGATACCTTCTGAAATTCCTATATTTGCAAGTTGAGCTAGAGAAAGAATGCTGAAACGTCAGAATCGCTAGCTGTAATCACTGTTCAACTCTACAAGGGGCACCTGGGCCTATGTTTCGTAACCGGTAAGCAGTTTTCAAAGTCTCCATCAATTTCAGTGTAGTGCGATGGTCCGGTTCATATATTCGCTCACTAATCTCAACTGCTTCAAGCTCTTGTTTGCAGTGATTCTCACGTCTATCAGCTTCCGAATCGAGTATAATGTCTTTTCATGATCCGTGCCGAATACTTTCCGACTGATCTCGATAGTCCGAGTTATTCACGTCTCGGCCTGTTGGACTCGACCATTTTCTGGGTGCTGCTGATTCATTCAAACATAATGTCAACTGGCATTACCTTTTTTGATCTCCAGACCATTTCAAACATCTGTCTTTAACTTCAAAAGCTTTGTTATCATCAAACAGTGACCCTGTTCGATGGGAGAAACCGATTGAACTCTCATCAAATCGCGTGTGATGGGACTCTTCACCCCGTGCACTTGCATGCTGACCGAAAGAGCAGGAGTAAGAAGTTGAACAGCTTCTTGCGATCAATTCAGCCGCAGCAGAACGTGACCTAGAGTCTTTTTCCAAGCGAGAATATCGAATTCCCAATTCTTTCTCTTTTGCTTATGACTGTAAGATAGAAATTGGAACATTTACTGCTTTCTTGATTGAATTGTTGACCCCAAACTCGTGAGTTCTCAAAACAGATGACACAGGCTGAATGAACAATTATGACTAAAATAACGCCCCCGTAAGGATAGAGACCTTCAGGGTATTCCAATCTCCGGTGCATTCAACCTGATTCTTCGAAAAACTAAGATCAAGTACAAAAAACATACAACAGCATGTCTAAGGTTATGGTCACCTAGCGCCCACGATTCGGGCGTGGGCGGCTCGCCGCTCTATTCAGCCCTCTTCAGGGAAATCCGGCGGATCTTCACCCACCTGAATATTCTTCACCTGAATATTCAGCCCGGACAGCAAAAGTAACATTTTCCCACTCTGACTGGAAAAGCCATAGGTGCTCGATTTTTTTCTTCCTCTTTCATCTCTCTAGCCTTCCTTCTCACGAAAGTCACGATGCGTACTCAGCATGACCCAACGTTGAGTTATGTGGGTAATGTTGTAGATTTTGGGGAGCATAGTAACAATGAAATCCAGCGGGCGGTGCTTCCACGAACAGAATCTGGTTATAGTGACAAATTGCTCCTTTTCGATAAGTAAGTCACGGCCCTGAGAGCAGAGAAGCAAGTGGCTAAATTGTGCTCCTAGATTTGTCAAGTTACACCCACAGGCCGTCATCCCTCCGGACATCAGAACATGTAGGGCTTTCCTTGAGTGGATTGCTAAGGGCATGAACGGTCGGATCGAAGAAAGGCCCACTGTCGAGACCATCAAAGGCTTTATTAGGCAATTCGCAACTGGAATGAAGAGAGAAAGAAACTTTAACTTCCCAGAAGCCAGTAGGACTACTATCAATGAGGTCTGTATCACTGCATTTTCAAGAACATCAGGGCTAATAATATGTAGTACATCTTGGGAGAACTAAAAGCAAAGATCCCTCTCTCGACCGCGCAAATGAACAAAGATGGTGGTGTGTCTCCGAATGATTTGACTATCTTGATGACTCAATTGTGGTGTCGCGACCACCATGAGTATCGTGGAAATCCCAACGACCGGGCCAGGATTCAACTAAGCGCCGCAATTCTTCTATATTGCTTTACATCTGCACGCACAGGGGAGGTCCACGAATCAACCGCTCGGAGAAAGAAGGCCCAAGATATCGGGGTGGATAGCGAGGATGCCGAATTAGAAGCCCGCGTGCTGGCTGCCTGTTATAAGGTGTGTTCGGGAAAGAAATCGGGTTAATACTTGAAGCTGACTGCATCAGCATTTTGAACTCACCGTTGAGACTGTGGATGGTATGATAATGCTTGTTCTCACCTACCAAAGAGAATTTGTCAAAGGATATTGGCGAAATGGGCAATTCCCAAGCACGCATTCTATGAAGTGTACGCCGAGGATGTGCCGATATTCCTCAATGTTTTGACATTCTTTTTACCAATGGCAAGCGCAGACAAAGCTTTTAGGAATTACAGTTCAGTGAGCGAGATCCTAGATGCTGTGGAAATGTATGAGCGAGTCGGTCCTTTGGAGGACAAAATTCTTGAGGTGATTCATGTCCGAGAAGAGATGAGAGATATGCCGGTCTTTCGCCAATATCTGGAGCATAACGTGGATCATTTCAAAGGCCATGCCAGGGGAGCGGACGCCTTCGGAAAGGCCTTAGTCCACCTTGGTCATAGAAGTGGCTACACGCTGAATATCACTGTTCGGGCGTGTCGAAGATGGGCTTTACAGGAAGCAGGTACGAATTCGTTTCATTTATACATTCACGAAATACCTGATGATAAAATAGACAAGACCCATTCTGAGACTGCAAGAATGAGATTCGCCGGGCAAACCAATCGCGACACATACGGAAAGTCCTACGCGCATCCTCTCAGTGAGGTGGATGGACCAGCAAACTATCTCGGAATTGCCAGCAGACAAGAGCATATTCAGAATCGTCGAGGGATGGGTCTTTACCGCAATTCGTCATTATCACAGCTTCTTCCTGCAAAAGCTGAATATGAGTTTCTCGCCCGAGAAGATATTTGTGATCTTGACCGAATGATGGCAAAGTTGAGTTTGCAACTCTCAGGGGCCACGCCAGAAGAAAAGCACAAGATCCAACTTCAACAGAAGAGGGTATATAACGAGAAACGAGGCCTCTATAATAAAGAGCTCCGAAAGGTTGAAAGGCAATCCGGAAAGCAACATGGAAGTATTTACACTGAAACAATGTTCCACTACAGGAGAAGGGTGATGCCTCATCGAGACTTCTTGGCTAACGCATTACTCGGCAAGGTCAGCCTCCGGAGCTTAGATGGGAGAAGAATACTACAGGCGTTGGAGTCTCTCTGTAGCGAAACGCACACGGTTGCATACCGCGATAGCCTCAGCCCTTTAGACAAAGCCTGTCTCTGTGGAAAGTCGATCAAAGAGTAGTGCCTCCGTGCGAATAGTTTACCTCCTATTACTAACTTAAACTAGATTCAAAGATCACCGAAAATGGCTACACCTCTATCGTTGCTACTCAAGACGCTACAAATCCACCCATGGATTTGCACAAATGTGCTTCGAATGCGATCTATGGTTTACGAATGAATCAGATTGGGAGAATCATTGCCAAGAGCATCTTGAAAATCCGGGTGAATTGCTCCGTTGTGATCCCCTTACCTTTCGGAATGCACCCATAAAGCCAGGGCTATGCCCATTTTGCCTGGGTGCTACGGGAGAGAAACCGTCAAAGAGAATGTCTCAATTCGTGCTCTCGGCACCTCAGTGGCACTCCCATATTGAAGATCATTTAAAAAACATCGAAAGTGACTTCGACTGCAAGCATCCAGCCTGCTCCATATCCTTTGAAAGCCTGGAGGAGCTTACTTACCATCTCGTTGACATCCATTGTTGGCGCCCTAGGCGGCAATCGCCCAAGAAGCGAAAGTGGGCAGATATTGAAATTTAAGGGAGTGGTTTTATTGGGGTTGCCTCACAATGCCTGTAGCCTCACCATGTCTGTAGCCTCACGTGATATCTACACCGACATTTCCGAGGGCCTCTTCCTCCTACAACTGCCTCACGAGAGTCATTTGATGGCCTCTGCGGGTAGCTCGTAGCTCGTCATCTCTCAGGCAGTCAAGTGTCAATTTTGTCCCTCCCACCTTCCCTCTGTATATAGAATCCACTACAATACAGACACATTGCCTCCCTTCAAGGGAGCGCGGACGGGGCCTATCTGACGCCACGGTC
This sequence comes from Penicillium odoratum, assembly GCF_028828045.1. Taxonomy (NCBI): domain Eukaryota; kingdom Fungi; phylum Ascomycota; class Eurotiomycetes; order Eurotiales; family Aspergillaceae; genus Penicillium; species Penicillium odoratum. Next base: position 1,731,466 of record NW_026643144.1, on the reverse strand, counting down.
TACGACCGCAGCGACAGGTAACCCGTTGCGGCCAAACTAAACTCTTCTTGCTCCTCTTGACTGTGTGAGGTCACCAATAAAGGTGTATTTAGCGGATCATAAACTCAATTATGGAATTATTATATCTTGGAGCTTATTTCTCTTCCCTTCATTATAATGACATTTGTGAGCGATTTACAATCTCGTAACATGCGAATTTGGAGCATCTGAAGTCTGCCTGCCATGATCTTTCCACTAGGGTGAACGTCGTTCCAACTGCTCTGATGCCATTGATATATCATTGTCACTAGAGCCTCTAGCGCGATCGTTTTCAGTTTTAAGATCTGGGATATACATCTCTATATCTTCGACGTTCGTGGGGTGTAAAATTCGCGCAAAGCTTCTTTGAAAGTCGTTGGTTGGTGGGAGTGGTAAATCGAGAAGATGCACTATGTCCTTCATCTGGTGAGGGACTGTTGCAAAAACGCCATTGACAATCGATTTGTGGGCAGATACTGAGAGAAATATATCACTCAGCCATTTCCAAGAAGAGGGGTGTATATGACTTACCCGCTATCAAAGCTTTTCCTTCAGTCGCCCAAAAGTTGACAGGTATTGCTTCCTTGACATGGATGGGTGAGAAGACTTTGAAAATTCTACCATGGCTGCTATTCCAGGCTTCATCCATCTTCCTGCAATCTGGCTTTGAAGGTACATGCAGCGCGAAACAAAGTTTCTGATCTTCTTAGCTCGCACCAGGCTATAGGATACTGAGTACGTACATAAGATCCGTTGTCTTTCTTAAGGAGTTCATCCATCCAGTCATAGATCCAGTCGAGATTTGCTATTTTTATAAACTTTCATACAACAGAGTAAGGTGTAGTTAGTTACTTACATTCGTCTTCGATCTCCCAAACGATAAAAATGTCCCGGCGAGTCCGATTTTGCTGATTGCTCTCGACTGCTAGCCTAATATATGAAAGAACTGGCATAATTCCAATACCAGTGGCAATCAAAAGGACTCGACTATAACTCTCAAGCTTTCTTAGGGAACCATAAGGTCCATCAATCCATGTTAGAAAATTGTCTTTCCGATGGTCCATTAACCTTTGAGTAAAGCCGTTGCTTTTGCGGGCAAAGAGTGTGATACTAGTAGCATTGCCGTTCTTGTCGTTATCCCACCAACATATTGGCGAGAAATATGTTTCAAGGGTTGAGCGGAGCCCCACACCAGGCATCCAAATATAGACAATTATTCCAGCTTCAACGCGGAATGGTCGGTTGAGGGGAATGACAATTCGGAGAGTATTGGCTTTTTTCATCCGAATAATCTCTGCGTGACATGCAATCTTCGGGTATTTGCAATTTCGGAAAACAAGTAGTATCAACCGGATCATGGATAGGAGAGAAATCGATAAACAGGAAACTAGAAAGCAGAGTTTTAAGAAATCCTGTGACTGTTGTAAGTGGCACAAAGCCGTGATACCGACTAGAAAGGCAGAAATTCCGTGAAATTTGGACATCAGCTTTCTTGCAAACATTTGGAGGATTATCGTTGCCAATGACAGGAAGATCCCAATAATTGCCTTAGTGATAAATTTCAGCTAAGGCAGAATGTGCACTGCTATAAATGCTTACCAAAAGTCCGTACAGTTGCAAATTTCGACTTGGATGCCACCCTACTTGATGTATTGCAATTGACACATGTAGTGCTCCCTGAAAGAATGACATGACGCCGAGTGTGCCATGTATTTGTATGAATGTTTGAACTGGAATTCCAAGAAGATCAGCTGGAAATTGGAGTCGATCGCTCATGAAAAGAGGAGCCAAGTTGATGATAGACATGTACCCAGATCGAATCCTGACATCAGCCAGATCATGTGTCCGTATGAAAGTGGTGGCTATATTCCCCGACCAATAGATGATTTGCAGCAGAAACCATGCCCTTGACTTCTTCAGAACAAGCGGATATACAGCATACTTCAATGTGAGGAACACTGTTTGCCGTGCTGGAACAGATAACCATCTTCTCAGAAGCCTGAGTGCCATTCGGATATTCGTAAGCAACAGGAATAGGATATAGCCCACCCATGATGATAGCATACAAAGTCGAGGGGTCATTAAGACTCATCTTGCCGAAATAACGATGAATATCTGTCTAGGCCTGGAAAATTCACAATTATTCCCCTGTAGATCTGAAGATATTCTTATACTATGGTATCTATGGTCTAGACTAAAAATAACATAGACTAGTAATCAACGATGGTAAAAATTGGGGATTCGTGGGCGTTACGACAATAACTGATGCATATATAGATTTTCTATTTATATCGAGAGAGCATAAGGGCACGTAAGCGCCCTTCGTCCTCTAGAAGCTCATGTCAGTCATGGTAGACGCGCTAGGCTTACGGCTGAGTATTGTTCTACTGATTGCTATTTTTGGATGTTGGAAAGTATATAATGTACACAACTACCACCGAGCTTTGATTTTTGATTGTGCCAGTCTCTCAATTTACGATTATACTCTCATCTATGGAAGCAAGTGTGGATCGTTCCGGTGAAAGCCGACGTCGAAAGACTTGCTTTCGAAAAATCCGCCAGCTTTGCTCTCTCTGCCGTATGAGAGCGATGGTCATACTGATCGACAAATCCGATCGTCATTGGATATTCAAAACACATAATGACATTCCAGCATTGGATCAGGTGTGGATTAAATATAGCTGAGATACTTGTGCCTCGCTTTATTAATGACAATAGTAGGCTATACAGCATCCCCAAACTCAAACATACGACGATTTCGAGGCTTTACCTTCTTCGCGCGAACGAGTTTCATCAGCCGCTCAACAATCTCAACGTCAAAGAACCATCCTAGCACCACCAAGCTTTCGCCATGACTGAGAGGATGCTACCGTGGGCGAGCCGCCGACGGACTGCATTATGTACCACTTATTGATGTATTTTTTTTTAATGATTGTTCACTATCATTACTATCATTTCAGTTTAAATTAGATATACAGCTTTTTCCTCTATTCCAGTCGAAACATAATCCGCTATTCTAATAGAATTTTCCCTCTAGACTCGAAGGGGATACTGGTCACCCTGCTTAATCAAATTATTCTTAACTTCGGCAGATAAAGAGTGAACAACGAGCTTTTGCCACTTTCTTCCAAGACAGCAAAGAGTGATAAATTTGATAGCTTCCAAAACTGCAGCACGAAATTGGACGTCTTCGTCACGAGCTAGCTTGGCACTACAAAGAACAGAAGGCACTTAAGAGTATCTTTGGCCATAAAAGACAGTCGTATGGATAATTTTACTGAGCACTGTCCAAGGCAAGTGGCCAATAGAGCGGTAAAATAGCCAATTTCCAGTTGGTAAAGACACTCAATGTACCGCAACGAGTTTCTCAAAGGCCATATGAATCAGAAGGCCACCGTCTGAAGGCTTTCGGGATTTGGAAGATACGCACACGCGAAACTTTGCAGTTACATAAAATATTCTCATTGAATTTATTTATTGAACTCTGTGACTTTCAAGAAATCGCGAATCTGGCGCTCTGTTTCACCTAGACAACGGCCAACTCTTTGAGCCTTTTTAAGGTGAATGATAAAGATTTGTCGTAAGCGACGATTTTGAGTAGCCAACGTTCTTTCTCTGTGTCTGTAACCCTCAATTTCGTTCTCTAGCCTTCCAATAACTTCTAAGGCATCTTGTAATTCCTTTTCGATATCACGGTGGGGCTTTTGTATATCCACCACAGTAGGGAATTGTGCTTCATGGCGGACTGCTTGAATGTCTCCACATTTTATACTACTCGATAATTGAATATACATGTTTGTTGACATCTCGCTGAGTTGTTTATCGAACAGATGGCTGGTTGCGGGACTAAAGTTCCATTGATACTCGTCTTTCTCGGATGGGTGAAGACGAACGTCTGACGGTCGCAGGCACAGCCCCAGTCGCCTATCTTTGTCGGAAGTTGTTAGCGTAGTTATCACTTTCTGGTTCATCAGACATACTGATGTGATCCGCAATCATCAAGATATGAATAACTATTGGACATTGTGGCATTCATATAGGCGATCTCGGCATTTCCAAGGTATCCTGCGGTATTGGTTCAAATTCCAGGGTATGCACCTGAGGACGGACCGACATATGTGCACATTGGCCCCTAGCAATCCGCTTCAGTCATTTGGAAAGACCGACCATAGCTACTAACGCCCACCACGATAAGCTTTGGATCCTCGCATTTTGCACGCTGGTGATTGTATCTTCTTGCAAATATTGATTTAAGCTCCTCACGGCGTTCAATAAGGTTATATACCGATTTTTCGCCAATAGTTTCAATCTCATCTTCAGCGCGCTTTGCGAGTAGAATATTTGCCATTTCTCGAAGTTGAGAATGTCTGGGGGGATGACACATTCTTTAGTTATACGTTTCAGAAAACCATAATAGGTTGATACCGTGTCTATCCATTCGTCCTTCAAAAGTAATCATCCAGTATCAGACGAACAGGGCTTTACCGCCCTGGTCTGAGGTTCCTAGATAGCTCTCTCCCATAGATCTTCTTTCCTTCTTTCTCCATGCCTCATCACCATATTATTCCCCACCTGTAGCCTTTTCCTCCTAGTATCCAGAATTCCACATGGTGGTCAATCAAGGAGGCGTTGGCAAAACAAATGAGCCGGCAGTTTTTGTGATGAAATTTGTGTCTGCTGTTTTAGGCTTGTGGAGAGCTCTTTCATACATCCAATCATGTACCTTGTCAAAGTCCCTACATTTGTGAAGGGTATTGAAATCTGGCCAAGCCTCTGCTCTAAACTCGACGAAATTATACGTCATGAGACCGAGGTCAGCAGTGCACATGAGACTCTGTCTGATCATCTCAATGCAATGATCTTTAATTCAAAAGCTTTAAGTCAGCAAATATCACGGAAAGCCAAGCGTTGCAAGATCATGGGTAAAGCTTTTTATGCTAAACGGATGACTCACCAAGATGCATTGGAGTGTGTGTTGCGTTCCAATAGTCCGGATTTTCCTCTCTATAGTAGTCTATATAGAGATACGAACCCTGCCGGAGCATACTCAAACAATGAAGTTGGTAAAAAACTTCAATGCCCCCCATCCATCCACCTCCGAACTCCTTGGGTAGTCTCGCGGCTTCGGTGGCGTTCTTCCCGACTTTCCACACATCGCTTTCGGATACATTTATCGGGCTTACTGTGATATAGTATTAAATAAAGCCATCTATATGTTACCTCCCTGAAAACTTTTGGAGAATGAAGAAAACATACTTTTTGTGAGCCGTTTCCAGGCCAAGTCAAGCTCAGGGCTTGGGTTACCGCGGTAGATCGATGGGAAATCAAGAGAGCCATTGAAATTCTTCGAAACAGAATATTCTCCAACATCCAATAATGCAGGAGCTAGATGGTTTTAGTGATGGATTTTATTCACGTATTCAGTTCTTTGGGTGGAGAATATAGCATTGACTTACACCAAGTGGCCGTTTCCAGTAACCTTTCAGTCCGATTACGCTTCTCAACTCTCCAGGTAACGAACAATAGACTCGTAGATACAGACAAAAGGAGGGCCTGAAGAATCCACCATAGAGCCCCTCTGTTGTGATGTAAGAATTGTCGTTGTCGATGATGCTCTAGAGAGGTGATTGGAAGTTCCTGGGTTGGAACAGGCTCGTATTTGGTAGTGTTCGATGGCATGACTTCAGCTGAGGGGGACAGTATTTCCCAAAAGTATATTTGAGAGACATTAGGAGGAGAGGCTATTTACTGAAAGGAAACTGAAATGTCTTGACTTAAGGAGATTTATCCAGCTCCTGCCATCTCTCTCCGCTAGCTTCCCAGGGTAGTTTTAGAAAAAATTTCCGAAGTATCATTAAAAGATTCTGTATTGCTCTTACGACAGGAAATTTCAATTGCACACTAAGAGCATTAGCGTTGCAACAGGTAAATGAGCTAACTTAGAAATTGTGCGCTACTATAGCTGTGCGCTCGGTTCTTGAGCCTAGAACGAAAGACCCGTGCAGGTGATATGATGGATAACGACTAATTAGCGGCTGGAGAAGCTTGATTGCAACAGCCGACCGCTAGGCGACATCTGAAGGAATATTGCATCATTGACTTGATTGCGAGTGCAGTTGCAAAAATGCACTATCTTCACTCATGCATGAAACGTTGCAATCTCGGCTATACAGCCAGTAGAGCTCTCTGTTTACCTCTTTTGTAAGGGCAGTATATGTAACTTGTCGTGTAGAAACCTAAGATATGGAATAGGAAAGGAATTATCTCTACGCTTCAGGTTCCATAGTAAGAGCTGATAAGCATAGAGCCTAAGTCTAAGTATCCACTTCTGTACTTGGTAAACAACATGTGACATTGAGAACGAGCAAAATAACAATACAAAATAGTGAGAAATAGTAACTAATATTACAGCTGGGAAAGTCTGCGGTATCATGTATGTGGTAATGCCATCAATGTCAGTGATCGTGAGGCAAATAACTTTCCTAGGGGCCTCATTCTTAACCCGAAGAGGCTCTCTGTAGAAGCCCAAGTCGAGCATTGAGATGTAAGTAGATGAGAATCTTGAGAGTTCTATTGTAGACATATTTTAGGGGAAATTAGAAAAGACGCATATTTTTCCTAACGAGGGCGTGCACTACTATAGAGTACTAATAGTAGTTAATGGTTTCCTATAAATAGATACAGGTCTTGTATATCGCCAAAAGCGAGGGTTAGGGTATGAATCCACCACCACGACTGTACTTACTCAATTTCATGAGATTACCAGCCATTAGCAGCGGAAAGAAATTGGGGCATATCTGGAGATCTTTAGTATTTGATATTTGAAATGGGATGTTATTGACTTGACAAATTACATGAGTACGCCCGTAGCATGAGTCTAGTATCTGAAATTTTACGGATTTCTGTGATTATTACGGAGTATTAGCTGCATATCTAGAGATAACGGAAGAGAATACAGCTCGCCCGCCCCTTCGGAGACTGCAGCTCCCCCGCCCCCTCGGCCCCCGACGGTCGCCCCGATGTGGAGTAAAGTGGAGTAAAGTAAAGAAAGGTAGCGAAAGGGCTATCTATAGTTTTAAATCTACAAAAGTCCCCTAAGCCAGAGGGCACCGCTTTCCAGTTGAATTCAGAAGTCCGGTATGCTTGCCATCTAACAGGGGGCCGGCTGGCTTAGTCTATTGTGGCTTATAAAAATTACGTATACAATCGCCAGAACATCTACCCTCCACCCCCTTCCTTTACTTTAAAAATACCTTCCAGCACAAAAATCGTAATACGGCGCTAAAATAATGTAACAAGGTATGCTTGTATATATAGCGTGGGGTAACTCTTGTGATTAGTGCTGTCGGGATGGTCTTGATGGAGACCTTCAATGCATGACTGCCACGTATGTATATGACTCTAAGCTTTGGTTCGGGGGGAGGGGGATGATCAATATTTGTTCAACACCAGTCTTATGTACGTGGTATCAAAATTGTCAGGATTGAGGATTGAGAACTCGCGTAAAATCTTCTTAGAAGCGTAACGTGTTCAATAACAGGCCCCACATAATATTGCAACGATTATGTGGGGCCTGTTAGAGGTGGAATGGTTTGATAACGTATCATCGCTGTAAGATAGATATATTTCAAGATAAATCCATTAGCTTAGAGCCTGTTGGGCTTGGGGGATTTTGTGGATAAAAGTCGTCAACGGTATTATGCTAATATGAGACAATTGATTGCGACCCTACACTGTAACGCTCGGCTAGTTGTAGTTTGTGTATATCTAAGTTTTGAGAAATACAGTCCACTACTACTTAGTCTAGTAAGTTGGATCTAGGATTGGAGGAAGTTTAAAGGGGCAAACATTCTTTTAGACATTAAAGCGGGGAACACCACAAGGCTGTGTTTTCTAGGATACACGGGTCGAATCAGTTACAACGAACAAACCAACACCAACGTGCTTGGTGTAGTAACGAGGGACTACCCCTAAGGGGGTGTGTTGGAGGTGTGCAGAAGGGTGGTATTCTAAAGCTGTAAAGACAGGTATCCGTATACGTACACAACGAAGCCAAATGACACAAGGGAAAACACAATCCGAAGAACACATGATGCACAGAACCAATATTTAGCCATAATCAAGGTCAGGGTAAGAGGAGTCGTCCTTCTTCGCGTCTCGAGAAGATCTAGTCATATTTTGATTACACAAAAAAACAAGCAATTGAATATTCCCTCAGTCAACAAGCTCCCTCGCACAAGCCATGTCATACATTCAGAAAACATGTTCACGGGAAAGCAGCAATGAATTCTGTCGTGATATGGAGATACAAGACGACGGAATCCATACGAAGGATGAGAATTGCGGTCTTTTGCATGAGGATGATCCTCACCTTTCCCTAGCAAAGGAAAGCACCCCGCATCCAACATTACGACCACTTCTCATTCATGGTCTGCTCGTCACATTTTACACACTTTTATTCTTATTCTTCTTTTGGTTCTCGCATCACAAACCTGTCGAGCGATTGTTCAGGTCAAACCCTGTATCTGTTGTTGCATTGGACGATCTGAATATCAGTTACGTTCCCCAGATCTTCAATAGACTCGCCGGCAAAGGCAATCACACGACAAGCTTGGCCGGACCACCCACTCCAGAGCGCGATGCAGCATGGAGAGAATTCTCTCTCCCAATGAATATAAGGGTCCAGAAAGACGAGCTGGACAGGAGCAATATGGAAAGCGTTGCTTTGCCGAACGGAGGTTTCATGGGTCGCCTGGGGTTTTATCATGATATTCACTGTTTGGCATTATTGCGTCAATGGAATTACAGAGAGCATTATTACGGTGATATAGACAACTCTCAGAAACGGTTTCTTGAGGAGCATGCGGATCATTGCATTGAGATGTTGAGATTGAGTACCATGTGCCATGGCGATGCCAGTCTGCAGACTTTTAAGTGGCCAAAAGACTTGGATGGTAAAGATATGGAGGAAATTGTACCAGAGTTCGATGCTCAAAGCCCTAGTGTTCATGCATGTGTAGACTGGGAGTCGTTGACTGACAGTTTACGAGGGAGAGAAGTTAGCCGCGATGAGATAAAGCTGCTCCGATGGCCGGGGAACTCATAGCCATGTGGAAATCTATTACAATTCAGAAAGTTTTAGTGAGAAAAAGAGAATGAATTGATTGTGGTTGATCAAGAAGTAACTAAACTGTTCTATTCAGAAGCAGGAAACTAGCTAGGCAGGAATTTCCTTGAACCAAGCTTCTTTTCTTTGATCCTCTGTAGGGTGGTTGTTTGGATGTTCCTCAGCATTATGGCGCAACGCCCATTCCTGTAACTTGCTAAAGTTTCTACAAGTATGCAGATTATCTAAATCCGGCACGGTCCTGTTCCTGGCCTCAATCCAGTCCACAGTAACTAGTGAAATATCCCCATTACACATCAATGTCTGCCGAAGTGAATCAATGCAGTGGTCAAGGTGTTGTCGCCAGTAATCGTAGCTTTCTCCATCGTAGTCATTATAGTAATCTGGATGTGAAGCTTTACGAAGCTTGTTGAGACAGTGCAACTCGTGAAAGATATGCATTCCTGCAAGGTAGTGACCCGATGATTTTTGATATGTTTTCCCGATCACTCCCGCACGTTCTGCATCAGAGGTTGTTAAATCAACTCCAGTGCCACGAATGATATCTCTCCAGGCACTATCAATGTCGGGACTTGGTTCTCTAACGTATTGTTTGCCTTCAATGTTGCGGTAGATCGTCCCATTAGGGTCGATAAGTAGATCGCCGGTAAAACGTACGGTTTCGAGTTCAATAGCTTCGATTGCTGGTTCTGATCCATTGTGAGCAGGAGTTTTCAGTGTGGCTGTCTGACTCGAATACTGACGAAGATCGGTAGAAAACCCAATTTCATAATTGTTTGCCGTGCTCATTCCCCACCGTGTTATCTGCACTGATAACAAGATCGAAAGTATCCAGAGTCCAAGGAGGACCCATTGATATTTTGACCATAAGAATCCGTGTAATAGAAAACTCCTTTCTTTCCTTTCATCATCTCCATTTTCTGGCGACCTCTTTGGGTGGTTGGACAGGTTTGCTTCGATGTCATTCGCAAGTAGCTCACAGGATTCACATGAGAGCCTGCACGAGTCGATACTGGATTTTCTAGGCAAGGAAGACATTTTTGAGAAGAGACAAAGCGCCTTACCAAGTCGAAATTCCCAGCAATAAGGATAGGAAGATCTAAGTAGCTTTTTTTCCTAATCTTTCGTTTTTTTAAATCTCATATAGGTTCCAAAATGACCATCCAACAATTGTAAGCTATCATTTGAGGGGACTCCCCCTGTATTGTATATTGTGTATTAACAAACGTCAGTCTTATCGACACCACTGCAGCCAATGTAGACTACCTCCATCCCTTCGATGGATGGCATGGATGGTATGGTCTTGGCCGATCCACTAAAGCTTGTCTTTGCGTATGGCCCGGGGGACTATGCATGAGATATCCGCCAATCAGCCTTCTTGCTGACTGGATAAGATGATCCAATGAAATGACAAGAGAGTTTCGAATTCCTAATCTTATCCCGATTGGAGTCATTTGGAACACGGATGGCCGACGCGTCTCCGAGACTAGTCCGGTTTAAGGAGGTTAGCGCCGTCCACTAAGGCCAAGATGGCCAAGATGGCCCTCTGAGGGGGCACATGACCACATTTTTCAATCGGTTTTCAGACTGTTTTTCACTGGAATTTCAATGGTCGGCAATTTCTCATTCAAATCCCCAATCATTTGCCATGTTTGTCCTAGTTCTGTTTTACATTTGTGTATAAGAGTAGTACTTTCATTGTAACTAAATAAAATCGCTCAAAGAAGAGAAAAGTATAGTCTCCATAAAAACAGTGTAGAAGACAAGTAACTATGAAGTTCTGCTTTCAGCTAAGAAGTGTTACGGCGCCGGCAGCCTAGTGAAGCTACCATAGGTATCAGAGAGAGCAATTTTAGGACCATGTAGTTTTAGGACTCATTTAATAATAGTCTATTAATGCACTGTAACTTTTTACTGTAATTCTACAATCCCTCAGGATGCAGTTGTTTACAGCTTGTTAGAACCTAGTAAACTTTAGACCAAATCTATCTTGAGAAGAGTTCATGATATAGTTTATTATAGACTCTGGAGAGTATGGCTTCTTTACTAGCTCAATACATGTGCCGTGTGTTTAGTTGCAAACACTACGGTCAATGGAGAGGAGTAGCTTGACTCGTTAGATAGGACTTTTAGATATGCTACATATATCAGGCAGTGAAGCCCTTCCAAAATATACGAGGCACCAGAGTGAACTTCGACAGGAAATTTGATTTCCGCTGTCGTTCAGAATATACTACTCTTACTTTTTCACACACTAAAGCCTTCTAAATACCAATCCGGACAACATGTTTCTTCGAAATGTTTTCCAACTTGCAGCTCTTGCAGCTTTGCTACAAAGTGCCATTGCTGCACCAAGTAAGATTCATTTTTGCATATAATTGTACAAGATGCTCATTGTTCTATAGTTCTCGGCCGCTCCGAGGGCATCTCTGAAATTGACACTCTGGAGGAGTCCAACTATGGCGCGCGCAAGCGTGGCAATGAGGTCTCTGAAATAGACACCCTGGAGGAGTCCAACTATGGCGCGCGCAAGCGTGGCAATGAGGTCTCTGAAATTGACACCCTGGAGGAGTCCAACTATGGCGCGCGCAAGCGTGATGCCCCCTGGTATGCTGATTACGGCGTTGAAAGTAAACATGACCACTGAGGAATTTCATTACTTTCAGGGGAGCTGGAATTTCGCATGGTGGGGTAGAATCGCTGCATAGCAGCAAGGCTATGTTGTCCGTATTTTTATAAGTTTACTTAGTAGGGCTCAGATCAAGCACTATTCAGAGAGACGAATGAATCCCAGGTTACACGCTATTCTTTTCAAAACCATCAAATTTATTTGTTTTATGTCCTTTGCCATGGGAATTTTCCTATCTATAATCTCAGGTAGTGATACTCCATAAAGATCCACAATTTTCGATAACATCTATAAGTCAGTCCGTGTTTTTCCTTATAACTAAAGAAAGAAGTAATTATGGAAGAGATATCTACTAGTATATAACAAATTCACCTAATTTATATCTAAATCCGAGATTTTCTTTATATGTATTAAAAAATACAGCGCGCTAATCATATTATGGTTTGGGTTAAGCGAGGGAGCGGGCGAGCTCACCCAACACGTGGCTTTTTTTACTCCACCCCACTTAACCCGCTTGATTCTCTTTGAATCAATGTAAATAATTATTAGCACTATCATTATCAGATCCATTGTATGCATTTTACTGCCAGATATTACTGATAAAATCTGATACTTCAATGTGAAATTGAAAGGAAAAAGAGGCTCTCTTTGAATATATCCTTAAAAATTACGTTGGAATTTATACATATATTGATGTTTAGCTAACTCGAGTAAAGCCTACAATGGCTTAGAAGCCTGGATTAAATCTATATCACAAAAGTAGAATTGTGATCTTTTCAGACTTTACTTCATTGAGATATACAAAATAAAATATAATTCTGGATTCCTTAGTTGAATTTTCTTGTATTTCAATATGCATGGTTATTAATTCAGAACTCACAGAAACATCATATGTTGATTCGCATGGATTCGCATTTTTCATTAACAAAATTTATGGTGGGAGAGAGCAGACCCTATCAAGAATCCTTTAATCTGAGCCATTTACCCGGGGATGTAGGTACATAGGAAACTACACTATATAGTGTTACATAGCAGAAATACTTTGAGCCGACGGTAATCTAACATAGCTAAGTATGGCCCTAGTCACGCAATAAGGTAACAGGGGGGGGGGGGTTAAAAATCAAAATGAGTCAAAGGCAAAGTGACTCATTTCAAGAAATTAGCATTGAACAGAAAACTACACATAATTTTGGATTACTTCCCACAAACTATTCCAAGACTTTAACTCATTTTTTCTCTTTAAAAAAATTTTGTTTAAAATTTATACGTCATGCCAATCGAAATGAGACGGGCCACACAGGCCGATATTCCCGATATAATTGAAATCATGTCGCACGCACGGTCTGGTGCTATCGACCAAGATGAACGCTTTCCTCCTGATCTAAAAACTGGTCTTTATACCGATTCAACTCGCAAATATGAGGAGGGAAATCTAGAACACCTTTTGAGATCAAATCCTTGCTCAATTATGTGGAAGGCGATCGATACAGATCAAGAAGACCGAACAGTAGCAGCGGCATTCTGGCTATCTCCAGAAAGCTACATTAAACATGATCGTGAATTGGAAAGGCTTCAAGAATATCCCAATTTAAAGCGTCCACCTCTTCCGTCTACTGCTCGAGCCAATGTCTGTCAACTGTTCCAGCAGCAGATAAGTAGTGCCAGGCCACTAATTTGGAAGAATCTTGATGATCACTGGTGTGAGTTTAATTGATATTGCGAGAAGTAAACGTTATTGCAAGATGATTTTCTGATGAATTAGATCTGAGATTGCTGGCTACCCATCCCACGTATCAACGGCAAGGAATTGCAAGAAAGTTGTTCGAATGGGGTATGAACCAGGCTGCCATTGACCAGATTCCGATGTACTTCATATCGACACAACAAGGTCTTCCATTATATCAGCAATATGGAGTGGAAGTTCTTGGACAGAGTAATCATTTTGATGATACTGTCCATTATTACTTTTGTAGAATTCCAGTGAGGACTTGAAGGAGTCTTACTCCTGGAACGTTGAAGACAACTTGCTTTTTACTTTTTAAGTCTTGATTATATTTGTTACGTTCTTTTTTTCTGTGTATTTTGAGATCTCCATGAATTCTTTTTCGTTCTTTACCACCTTCAACCTTTAGATTTTCTTTCAAGAGAAAAAGAAAGAGATATATAAAAAGTTAGTTGGAACTTTCATCTTCCACCCACCAATGATACATCCTGGGAGATAAAGGAAAATAAGGATTGAGGATGCTATGTTGTCGTCGCAGATCATTAGCTCGACGATTAGCTCGACGTGCACGATATGGCAGCATAGCTCTAGAATGCGCACCCGGGTATTTTTCACCAAGTCTTTCTCGATGAAAAGGTTCCGCATGACTCATGAGTATATAGATTGTATTTATTTTCAATGTTAGCTTATGGAGGGAATGTCTGATGACCTGGTTCACAATCAAGCTAAGGTTTCCCTTACCAATAGATTAACACAGGCTCCCAACTAACTTTTGATATATCCTTTGATTTTGTTTTTCCCGTTTGATCTCTACATTAATGTCTTCATCCTGAGAAGACTGTCTGTTGCTCCCTATGCTGCTTCTACAGTCATTATTTTCAGATACCAGGTCATTGACAACACCGGCGAGTATGTCTTTCTTGTCCCAGATTGCTTTCTGCAATCTATGTATATCGTTTAAATGGTAACAGAGGTCGATTTCACTGGCGCAATTTGTACAACATATGGGATGGGTACACGGATATTTGCCTTCCATCTTTCTTATACCCTCTAGTACATGGGCTCTTAAATCATTGCTTGGTTTCCAGTGTCTCACACGTTGGGATGGTAGCAGAGACTCGTTGCCCAGGCACAGAGGACAATACCCTGGTCGAATAAGCGTAACGCAATAGGTGATTATCTCACAACGCTGTGAAGTGATTGAAGAAAGATGTTCTTAACATTAATCCTCCAATCGGTTTCCTGTGATGATATCGGAGCATTCATCACAGTATTTCACTTCTTTTTTTCGTAATTATATGTATTACAGAGTTCGCGGAGTCGGCAATCCTGAATGTGATTGCTTCGTTACGGTCAAGGCAATCTAAGAACATCAGCAGAAGCTCTATCAATATATATGGAATGCTGGCTTACTTTTCAAGGGCAATATTGCAGTCCCCGGCCAGACATACACCGTTCGGTGATTTTTCACCAGGTCGAAAGAAGACATTATAATCTCGCTTGCATAATGCTAGCAGATCTCTAACTACAGAGAGTGTTTCATTGTGAAAGAGGATCTTATCAGAGGTAATCATCTTCGCGAGATGCTGACGTTCAGGAAGAATCATGAAAAGACAACGTGATACATCATTTTGCATAACACTACTTGGAATCGATATCCTCTGGATATGACTTTTCCTTCTAGGTGGATTTGAACTCAGGCCTCTCGGTATTTCTTGAAAGTATCGGTTTCAAGGCGATTTTTGAGAATTTGCACACGTTTTTTTCATAATACTAAGTTCAAATAGATCGTGATCTTCTAATTCCAACTACTGAAACTGCAGCTGAAGCTCTTACAAATCAGTAACATTTTGAAGAGCATGATGCTTTTTGGCTGGCAGACGTCTTGCCTAACCCTTCTCGCGATAATTTTCAACGTCTCGAAGGTACTTAATATGGTCTAGGCGCATTTTTCCGCCAAGGAAGACATACATACTACTCAAAGCTAAAGTATTATCAATATAGCTCTAGCCATAGACATTCGGATCCTTCTGTGTTAGGAGCTGGCCCCTTTCTGCTTCTGTTGCTACCTCTGTAAAATGATGAGCATCTTCATTTTTTCAATCTTGAATGCCACTCACTGTCAATCTTATTTGCAAGGCCTCGACGTAAACTATGGATTGTAATAATCTCAAAGTATCCTGCATTACAAACGATGGTCCTAAACAGAAGGCAAAATATGTAACGGGTCAAGGGATCTTTAGAGGCGCCGCCAGATCTGGTAACCATCCGCATAATTGGTTCTTTTGCTACTGCTGAATTCCACAGTATTAGAATTGGCTTATTGTTCCCAACGTTCTAATTCTTCAAGAGAATCAATATCAAAAAGAGCTCTGTCGGCAAATACTAATGCCAACAAGCCGTGAGTAATTTGCCAGTTAAGCAGGTCAATTTTTGTATAATACCTTATAGCGTAGGTCACGCTTTGCTTTTTTGAAGACATTCGTCTTCACTGATCTCGTCCTCTTCAGTAATCTATCTAACGAGGATTAGAATTGAATCTAAGCAACATGGAGTGAAAGAAGCATACTTTTGGTATTCTTCTAAGGCTCTGTTTTGAAGTTCGATTGTATCATCAGAGTACTTGTTTTCGTTGTGAATACTGTCTTTTTTCCCGGTTTACCCCACGAAAATAGCCATTGGCTTTAGCAAAAGCACTCTTGTCAACTTTTGCCTTGCCTCTTTGCTTGGCCATTGTAGAAATAGTATAAACCCCGCGAGATTAAAAAAGCAGCCGAGATAAAGATTTCGGAGTATCCAAGTAACCCAAAAATAAGGAAATTGGAAATAGCAAGAAAGAAAGATTTGGAAATTCTAATAGCTGCGAGAAGTGGGAGTAGGGGAACCCCCTAGGTTTTGCTTGCTAATCTCTGTAGGTAGCAGTGGAACTACTTACCCCTTCTACCCTCGAATTTCTCTATGCTTGACGTATTTTTGACTCTATTGGTGAGCTGTTAAAGAACTAGTGTGTGGTTTGAGGAGGGATGGGTAAGGTTAGAGTGAGTATAAGCGACCTGGGGTAAGCGAATCACCTTGGATGGGTTAGTTGGTTACCTGACTTGCCCTGGTTACCCTGTTAAAGCGGCAATGTCTAGGTGAGGTAGGAGTGAGCGGCTCGTAGATTTTTGTTCGATATTTTTATATACTGTAGTGGGGAACCTAGTCCCTGTACTTTGATTAGTTCTATATCATCTTATGTTCTTTAGATTGTGGTTTCCCTTAAATCCCTTGGCTTTGTTGTGTACATATAAGGATACCTGTCTTTATAGCTTTAGAATACCACCCTTCTACACACCTTCAAGGCTCTAACACATCCCCTTAGGGGTAGTCCCTCGTTACTACATTAGGCACGTTACTATGGAAGCCGTGCTTAGATCTACTGCCGTGCTTAGATCTACTTAGTGAGTAAAAGCGGCGACTTAGTGAGCACTAATCTGGAAAGGGAAAACAAAATTCAAGTGGAAAAATCCAGCACCTATATAAGTCCTCGTATTGCGCATGAAGGGTCTGAGGGTCCAGTCGGGGAACATTTGCAAGAGCAGGGGGATCAAAAATTGACATGTCTACCAGGATATGCGTCAAAGTCTCAAAGTACGAGGCCCACGCTGTACTGCGTACTGTTCATTGGATCGACGTCTAGTATCACTTGAGTACTTGAGAGTAGACAGAAAGCCTTGGAAGGTATCGAGGACCGATTAAACTTGTTCACTTAGGCAACAATCAAGCTGTTTCACTGGGGATCTGGTCAACTTGAACTTGCAAAAAAAAAGAAAGTACTGTGACTAAGAACCCGTGGAACTCGACTAAGTCCGAGGTTATTATTTTTTCACCCTTCAAATTACTCCAAATAACACCAAAATGAAATCCCTCATTCTTTTGATTATGTTTTACATTACCGTTACAACGGCGGTTGAGATGGCAAACTTGCTGCTACCAGGGTTTCAAGGCCATGACTTGCAAGCGAAGGTTCTGTTCAAGGTTTGTCACCCTTGGATTTTGATAAGCTCAAGAAAGGGGGCCTGACATATTGAAGGGAGATTTTGCAACCACCTATTTGGTCACATGTCCAACAAGTGTTCACGCCAGAGAATGTGGCATTCCTGGTGCAGGTATGACAGCGATTGCAGGGCCACACCATATGGAACTTAATAACGTGAACCCAAAAACGTGAGTCAGAAGTGCAGTGCATTCTTTGACATCACTGACAGGGCAGTGCCGCCTACCTATTATGCGACTTAATGGGGACTACGTACGCCCTTTGCCATGCCTCAAAGACAATCTCTGCCGAAGCGACATTGGCAGCAAAAGATTTGAATTGGATGAATATCCCCGTGCTTACTGCCGAGACCAGTTCTGCAGGGGTCCCATTAGTGGAGCCAAGCCAGCCCACGACCATAGTGATCACAAGCGACGAGGTGCAGTTGCATAAACACTCCGGGATTTTTGTTCTACTATTTACGGCACTTTTCTTATCTCTTTATACATACGTCAGTGCCATGTGTATATTGAAAAGACGATGTGAGTGTCCTTCTGTCATTGGAATTATCGAATCTAATTCTAATATGAATTGTAGCGAAGGGGACTATCAAGATTTGATATATAGAATGTTTTCGGTCGACTGGTAGCTTTAGGGCTATTTTGGGAAGGCTATCGGGGAAATTATAGCTAGCTGATGTTCCGTTACGCAATATTCGATCTAAGGAGAAGAGGACCAAAGTTATAAATAGCAAAAGGTAGCTTATAGACATTCTCCTAGACTATAGTTTATCCAAAGACTTTATTTAAAACCCTTAGAATATCCTTACGAGAGACTTCTTCTAACCTATACTATCTACATATATAGCATAGGGTTCAATTTTAATGATATTATTTTTCATTAAATTGATATATCTTCAAGCCTCTCTAGTTACGGCGGTCACTCTTCCACATATTAGAAAACATAGCCACAGCAACATATTCCACGCTTAGACGATCACTCCAACAGTCACTCCAATAAGCTTTACTAGTATGATAACCCTCATATACACATACACTATGGCTCGATACAGGAAGTCTATGTTGCTGGCAACCAATACTCCAACCAGCGCAATACACACTCCCGTTGGCCCTTACAAGGGAATGAATTCCCTTACAAGAACACGAACAATGCATCCATTTCGTGCTTCTCCATCCTCAGCTCATTCTAAGTTATATACTAGCGAGGTCCATTATAGCACAATTATGAGTGTCAACGTCGTTCAAAGTATAACCACGCCTACGAAGATTCGCCCGAACAGCAGCAAGATCACGTCTTTGCCAGTTTTGGAATCTTCCACATCACCAAGTTCTACAGGAAATGCAGTATCCAATGATGGTGACTTGATTAAATTTCGATTCCGGGCAACGATGATAATTGGAATATGTTGTGTTTTTGGTATTTTTGGCTTCGCCTAAGCTCCAGGAAAGTTCAATATAGCTATAACGCCAGAAGGAGAATACATCTAGATAGTTTAGCTTTAGTACTTCAGGATATTTCTAATATATATGCGCATTTCAGTAAACCTACAGATGTACCTTCCGGTAACCTACTGGCATGGGCTTATTAAACTTTCTCATAATCCTTCAATCATCATTAAAAGTACTGTACAGTGGTATTCGAAATCAGATTTACCTCTACACTCTTAGACTTTCATTCCTAAACCCTAGCTTGAAACACGCTGGTCCAAATATAGCAATTGTGTCGATCCCCGATTCTAAAGATAGAAATTGTATCTTACAGAACGCGCTGAGACCTCCCTTGCTGTAATTTACACGAAATTGATATACATACGATACCACTTTCCCTCTTCGCTCCCCTAAACAACTTCCCTATGAATGGTTTTTGCGGAACACACTTCACTAATCTCATAAATATGGCCCTCATACAGAATATATTAGTCTGGGCGCGATACATATATACCAGAGCGATTGTTATTTAATGATAACAAGCTATAGACGGCGAGCTTGAAGGATATATTCAACTAGCTCAAGATATACCAGTATTTAAATAATACTACTTTAAATACAAACGAAAGGAGACAGAGTATTGAGATTGCGCTTAAAAGAGCCATCGAAAAAAAAAATAGTTATCATTTTTAGATACCGTAACTTTGGACGGTAGATCAGCCACGGAATCAGGTGACGGCTCCTGCCCACCTCTATGGGTATTTAGTGCAGAAAGCTAATCAACGAGTTATCTCAACTTCTCTAAGGCTAACGTGGTGAGCATAGATTGTTAATCGAGCACATATGACACTTCAAAAGTCTTGTGCTCTTAAGTCGGGTGTAATCGACTATAGAAGGGATACTTCTGCACGCAGGACGAGCATAAATCCATATAGGCGCAGATTCTACACACAAAGCGAGAGTCGTTAATGAACCGTATGCAAAGGTCACACCTAGGCTTATATACGGGTGTGTGAATAGAAGTCTCTTAAGAAAAATGCAGCTAAAACACACATTACGTATTATCTACTTCGCTAACGAACAATAGATATCGACCCAACTACGGCAAGAGTGGCCATAGGAAACGCAGCTAAGAGTGAAGAAGGGTATCGCAGATTTAAAGGATTGATTAACGAACCGCAAGCTCTCAAATATTATCAGGCATCATAATAATTAAAGGGTAATGGTTTTAGATTTAAAGCACCAGGCTTTCATTTCTAACTACCTAGTTAAGGGTATTTCTACCATAACCATCTAGAAGAGAAGGATTAGCACTAAGGTGAATAAGATTTATGGCAAATTTAATATAACCGAGGTAAATAGCTACATAAATAGGAGTTCGTAAAAGCTTATTACGGTTATTAATAGGCGAGAGGAGCTCTAGGAATCGATTAAGAAGGTTAAGCCTATTTTTCGAGGCGGTAATATAAAGGGGAGTCTGGTCAAACTCATCTATAAGTAACGCATTTGCGCCAGCGTGAAGAAGCATCTAAACTTGATCAGCATAGCCCTGATAAACAGCTACTAAGAGAGATGATCCATATTTACTATATCGAGCGTTAACATCGGCGCCAGCGTCTAGGAGCATCTAATCGATCCCACTTCTTCCACCATATATAGTAGCTTATAGGGCATTACCGTATTTACCACCCTGAGCCTTAACATCGGCGCCAGCGTCAAGGAGCAGTTGCACGATCTTACTACTTCCACCACATACAGCAGCTTATAGGGCATTACCATATTTACCACCCTAAGCCTTAACATCAGCGCCAGCGTCAAGGAGCAGCTGCACGATCTTACTGCTTCCACCACATGCAGCAGCTTATAGGGCATTACCGTATTTACCACCCTGAGCCTTGACATCGGCGCTAGCGTCTAGGAGCATCTGCACAATCTCACTGCTTTTCCCGTATACACCAGCAGCCTGTAGGGCATTACCAAAATGACCACCCTAAGCCTTAATATCGGCGCCAGCATCAAGGAGCAGCTGCACGATATCACTGCTTTCACCATATACCGCAGCCTGTAGGGTATTGCCAAAAAAACCACCCTGAGCCCTCACATCGGCACCAGCGTCTAGGAGCATCTACACGATCTTACTGCTCCAACCACATACAGCAGCTTATAGGGCATTACCGTATTCACCACCCTGAGCCTTAACATCGGCGCCAGCGTCAAGGAGCAGCTACACGATATCACTGCTTCCACCATATGCCGCAGCCTGTAGGGTATTGCCAAAATAACCACCCTGAGCCTCGAAATCGGCGCCAGCGTCCAGGAGCATCTGAACGATCCCACTTCTTCCACCATACGCAGCAGCTTATAGGGCATTGCCGTACTCACCACCCTAAGCCTTGATATCAGCACCAGCGTCCAGGAGCAGCTGCACGATATCACTGCTTCCACCATATGCAGCAGCTTATAGGGCATTGCCGTATTCACCACCCTAAGCCTAAATATCAGCACCAGCGTCCAGGGGCAGCTACACGATATCACTGCTTCCACCATATGCCGCAGCTTGTAGGGCATTACTGTATTTACCACCCTGAGCCTTGATATCAGCACCAGCGTCAAGGAGTAGCTGCACGATATCACTGCTTCCACCATATGCAGCAGCTTATAGGGCATTGCCGTATTCACCACCCTAAGCCTAAATATCAGCACCAGCGTCCAGGGGCAGCTACACGATATCACTGCTTCCACCATATGCCGCAGCTTGTAGGGCATTACTGTATTTACCACCCTGAGCCTTGATATCAGCACCAGCGTCAAGGAGTAGCTGCACGATATCACTGCTTCCACCATATGCTGCAGCCTGTAGGGCATTGCCGTATTGACCACCCTGAGCCCTGAAATCGGCGCCGGCATCGAGGAGCATCTGCATAATCTCACTGCTTCCACCATATACAGCAGCATCATGTAGTGCAATGTCAAGATGACCACCCTAAGCCTTAACATCGGCGCCTGCGTCCAGGAGCATCTGCACGATCTTACTGCTTTTCCCGTATACAACAGCAGCCTGTAGGGCACTGCCGTATAGACCGCCCTGAGCCTTAACATCGGCGCCAGCGTCTAGGAGCATCTGCACGACATCACTACTTCCACTATATGCAGCAGCTTATAGGGCATTACCGTAATCACCACCCTAAGCCTTGACATCGGCGCCAGCGTCCAGGAGCATCTACACAATCTCACTACTTTTCCCGTATGCCACAGCAGCTTATAGGGCATTGCCATATTTACCACCCTAAGCCTTAACATCGGCGCCAGCGTCCAGGAGCATCTATACAATCTCACTACTTTTCCCGTATACACCAGCAGCCTATAGGGCATTGCCAAAATAACCACCCTAAGCCTTGACATCGGCGCCAGCGTCAAGGAGCAGCTGTACGATATCACTACTTCCACCATATATAGTAGCTTATAGTGCATTGCCGTATTAATCACTCTTTGCATTCACCGCTACACTAGCTCTAAGCAATATTTCAACAACGTCCTAATGTCCTCCTAATAAAGCCGCCTATAGAGCACTTTCGCCTTTACCCATTGTTGCTTCAAGCTTCACACCCTCGCGCAGGAGCCATTCGACAAACCTCGTATGCCCAAAGCTAGCTACCTTAATCAATGGCGTTCTTCCTTCTCTATTCGTCGCTTTATAATCTACTGCTTTCTCACGCAAAATCCCTCCCCCTATTAAGCAATATAGAAAGAGTGGGATCGACAAAACGTGTCATTTACAACTGATTAGTCATCCAAACATCGTCAATCTTCTAGACGCGTTTGAAGAGTCAAAGACTCTATACCTTATATACGAGCTTATGGAACTTTCATTAGAGCAACTTCAGTCTGGAATCCAACTAAAGGAATCTGAGCTTGCATTCATATCTAAAGAGGTAAGCCTTCGTATCCATTCATCGTTTCACACAGGCTAAAATAGGCATCTAATAGCTTTTACACGGGCTTTGGTATATTCACCGCGATTTGGCTGTTTGCCATACGGCTTTAACGTCTGATAATATCTTTATATCATCGAAGGGTTGTGTAAAAATCGGTTAGCGGCTTTCTGCATAGTTCATATACTTATATTTATATACGTAAACCGCTGACCTCCAAAACAGTAAACATAGCAGCGTCTCTATTTGAACGACATCAGGGATCTGAGCAGCTTGATATTAAATACATTAGCCGTTTGCTATATGAGATCGTTGAGCCTAGGTGTACTATTTCCGAGCTCCGAGGTAGCGGTTTGCGTGTTTCCTAATGCACCGATCGTTTACAGGGATTCATTTCTAAAACAGCGAATACTACAATCCAAGCTCTTCTATAGGTCGGTCATACTATATATATCCTAACTTTTTTAAGCCTAAACTGACTTATTCTTGGTAAGGATATCTTCATTTCTTATGCAGCGGGCGAGGGTTGCTTAGTTGTTCCTATTATGAAGATTCGAGGCTTGATTTTATATGATTACGATTGATCGATTTTTAAGTTAAATTCCTGTATCTTCGAAATTAAAACCCTTATCTATGAAATGAAGAAAATTTCCCTACCGTATTCGGGATATAAGAGTCCCACTTAAGCTAGCTGAATCTGCCTTTGGTCCAACTAAAATGAGCCTTTCGCTAATGGCAGAGTTGTAAAGGTTTTTAAGTATGATAAGATGGGGAAGACGATTACCCTAAGTTGATATGAAAACTTGTTGGCGATTCGCTAGCTTTTTTACTACTCTATCAAAGAAAGGCTTGTCTTCGGGGCTGCTCGAAAGCTGAGCGTACCGCCTGTTTTGCTAGATGTAGAGTAGAATATCGTTTGTTTGAGAAAGAATATTCCGAATGACGGCAGATAGCAAAGTGTTTTGGTCAAGTACCGTGAATTCTTTATCGTTAGCGATTGAGTTTGTCCCGGTACTAACGGAGTATGTCTCAAAAGAGTCCCTCGTTAGACTATGTTGCTCTAAAGCTTTGAGCTGGTCGTCACTCTCAGATGCTTCATTCATTGCTGAGATATCCTCACGATAAATTATCTCCTTAGTCTCTTCACCAGAATCATTGTAGGCTGGTCCATCAACGCCTGCATGTTGTAAGGATGTGGTACTAAGGCTGACCCTTGGGGACGATTCTTCACTGGCATTGAATAAATCCTCTTGGGAATCAATCACTCTTAGGTTATCCGCAGACAAATATTCATTGAAGTCCTGGGTTTTATGATAGTTTCCACCGAAGAAGGAAAAGAAGATATCACGCTATACAGCAAAGGACGTTGTATGTGATCTAGAGATATCTTCTTAAAGAATAATATCTAAAAACAAAAACTGCCGATCATTTTCATAGTTCTTGTAAGAAGGCCGACTATAACGGAGCTTTTTTAGCAGCTTCTCTAAGTCTATAGTAAGACGTGCCTCTTGGGGCGATGGACGTATTGCGCAGTTATTTATAATGCCCTCGGAAATATAGTTGGTAAGACCTTCTATAGTCTCCGTATTGGCATTGTACCTATCTCGAGGCTGAATCTGATAAAGGAATTCTTCTGTGGTAATTTGGTACCGATTCGAACCAGCCTGTTCATTAATGGCCAGTATTACGGCATTTTGGAACCCGAGCCTTATGGCCAGCTAAGCTAGATTCAAATCCCTTTCAAGCCTAAAGCCAGACTCCTTTGGCCTCACTTTCCTATTGTTACGGTATGGCAATAAGCTCGTGAGAGTTGGAAAGTCACGCATCACAGCTAGAAAAAGCTACTGATAATAAAGCGCCACGTTATGAGTGTTACCGTCTCAGGGTTCGAAAGAATCTTCTGTAAGTTGGACATCAAAGACGTGAGATTGATGTCGTAAGTAACTCCGTGTGAAACCTTCAAACATGGTTTCCTTGGAGTCAATAGGCTGTAATGGTTTAAGAGCCCCTATATATGCCTTAAAGTATATAAAATCTCTAGTGAATATATAGAATGATAAGATTCTCCCTCGAATTCTGATAATGCGACCTAATACCTGCATATACTGTTCATTTGACTCTATATTACGGAATATCTTGCGTTTCTCTATTTTATCTTCGATTACAGCCTTATTATGAAAAGAGATTCTAGGCATTAGAGTCTTAAGCTCATCGACTATATCAGAGTCCAGAAGGCTGGCGGAATTATCACCCATAATAAAAGCCCACTGTTGATGGACGAACCCTAAATATCGAATTATTTCCTTATCTTATTAGCCTAGTTTAGAGCATCTTACAAAACCAACCTACCTCTGGGCACTTTAGTGATAACCATCGACCGAGATAGGAAAGCTTTAACGCTCCCTATAGCCCCAGAAGTGGTAATAAGTTATCGATGGCCCTCTTGACTCTCTTGAAATCTTTTTCCATACGGGCGACCTTATGATGGATACCTTTCCTGAACCTGCCTCGCTATTTTAGCTTAGAGTCCACGTCTCCCACTCTTTCGTAATGCCGTACGTGGCGATATATATCACCATCGCAATATGGCTGAGTATTCGGGTGCTCTTCCCGAATTTCTTGTGCGATCTCAGAATCTATATCTTATTAAGCGTCAGTAACTGTGAATATATCTATTGAAGTATATGATCTCACCATCACTATATAGTTCTCCTACCTACTATTATATGGACTTCTTAATGGCAGCAATAAGACGGTGATTTCCGTGTAGCACATAGAGACGTACGTCGTCTGGAAGATTTAAAAACTCCAATGGACCATGCAAAGTCGCCTCTGTTTGACCATTCTTGGCCAAGGCTCGCTGGAGAATATTGCTATTGATTGAAACCTTGACAAAGTTCTCAGGGTTAAACCGAGAGAATCCTTCAGATTCAAAGAGCTGGACAAGCCGATCAACATGGGTATGCCGAATAGTCCGAGGTCCTGAACTATCTATTTGAAAGTGTGATAAATATATCTTAGCTCTGCCCTTATAATAGGTTTGTCTTTCTTAAAAGGTGAATTCGTGGGAAAGAGACATTTTTTCCCAAGGAGAATATCGAAGAATATTGAAGATGGATAAACTTCACACACTTATAATGTTCAGCGCTTTGAATTTTAGAGGACTTGTAATGAGAAAACGCCTTGAAATTTCGATATTGGAATATTGGACTTGCCCGAAAATCAACAAACTGAAATTTTAAAAATCAATAATATTAGAGAGCGCATAATATTGGTGACCAGGAAAATTGCATTTCTCGGAATATTAGTCGACCTTTGAAATTGTGCTGCGAAAATTTTAGGAGCCGTCGGCGTTAGTCGGATATAGGGAATTTGCGCAATGGGATCAAGGAGTGAGCGCGCATTGTAGATAAGGTGCAAAAGCGCTATTTGGGCACGAGTCTTATTTAAGTGCTAAAGGCCACTAGAATCTCAGTTCAACTTCACGGAAATCTCTATTTACCAAAATGGGGTTCTTTTCCCAAAATCGCTCGTAAGTCGGGACTACTGTGCGTATGCATTACCGTTGTGCGACATTCGCGGGGCCGAACGAAAACCATTCACTCTGTCTGGCCACCTAATCAAGCAGTAAGTAGGAAAAAGAGGAGAAAGATGAATCAAAACGCGTCTTATAAATTAATTCCCTAGAGATATAAGACTTTATCGGACTCCGAAGAAGAAGACATCAAACATGAAATCGAAACCGAATAGGGATGTTTTTGAGACTGTATATCATCTACTTCCAAGTAGGAAGATATAAGAGCGGATTTATGGAATGACAGTGGGAGTCAGAAAGGCTTTCCAGCGAATTTGCTGGACAGGATATTGAAATCCAGATTATGCGATCGGGAGTTATTTTTCGCTATCATTTGGATTCATCTAAGTTTTCGATAAGAGAATATACTGTATCTTCATCTTACTTGAGAATCGATAAAATATCAGTTTGCTATAGCCTTTCTGATTTACATAAATACTAGCCAGGAGTTTAATAGAATATTATCAATAAAACTTTTTTTGCTCCAGTGCTTGCTTGTCTAGGTCCTCTTCATCTGCTGTCTTCCTCATCCTGTCTCTTTACCTCTAGTAATACTCTTTGATAGCTATTAATATCTATCTACTCCTATAGAAGTAAAAAAGATAGAAGGCAGTAATATGGGTGACTGTTCTCCCTCTCCATTCTCCCTCTTACAGCAAGTGGACTCCACGTCGTAGGTTTGGCCATCACTGTCAGGCCATCATCTTAGGGGATGCTTTCGTGAATCCTTCGGGCGTTAAACACTTCAATAAGAAACTGGCGTAGAAAGGAATAGAGAGAAATATATAACAAGTCTGGGTCTGATACACCTGCTCCAGGAGGTACATATTGAAGTTGAGGTTGTTTTCCATTTGTATTCCCAATCTATCTCAATACCGGCGTATCATGGTAGCCCTCAGTATAGTAACAGAATTTGTCTGTTTGCCAACTAAGACTCATTAAAGCGCCTATTTGAACAAAAGCGGGAAGAAGACTAAATATTATAAAGCTAAAAACCACATGGAACAGTATATGTGTTATGGGACATGGAGAGGAGAAAGAGAGAGAAGAGCTTCCATGGAGGTAAGCTCCGCGGGCCTGAATCTAGACGATACTAATGCGGAAAGCGCTGAAAACACACTGAGAGGTCATAGTACCCCACAATCGGACAAACTGAAAGAAAAATGGCAAAGTCAAAATTTATATGATGACGGATGGTGGATGAAATATAAGAATGAGTGACATGAAGCAGCCCTAGCTTGGAAGACGGTAAATAAGTTCCCTCTAGCTGGATGTTGCAGTCAATCCTATTGGATTTCCTCTCAGTTCTGGCATGAATGATGGATTTGGAAATCTCGGTCGTTCACCAGTCAAGGCCTCCTGATAGTCGGACTCCTGAGAGATAGCCATGAAATATAAAAGAACGTTCGATTCAAAGGGGCTGAGATCTTCCATCAAAGAACAAAACACTTCACGGGACTCCCATGTCCAGGTATTGTCCGCCCAGAAAATTGTAACAAACGTACTTGGGTATGTAGAGTTGAGGGTGGGGTAAAGTGATTGGATAGGGTCGAAGATAGACTTTTCATCCACTACCCAAGCTATTAACCCTACACCCTGGATCTTTGCTGTCAGATAGTCCTCTCTTCCACCCGTAGGCTCTTTCTCATTCCTCTGTTCACCTCGCTGACACTTCACACGAGCAGTTCTTTTACCTCGGCACTCGTACCCAATAATGGATACTAACCCTGCGTCCCTGGTATCCCGCCAACCTAGAATAGATCCCGAGCTCAAAAGAAGGCCATATCGGGTTTGTGCTCGACCTCTTAGGAGGCTCAGGTCCATGCAGTCCAGCCCACGTCCTGTGTCGTAAGTCAATTCAAGGACATCTGCATCAAGGACATCCCCAATCGAGTCACTCTCAGTGTAGTCTGAGTCACCTTCGCCGAAGTCATCATTTCCTTGACTGTCCTCATCGGAGTATTCACCGCCTTGCACCTCACTATCTTCATCATAGTCTTCATTCTCCAAAGCATCTTCTTCTATATCTAGATTCTGATTTTCTGTAACGTTGGAATCGTCTCCATTGGTAGTGAATGCATCTGAAGATGTCTCATGATAAAGCGCTTGAGGTTGCGGAATGGAGGATTGCCCATGATAGCCTCTGTCATACTGGGATTCCTGGAAGGCATTAACTGTAGGCCCTAGCTGTCCGCCTCGTCCACCTAAAGCTTGGTTAGTATCTGTCTCGCTCTGCTAGCTTTCAATACTCCTTACCAACTCGGGCGGCATGAAAATCTGTAAAGTCCTCCCATTGGATGTTCTATGACCTTGGTAATTTACCCAGCTTGATGCATTGATGTAGGTCTTGCTTGGCCTGTTTAAATATACTTGTGTCTTTATTAGTCTCAAATGCCTTTGACGCTTGAATTAGCATCTCAGCTGCCACCTTGAAGGCAGGAATATCGATGCATCCAATAGCCTTGGGAATCTTAGAACGAATATTCTTGGCCCGAATCTGGTTATTCAAAGAGGCAAGCTGGTGAATAGCTTGTTTTTGTTCGTCCGTATGACCCTAAAGTATAGATGCAATGAGTGGAGCTGCGATGTCATGCTCCTCCGTATAGTGCTGCATAGATCCTGAGTATGGGTTTGGAATTGACATGACTGCTCTTAATATTTGACACAATTTAGAGTAAAGCAACCTCTTTTATGCAGACTGCTGCCTTATTTATTGATATCATTCATTGTGGCCACTAAGCAATTTCCAATATTGTGACTTTTGGTAATTGCGACCTGTGGGTAATTGTACTTCTGAACAAAAGTAACTTTTGCCAATTCCGCACATGTAAATTTGCTCAAAAGGGAATTCCAGGATATGAAGTATCCAATCTTAATATACCATTCCGGCGAATAGACGGAAATTATTCTTGAGTGACTTATGGTGCATAACCAAAATACGCACACACTCAATACAGTCCCTTCAATTCGGATTATTCTCTTAATACAACTCTAGCTATTCTCAAAGGAAGGCATATTTGGACTCTATACATACAGAACCCAGTCATTTCAATATGAAGTCAAATTCCAATTCAAGGATAATCACCTAATATACTTATAGAGTCCTATCACCTAATGATAAAGCCCTGGCTTGTCAGATGATATCGGTCTGTGTAGATGAACAAACTGGCATGTATTCCAAATTTCGACTTTGTGTCCCAGGTTATGATTATTAGTCCCGGATGCTATTTAGTTCGTTTCTAAAAATCCAGATTCTCGGTTTCGCACCGAGAAGACTAGGAATGAAATCTCAGTGATGAGGTTTATCCATCAGCAAACAAAGGTTCCTGTTCCCCTTGTTCTTGGGGCAGGTCGTTGGTGGTGTGGACCATATATTGTCATGACCTTTGTTGAGGGCACCTTATTATCCAATCGCCTCCGAAGCCCATCTAGCTTGGATATTGAACATGCTTTTCGTGGCATGGCCCAGGTTATGCTAGAGCTATCAAAACCAGTCTTCCCGCGTATTGGGGTTCTAGCTCAAAAGTCAGGGGCGTGGGAAGTGGTGAAAAGGCCATTGACTTTGAACATGAATGAGCTTGTACGCGTTGGAAACCTTCCCCCTGGTGAATTTGCCGAGGGGAGCTTTCGAACCGCCGGCGAGTATTTCCAGGAATTTGCAGCACAGCAGCTTCTACACCTTCAAATTCAACGCAATGATGCCGTGGA
This sequence comes from Penicillium odoratum, assembly GCF_028828045.1. NCBI lineage: Eukaryota > Fungi > Ascomycota > Eurotiomycetes > Eurotiales > Aspergillaceae > Penicillium > Penicillium odoratum. The sequence goes on along the minus strand of NW_026643144.1, from coordinate 1,701,292 downwards.
TGACGAACTAGATTGCCGGAAAAAATACATTTCTCGCTGTCTTTTCAGAAAGATCGCTAGGAAAATTCCAGCAGAGCATTTTGGCCCTTTCCATCTTTACTGCGATGACTTACGCCCATCGAATGTCCTTGTCTCAGGACCAAACTTTGCGGTAACCGGCGTTATTGACTGGGAATATACATATGTGGCGCCTGTTGAATTCACCTATACTGCGCCTTGGTGGCTACTTTTTGAGAGCCCAGAGGCTTGGGAGGCAGACTTGAATTTGTTTCTATGCCGGTATACTCCACGTCTACAGCTTTTTCTTAGGGTCCTCCGGTGGTGCGAAGACGAACAGATAAAAAAACAGGCGATGGAGGAGTCTCAGCGACTATCGATTAGGATGGCGCAGTCAATGGAAAATGGGCTCTTTTGGTTCTGTCTTGCTGCAAAGAAGAGTTTCATGTTTGATGAGATCTACTGGACGTTTCTTGACCAAAAACACTTTGGTAATGGGTCCCTTGAGGACAGGCTTTCGCTTTTATCAAAGGAGGAGTTGGATGGACTGGAGAGACTTGTTCCGGTGAAGACGCAGCAAGCCAGGGAAAGTCGCTTGGAAGAGCACCTTTCATATGATGATTTTGTTGGTTATTAGCATAAATAAGGAAAGCACGTTGCGAGTGCGTAAAGATGCGAGTGAGTATGGGAGCCATTTCTCCATTATGGCATCCCAAAGTTTCCCTATGCAAAAGGGGTATGAAATATATCAACTAAAGAAACCGCGATTTGAAGCACACGCCTTTCAATCTTTTCGATAAATACATTCGTTTAACATATTATATGTTATGTCTTATAGACAAAATGAATATCAAGTGCCCGCGGGATTGACATATGAATCGCTTATCAGACTCCCTAGTCGGGGATTGTTGACGTCGTAGTGAAGGAGATAAGAAAGCAGCCTGAAGGTCACGTGTAGTAACAGACTGTCATCTTTCCACTGCCGGGTGACCAGTCACATGAGTCGGTTAAGGCCAGACCAAATAGTTGTGACTACGATAACGCACATGCATCGAAAGGTCAGCACGGGAGGGGAAGGCCACGTCAGCGCTTCAGGGGCCTGCAGGATATTCAGGTGCAAAATAATGGTGTTCAGGGCGTTCAGGTGAAGGGCCTGAAGGGCCTGAAGAGTAGGGCGGCAAGGAGAGTTTCCCTAACGAATCAAAAAAATCGGTGAATACGGACATACAACAGTCAGGATTCGCATGTGGTCACCCACCATACTACTAACTAACCGGCGTGTGGCTTAAGTACGGCTGAGCGGACGGGAAGCCCTGTTCTCCACACCCTATGGTCGTATGTAATTGCAGGACCATATGAAAGAAATATATACTTCATCAACAAAGCCTGCATCTCAAGGGAATGTCCTAGATGCTTAGGAAGTTAAGTTTGGAGCTTCCTGTTCTGTAGCCCTCCCTTTCTACAGTTGTCAAGCTGATCGTCTTGGTCCCCGACGATCCAAAATACAACCCAGTTTAACCATCATAGTCCCCAAGGAACCCCTCCCGACCAATGAAGGTGAATATCTAACATTCACTAAAGAGTAATGCCACGACAAAACAAGGAACTCAAGAACTATAACCAATTGTTCTGCCAGATTTCTTGATCCTGAAGTCTCTCGACGTTGGTTTAGTGTTCGGGAACAGCCTGGCTGGGTCATGATGATGTCAGAACATCATCCCTGATGATGTCAGAAAGTATATCAGTCTTTTCCAGAGAACTGGGAAGATTAAGGGTTTGTTACGATAAATGAATGAAAGAATCGGGTTTAACGAATCTATCAAAGTGGCAGGTATCTTGAAGCAAATTTGAGGTCGTTTTCGCCAAATTGAAAAATCATAATGGCCTTTTCACAAGCTGCGAACCTGGTAGAGCGCATAATCGGCCATGATGATAATGCCTCCATTACCACGGATATCAGCAACTACAATGAGACTGGCACGGAAACTAATAACAAAATTCTAGCGACCACTTGGCAAGGGAAGAACCAGGTGAAACTAGGTAAAAATATTCTACATGATTCCTATCGTCATTGAAACCATTTTACTCATGCGAGCAACCAGTACAAATGCCAAAACCCTTAGTCGTTGACCCAGGAGATGTCATCGTGAAGGTGACAGGAAGCACAATCTGTGGAAGCGATCTCCATCTTTATCACGGTGTGTAGCCCATAATGCACCAAAATGATGAGATACTAAACATGTCGAAGGAGTCATTCCACAACTTCAAAAAGGGGATGTACTAGGTCACGAATGCTGCGGTATAGTGGAAAGCATTGGGCCCGAATCAAAGAAGCTTAGCATCGGTGATCGCGTGGTCGTCTCGTTTCCTATTGCCTGTGGCGACTGTAACAACTGTCGCCATGAGCGGTTCTCCCAGTGCGAGAGAACGAACGAGAACAAAATCGAGAATGTGATGTATGGAAAGCGTACAGCTGGTAAGTCTTCATGATACTTACCAATGAGCTTTGCTTATCTCTCGCAGGCATGTTTGGGTATTCTCATTTCACTGGAGGCTTTGCTGGTGGACAGGCAGAGTACATCCGAGTTCCATATGGAGATGTCAACCTACTTCAGATACCCGATGATGTTCCAGATGAGAAAGCACTCTACGTGTCTGATGTTTTGGCAACATCCTGGCATTGTGTCGTGGATACTGGTGTTGAGAAGGGTGATGTCGTCGGAATCTGGGGTGCCGGGCCAATCGGGCAGATGTGCGCTGAATTTAGCCTTCTTCATGGGGCTAGTCGGGTGATACTCATCGACGGCGGGGATGCCGCTTGGAGATTGGCATTCGTGAAGGAGAAACTGCCCAAGATTGAAACTCTCGATTTTTCTAGTCTACCTCGAGGAGAGTCTGTGACATCTCAGCTGAAGCAGATTGCACCAAGAGGTCTTGACGTTGCGCTTGAGTGTGCTGCTGGCGAGTATGCAAAAGGATGGGCTCACTACTTTGAGATGATGCTCGGGATGGAGACGGATACGTCTGAGCTTCTAAATGAGATGATTACATCTGTCCGGGCGTTCGGGCGAGTCGGCGTTACTGGCATATACGCTGGATATGTGAGTTCTTTCGATTTTAGCACATATTTGACAAGAACGACCATCTAAACTAACAATTTCTTATTGCAGACTAATCATTTCAATATCGGTGCCTTGATGGAAACTGGTGTACGCCTCATTGGAAATGGCCAGGCTCCAGTGCATAAGTATTGGGAGCATCTCATGAACCTCATCCAGAAGGGAGATATAAACCCGCTCAACATGGTGACCCATCGACTTCGACTTGAAGATATTGAGAAAGTCTATGAAGCTTTTGACAAGCGCGAGGGAATGCAAAAGATCTTCATACAGACTAGACACTCTAACCCTCCTTCTACAGATGCACTCAAGTCTACGATATAATATGAATTATATCATGGATTCAATGTCTTTATAAACAGTGTGAATCAAATGAACTTTCTTTTTCCCGAAGCGCTACACTTACAGTGGATGATACCTAGTCGTCTTGAAGTAGGATGCCTGATATTTCACTGGTAGCAAGATTAAGATGCTGGGACCACAAATGTGGAGAGATAACAAGGCAAAAACCGGCTATTCAAGCGCTCGCCGGCATCCATACAAATTTTATGACTTGTCATGTTTAAGGCGTGGCGTATATCATCTGGGATTGACTTTACCCGGGATTTGAGTTCGTTCCAAGCTTGTCCCCACAGCCCAAGCCCATCGAGGAATATAATGGGGACGGCGGGCCCATGTGGCGGGAATCGGAAACACGATGAAACTCTGATGGCGCCAACGGGCCTTGGTAAGTCTTCTATGTATTTGATATCACAAATCCCTGCTGGAAATCCAAATATTACTACACGGATAGCGAGAAGAGACAGCACGCCGAACATAATATTTCATGCTATGGTGGTAGAAAACTATATGAGAAACTTTAGATAAGAAAGCACTACATGAAAAGATGGAGTACAAATAGCCAGAATGGGTGCGGAAACTCCGCTGGGAGGACCGAAGACTCCGCTGGGACGGCTTGTTCTTGCCAAGGATTGGAAGCGTTGCCGCGTCATGTCGCTTCCGGAGCGTCCAGAACACGCGCTAATTCTTATCTTTTCACTGCCAGGATACATGTGGACTCATAAAATTAGACGTGATGAAAGTGCTGGTGTCATCATGTTTGAATAATAAGCTATAGACAGGAGCTTCGCATTACTGATTTATTTAGTCTAATGTCTTTGTAATATCTGAAGGCTATCCTCTTCCCTCCAGTGAGCTTTTAATAAGGACTGATATGTAAACAGACAAAATAATAGATTATCGGTTTAGAACTCGAGTAATAAGCCAGTTTATCGTGGATCGTGGAGCCCAGAATTACTATGTAACTTTGCGCCTTCCGAGCCTCAATGCCAAGACTTCGTAAATTGTATAGCGGGGCCACAGGCTAGAAAATAAGCCACTTTATATAAGTTATCACCGAAATTCCCGAAATAAGCTGCACACCTTCTGGGTTGGGTCGATTTCGGGGTAACTATGAAACACAAGACTACAGGAGGACCAAGGTTCACGGACCATGGGATAGAAAGGAAGAACGAGATAGCTTTGAAGTCTTCAAGGGATAGTCCATAGCAAGTCATAGGGAGCGTTTCAAATTTCCAAATTTGACCAAGGACTTTCTAGCCACGTCAGCTCTATTTTGTCAGATTATGTTTCCCGTGCATATCAAAATATAAACTTGGCATGGTGAGATTTCATTGATTCCCATGATCCTCTTCATGTAGATGTATCACAGTTGGATTTGCAGCTAGCATGGTACGTAAAGAGGGAAAATAAAGACTGAAAAAGGAGTATAGAAAGCAACGGTACATAATCATGATCAGCAATGCAAGGTTAAAAAGTACCATGGCAGAGGCTACTCTTATCACAAGAGGAAAAAAATGGGTGTCCTGGAGCTTATGCGCAGATACGCTATATTTCTATCAGACCAAATAGTAAGTGATCAGCATCACACAATCTCGAATTATAATATCGCTACGGTTCTCGTGGAATACCAAGTTAGTGTCACGCCAAGCTGAGGAGAAAAATTAGCTCTAAGATCCGTAAGATCCGTACAGGTAAAATGGATACTGAATAGTGCGTTTCATCACTTGGCATGACTGTTTCGCTGGCGTACTCCTTACAGCAAGAGAAAGGGGGCAGCTACTGGAACCAACTATAAAGATGTCGATTTTGGCCCGGTATCGATTTGATGGCCCATCTCTTTATCGTTCACTTTTCTTCGGTTTCCTGGCCTGGAGCCTCCCCTTGAGAACTCTCATTTTTGTCTCTCCATTAAAAAGTCTTCTCATCGTCTCAATATGCAACTTTTTCTTTTCGGAGCCGTACTTAGCCTGGTTGCTAATGCGGCTGCTGGTGCCTTTCCCTATTCCCACTCAGGTCTCCATGAACGCACTGCCAGCGGTCCCAGTGCCCAAGAGATGATCCCCGGCTACTTCTCTGGTACGTGTACAAAAGAGAAGATGACTATCCGTAAAGAGTGGCGTCATTTGTCCAAGCATGAACAGACGGAATTTCTCGATGCCGTTCAGTGTTTGATGGACAAACCGGCCAAGTCTGGTTTGGCTGCCACCACTAGCCGATTCAGTGATCTCCAAGCACTTCACCGTGGGATGACAAACACGGCCTATGCTGATATCATTCACCATGTGGTATGTTTCCACTTGTTGTGTGTCGGTAAAAAAAAACTAAAATCCCGGTACCAGGGCCAATTCCTTCCTTGGCATCGCTACTATATGCATATCTACGAGACTCTACTCCGTGATGAATGCGGATACACAGGCTCTATTCCGTGAGAATACCTCCCCCCCCCCCCGGTTTATTTTCATTCTGATTCTAACATATTTTTTAGCTGGTGGGATGAAGTAAGAGACGCAGACAGTGGAAACATGTGGGGATCTTCCATGTGGGGAGCTGATGCCTTTGGAGGCAATGGAACTGGATCTGGAAATTGCGTCCAGGATGGCCGTTTTGCCAATTATACTCTGCATATTGGACCTGGCGATGAGGATACTGATTACTGCCTGCGACGCTCATTTAATAGCAAAGAGGCGATCAGCAATGCTAATAGTACAGTCCTCGAAATGTGCAACTCATACAACACCTACTCCCCTTGGTGGAACTGCATTTCCAACATTCCACACAAAGGTATCCATACCTACATTGGTGGGGTGGTAAGTGATTTTTCTTTTTGCGACTTCTCTTGTCATTTTGATGGCCATTCCTTTTCTTTTTACCGATGCTACTTGCTAACCAATCTCGAATTATATCAGATGGCGGATATCAAGAGTTCCCCCGGAGATCCCATATTTTTTATGCACCACATGTACGTTGATCGCATTTGGTGGCTATGGCAGAAGCAGGATCCCATAAACCGACTTTATGACATCAGTGGTCCTACACTTAATCACACTGCCAACACTGAGCCTGCAGGTGGCTGGCAAAATGCAACATTGCATTACGAGCTCTCTTCTTTCAACATCATGGCGAACACGACTATCGGCAAGGTGATGAACACACAGGGCGGCTACCTCTGTTATGGCTATGATTCCGAGTGATTCCTGCCATAGTTACGCTATTCGCGTCTCAAATTATTCCCAGTGAATTCGTTGAACGGTTGTATAAATTTCCCTTCACACCTCGAATAAAGTTTCTATTTCCAGGGTATCCCGATTTGTCTCTGCCTTTTGGTCTTTTTGTACAGTAATCAAACTTATCTACCTCCAATAAATAAGTTACTAACTTGACATTCAACCTGCCTGGTCTTAGTCTGCCTTGTATTCTAGCACTCGTAATATATACGATTCTGCCTGTATCAAAGATAATAGTGCCTCTTGCCTGATATCCATCTACACAATCTGTAAACTCACTTCCACCCTATCCGTAAACCGGCTAGCCAGGTAAGCTTGATCAACATTGCTGAGGAGCCCATCTTATTCAAACTGAGATTAATTGATATTTCGACATCCACAAGTAAGTAGATACTTTCTACCTTAACATGGTTAATTTATCTGACTAGGCTCGTAAATGGCCAGTAGAGCCATGATCTATAAATGTTCATAGACTCATGACACGAAAAGAATAATGCAAGATGATAAAACGCCACACAGTGAAAGAAAGAGCATGTAATCGAATGAGTTATACCTTTAAAATGTAATAGCGAAAGAAATCTTGTATCTTCAAAATGCAACCTTCAATAGGTTAGGTTAGGTTTTGGGTCTAAAATTCCGATCTAATACTGGGTCTAGACCCTATGATCTTTATTATCAGGCTTAGTAGCTCCTTACAGACCCTATTAGGTCACACTATGATAATAGGTTACTATTTACGACCATGGTGTTATGGGTTCAGTCTAGTCAGGATTGGGCGAGCAGACACCTTTCTTCGCAGTGGGTAAAAGGACCTCGGTGTGTATTGTAAATGGCGCATTGGTGCTCACGGAGCTGAATAGCAGGCATCCTGACGAATGACAAAAAAACATAAAAACAAAAACATACAACAGTCAGGATTCGCATGTGGTCACCCACCATACTACTAACTAACCGGCGTGTGGCTTAAATGCGGCCAGTAGTTCGGTGGGTGCCGCCAGGGTGAGAGCGGGTGAGAGCCGCTTTAGCATCGCGCGACAAGGGGTGAGAAGGGTGAGTGCGCAATAGTTAGGGTGAGAAGCAGGGTGAGAGCGGGTGAGAAACGCCCCCCGTCTCGCGACGACCGCACTGACCTTCCAAGCTGAGCGAGAGTACCCATCATTGGGCCACGATTCTCAGCTGAAACGGCCGGCATCTTGGCATCTGCACATAGCCCCCCTCAGTGGAGTAACGACTTGTAGTCGGGTATCAATCTCCACTCGCTCTTAGGGAAGAGAGATGGGTGCATAAGACGGCAAGTTGATGTTAATAGTGCTGAAATAAGGATGACAGAAGTACGCCCACAGAGGTCCCGGGCGTCAACACTAGCTCCATGTTCATATAGAAACTTGACGAGTTTGAGATGGCCTGCATTTGAAGTAGCCAAGCTTCGGAGCTATCGTACTTAAAATACACCCCGTTTACTAATTTTAGGTAGAAATGCGGCAATTCATACAATAAGATCGGATATGACATAATTAGCCCCCATTATGCAGCTCTCCCAGCTTTTGCCTGATGTCTGCCTACTAGTAACATAATGTGCGAAACCGCCCCCACCCCCTTATTGACTTAAAGAACACACAAGCACAATATTTGAGAATATTAAAAGTCAGACTTGATATAGTCTGCTCCCAGTTAAATAATGGCACACAAGCAAGAGTCAGTACCATCCCTTCCGGGGGATATGGTACCAACCTTTGCGCCCGACACACTACTGCTTATGCTATTAACAGACCTGGATCAAAACTTGAGGTACAAAATTTTGAATAAAATGCATCAAGAGATCGAGGGAAATTACCAAGAATTGACGTGGAAGATACGCGATATGGACGAGACAGAAGACGTGGCCAAGAAAGACGATGTGGAAGAGACTCGGATGGACGACGAAGGTGACCAGGGCGAGAACAACCAGGATAAGACGAATGATGGGGAAAATAAGAACAGGGTAGACGATGACTAGGACAAGATAGAAGATGTCCACGAGACAGACAATAGAGTCAAGGCAACGATAATAACGCTAAAGAGGAAGACAACATCCACGAAGAAGACGACAAAGAAGAAAAACAAACTAAAGGAAATATCCTGAAATTCCTTCCCATTCAAACCTGGACACCAAGCAAAGCACTGCTTGAAAACACCACTAAGCAAGGCCAGCACCGCGACAGCCAAGCAAACCTTTTCGCCATTATAATCCTCCTCCACCGCGCTGGGTAGTCCGACTTACTCGTGGCAGATGAGAGTACGAAACGATACATAACTGACAGCGTTCATCGAGGGGAGACGAATCTTCTATCATTAATTTTAATAACATTTACCCAAGGCTGGGAACCAAGAGATCCACATTCGGTCGATGTGTCATCTAAGTATCGGAGTCGGAAACTTGGTTTCGGTGCAGGGACGGAGCTATTCATAACGGCGAGACGTGTCAATCTTCTTAGCCTGTTTGGTCAATTGTCCCACAAGTCGAATAAAGAGCCTTATATACACAGCCTCTCCACTATCTACCTGTACCGCCAATTACTATACTGGTCGAGGAATAAATTTCCGCATAAAATGGGGATGTGGTTATACGATCCTAATAACCTGCCTCTTGCGATTGATGTGGTGGATTCTCAATATCCGGAGAGCACGGCACATTTATCCCAGTAGGAGCATCAGAACGAAGATGATCTGGTGATCTTTCTACTCTTCAAGACCTCCCCCGAAGAAGTTGAGAAAATTCAGTCTAATATAAAGGACGCCACAAAGAACACAAATAGGAATTCTCGGGAAGTGAAGGTGATTCCCCAAGAGCATCATAGTATCCGCTCTCGCCGTGACTTGATCACTTTACATGAAAAATTCCGCGGAAGGAGTATCGAAGAAGACAATCAACCTCCTTTATATTTTCTGCTCAGTTGCCCGGAACAAAACATCGAGATTGCCCCCTTTGCTACAGTAAGCGGCGACCAACATGGTCTTACAGTAATATCTCGAACATCTTTCGATGTCATTGTGGAATGGACACACGAATACCTCTACCGCGAAACTCCAGCCCTCCTTTCCGACACGGCTCATGAACATGGTCTCGAAACCTTGATGAACCCGGGCCAACCTTTCTATTTCGACGCATCACAGTGGCCAGGGGACTACGCGTCACAGTATTCCGAAGGAAAAGAACAAATCTCAGTATGGTATCTCACCAATAAGCTCACGCCCGCACAAGACGACGCCATCAAAGTCGAGCTGCTAAAACCCTCGGAGATGGCCATGGAAGATGACAGCCCGTTAGTCAAAGAATGCTGCTACGTCCCATGGACAGGACAGAAAGACGCTACATGGGAGTATATCTGGAATATTATGTGGCGGATGGTCCGATCCCACGGCGGTTGGGACACGTTCGTCTGCATCGACCAACAGTCCGCCCAGAACCTACAAGTCGTCCTCGTCGACAGCTGGTATTACTACCACTATGAGGAACTTACATATGAAGAAATACGAGACGGGAAAGATTACTGTAAACTATTGGAGCATCTTCCTCACCCTGATCTGCGGGGTTTTATGCATACTCGCATTGAGCCTAAGGAGGCACACGACGAGATTAGGGCGATAGAGGTACATAACACTACGATTCCTGCGATTCCCAGGCGTATTATGAAGAAGCAGCGGAGGCCTGGGTGGCCTGATCTGGACATTCTCCCATCTGATAACGATACTGAGGAGTGTGAACTTTATCAATATTACTAGATTACATAGTACGGTTGACACGTGATTATCTCGGTGCTAGGATGATATGATCAATATTCCAATCCACATTTCAATATCACTGGCCGTTTCCATATTCCGCATAGCAAGGTATAAGATCAGATATACCAGTAACTCAGTTAAAACAGGTGTCTTGAACTAAGCGACCTGGATTAAGCTAGGCTCAAGTTGGATTAGTAGAGCACAATACTAGGAGCCCCACCCATACATAGTGTTATTCCCACGCCGCGCTGGTTTTGGCTAGAGATTAACTTCGCAATCTCATCGGTCCTTTTTTGACAATAACCAATATCTATAAGCAAGTAATAAAACACGTTAAGATAGTGGTCATTTGAACATCTGTGTAGTATGTCATATCTACTATGGTGTTTTGGACTGAGCCGCTCGCCCGTGAATTACGTTATCACATGGCGTAACTAGTGAGCATTGGCTAAAGTGACAAGTAGGGCAATCGCGCAACTAGGTGATTCTGAGCTAAATCTCACCCCTTTCCACATTACGCACTCACCCTTATCACCCTGGTCGCGCGACCGCAAAGCGGCGACCAAGTCTTTCCCAACCGGGCTAGGCCAAATGATTGGCCAGCATGGCCATTCGGCGTGTGGCTTAAATTCGGCCAGTAGTTGGGTGGGTGCTGTCGGGGTGAGAAATGGGTGAGAGCCGCTTTAGCGTCGCGCGACCGGGGGTGAGAAGAGTGAGTGCGCAATAGGTAGGGTGCGAATTGGGGTGAAAACCGGGTGAGAATCCTGCGGGCCGGCGTGATCGCCACACAGACCGCCTGGTCGGGGATTACTGATCGATTATTAGGTATGAGCATAGGCTTGTGAAACACCGGTCTCTTGGCATCTGCACACTGCCACACCCGAGCTTTATTGATTAGGTACTACGGAGAGTACCCCGAGGGCACTCGGGCAACGATCGACATATGTTTGAAGCGAAGGCTGACTGACTGCGAGCCCAGACGCCCACAAATAGCACAAGGAAACAGCGAATATAGACTACGACCCTACGCGAGGAATCGTGGAGTTGATGGTGAATAGGGGCCAAGACGTTCTAATAAGCTTATCGTTAAAAGTTGCCTATTATTTCTTGATCGTACGTACTTATTACGCGATGCTAACTGGTCACCTTGAGTATCGCTCGTGTGATATTGTACAGGTACGCTGATGATCGTCCTCAAATCTCAATCACGACCGTACCGTTGCCAGGGCGTGGCCTTATACGGACTCGGGTCTATAGAGTAGACTCTTGTTGTGCTGCGCCAGGTAGTGCGCCAAGTCAAGCTATACTCACGATCTAATTCGAGTGACTAGAGGCTAAGGAGACCTCTCCTTGTAGGATTTGTGTCTTCCACGAAACGAGTAGTGAAGTGCTTAGTTGGACTGTGGGTTCCAAGTAACAATGTATGGTTGACGCGAAGAACCAAATACATGTGTGGTAATGACCGTCCTTACATATCCTAGTTCGGCGTGAGCATATATTATCGCGAACTTGATGGAAACCAAATTGAAACATAAGTTAACGGCTTCAATACCACGGGAGAGGCCAATCATTATATGACGAGCAAGGCTTTTAGCGAAAATCCCATTAGTGTTGATTTTGATCCGGATAAGTATATTTAGAGACTAAAAAGTGGGGTTTCAGCCAAGGAGCTACTAGTAAGACCGGATATCGGTCCGAGAGGCTTGGATACTATGCCTATCATGCAGGTTTAAGGCTATAAATTGCGGTTATATAAGAGATAGTGTTAGATCGCATAATGAAATTTTTTTTTTAAATATCACTATCTATTCTCCCATGTTGTCGATTTCCCCATCTCCTCCGTAAAGGGCGAAATAGACCTTCGGGACACATGAAAATCGGTCGTATGATGACTACAAAGTCTCCCAGATATTCCGGGCATGATGTTCTTTGGATAGCAGTTTTTCTTTGTTTCTTAACTTTAAGGTCCGAGCCAGGAAAATATAAGTATGTTGATTCATTCAGTAGAAGGCGTGAGCCGGTTGCTTAGCTTCGAATCTTGAGTGTATTGCCTTCCTGGAGGCAGAGGCTAGGCTAAATCAGCTTGTGGGTAGATGATTGTCATAGCTGTATCTTTCATTCATATTATTGGACGAAAGGGAGTCTACCAAACGTAACCAAGCGCAATCATTGATCATTCTATCATAAGACGGTACATATTACAGTTCCTTTCCACTAATAATTCTTAGATGAGACTGGACTTGGGCTTCTTGTTTGGTATCACGGTATTATGTTTTCATTTGTCGGGAACGGATGTGAACCGCCATATAGTCATTGGCCATGCGTCATTATTACCATGACAACAGTATAAGTGGCATATAGGAGAAAAAAACAGTTGGAAAGATATACCAAAATTCTCGATATGACCATGAAGTTTATCACCTTATCCCCTGCCACGGAGAACGATCCATTTGCAGAGGACGTTGTGGAATTGTAGACGAAGCGCAGCGCCAAACTGAGCGACCTTTTTACTTACTTTATAGCTGCAGAGCAGCCTGTTTTCAGATGTCACGAAATTCACCTTTTTGGCGTAAATGTGATCGCTCTTCGAGATATCAATTCCTTATCATCCGAGGGGCGCCACTTCAGAACTCTCGATTCTCTTAGCTCTACTAGTGCAGCCTACCCAATAGATGTGCAAAAAAGTCGACCATGGAGAGTAAGAGTGGGCCTTCAGAAACTGGCCAAGCATCATCTCCCATTGGCATCCCGTATAAGTGACGATCTGGGAGCCTATTTCGTGCTAAATATAAGGGACCTATGCCCGTTACATAATTACTAAGGTCGAGATACATATATTAGAACTCAGAAATCACATTATCTTGCTACTACATCAAAAAGGTACACACCTCACTTAGTAAGGCAATTTTTCTAGTTAACATCCCGCAGAAGAAGGATTTAAAGCTAGTAGGATGATTCCTTACATTAATATCCTCATCACAATTAAAATATATAGTTAAGCTAAGAAGGATCTCATCAAATTCTATGATCACTCTCTACTTTGTTTTAATTCCGAATCTGCCGGTTCAAAGTTAAGGCCGCCTGCAGAGGCAAGTAGCGGCCATGAGGACATAACCTTGAAAATCATATAATTAATGGCAAATAAGCTAATCTACTTTTCTATTACTTAGGTACCCCACAGACTTGTTTCTTCCATCTTCTCCTCCACTTCGCCTTTTTTCTCGTCTCTTTTTTTCTCTTTCTTTTTTATTTTGCCATATTTGAGTTTGGAGAGCCCTTTGGCTATTTAAATAATCCTGTACAAAAGAAGGTAGAATACTACACACGATACCAAGTAGGAGACTAAGTAGAAGATATAGTAGGTGGTATAGTATAACAACTTAGTAAGTGCCGCGCAAAAAGCGCGGTGGAAAGCCTCTGATATTCGAAATTTTAAAGTAAAATAGTAAGATAAGCCTATAGACAGTTTACTATTTCCAGAAGTACTGTAAGTATATAACGTCTAAAGAGATGTAAAGCCAACTGATTTACTTATTATGACTAGTTAAGCTATGCGCTAATTTCCTCACATCGTATTTTTCAAGCAACCTTCCCAGTTTATCAAAGCTTTTATGTTATTCACGAATAGAATTAATTACGACTAGCGTAGCCGGATTTGATTCTTACATATTAGACATACTTGCATTAATCAGCATATACTACATCGCCTTCAAAATGCTCTCTAGGGCGGCTATTCGATCTATCACCTCTTCTATTTACTTATGAAATGCTTTGGATTGCCCTTCATAAGTAAGCAGTCCTTGACAAATAGTAAAGCCAAGTGATATAAAACCTCCTACACTCTCAGTCATAGAAAATAGATCAGCCATGTCTACGCTAATAATTATTATTGACTTTAGGTGCGGTAGAAATGAAGATTAGGAGCTTCAAATGAATAGTCAGATCAACGTGACCTTTGATATGAGCCAAATATTCATAAATTAGCACCCGGTGCAGCCTAGCTGCCTATTTTTCGCTTCTGGGTGGCACAAGTACTCTTCACGCTCTCTTAGAATCTTTCTAGGAAGCATTTTGTGGCTATGTGCAGATGGTAAAAGACCAACCGTTTCAGAGAGTCAGGAGAACCCAATCATCAAGTGCCCTGATTCGGCTAGAGAGGACCTAGGCGACCATCACGCGATAGAGGGTGCTTCCCGCTCGCTTCTCACCCTGCCCACTGCGAACTCATCTTTCTCACCCAAGTCGCGCGACGCTAAAGCGGCTCTTAACATTTCAACTTTGTAACCAAGTCACACTACATAAGTCTCCTTTATGCTGAACAAATTACATACGACCATAGGGTGTGGAGAACAGGGCTTCCCGTCCGCTCAGCCGTACTTAAGCCACACGCCGGTTAGTTAGTAGTATGGTGGGTGACCACATGCGAATCCTGACTGTTGTATGTGTTTTTGTTTTTATTTTTTGAAAAATCTAGAGAAATTAATGCGTGGCTATAAGTAACTTATAACACAGTATTCATTTACCTTACGTAATACTAGATTAGAATAACGTATTTCACAAGCGAGCGGGTCACCCCAAAATACCTAGCAAATGCGATTCAACATGTCAGCAACGATACATTTAAATCGTATCAATTTTTCGATACTACCTCTCTATGGTGACTGTAGCTTAGATTTAGAGCTTGATACAAATTAATGAAAAATTCCATAAAATTCCGTAAAATACACTATGGTTAGACCACTCGAGCTCCAAATATATCTTCAAATTGATGACTTATAGATACTGACTAAAACCCACACATATACTTCGGATAGTGTAATTGAAATCTGTCTATAGTAGAATCTTAGAGAGCCTATAGTTGTTGAAGTATCGAGCTATTATTTGTTGCATTTACTATGTATTTTGCTGTGGCTCTCTGACTTAGGTGGGCTCGCTCGCTTGTGAAATACGCTAATGACAACTTGCTGTTCAACAAAACGTGTTAAAGCTCCAAAGAGAGACATTTACTACAGAAATGTATGTCAAGTCTCTTGGACAATTTGTATTTAAAAGTATCCGAGCGCCAACGATACTGAGGGTCATGCTAGTGATAATCACAGCTAGCATACCCAATAATGTCAAATACTTCAGAATACAGCCTACGGCAAGATACTGTGATATTAAAATAGCTTCAGTAAATGTAGATCTAATATTACACTCTCAAACGACATACAATTAGTAAAAAGTATTTCGACTAGTGCTTGTCAAGGAATTGTTTGCTCTGGCGTCTTTGCAGTGGGATACAAGCTTGAAAAGTAATCCTCGTGGCGGAAGCTGATTTCGCTACCCACTGTACACGAAAGAGAGGTAGTGAAGTTTTGATAAGATACTATCGGCCATTCTCACTACTCGACCGAGATCGTGCGGATCCAAGAAGGGAGAATAAGAGACCTTGATTGAATGACTAAGAGCGGATTCAAGCAGTCGCAAGAGAAAACACATTCTCGAGGTAGTCTAAAAACAAATGACTATTCAAGGGAGTCATTGGCTGGCAAGAAGACCAGGCTACTGGGCGGTAAGCCTAGTGGTTTATTGATCCTTATCAGCTTTTTTTCAATTTAGAGGAAGATCCAGATGATAGTAGAGTCACCTAGAGATCCTAAAAGTCGGCCAGTAAATAAATCGGGTGAGCTACGCATAATTCAAAGTTAGATGATCTCTTGTTTTGATTCATCATTTCTGCTTTTGGCACCTCGTTTGCTTCTCGTACAATGCGGTCTACTCTACAAATTTCCTTGCCACGTCTCTCTTGCCCAACAATTCCATCTGGTAGATAGGTATTACTGGGCACAATCGTATAGTAGTTCGGCCCGATAAGGAGGTATGCTTGAATATGTCCTTCACTCGGTGTTGCTATGTCGTCACTTCTTGCATGTAGAAGGATTAGATAGGAAGACACGTGTGACCAAATGAGGGGTCGTGAAGCCATGACGTTTGCTAGCGGCATGTACTTCGCTAAATTGGTCATCTTGCAGCCAATAAGGGTGCTGATCTGGGGGCCACGCTAAATCAGCAGCCCGTTCAGCGCCCGAACCTCCCAAAATGTTTCAAGTTGATGCTTTTTCACAAAGCCCGATCTTGACCATCAACCTAACTCTGCCTAAGGTCAAGCATTATCAGTGCCTTCCCCCAAAGCAAAATGGGACACCTTCACCAAGTAAAGAGTCCTTCAAAGACGGTTCTCAACACACTTCCTATTAGCAAAGACCCCAAGGTATCAGGTGAGGAAGCAGTGGTGTCATCGGCATCGACTCAAAGCCCAACCAAATTCCACTTCCGTCACAGAACAGCCTCGGAGTATCAATGCTCGCATTCAACTTCTGATCGGCCCCCATCCCATAGGAGGTCTAGGCGACGCAGTATATCTGCGTTGCCAGCCCGCCGGTCGGCATCGACACTGTCCGAGCCTGAGGACTACTTCAAAATGACACCAGCTAGCAGATTACAGATCTGCAAAGAAGTCTTGGACTTATTTGTTCTAGTCACAGATCAAAAAGAAAGTCCGTTAAGATCCTCAAGATCATCATCCTTAGACCGAGCTGAAGCGCTAGATCTAACTGCACTTTTCAAAAACAATTTTTGGAGAAATCAGGAGTCTTATGGGATGGAGATGGGTCCTTCTTTCGCGCCGGATTTCAACTCCTTGGAATGGACTAGGCAGAGACGTCTGTTAGACCGGGAACTTCGACGTCTTCTGAAATGGGATTTTGCTTTTCGTCACGACGAAGGCAAGCACCTCAAATTTCAGGCCGAGTGTGATAGCCAGACCACAAAGAAAGCCGAGGCTTTATTTTCCAGAATCGGCGAAACGTTAGCCAAATGTGTGTGTTCATTTAAAATTCCTCTCATTATCCATTAAAGTTTTCCTGACAAAATTAGTGTAGTGTTAAGAGATGATTCGCACATCAAAAGAAAAGTGGATCGCATCGAACAATTGTCAAAAAATGATTGCAGCACTGCAACATCAACTGAGAATGTCTCTCAAAACGAAAGAGATGATCCTCTTGAAATCATAAAGACGGCAATAAACCATCTCTTTGATCTTTTGCACCCTTTGAAGAGAAAAAGATCTACACAACTGGGTCATCCAATATCAAATCTCACGTCATCGGACAGTCGGCCAAGCAAGATTCCTACGCGGCCGAAGGGAAACATTGAGGTACACGGTCGGAGCGAAATCAAAGGTAAGGAAATCGCGAGGACAGAGTACCCTCAATCGAGACCAAAAGTCCATTTTTCACTAGAAGGTCTGCATGTGAACGCCTACGCAGAAGAAACATCGAGTCTTGATAAAAAAGCCTTCACAACATTTGATGAAAACGAACAAATATCAGAAATACACGCAGAAAAGAGACCCAATACAGCAAATCAAGGCTCATCCCCTGGAAGCAAGATCATTGTCAAGATTGCCGATAATCCTGATGCTTTTCAAAAAGCGAGCCATGATACCAAAAATTCAACTTCCTCGGCCGTCACTGAAACAGCGAAACCACGGATCAGAAGAATTTTCAGTAGTGAGGTGCCAATTGAGTTGCTCTCTAACATCGACTTGGAGGACCCAGCACTCCTCAGCGAAAGAATGGCAAATCTGAGCTTAGTATACAGACAGTTTTCGCCTGCTGCTATTACGAACAAGTTATGTGACCTTGCGCAGGTCGAAACGAAACCAGTGCAATGCTCCGAATCAGATGGCCATGCGATTTCTCAAAACTTAGATCCGGAGCTATCGAAGCCATTGTATCGTCTGGAATCTATACTGACTCTGGTGATGGGGTTCCCCGATTGGCAAGTCTTTAATCGACCCGGAGAAACCCACCATTCAAAGTCAGCTCTGTCAATGATTTACTTCAGTTTACTAGAAGAAATTTCTGTGTGTGCAGTAGAATTCCTGCACATTCTTCAGTTGCGATTCGAAGAGAGCCAGAAAGTTGGCAGTGTCAAATCCGATCTTCGAATCTTCTGCGCCTGTATGCGACAACTTTCAGTGCTGAATGAAGGAATGGATAGCCAATTCCAGACCTTCCAGCCTCAGCTCCAGAGAGTCATTCAAAAGATCGAAATCTTAGATTCCAAAATAAGCCCCAACTGTGCAACTGGACAAGAAATTGTCGATTTGGATGAACAGACCCCGCCATTTGAATGTAACACCTCCTTGGTCGCAAGGGATTCAAGCTGCAATCCCGAGACTAATAAGAGTGACCTTTGCTTCTCCTTTCGCAAGAGTAGTCCTCTTTCTCTTGCATGTTTCCTGTCTTCAGCGGATAATGTTCCCACAGAGCTGCCAGAAGATGATGTCTCGGGTGCTTTTGTTACTGTGAAGATACGAGATCTTTTTGAAAGAAGAGTCTAAAAATGTTGCGCCAGAGCCAGGACGAAATTCTTATGTTTATTTGCCCATGTGTTATGAGATTCGAGCTTCAATGCATTCTCTCCTGTGTGGTAAGCTGTGCGGCCCATTCTTTATCCCTTTTTCCAGTTCTAAATGCAATTTTCACCCTCCCGAGGTCTCATAAAGTGTATTCTTAGGGTAATCTATGAGCTGCTAGACCATGTCTAAAGTAGATCCAGAGCTGTTCGACCGACCGAGGATTAATTAACCATGAGATTATATCCTCAGCACTAGCAAATATACTAATCCTTTATCTTGTTGAATTATGATAAATAAGTATTGCCACTTTTCAGTATTGGTGTCAAGGAACCGGCAGAAACTGATTCTGAGGCCTTTTTGGCCCTTACCAATAACCCGGGACAATCAAGGAGCGCTGGTAAATTTTGAAAATTTTTTGACATGAGGAATATTCTCATTCTTGTCAATCTGGTAGTCTCAGTGAGTTAAAAAGAAATAGGCGGATAAATTTTAAAAATCAATTGATTCCCAAAGATCAGTCTCAGTAAATACAACATGCGATAGTTTAAGACCGTAAATGGCTTCGTATATTCTTCACGGCATTTCGCGCTTAATGATTTGATTAGCAGCTGTCCAAGTGCAAGATATGTAGAGAAATGCTTACCATCAGACCTTTCGGATCTCCCTTCTCTAATAGGTTCTGTGGGTTTTGGTTTATAGTCTCCTTGGAACGATTCGCTGCTTTGTCCCACAGTAAGGGCACCTTGGGCGGCCATCAGTTTAATAATCTCCCGGCGATCCTCTCTGCTTTCCGCCCACGTCTTCTCTGATATAGAAGCATTGATCATCGTTGCCTGATTTCTGGCCGTGTTGTTGAATATCTTAACATCTTTTGGCTCAATAAACCCTTCAGTTCCGATAGTCCCATTGATCATAAGTGCCTGGTCGAAAGCGAAATTGTTCTCAATCAGGCGAGACCCAGCGTAGTAAGGGCTATCATCAACCGTTTCTAGTCCGAGTGACTGGAAGTCTGAGTCATTGATTGACACCGTACCGTCGGCTACCATTACCCACCAAACGTTAATATATGATAACACTTTCACAGCGCATTTACTTACCGTTCAGCTCTCGGTCTTTCATGAGTAACGCAATGAACAAACCTTCGAAGCCGTTGATCAGTTTCTTTAAATTTGCATCCACGGCTTCAATTTTCTCCATCTGAACCACCAGTTTCCTGTTGGCCAAGACTGTTACGCCAACATGCGCATTTTGGATTTTCATCGTCAAGGTAAGCTTGGTTCCCGCAATGTTGCCCGTCAAGCGGCCAACCTCTGCTTTGTGATCCTTCCCATGCATAAATCGACCAATGAATCCCTTGCCTTCCATGATTCTCAGCATATCCTCGAGCTCTTCAGCCAAAGTAGCTATATTTGCAAGTTCCGCTATTATGTCCTTTGTGTGGAGAGACTGCTCTTCCTTGACAACCATTACAATATCCTTAAGCGAAGTGACCTCCTTGTGGTTTTGATTGAGGATCATGAAAAGACTTTTTTTGTCCTTGGCATGCCTAATCCTATCGGCTATTTCAATAGCTGTTTGCAGGATCTGCACAACAGCACTTATGCCGCCTAATACATCAAAAAGAGCCTGTCGCCATTAATTAAGCTCATATGATGACAGGGTCATACTCACAGTCATCGTTTTGGTAGTAACAACGCACCCAAAGGTTGTAAGATCTCAATATAGAAGTTGGACAAGTATTCAAAACTTCATTGTTGAGATGCTGGTGATATAAATAGTCGGCCTTTGGGTACTAGATTGGGCTGCCCAGTGACGGAATTCTCACAGACCAGCAGAATTTAGGCTTACAGGGTTCCGCAACAGGCGAATATCCGTGTGAACTGAGTGTATGTAGAGTCTTAGGAGGTCCAAGCGGCTATCCACCTTAACGGTAGTGTTCTCGTTAAGTCTGAGATGCCTTCTAGTCACATGTCTTGCATGTTCTTTATCAGCTCAGCCTCCTGGACTTGCACACCTCGGGCACTCATACATGGGGTGGATGCGGGGCTATGGCGAGTGAAACGGGCGTAACAAGTATCAAATTACATACTTGCCTATCATGCCGGATGTATTATGCATTTCTCAAGGTATCTGGTATAAGACCTTCGGCCCAAGCGCCACAGCAGCATTTATAATCACAGTCCTTATCCAAATTCGGAAGCTACATAGTGAGAAGTTGCATGCATTGAAGACATAAATCTCCCGTGCTAGTTGACTAACTGGTATAAATAGGACAATTGTGAGGTTTAAGTTAAAATCATTAGGTCTTTGCGTAGTCTTAGCGCAACGCCAAAGTGCGTATTGCTAGAGACTTTGCCAAATCACAAGGTAGTGAAATATTTCTAAAGCCCTCAGTTTCGTTTCAAATCATCTAAGTCTGATTATATCTTTGAAAAACGCGAGAAAGTTCTGACGAAGTCCTCGTTTCAGTACATAGAATGATGAGATGAATCAAATCCTGGCATCATGGCAAAAGTAAAAGCGTTGATAATTGATTCTGAAATTCTTGAAACACCCGAAAAGTGTTGACATCTGTTGTGAACTTATTTTAACTCACCCTCCTTTGCGGTGGTGCTTAATCCATGTCCATGAAATCGAAGTAGGGATAAAATCAGAGAGCAGAACCGCTAGTTATAATGCCTCATCATGAGAACCCTATCTGTATGGCTGGGAAAGAAAAGCAAACTACTGATTTTCGAACTCACACACGGGATTCGGGTCAGAATCTAGTCCAGGAAAGGTCAGTATCCTAGGAAGCACCAATCGCTTAGAGAACCATGGTCAACATGCCTAGTGCCCGTGCTCTTGCCAAGCCCAGATACCCAGAGCACGGGCACCACCCCGCATGGTTGCCGTGTCTTTGCCATTGAATTTTATTGGCTTTCAATAGTAGATAACCATATTAAGCACATTCGTGGCGTCCCATCTGAGGAGATTTTGTGCGAATTGTCCTTTCGGTGTTTCCGACAGCACGCACGGGCCGCAGACGCGGTCCCATCTTAACTCCATACAGGATTGTCTCTTCAAAGATGCGGGGTTGATTTTATCACGCAATTATTTGACAAAGAAAGCGAAAAAGAGAGTCTGTCCTATGACGACTAAGATAGAGCCATCAAGTATGCACGTTGTGTAGGAGTGTCCAGGTTTTTGCATCATCCTGGCCGAAGTGAATTGTTTCCTTAGACGGGTTCTTTATGTAGGGCTTCCAGTGTTCGCTCTTTTGCCTCGTGATTATCAGCCTCATTGACATAAGCCGCATGTTCCGTCATCCCACTTCACGATTTCTCTTTACCTGTATGTTCTCAAATTTCTTTCTTCAGGTTCTCCCACTTGCATCCACCCTACCAAGTCTCGAAATGGGACGTTCAGCACCAGTTGGATATTCTAACCCAATGCACGATGATAATACCTCCATTCCAACGATTTCAACTATTGGGAATGACGCGAGCGGTATTGGAGTTGAGCAGAGGAATGGGAGCCACAACATAAACATCACATTTGCCCCACAGTGGACCGATGATCTAAAGACCTCGAAAGTACACCAGATCAGTAGGCATTGTGACATATCTGAGAGTATATTGGACCTGTTGAATGCAACGACGTCTACACTCAACTCTGCGCTTCCTGTTACACAAAGTAGATTGAATCCCCTCGCATTTTTAAGCTGAGAATGTTTAGACTTGGTGACAAATACTGACCTGACCTTTGCAACCCAGATCCCTTAAACTCGCTCTCGGGGCTCGTAAACTCTTATCACCAGTCACAGAGCAGGCCCACGGTCGCCGGAGAAAGACGAGAACGGACCGATGACGTCGAAAGCCACACAAGATCCGCGGAGTTTTCTGCTGTAGAATTGATCGAATACGAGAAGAGGATGAATGGAATTTGTTTGGTTCGGGGACTCCTGGTCGACATCTCGGATCCTCTATACTCGGAGCCGTACAAACATGAACCACAGCTGAAATCGATCTGGGAAAAGACATTACATGAAAAGATGAGATTAGAGCGTTTTTTCCGAGATGAAAAGATAAATGACGCTATTAAGGTGCGTAAAAAGTGCTTAATAATTTTTCATTGCTTGACTAATCTACGGATAGGATCAGGGGCACGGTAACTTTACTAGCATTCTCGAGGCTACCGTCGAAAGCATTAAGACTGTCCAGTATCTACTAGTCACGTCCGCAGAGCCTCGACCAAAGAAGCAGGTATGATCCAAATTAAACCATGCTTCAGATTGACATACTCACGCATGTAGTCAAAATCAGAAAAGGGCACAGCAACCCGGACTTCTCCAAGAAGACAGGCAAAATTAGCCTCAAATGCATCACAAACACCAACTTCGCCAATCAAACGAAAGTCTATTCCACACGGTCGCCCTCTGAATAATGTCAAAGCTCTGACTCACAATATGAGAGACCTCTATACTAAGATCAGACAACTGTCTGCCGAATGCGAGAGTATACGTCATCGTGCTGCGGCTCTTGCAGGCTACAGATGCGCCCACGATGCGTACAAAATACTATACTTTCTTCTCTACGATCATTGTCGACGGCACGAGGCACATATCATCGACTTTGACTTAGCTCAAGCACGTCCGACAGACAACGTGTCGACTGATGTCCATTTTCGATTTGCTACCTTAGCAACCGGCACTCCTCATGAAACCGGTGAAATGTGGTTGGCCTTCAGAGCAACGGGCAAATTTTCAACAATCGAGAGCTTGGGTGCTCGACATGAATTGGGCTGTTTGCTGGGATATGAGATAAATGCTTTACATGGCGAATCGACTCGACGTTTGCCCCATTCCCATGATGGTGCAGAGTTGAATTGTCTATCTTTTGGCTTGCAGCCTCGGACAGAAGTCACTTTGACAACGATGAACACCGTTTTGCAGACGAACTACCTCGTTAGCGAGGGGGAGATCCTTCATCTTGCAAAGACAATCGCCACCGCGGTGATCCAGCTTGATAGTACGCCATGGTTCACAACTTTTTGGAACAGCGACAATATAGTGCTTTTCCTGGACGATCCCAAAGATTCATTTCCTCTCAAGAAACCACATTTCCGCATTCGTCTTGAACATGCCTCAAGGCAAAGTTCTGAGCATCAAAGCCCAAGCACAGAAGTAATGTTATTTTGCCTGGCTATTGTTCTGTATGAACTATGGAAGTACTTCCCTGGGGATAAGAATATGTATGAGCCAAGGCTGGACCGATTTGACGATGGAAACGTCACCCTGATCCGTAGGAACATTAAGAGGCAAATGGACAAGTGGGTACAGACAAGGAGCATTCCGGAGACATATGCAGAGATTATTGACTGGTGCCTAGATGCACCATCATGTACAGCTGAGGAGATGAGAAATTCTTCAAAAAAGCTAAATGAAATTTTCGAGCGAGTTATTTGTGGGTTGGAAAAGGTGGAAAGCGAGTGTGGTGACTCTGCAGCACTCATCAAGGGTTGGAAGATATCAGATTAAATGATAACGGAAAGTACAATTTTGCACAAACGCATGCCTAAGATTTGGAAAGGTACCCTGACTGGTTCAACGCATCCAATGTCATGTAGTGCGAGCACGACTGCTCGGGCACCGACTCGATATTGTCTTATATAAGCTAAAGACTCAATAAAGTGAAAGTTTCAAGGTAATATACATACCAATGAGACATAAGGGATTGAGAGTCGGAAAGTGAGTCGGGTTTGACTTTAGAGCTTGAAGGTGGTCTGTTTATTTCTCGTTAACGCGGTTCGAGACGTCGTGCGATAAATGCTTGCAAGATTAGTCATGCCTGCTATAACCTCCTCGCTGAATTTTTGTCCTCGCCTTACGATTATGAAATTATTCCTCGATTTAGAAGAATGACAAAAATGAAAACACCCATTGCCAGGTATATCGATATTACTCTCACCGAAGGAAAATGAACGAATATTAATAACTCCATAGTTCACGATCTATATGGAAATATTCTCACTGCGCCTTTGCAAAAAAAAAAAAATCGAGACCAGGGCAAAGAGCTGTGACTACAACAGCACTCCTACAAAAGAAGGCCACATCAGCTCTTCAAGGCTATCGGCAATACAAGTATGGTGGCGGTCAACTAGCCCCTACGGTTCGGCGAGGCTATAGGTGGCTTCCGGTGACAATCCACCTGTATATTGTTCACCCGAACGCCACCTGAAAGTCGCGCTTGCACACTTTGCTCAAAGGATCTTGGCGAGGTCTAAAAATGGCCCAGTACACGCATGACGAGCGAAGAATGGCGCCTTGGTCTCCTCATCACCGCCGCTCTCATCTTCTCATTCTCATTCTCAATTCTTTTAGACTCCGATGAGAAGATTTTAATATGGCGAAGATAGTTAACGCGACTTGACTTCTCGCACATGGTGGAAGACTTCAGTAGGTGTAGCAACACGGAAACCCCAGAATTCGTACTCCCACGGGATTAGCTACGATATGATCGTGCGCCTTCCATCTTCGACGACTTTCTGCCTTCGCTTCTAGCTTCCGCTGACTAGTGGTAGTGCACACAGTATTCTTGCAGGGATCTGTGTGACACTAGCAGATAGTGAACCCTATTTTGATCATTCTGGAGCTGAACTCCGGCAAAAATCACACTTGGGACCCTTGCCCCCAGATCTTTGTAGCACTTTCACACTTCCCTGCGTTCCCAGATGATAGATTTGGATTTTTTGTTTGAGTACAACTGCAGGATTCAAATCATCGTGCCCGAGAGCCGAAGTGATGAAATTTTTATTAATTTGTATTTTCGCTGTCTCCTGGCCCCAGTGTTGAGGAAGAAACTGAGCCCAAGCTGTCGGAACGCTACAAAAAAAGGCGAAATCGGATCCGAGAGAATCGAATGGACAAGTCCTTGAAAAAGTAAACGCCTCTTTTCTTTTCTTGCTCCAGCTGTAATATACCTTAATTGTAGGTTTTCATAATACCTGAACTGCGTAAGTGCTCCCCTTGCTATAGAATGCTACTTCGATAGTAAGAAAATATACTCACGAATTTTAGAAGCAGATCAAATAATTTGTCAGGTATGGTTCATGCAGCATTAGTATTTTTGGGTGCCTGGCTCTTAACCGTCCCCGTACCTGCCCAGGTAAGACATTAGACCGAAGTCTCCGGAGCACATATGTGCTCTAACAAATAACCCCGACGAACGCAAGCCCCAGAATTTGGTACTAAGGGTACCTGGCCACCAATGCAGGAGATATCAATCTCATTCAGAATCTGCATTTAGATGAGATTCGCAAGGATATCCGGCAAAGCCAAGTGGTTAACTTGCGTTTGATGAACGATGCCAAGTATCATAACTCTCTAGGGTGTGGAGTTTGCATTTTTATCAAATTTGACGTATTTAGGGACCGTTTAAATTTTCACTACTGCTCGTATAATAACAAAGAGCGAAATCTAGCGCTATTGATAGGTTTTTTAGAAGTGCGAGAAGACAATTTATTAAATAGAAAGCTTCAGTCGACATCGTCAACTTGATCCAGATTGTCAGTTCTCGAGATCTGAAGCTTCTCAATTGTACCCTTTTTCAACTCGTCCCTTATTTTTGGAATAGTTTGAGTCGCTGGTCCAGGCCACAGTCACAGGTTCTAATGCTTGGAACATCAAGAAAGATGAAATCCATCGATGCTTTCATACAATTGTCGTTCTAGGTATATTGCTTTCAACATATTTCTCAGAAATTGTCTTGGAGTAAATATCAGCCTTCTACAAAGCTATAGTTATTGATAAACGCATAAGAGACAACCTTAAATGCCTCTCGAAGGGTGCGCTCGTGAGTAGTCCCCCCCCCCAAATATTATCGCCCCGGGAATTGCGTTTAGTAATTTGCTACTAACGATAAGAAACTCCTGATCAGGACTTGAACTTTATACTCAGAACCAGATGCCAAAGCTATGGATTTTGTAAGTAATATTTCCCGCCTCTAGGTATATATGTATATTATCGTATTCCAAGTCAGCTGCCTCGTGAAAGAGGAGCAGTATGTATTAATGGATCATCTAGTTTTCACCCAGATTCAGTCTACTTGGGTCTTGTCTAAAGCCAGCACTAATTTAAGCTAACATCATGCGATGTGATTTAATTACTAGCTTGGCTGTTGGGCTGGAATGCAGGGTATAATCACAATTTGTAAGCAGTCTTCTAGGTGGCTTGCTTCCACTTCTCGGGTGCTGACCGCACTATGATTATTCAATAACTTCATCGTGTTCTATTTGGCTTCCCGCACAGCACTATGGTAAGTTAACAATAAATTTCTTTCGACTATCCGATGGCGATCATCACTGTCTCTCCACCGTCATATCCTGATTAAGTAGATCCTTAGAATCTCATTTACTATTCGCATGACATTTGAGAGTCTAATGTTCTAGGCCGAATTGAATGATAACACGTCTATATTCTCGATGGACATAAATCTGCACGAAATCTCACGTCATTAATGACCCCGTATATACGTATCACCCACGGTATAACACATTTGCCATCCAGTTGGGCATGTTCATTATTTAGCTTGCACGAGCGTTTGAACTTTGAAACAAACCAATATTCGCCTCCGTAGCCGTAGCAGAGACTTTGAAGATTCACGTCAGGAATATACGTATTTGCATAAACTAAAACTAAAAAAAAAAAAAAAAAAAAACTATTGAAAATCAAGAAAGAACAAGAAAAAAAGACTTTTAGAGGGGAGCAGGGATCTATTACTCCCGGTCGGCGGGTAGTAATGAAACTTATAATCCTTGACCTTACTAAACTTTGATCTTTAGCTTAGGTCGATCTTCGGTCGAGTTATGATATCATTTGTGTGATCAGGCAGTATTTCTTTGTAAGCACTTCGCGTATAAAATAGTTTATCTCAATTTAATTTCCCTTATCGATCCCGATTTTGCTATTGCTCCCTGATTTTATCACAATTGCAGACTCACACCTCGATCGAAACGCAAATATGAGTGGCGGACCAGTTATTAAGGAGATGCTAGCACGTAATCTGTATATCTATCATCAAAAAGTCTAAGATAAAGATTAATTACCGCTGACAATTGGTAGCAAGTTTTCTTAAGACTATAAAGAACCGCCTAATCTGAGACAAATGGCCTCTGCAATAAGAGCTTCTGGACTCGGAGTGATAGTGTTATCCTGTTCCGACCCTCGCCTTAATCCTTACCAAATATTGGGTATCGATTCAACCATAAGTTAGTCTCATTCTTGAAGTGCCTTTCCGTTTCTCAAAGACTTGACATGATGAATTCGTATCATCATAACAAACAGTCCGATTGGAACTGACAACAGAATAACAGAAGCGAACATGGTGCGAAATGCAGGTGGTCGGGCTTTTAACGCTATCCGGACCTTATCTGTGTTACAGACCATTGGCGCCCCCGGTACCATTATAGTTATGCACCATACGGGTACGCTACGCTCTGCGATCTGAAGTTGACTGGTGGTCTTCTATGCTGAAGGCATAATTTGACAACTTTAGACTGCGGCTTGACGCATTTTCATAACGCCGACATCAAACAGGCGCTACTCGAAATTGCGCCCCATGAACAGGAGTTAATCAAGGCTCCCGAGTTCGGGAAATAAAAAACATGTTCGCTTTAACAAGCATAATCTTTAAGATCCGCTTCGTATAGAATCTGACTATTTTCCAGCATTGAGGACAGTATCCGAGAAGATATTGCCCTCATTAGGGCTTCTCCGCTAATCAAAAAGAATATCCAGATTCTTGGGCTTGCCTTTGATACTAGTACTGGTCTTCTGACTGAGATAGAGTAGATATAAGAGCTAAAAACACAGCTCCTATGGAAATTTATCAGCCTTACCTGGATAGTAGTGTCTCTCGTTCGGAGGAAAGGAGCTTGATCCGTTCTTAACTTCTGTGATTTTATGCGTGGATCTACACAGTGTCGAATCATCCACAGTGAAGAGCGTAAAGTTAGCCTGGTAAGTTTAATTGGAAGTGAACATTATGGTAATGAGGACTTTCGCCAAATGCACCTCGAGTACGGGTCCAAAATATCGACATCTTTGAAACTGGGAGGATTCATGGCGGGGCTCATATTGTGTTTGCTACGTGTTTTTGCTCTTGCTTTTCCCTCTGTTCAGGAAACGGCAGAAGCGGGAGTTTCTAGTCGATACTAACATTTGCTAGCTGCTCTGAGTAGCCAGTTGCAAAATAATTGATATCGTCCTCATAGCGAGGGAAGTACTGAATCATCTGGAATTGGGTTGGAGACAAGGTCAGGTGACACTTTGGATCCTTACAGCGCTAAGTATCCCGTGTCACATAGTGTGGAGAGGAACGCTCGATGGGAGCACGCCCTACCGACTTGCAGGCCGAATAGCAAACGCTGTCAACAGGTTTGTCTTTTTTTTAAGTTTAGCTCGCACCATCTGAGACTGGTTTAAGTGCAGAATAATAATTTTCAGGTTATTTAGGGCGTTCACGTCAAGGGCTGAAGAGTAAGATCGCAAGTATAAGAATAAACAAAAAAACATACAACAGTCAGGATTCGCATGTGGTCACCCACCATACTACTAACTAACCGGCGTGTGGCTTAAGTACGGCTGAGCGGACGGGAAGCCCTGTTCTCCACACCCTATGGTCGTATGTACTAGCTACAAACCTAAATAGAATACTAGAGTACAAGCAATTGCTCATCGCTTTAGTGTCGTCGAGGGTGAATCATCGTGACCTCCCATCAACCCTTCCGTACCGCACCGGAAACACTGGGTATCTGGAACGCTAGAGTATACCAATCAATCTGGATAACCGAGCTCCGCCACCTCATTCAGCCTTGTAATCTCCAGCGTCCTCCACTCTGCGTTCTTTAGCTCAGCTCTCCTTCTCGGGCTTCAGATAAAGCAAGTCTGCCCCCAATATGGTTGCGGGACCTTACGAACCCGGTCCTCATGACCAAAGGTTGGTAAAAATGTTGAAGATCCGCTCAAGTTGGCGCCCGCATCGCTTGCGTAAAGTGTGATATGTAACCGCCGCGTTTTGCTGTCATCCTGCATGCACAATGCGTTGGGCTCCTATGATTAGAACCCGAACTTTTACAGTCCAATAATTTGCCAAGTCATTTGCGGTTTACTGCCTCCTAATCGAGGCGGTGCATTTGAATAAAGCACCAATGAAATGCCACGTCGTCCCTCTCTATTGCTCGATATATTCTCACCTACTTTATCTCGATCTGTGCCACTGGGCTAGAATGAATCTACTCAACGTTACCATCAAAAGGAAGTTCAAGACCTACTCGGGAAATGGCAGAAATCGTTGGGACCGTGTCTGCTGCTGCTGGTCTTGCTACTTTTGTTGCGCAAGTAGCTCAGAGGATCGATGATCTAAACGCTACTTATAAGTACAATCACAACGAGGCTGGAAATTTGGTAAAGTCTTTGATAAGTCACCTGAAAATTCTTCGTCGAATTTTACAGTTCGTTCAAACCCGAGCGACGCATCCTGCAGTAGAGGAAGCAGTTGTGGAATGTAATACAATTTACAGCACTATCGACTTTGCGCTGGAAGAGCTTTTGGAAAAAGTCTCTTTCGTGGCACCTGGACAACGCAATGGGTTGAAAGTAGTAAAGCAACTATTTTCGCGGGATATTCGCAAGGAGATCGAAAGAATCGACGCCAGAATTGAGAAAATGAATAGTATACTAACATTGTGGGTACCAAAATTCCGAGGCAGACGAAAATGTTTGGACTTACATTTACTGTATAGGTCACTTTTTTTAAACTCCCTTCAGCCGCCGATACCGACGGTAGCAGGTCCACCAGGGGAGAGTACAGCCACACCTGCTTCCAGTCAATCATCCTCTCCAGATTCTTCTGTCTCGCAAAATCCTTATTCAATATTTCAAGCTGAAGAGGCTTCTGTCACCAGAAGAGCATACCAAGCTCAACGAGCATCGTGCAGTCGACAACACTGCTACTGCTCTTGTCATCTGACCGAAAGAATCAAGGGGCGCTACTGGGGCTTTGAATGCACGCCATTTTCAGCTTTGTTTGAAAGGTGCAGTGATGAAACCTGTGCTGTGCGGATTTCTTCTTGGAGAGTACGGTTTGCCTTGAACAAATTCCGAATTCCATGTGCATTCGTTTTAGGCTTGGAACTGGTGTCTGCCACGGGAAAGTACACTATTCGACCGGGGCTCAGTGTACAAAGAGTATTCAATTATACATATGGAGGCTTTGAAATAATCTGGAAGTGCCAGCAAGGTTTGATTTCGCTTGCCAAGGCGAAATCGAGTTCTCGCGCATAAAAAAAATCCGCCGGTAGTCTTACAAACCATGTGAACCCAGATGGAGAAGATTATATTCAGGTGAGTCTTCTTTATGGCATATGAGTCCAGTCTTGCTTATTTATACATAGAATCTTCTTATTCATGGGCCTTGGATGAATCAAGGTAGACAATTCTCTCTTCTGGAGTTTCTAGTCAGTGAATTTGGGATGACACTTGAGAATCAGGATGCAAGGTTTGTTCAATCATATCCGTGGAAGGTCAGTCTGACTGATCGTGATTTGGATTAGCTTCTTTATCAAATGTGTAGCTTGGATAGGAGAGGGACGCCATCTTGATTTGCTTGACACCATCCTCGAAAGTGGATTCGATCTCAGCAATACTGCTTCACCAGTGCTTCAGAGATGGCCCCAGCCATCATCGCCAAGTTGGATATCAGAAGAAGGAACTCCAGATCCATTCTTCATTGAGTACCTTGCCACGCTTGCAAAGACTAGCCCTGGTGAGTTTGATGTACTTTTATTCAGATCGCCAATATTTACAAAAGTCAAGGATTTGCGGGAATCACGGCACTCCATGAAACAGTTCTACTCCAGTCAGTTGAGACTGTTAGGCGTTTGGCCACTCCTTCAATCAAACTGGAAGACGATCGAAACTTTCTGGGTCAGACACCATTGCACCTTGCGAGTGTGAATATAGAAATATCTCGTATTCTTCTCAAAGCTGGGCATCGTATGGATGTCACTGACAATTATGGCATTACTCCCTTAATGTACGCCGCCGGAATTGGAAACAGCCAAGTTGTCAAACTGCTTATCTTACAAGGTGCGGGCATCGACATGTTAGATACGCGATTGAATCGAGATTTCATCTCATATGCATCTGCACATGGTCATTGGGAGCTCATCATTGAATCCCTATACACAATACGGTCATGCTATACTTCGAGAAGCTTTCAGTATTTTGTTATTGATGCCGTGATGGCTCTAATAGCAAAGGGGATGCAGATGGATGACTTGAAAAGAGCGACATATTTCGCAACATTAGTTGATCTTTGTGAGGATGTGAACTTTACATTCGATCATTACCTCACAGGTACAAGTCAAAACAATCTCCTACATTATGTTCGGCATGAAAATGAGGCACAGGCCCTCGTTCGCCATGGCTTTCAGGGATTTAACCAGCAAAATGGCGATGGAAAACTTGGAACATATTCTATTGCGGCGTATCCGAATGCCCAAGTGTTCAAATATTGTCTTGATAATGGGAGCAACGTAAACCATGTTGACTCACACGGACGAACTGTTCTTTCTCATCTCATTGCGCAGCTAAGAGACTCCAGTTGGCTTCTTTGGGATACCGTTGATTCAATCAAGCTGTGCTTGTCCGCAGGGGCTGATGTATTTCTTCCTGACGATTGTGACTGCCCATGTTCTGACGGTCATGGCTGCCATACGTCTTCGATATTTTCTCTCCACTTCGAAACCTATACAATTCGGAATTTACCTGGATTTGTGTGGGCTTTGGAGTGGCTCACAATTGTCGAAGAATTTCGAGGTTATGAAGCTTCAAAACAGATGCTTATATCATTTGTCCGCAGGACACAAGCCGACATCGTCGAAATTAAACATTCCTGCTGCCACGGAGGGAAAGGTGTGGTAATGCACAACTATGGATCTTTCAATCAGGCCAAGCCTACAAAGACGAAGGCCATGGAGATATTAGATGAGGAGGATGAGCTTTTTGAGGTGGAGGTGGATGTTCAGCTATTGACGAACAAAACTCTGCTAGATCTCAAATCTCAGTGGATCATTCTCCTGAAAAGAAAACATGACGTGGTGATTAAGAAGCAAAAAGAAAGAAATGACAGAAGACAGCCGAGCGCAGTGAGTGACAAGATATCATTTAGCGAAATACGACTATATACTGACAAATTAGATACTCTGGGAAGTGGATCATGAAAATGATCGTTTCTTGGAGACTTTTATATGCTCAAATCCCTTTAGATCGGCCGAAACCTACTTAACAAATGAGATGGCCCAATATGCTTTTTGGATGCAACACGAATGCTTTCGAGATGGGACAAGACTCGGCAATATTGAAAAAGAAGGTTGGCACGAAAGACGAATGACTTGGTTTCGTGAGCTGATGAAGGTGATGCAAATATGTGAAGGTGATATTGTGGAAAGGATGCTTAAGATGAGCATTACAGAGACCCGATCGGAGGAAGTTGATAGGGAGCGGATCGTTGCACATTTCATAGCTTCTGTGAACTCCAATACCTAGTGTAATGGGGTGACATTTCCCTATGTTTGAAATTACATACGATCAATGGGAATGAATGTCGGCTTCCGGCCTTCGTAGACAAGTTTTCATCGTCCTTGATTGTCCCACTCTATTGAACAGACTTTGACACCTTTGCAGGAAATTAGTAAAAGGCCACTGTACCTTGGAAGATTGGCAAGCCTATCGCCACAGTAGGCAAGTACATTCAGAGTTGCATATTTTCCTTGCAGCTCGGCCGCTGCTGCTTTGATGGTCTGCTCATTTGTGTAGTCAATATGGACGCTTTGCGATCCTGTTTCCTCGAGCTGTAGTGTAAATATCAGCCGTGGAATCAAGATAGGAAAATGCGAGTTCTTCTCACGTCCCAAACAGAAGAGTCGTTTGCGTCCAGTGTATCTGGACGAGAGAGTCGATGTTATTCCAATCTCTCGCTTCTAATGATTTGATGAGTTGAAGGCCAATGCTGCGATTCGCACCTCAGAACGCGATAGTTGAAGGGAATCAGAGAACCGAACGGAGATATCACTAATCTACGACCAAAACTGTCTAAGACATTTTCGCATACAAAGTCCTAGGTGGGCTTCTAGAATGGATATCTCCGTGTGTCCGCACAAGACCTTTATAAGTCTTCTTAGACAGACTGAGAGATTGGTAAAGGGGCGAGTAGCGGCCAGATTGACAGATCATTTTTTATTATATAAATAGAGATCACCACTTTGACCATTTTATATTATGTTGTGAAAGAAAATCCAGAAAATCCATAAAATCTAATATCATCTGACCCTGTTCGATATACTCATATAGTATACTATAGATAAAAGGGTCGGTACTGGAGTTGGTACTGGAGTAGGTACACTTAAGGCTACCTGTGTAGGCTATAGGGAACATGACTTAGTTAACTCGAAGCCATGGGTATAGATAAGTATGTTCTTGATCGGGCTAATATGTATTGTATCTAGTATGTCTGTTTCTAAATTTATATCCATGATAATTAAGAGGAATGCGCCACCTAAGCACCTGATTTGTCGTATATGCAATTTGTTGAACCAAAACCTGCAATGCAAAAGAAAATAACAAAATGGAAGAAGAAAAAGGAATAACCAAAAAGGAGACAATGAAGAAGATGTTGATGATGTTGATGTTGGTTGATGACGTTGAAGAAGAAGAAGAAGAAGAAAAAGAAGAAAAAGAAGAAAAAGAAGAAAAAGAAGAAAAAGAAGAAAAAGAAGAAAAAGAAGAAAAACAAGTCATATAAAATCAACAAGTCATGAAATTGATTGATAAAATCCATCACACAACCTGGCTCCGCCAGCTGCTCACCCTCGAGGCAGCTCGATTCTCCTCAGCCTTGATAGTGCGCTGCGAAGTCCGCGAAACTTGACTCACACTATCAGCCGGCTTCACCACATCCTCAAACTTAGGCTTGGAGGAATGTTTCGATGACTTGGAGTGTTTAGAGTGGTGGGAGTGGGAGGACCGAGCAGGACGACTACCAATCTGGCTGACGGAGTCATTCGGCGAGACATGGGAGTTCACATCAAGGTCAATCACACTATCAGGAAGTGGGACATTGCGAGCCGAGAGATGTGACTTGCCATGCTCGCTAGGAGTAGCAGAATAGTATGTCGCTTTGGAGCCCGCGGGCAGCGGGATATTGCGTGCCGAACGGATAGAAGAAGCGACACTGCCGTTGTCCTTGACGGACTTGGTGGAGTGGTGGCTGTGACCGTGGGAGGAGGCTGCGCGGTGGGCTTTCGAGCCGTTGCTGTGGGTGGAATATGTGTCTCTGTCGTCGTGGCTGTGTCGGCGTTGGCCGTTGGCTTGGGAGGCTTTGATGGTGGAGACGGAGTGCACGCTGCCAGCGCGTGGCTTATCCGCTGCATAGCTACTGATAAAGGTGCTGGGACTGTATTCATCACGCCATTCGTTATGAGAGGCGGGGTACTCAATGGCTCGGAGAGGTCCATGTTCAGGGATACTGAAGACACTGCCGTCCGAGGCGCCGCGGCCATGGTCATCGAAGAATTCAGTACCTTCGTAGATAGTACTGGCACGTGGATTCTTGGACGTCTGGCTGCGACTAAGTGTGGACCTAGGGGCTGACGCCGCCGTGTAGACACTGCGCGTTGAAGGCCCTTCGAGGGCCCGGTACCTCTGTCCTTCCGATTGGGAAACCTGCGACGGAGGTCCCATCAGCTGGTGATGCTCCGGCGTATATTGCGGCGAAGGATTGCTGGTATTCGCATCGGAAGAGGACTCAGAGTCACCCTTGACCATCGCGTATGCGATTGCCGCGCCAGCTGCGGCCCCGATGAGAGTACCAATAATCGTCTTTGCTGCTTTACTGCCGTCATCAACCGGCTTCTGGACCGTCTGGACCGTCTGCACAGTGTAGGTTGGTGGTGCGGGTTGCGACGGACGAGACACAGCCGATGGCGCATAACGCTCGCGCTCGTAAGTGGACTCACGCTCATAAGCGGTGGGGGCAATGGAAGATGGTGCCACGCTAGTAGGCGCTCTGGACACCGCAGTGACCGCACGAGACTTGGCCTCCGATCTAGGAGTTGCAATGCTCTCGGACCTGACAGAGGTGGCTCTACTACTCTTGGAGGCCTTGGAGACCACCGACCCATTCTCCAGCAAGGCAATTGTTGGTCCAGCCTCCGATGCAAC
Source organism: Penicillium odoratum (assembly GCF_028828045.1). Taxonomy (NCBI): domain Eukaryota; kingdom Fungi; phylum Ascomycota; class Eurotiomycetes; order Eurotiales; family Aspergillaceae; genus Penicillium; species Penicillium odoratum. The sequence continues at coordinate 1,665,181 of NW_026643144.1, read as the reverse complement.
CACTGAGCCACCTGTCCGGTACACTGCTTCGATGCTGTTGCCATCCAAGTCGATCACGGCGGCACTGAAGAAGCCCGTCTGAGAATCCCTGCATTTGGGCTCGTTATGAATCGTTCCACCGGCCTTCAGGGCGGAGATGAAGAAAGAGCCCACGGCATCTCTGGACGGGGCTGGGAATGCCACATGGACGGCACTAGGAGGACCTCTATTGTTTAAGTATATGCGTCAGTGCCTTTACCCTTTAGGCTTCTTAAATACCGATGATTCACATACCCTGGCTTCCGTTCGGTGACCCAGAAATCAGCAGGTTCCCCCTGCTTCTGACCAAAACCTATATAGTCATCGTGCCGACCAATAAATTGGTACCCAAGGGGCTGCAGACATGACAAAAAAAATGAGGTAGAGGTCGGGAGGTGTGAGACTGTCAAGGTCAAGTGTGAGACAGGCATATCGAAAATTGCCAAGTCAACGAGCCAGTTCGTCCCAGGTAAATCGAAGATATTTGAAGGAAGGTTGGATTTCAAGACACAAAGTCAAGATGGGAAAGGAAATATGTACAAGGGTCAAAGGATATTATATACGGTGAGGAAGCCGGATTTTCTACAGCAAGTATGACACGGAGGGGACCCGATAATGCCAGGGACCGAAAAAGGACAGGACAAAGACAAGTGTGAGCCAATCCCAAGGCGAATAAAAAGCTGCCCAAGCTTGCGGTCATCCGGCAGTCCACAGCAATCGTCCGAGAAAGGCAAGCCCCAGCAAGCCGCAAGACCCAGCCTGACTGGATCCAAAATCCTGGTGATGCGTGGTTAGATACGATAGTCTGGTGGGACTGGAAAGGACATTTTGCAAGTTCAAGCGATCTGCACGTCGGTAAAGGGTGAAACACCGCGATCTCCGCTGGGTTTGGACGTGGCACGACAATAGAAGGGGGTCTTTTGGAGACGGGAATTGGCTTTCCCTGAACTTCCATCGAATCATAATTCTGACATGATTCGGTGAGGGATAAGTATGGAGGGAAGTGGATTAACACGCAGGGAGCTTAACCACTCCCGATGCCGCTCGGATCCCAAGAGGGCCAGGTCATCGCGGGGACCCAGTGTGGATCAGTTTAACAAGTGGCGGAAGACAAATGGTGAGGCGGTGGAGATGCGGCCTTTTCGAAATTCTTTCCATTTTGGGCTTTGGGTTCTTTACTGACCGCCATTCAATAGGAAAGTTATAGGGAAATTCCCACCTTACTGTATTCGTGACTCACCAACAACCAGGATGTAACTGTATTTTAGAGTATGACAATTATTAAGGCGATCTTAATTTTGGCATTGAGAGAACCCAAAATTGTAGTTGTGGGTCTGGGCAGGCGTGCAGCTTTTAAGTGGGATTTTCCACCTAAATCTACGACTCTGATTAGCTACTTGATTTAGTCGTGCTTAGTCGTGCAGCAAAAAGTGAGGCGTCTGCCACGTCGAGAGAAACCCAAGCTTGGAAACTCTCACTGATCCTGTGATCCTGTGGTCCTACGATCCGGTCATGAGGAACAAAACTGAGTTATAAACCGAATTCAATTCGATACTTATGTGCCTGATCTTGGGAGCAAAAGGCTCCTGATATATGTATGCTGTTCACTTTTCTGGTCTCATCGCCACAGTCAAACTGGGGGACCTGTGGTTGGAAGAGCTCTGGATCAGGACTGAATGGCGAAAAGGAACCAAATGCCATCCAGTCCGAGTGTCTCTTTGGTCCAAGGGAGAAAGTCCGTCTGGTTAGAATCCCAGCGTCCCACGCAAGAATTATCCGGCCCGGAGAGAATTAGAACATTGATGCTGGTCGGATACCCCTGCGACAGTTTTAAAAGGTCTCCAAAAAAACACAATAATGAAAGTCAAGTCGGAGCTTCAGGTCCCCGAAAGGTTCCCAAACCAGGAGATCCGAAACCATCCCGTCACCTTGGACCGGTCCAAACCCCCAAAGAAATTCGTGGCTTCATGGCAAGCTTCAAACAGCATTGCCGAGCAGACGGCGAAAAGCACGCACGCAGGAGGCGCACGTGAAATTCCAGCCAGATCCGCTCACAGAATGTCCCACACCTCCTCGGCCGCGTGACAGAACTTGCTACAGGCCACACTAGCGGAAAGACTGTAGTTGCTAATACTGATGGTGTCATCCTTGAACGAGTCCGCGAAGTCGTCGTGACCCTTGGCCATGGCACCGACAAAGATGGCGACGCTCTCTTTGGGGCCGATCGACTCGAGGTAGTCCTTGGTGCGTACGACGGGGGCCTCGAAACTGAGAGTGACCTTGCGGCAGTTGGGGGGCAAGTGGTCGGTGATGGGGTTCTTGATCACCTTTAACAGCTTCTCCTGCGAGTTGGTGGAGCGGATGGAGAGACGGTGGAGCAGCTGGACCATCAGACCCGCAAAACGCTTGAAAGTTCGGGGAATGCGGACGGAGGGATTGACTTCGATCAGAACACCCTTAGCAGTGTGGATGAAAATTTGCAGGCGACCAGCTTTGTTGACGGGGGAGTCCAAGAGGGTGAGCAGACACTGTAGATAATAAGCTACAAGTTCCATTCACGTAGATGATCATCATCTCTTACCTGGTGAGTGATATCCGGTCGTGCTTCACTGATATCCCGGTTCATCTTGCGCATAATACCAATGTGCTCATCGCTGTTGAGGAGCGAGTATTTCTCATCCTTGGCTCCAGCCCGACCACTCGAGGCCCGGTAGGTTTCCAGACTAGCATTGGAGAGGATGACGATCAAACGTTGGGTGTCCTTATCATGGGAGGGAATTGGGGCATGCTGTTCCGCGACAAGCTGAGGAAGCTCTGGTGGGGGGCAAGATTGGGTTCCTAATATCGTGTGGTCAGTCATTGCTGGAAATTTAACAATTTATTTGCGGGGACGCTTTAGCACGAATGAGAGAACGCAAAGAGGGACAAAAGGATGTTAGTGGGAAGTCACACAACGTCACTGGATAAGGTAAAAACAAAAAAATGCTGCGGTCAGATCGGCAAAATACCTTGTACTTTGCTTGCCAAAAGGTCTCAGGGTCCAAACCAATGACACCAAACTAGAGGGAGAAAAAAAACCACAAAACTCAAACATTGGAGAGATACATACTCGCACGCTTTCGCTTGCCAGCCACTGGGGAGCTATCAGACATGGTTGAAGATAATTGGGGGTTGGTTGGAGGATAAAAGGTTCGAAGAGATTTTTAAGTGACTAGACTTCCGAGTCTTCTCTCCGCCAAACGGTTCCGCGGGACAAAAGCGGGACCAAAAAAAGCCCAACAGTTGACTCCAGGACAAAAATAGGCTTCAAATGTTTAATTGGATTTTCTTCTTGGAGATGAGGGAGAATAAGAAGACATGACGATTAATCAATAGCAGGGGTTATTTTTCGAAAGGAATCAATGCTCGTTAAATAACTCCACGGGGAGTTTCCTACCTGCAAGCAACCTGCAATGTACTGAATAAATGATACCGAGTCATCGGGGTTTCTTCATATCTTCTGACTAGTTAACTAGTCGGACTCCGGTTCCCCGAGCTTATCCTGCACGATGTTACATGAATCTCCGTCTCCGAAGTATATCAATACAATACCCGAGAGTATAGATACTCAACGTAATCCAACATAGAGATGGTATACAAAGGTGTGATGATTCTGAACCCTGGCAATGTGTAACGGAGTACCCCGTACTCCGTAGATGTATCAAAATTGCATCTGATGTTCAAATCAGATGCAGCTTATGGACACATTAGGGCCAAGTCATGCATCGAATGCGATCGAAACCCATGGGCTTGAGTAGCGCCCGGGCGATCCTGGGGCCAAAACCCCGTGGTACGAGAAACAATTCAAGTTCCTTTTTACTGTACTGTAAGACGCGTGAGCGATTATGGATTTTGAAGATCCGCCGTCAAGCTTGAAATGACGATCATCCAGTTTGGCCTGTGAGCTTTCGTCCCTATAAGCTTTGCCACCGTGTCGATGTTCTTTGACCTTTTGTGATACCAGCCCTGCACCATGAAATCCGGGGGTAGATCAATCTCCTATTTCTATTGGATGAGACTGCAGATTGAACTTCGTAAAACCAGCCGCGAGAACTGGGGGTTGTTCGACTTGAAGCCAATCAGTGTTCCTGATCATTTCATAATCCGTGACGACAATGATCCAATCAGGGGGTAGACACGTCTTTCCTATGTTGGTCCAACCTCTCTGATCTTCCGTGGAAATAAAAGGTGGGAAGGAACAGTGGATCTCAATCTTTATCCCACTTCTGCAACGGGTGAAAACGGGGGTTGGGTGTGCTCATTCGAGTACACTCTTAAAGCGGTTGGAAAGAGCCTCGTATAGGCTACAGCGCATTGGGGCGGAATCCTGTCCCGTAGATAATCTCATGGGCGCTGTTGCCTTGAACATGATTGATTGGTTCGATAATTGTTGGAAATCATGAGTCGCCGATGGAGTTCCCAAGTAGAAAGGGGGAGGGGGGAAGAAAGAGTCCGTCCCACCAGGCATACCAGGATACCAGGATACCAGCCATTCAGGAATTCAGGAATTCAACTACTTCGTATGTACGTATGTTAGGCAGTAAAGTCTCGTTTGTTTATATAGAGATTATCTCATCCATGGTGGCAATTTTCTTTCCTTTTTAGAGAACTTGACTTAAACCCCCGAAGCTCTCCACATTCCAACTGGGCACACTTTATCATTCTTGCATACCTTTCAAGAGAAAGAGAAATTATCTTTGCCTCTCAGTTTTTACTGCCAAAACCCCGACTTGCTCAGTAAGGGATAGAAAGTGAGTGCATCATCCTTGACACTAAACAATATGACCTAAACCAGTTAGCGCCACGCGTGCAGTGGAACCGGTCGATCCGCTGTAAATTGCAAAAAACCCCCCGTTGAAGAATAAACATCTTCTCCCCCGCCATATTCACATACATCTTCAGGGAGATGCCGTGGACAGTCACCAATTCTTTTAAGCGGTACGTTCAACTCAATAGCTCAACGCGCCTCTTACTAATCATCCCTCTTCCAGAGGCCTGATGAAAACATACGGAAGACCAACATGGCGCGTCTATGACGATGAAAGAGCCGCGAAAAAAAGACGCGTCCAAGATGAATCCGGCGAGGCCGAAACCAATCTACAGTATGCTATCCGTGAATCTTCTGCAGCTGTCCTGTCTAGTCCATCGCGCCGGAACTCGGTCGTATTATCTGAAGGCACGGTGGACGACATTGACGATCTCACCACGCCACCCTCATCACCACCACCCCGGCTAACCCCCCCGCCCGCGAACACGCGCAAACCGACATTTGCCTTCCTCAAGCGAAAACATAAAGATGTGACTTCCGGATCACCCTTGACAGAGGTCAACTCCAATAGCGTGCGCTCCTCCGTGGACCCGCCGAAGCAGAAGACACAGAAGTCGGCACCGTTGCGCCAGATGCAGATCGACTTAGGCAACGATGTCCGCAAGACGTGTGCGACATGTGGCATGGAATATAACTCATCCAATACGGAGGATGCGGCGCTGCATAAAAAGTTCCATGAGATGAATTCTACCGGGGTCGATCTCGGCAAGGCATTCATGCGCGCAAATGCTTCCCGCTGGGTTTATGAAGCAACAAGATTTGAGGAGGGTTATGTGGTGATCGTGGACCGCAAGGCATCCCCGAGCGCAAAGAGCCAAGCGAAGAAGGTGCTCGAGGTCGTGAATAAGGAGTTGTCATCTCCAGAGATTGACGAGGAAGTTCTGTGGAGTCAAACAGAGCCCCCTGAACACCGGAAGGGTCAGGAAGATGATGAAAAGGTCGATCGATACCGGGTATTCTTGCATATGAAGGACAGTCGATGTGTGGGACTCTGCCTGACAGAGCGGATCTGGGAATCGCAACCCGTGATTCTCGAACCGAACGGCAACAGCTCATCTGTGTCTGTGAAAGATGAGCAGCACCCGGCGATTGTGGGAGTCTCTCGCATCTGGACCTCTGGAGCATCTCGGAGAAAGGGCATTGCGCTCGACCTGCTGGACTGCGTGGTCAGCAACTACATATATGGCATGGAGATCTCTAAGGATAAAATTGCCTTCAGTCAACCCACTGAGAGTGGAAACCGACTGGCCTCCAAATTCTTTCAAGATGAGCAGACATGGCATGTCTATAACGAGCGGTGATGAAGTGAACAGAGGTTGGATGGCTTCTATTGATTTGATTTGATTTTTGATTCGTTTTTGATGTTTAATCAAGCACCGGGAATCTGGGGATCGGTTGGGATGGTTTATTCTTTATCTGGACAGGCTTTGTTGATTCTGTCTTATGCCCTATGCATTGTACTATATATCATTCTCTTTCTTTCTTTTATGTGATCTAGATCATTCGTTTCTGTCACTTCGAAAAGATTGCAATTTCTTCTTAATTCTCTATTTGCTGTACGGAGTACCTCATTGAAAATCGTCCTGTAGTCTATTGGACTGGCGACCGCAGCCTCTCGGGGAGTCCGGACGCTTCCATCGGAAAGCGGCGCGTAAGGATTGACCAAGAAGCTCGGCGGGGACTTTCCCCCTCTTCCATCCTTTAGGACGAAAGACCTCACCCCTTTTCGTCATAATGTCTGCTTTCAATCCCTTTCGCAGGAATCTGAATGGTGAGTATCTTCTCCTCGACTCTGCCTTCCCAATGATGCCTCGTTGATGTGTGTACCCGCCACATCCCGATAAGACGGCCCAACGGGCACCCCTCACCTCAACGGCTTTGCATTAGCTAAGAAGTGTCGTGAAACAGGTGACGCTACCACTGCGACGGCATCGGCACCTCAAACGAACAAGTTGACCCCGAGCCTATCCTCCACCTCTGTTCAGCCGATCTCTTCGGTGCTTGAATTCCCCAGAAAGTCGTCCTTGTCGTTGGAGATTGAGGAGGATGATGACTCGACCTCCTCCGATGAACAAACAGCAGACCCTTTCAATCCGGACTCTTCGGTTAGCGATACGGAAGACGATGATAATATTCAGACCAAGGGCTCAGCTCCTGGCGATCACCCCAGACATTCGTTTGGGTCTGCTCCACACTCAGCTCCATCCACGGATGGATCGTCCACTCCCCCATCGGAAGGTCCATTGAACACAAATGAGTACAAGCGCTCGACAGCTAGTTCAACAACATCCAGCACCAACCAAAATATCCCTTCTTCTTTGAATCGGCCAGAATCTGAATATAAGCAAGGGACAAGTCCGACTAGTCGGACCAATAGAGACAAAAGGCCACCGCCGCCGCCAAAGAGCCACCATGGTAAACGGATTAGTGCTACGGCCAATCCATCGTCTTCTCAGTCAACATCTTCTCGACCAAATTACCAGCTTTCATTCCAATCTGCATCTCCAGAGAGCTTGGCGACTTCCCGAACAGCAGCCACCCCAAATGCCAGCTCAGCCCAACCACCAGTTCCAGACTATTTCTCTATACAATCACAAAGCCAAGTGGCAGCAGGTTCAAATGACTCGCTTTCGCGCAGTGGCTCGCAGAAACGGGCGCCAACACCACCCCTCAGCCGACGGCAAAGCCAATTGCGGTCAAAGTCCACCGAGTCCAAATCGAGTACCAGTCGATTGACCATGACCTCACGGGACTTAGAAAGCAATGATAGCTCCCAGCCACCGAGTCCTGGACCGTCAGTTTCTTCCGCGTTAGCTTTCTCCAGAGATCGTAATCGCATGAGCATGCCTCCCCCGTCTTCAGGGTCCCTTGGGGATCTTCGCACTGCGATCTCCTCGGCTGGAGCTGGCCAGCCTTCACCCACTAACTCACAAACATCTCAGTCTGGACGACGAGCTTCCTCGTATGGTAACATAGCCAGTGGTTCCTCCATGGCACCACCGCCGCCGCCTCCCCCTCGACGGGCGCGAGATGGTGCCCGTAGCACCACCGATGGCAGGCCTGTCTCACAAGTGATCACAGCAGAGGAGCCATCACCTCAACCGTCTAATGCGCTTGATATATTGGCTGATCTTTCGCGATTACAAAAAGAGGTGGATGACCTTCGGGGACACTATGAGGGTCGCAAGACCAGCGAGTAAGGAAAGAATTTCATTCCTTCATTCCTTTATTCCTTAATCGAACAACCTGGTAGTAAGCAGAAATGACTTCTGTATGAATGTACGAAATATATCCCATTAATTTTTCTTCCTTGGTTTTGGCTGTAATCTCGCATTGATTGGATTGGAGTATGACGTCGCTGTAAAGATAAAATGTTCCGCTCCAACAGTTCCACCCAATTTGTACCTCCCCCGCAATTTTCTCAATATCACTTTAACTTCATTGCTCACATCCTCTATTTTCGATTTCTCTTTCCCTTTCCCTTTTGCTTCAGACTTCTACTTACCCACTTAATCCTACTCTACTGAAAACAACCTTGGTCCATTGTACTGACATTGTATCTTGTTCTGGACACGATGTCGACCCCCACTCTCATCAACCTACCACCTCCTCCTTCGGACCCCGTCACTCCAGATATGGGACCGTAAGCCTTTCCTTTCTTTCAATCATTCAATGTGTATACGGCACAGTGAAACATGGATGACTGACCTTGGGTGGGGTGGTTTGTTGGTGGGCAGAGGCACTCCCAATTCCGGCACGACTTCCCTATCCGCACTGTCAACCACTGCCATTAAAGATGGTCACCAGGGTCATCCCTTTCCGCACGGCCGACACGCTCATCATTCCTCTACAGCCTCAACCTCCTCTACAAACACCCTTGAAGCGGAACGCGCTGATCGTATCTCCCGTCTGGCTGGTCTAGAACGGGTCGCAACCGCTCGAGCTGGCGGCCAGTCGCCCTCCAATGCCGCATTTCCATTGTCTCACACACCCGGCTACTTTGATGGCCTTCCAGCACTCAAGGAACGGAGCACCGTGGGCAGTGCGAGCGCTACGGGTAGTGTCGGTGGCCACACGACCTGGGCGAGCGGGAGTGAAGCTTTCGATGCCGATAAGATGAGCGAGGACCCCGACGATGGTGTTTCCAGTATAAGCAATGTCAGTGACGAAGGCAATGCTAGCCTGGTAGGTTTCGGCGAGGGTGCCAATAGCACCATCAGCGGCCCGACCTCGCGTCCTACTGGCATAAATCGAATGTCATCTGGTGGCACCAGCGGCCGCCCGACTTCCATGGGAAGCTCAAATGTCAATCGTCCAAACCCGATTACTTCTTATCTTCAGCAGCAGCAACAGCAACAGCACCAGCAGCAGATCCCTGCCGGTGATCCTATGATGTCACCTTCCCCTGCTGGATCGAGTACCCCTGAGCCTCTCTCGGAAGATGCTCGTATGATTGATGGCATGACCTTTGATCAGGATGTGGTTGATACTGCTGCTCGTACGCCACGGATTGTCACACCATCCAATCAAGGTGCCAGTGGCTTTGGGACCCCAAGCCGTGAATAGAATGCAGGGAGTCAATGGATTGGCTAGGTCAAGAGATTTAGGATGGACTTCTTTTTACAGGTCTTCCTCTTCTTTTTCCATTCGTCTCTTTTATGTTTCCTCGAGATTGATGGGTTGGTTATTATCTCTTATTTCCCTTATGCCCTCCGAGTTCTCGACGCGGGACCCTTGTATTTCTATGCGGAGGCGGAATCTGGAAAAAAGGCAACAAATACACCACCAATGGTGGAGACGACAGATATGGATATGGATATGGATATGGACTTTGAATGATTTTAACAACCCTTCAGCGCAGTTGATCAATGTTCTTACCATTTTCTTTTTGATTCTTTGATCACTGGGATGTAACAAAGTATCACGTGGCGTTTATTAAGGAAAGATCACTGAAGTTATTCTTTCTAGCAGGACAACCCGAAAAAGAACTTCGGTCTCTAAAAAGGATTTTTCTATTCAAGATCTTGCATACTTAGTATTCAATATTGTACGGAGTAGTAGTTCTAGTATAGTCATGGTTAGGCCCCGGGCCTAAATGACGGCATGCCGCCTTAGAGGCCGCTACGCCAAAACCCGAATTTTCTCTTTTCAACTCTTCATCCTCCCCACCTCCACCCCCCAAACTCCACCACTCCTCCCCCTCAGCTCTACCCTCCCTGCTGGCATTGACTTGTCTAGCATAGAACATTAAGAAGACTCCGACAAGAGTATCTTGCTGCTCCCACCGCATTCGATTAAACTCCTTTCCACCGCTTGCCTTCGAGATTCATCGCGGTCGCGCTTTGCCAAGTCGCGATAAATAGACTCGTCTGAATTGGTCGGATTGTGTCTTGTTTGCCCTGGTCTCGTGCATAAAATTCCACCAGGAATCGGAAATCGAGAACATACCCTGCTTCCTATTACTCAGGGAACCAGATTATACTTGAAGAACTCCTTTCGTGGCTACCTCACTCCAGCTATTTGAATTCAAGATGGCTTCCACGCAGCTAGCTTGTGGGTTTACCCTTCTCCTGTGACAAGATCAAACGCTTCAAAGGCACGTGCTAATTTGCCTTTTAGACCGCACTCTCAAAGGGATTGGCATCATGGATGCTGCCCCTACCTATGAGCCTCTGTCGGGCTTTGAAAGGTAGGATACTGCACTAAATAACTAAAGCTGGAAACCATTACTGACTTGGCTGTGACAGACCTGAGGGGAACCTCCGCTGCGGTGCATACTCACCGTGTGGCCGTTATTACGCATGGGCGTCTCCCGAAAGGCAAGCTGCTGTAACTGCCCAACACATTGTCTTTGAATCTAACCGATTTTGGTCTACAGGGTCACGATTGTTGACGCCTTTGCCGGTAACGTTGTCTCTACAATCCTCGCCGAGAACGTGTTTGAGCTGGGCTTCTCACCGCTCGGAACCTACTTGATCACCTGGCAACGGCCAACCAAGGACGCCAACGGAGATGCTTCTAAGAACCTCAAGGTGTGGCGCGCGGTTGAGAGCGGTGATGAGAACACCCTCGTCGGCCAGTACGTCCAGAAGTCACAGACAGGCTGGAACCTGCAGTACACCCCTGACGAGAAGCTATGCGCTCGCGTCGTGACCAATGAGGTCCAGTTCTACCAGAGTGACAACTTGTCGACCGTTTGGAATAAGCTGCGTGTGGAAGGGGTGGCGGATTTTGCGCTCTCCCCAGGACAGACCCATTCGATTGCTGTGTTTATTCCTGAGCGAAAGGGCCAGCCCGCCCAAGTTAAGGTGTTCATTGTGCCGCAGTTTCATGCGCCGGTCTCGCAGAAGAGCTTCTTCAAGGGTGATAAGGTTCAGCTCAAGTGGAATGCCTCCGGTACGACTGTGATCGTGCTGGCCCAGACCGAGGTGGACCGCACCGGTAAGAGCTACTACGGGGAGACTACCTTGTACTTGCTCAGTGCCAATGGCGCATTTGACTCTCGGATTGATCTTGGTATGTGTTGTGAATACGTGCAATGACTCGTGCAGATAGACTAACCCCCCATCAGACAAAGAAGGTCCTATTCACGACGTGAGTTGGAACCCTAACTCCAAGGAATTTGGTGTCGTCTATGGCTACATGCCCGCTAAGACCACCATTTTTAACATGCGCGGTGTTCCCAAGCACAACTTCCCATTGAGCCCGCGTAATACCATTCTGTTCTCTCCCCACGGACGTTTCGTCCTGGTTGCCGGTTTCGGTAACCTCGCGGGTCAGATGGATCTTTACGACTTGGATAAGAACTACCATAAGATTGCTACCGTCGAGGCCTCCAACGCTAGTGTGTGTTCCTGGTCGCCAGATGGTCAGTACATCCTGACTGCCACCACCAGCCCGCGTCTGCGTGTTGACAACGGTGTCCGTCTGTGGCACGTCAGCGGTGGCCTCATGTACAACGAGGAAATGACTGAGCTGTACGACATCAACTGGCGTCCTCAAGACAGTGCCCAGATTCCGCTGGGTGACCCTTTCACCAAGCTGCCTGTTCCTCACCCCTCTGCTACAGCCTACCTGGCCACCCGCAAGGCTCCCGTGAAACCCGCTGGTGCTTACCGCCCCCCGGGTGCCCGTGGCCAGCTCACTCCTCTTGCCTTCAAGCGTGAGGACCAAGGTGGTGCCGCTTTTGTTCGTGATGGTGTTCCTGGCGCTAGTATGAACGGCTTCGGTAAGCCCCGCCGCCGCGAGGTTCCCGGTGCCGATGCTACTGAGGAGTACCTGCCCCCCGGTGCCGCCCCTGGTGGTGGTGTTCCCCTTCCTCCTGGTGGAGACAATGAGAAGCTGTCCAAGTCCGCCGCCAAGAATAAGAAGAAGCGCGAAGCCGCCAAGAAGGCCCGTGAAGACGGTGTCCCCGACAACCAGCCTCCCCCCAACGCCCCTACTGGCCCCAGCCCAGACCGCAACCGCAACCGCAAGAACGGCCCCGCTGCCAATGGCAACGGTGCTGCTAAGCAGGCTGCCACTCCCTCTGCCCCCGCTCCCGTCGCCGCCCCGGAGCCCGAGGATGTCAACCCCTCGGCCCAGGACAAGAAGGTCCGCGGCCTGCTGAAGAAGATTCGCGCCATCGACGAGTTAAAGATGCGTCTTGCTGGCGGTGAGAAGCTGGAAGACACTCAGATGAAGAAGATCCAGACTGAGGATGTGGTCCGCAAGGAGCTGGAGGCTGTTGGATACAATGGATAAATAAGGTATCCCCCCGATTTGCTGCAGTCTCCATGTACTGAATAGTCCACATGTCGTGATTGTTTAGATTTTCTCAAATGATGCAGATAGGACGAGGTAGACTTAGCCGTTTTGAAGCTTTCTTGTGCGATTGTTATACTCCACGTATATATGGGATATTTATCCCCGTATGTCTTTGTTCTATCTGTCAAATACAAGGCAAACTGCCAATGATATCAAAGATTTGAGTTGAATGGGCCTGTAATCATGATCTGGCATATATGTATAATGTCCTAGTAGCTATCTCAAAATCTTGAACAGGAACGCAAAAGTTCATCTGATCTTTCTCATACTACTTCCAGTTAGTTTTGCCGTTCCCAGCCTATCGCCCAGGTCCACTTTAGATCGCAGATGCGCTTTAAATCGTCATTTATAACTGTAACTCCTAAAACCTATAAAGCTTAAAGCTCCTTTTTCAAATATTCTCAGCTAGCTGGTTTGGACAAATATCTAAGCCCCATGGAAATCTTACTGAATATGAAACAACCAAATCTGCATTAGCGCTTATGTGCGTTGGCTAGCGTCGAGCCCCCTTAACATCCAAACTAGCAGATGTGCACTATGATTAGCATCGCGCGCGGCAACACTAGCGTAGTGATTTGGCCCCCAAGGGCCATATCTCAAACAAATAAACACATTCCAAGGATCTCCCCCTTTTCTCAAATTCTAAAGTATAAATCCGGTCTTGCACAATGGACCAACAAGTTCGAAGATCTCGACATGCTCGATCACAATCCATAAAAACCACATTCCTAGCACTCCTGTGCTGGGCCACATTAAGCAAAGCAACTTGCTACTTTCCAGACGGCACGACCGCGACTAGCATGGAAGTATGCCCTAACACCAAGTCATGCTGCGGCAAAGGCGAGGCATGTCTATCGAACGGGCTCTGCTTCGGCGCCAACTTAGGTGTTATATATCGCGGCAGCTGCTCAGATAGCTCATGGCCCATCGCGGACTGCCCACGGGCATGCTACACCGGTACGTCTCTTAGTGCTCAAATTTAGTTCTCTCTAACCTAGATACAGAAATCCCAAGTTCATATGCGAATCTCTTTCAATGTCCCGACAATGTTGAATGGACAAATATGACATGTAGCAGCAGAGGAGATGCGGAAACGGCCTGTGGCATCGATGCTGTAGGCTCGTGGACATACGTCTCTGGTGGGAATGTAACGACGGCGCGAAATGGCGAGTCGTCATGCACTACGAACGTGACGGATTCAAGCTCGACGCAGACAATCTATCCCACATGCACAAAAGCCGCAACTGAGTCGTCTGGCCACTCTACACTTGCTCTTGGCGTGGGTTTAGGTGCTGGGCTGGGTGTACCTCTGTTGATATCGACGGCGTTACTGGTATATTGCGCGAACTCGCGCCGGCTACCTGGTTCACGGCAGAGTGTGAATATGGAAGGAATGAATACAAGTACACGATCGAAACATCTGATGGAGTTGAACGGGGCAGGGTGTGCCCCTGAATTGGAGGGCAAAATACGATCTGAATTACAGGGCTAATCTCATCGAAAAAGGATTTATACACAGAATATCAAGAAACCTTTGAAAGGCTTTGTTAAGTGCATAGAACGACATCACATCATTAGCTGGCGCCTGACCCTACCATTCCCGAGGTCGAAGGCCAAAGGGTTGGGTTTTATTGGTGAACTTTGACCAGCTTAGCTCACACGTACTGCGGCACATCTGTATTTCGATTATGAGTGGCATCAGAATGATCCTACTTAGGTTCAGCATTAGGTGCGTTTAGGTGACGAATCATTTATCATATCGAGAGATCCACTTGAACCTGCATTGAATGGTCGCTCAAATAAATTAGCTAGGCTATAAGTACGATTAGATGAATCTGGCGATAAGTGTGAACATCTCAACATGAACATTCTGCATGTTCAAACACTTGGATCTCATGTTACACATGTCCCATCGGAGCCTCTCCAACACACCACAATTGTTCTGGACAGCATTCCTCTTCTGGACATCGTGACTACCAATGTGGGAGCTTGTCCGAGGACAGATTGGCATCCACAAAGCCAGAGAAGAAGAACTGTGACTCCATGTACAAATATGAGCGCCGAGACCGTTGCCGTATGCAACGATCACAGAAGAGTAAAGCTAGGCCTTGAAAAGCCTTGGTTGATGGTTGTTGATATATCGCATCCGATACAGAGCTTATTCCTTCCGAGGAAGGAATTTCAAGGCATTGATCTCGCCTTGCGCTCCACCTTGCAGCGCGAAAAAAAAAAAAAAAAAAAGGAAAGAAGGAAGTTCCTAGAGTAAGCTGGGAGGGACAAATATCTTGCAAAATTAAACATCGTTCATGGGTATCATCTAAAACCGAATCTGATACCTGAGATCAAGCGAAGATACGGGTCCGTTTGACAGGGCTGTTCATGCCATTAAGTAGCCGTCCCATTCCCTCCACGTCTAACTCGCCTCGTTGCAGCATCATTTGGTCATTAGCGGTAGCTTCTTGCTGTGCAGTATGGGTTGGTGTGTTTTCCTCGGCGGATTCAGTCAGCCGCGGCGCAAGGATCATCAGTTGGTGCTCTGCAGCAACAAGAACGTCGAAAGATTGCCTTTCGGCAGCGCGAGAGCGTCGCACAGGTGCCGGAAGGTGACTAATTGCCTGGAAGTTCTCACCCATCAAATTCACATCCTGGAATGGGGTCACACGGCATCGGTTCGACGCGTCAAGGGTGCCGGAGGCTCGAACCGCGTTGCGCCAGAGAGAGGCCAAACTCGGGATGATCGCACTCTGACGACCGTGACGGAAGAGGATTGACTCATCCGGAATTGCTTCTTGGAATGAGTTCATCCGGAGGACAGATATTTGTCCACGAAGAGAAGGGGTCAGTTCAGTCATGGACCCTTTCAGAAGGGTGTCCTCGCGGACTCGCTTAGTCGACGGTGTCATTGGCGCAAAGCGTGGCCGGTTTTCGACCTCGGATTGGGTGTTGGATAGCGAGGTTGCAATACGACCACTGACAGCATACGCTGTCAGGGACCCTCCAGTTACCCCCTGCACAGTAGTTTGGCGGTGCAGCGGGCCCTTTGCAGCGCCAGGGCCAGCACCTTCAATATCCCAGACTCCCCATTCACCATCTACTAGGAGCACCATGACAGCACGGCCGCCCAGAACCCAATCGGCATCAATGATTGTCTTGCGGCGAGGAAGTCCTGTTGGACTCTGTTCAAAACCAGAGTACAGACTGATTAGCCAGCGACCCTCTGTATCAATGGTTTCGTGACCTTCGTTTGCCCCCGACACCTGACGAGCTGCCTTCGAGGCCCTTTTGACAGAAAAGCACGAATAGATCTTGACGCATCCGCTGTGGAAAGCTACCAACAGATGAGAGTGTCGGGCCGATGGATACGCGGAGGGATTGAAGACAATGGTCTGAGCCGGCGAGGGTAAAAGCCGCCGTTGAGAGATGAGATCCTCTTCGATGAGATGATAGAAGCCTGTGGACTCCTCCCTAATCGGAAGCCGATGTAACAAAAGCACACCAGACCCCTCGGCGGAGTGTGTAGCGACAAGGAGATCCCATTTTCCTGAACCCCCAGCTCGGCTTCGTGACTTTCGGCGATCTTGGTCATCTTCGGTATCCTGGCAGGTGAACGTAAGAGAGACACCGCGCGGAATATCTTGGTGAGTCACACCCCCGTTGATAGTCAGAGATTGGATGTGCCAGCTCAGAGGATCAGTCTGAGTCGGGTGAGGAGGAATAAGAGGCAAAGTCACGACGCGAGTTGAGAAGTCCGAGCAGATTGCCGCTATCACGATAGTGTTTTTCGCAATAGGCGGGAATGGATCCAAAGGCGAGCGTGCTTCCTCGGGGAGAACACGAGGGATAGCCAGATCCAGCACGCGGCTGCCCAAGGGAATGTCGACTTGTCGCAAAATGGATTCAAATGGAAAGGCAGGGTCAACCTCACTCTCCTCTGCAGCAAAGTCATAAGTACTAGTAGGTTCTTCTTCGGCCGGGCCCGATTCAGAGGCATCCTCCTCATCGGAGTCGATGATCATGACTGCATCACCGTCGTTGTTTGCACCGTTCTTGCTGGGTCGCGGAGCTTCGGGCTTCTTCAGCTCGGAGAATTGTCTTCCCCCTCTCCATACAACCTTCAAGCCAGTTTCGTTACCATAGACAATGATCGAAGAGCCATTTGGAGCTCGGAGAGGATATCCTTTAGCGGCGTGGATGCGATGCGATAGTCGGTAGCTAAGGTTTTGATCAATCAAGTTAGTGACCAGATCCTGATTTGAAGGACAAGAATTCGTTTCTACCTCAATTGCAAGCCATCTTCTCTTGGCCGAACCAACGGTGTCAAGGGAAACGAAGGCATTGCGTGCTGACGGGGCACTGGAACTGAGCACAGGCGCTGGGGGCACCCGTTAAAAGAACCGTTGAGCTCAATGTCAGGAATTGAGCTCAAATATTGGGCTAATTTAGGCACAACTAAATCGTGAAGCAAACGTGTAGTGTAAAGTAGAGATGGTGGTGGTTGTGAGGAAAGAGCAGAGTTGTTTTGGCCGGAAAGCAAAGAACTTTTGGGCAAGTCGATCCAATCCGCGTTCCTGCGCGTCCTCCACCTCCAGCATTCAGCATTTCAGCATTTCAGCATTTCAGCATTCAACAACACTTGACAATGCCTCAGTGGCTGAACATTTTAAGTTAAACGTCTATTTCTCGACCATGGAAAACAGTCCATGCAGAAATCCGGGCCGTCAAATTGTTTATGACGGCGAACCGCGATCGCTACTTTAGTTGAACAAACAGCCTACCATGGCTTCCACTCGCTCGCTCGGTCTCCACGAACCCTCCGCCGTCTCATACTTGGTTACAGAGGGTATATTGCCTGCTGAACCGTCAGATGACCTGTACCAATGGACAACATGTGTCGATGAGAGCGGACTGACGGGTCCAGTGGACGATGAGTTGGTTTGGACGAAACACTGCGCGGTATGGTCTCGCGCGGGGATGGTGAAGAGAGTATTTCGAATGGATCCAGAGAAAGAGGAGATTCGATATGCTCTATTCACACAGTTTACGGCAAGTCATGCTCGAAGGTCTGCAGGGAACGCGAGTTTCAATCGATCTCACACGACCGGCATGGGAACAAATACACGAGGAGGACAATCGAAGCGACATGGAAAGGACTCAACAGCTAGCAACCTAGGCTCAACCTTGGATATTCATGGCGACTCTCAAGTAGCTGTGGTTGCTCACCAGCAGCCCCATATTAAACTAGAGAGAGCATTAGTCGTGGTCCTCAAGTCGCAGGCCCATATCTTCTTCGTCACTGGAAATAGCCACACCGTTCCTCTTCCATTCGAGGTTGAGTCTGTTTTTGCAACTCCCCGTGGACTCCTGCTTCAAAGGAAAATCCCAGATGACAATGCGGATCGTCAACACCAACCGGCACCACCAAATTCATTTATGACCACTTCGCTATTCGACCCTGGCGCCTCGCAAACAGGCGCACTGCCTACCCCTACAAAAGACAAGGGACCATTTTTAAATTTCACTCTGCCAACCAGCTCTAAATCGATGCCAAATTCCATTCCAGGCACAGACCTTCCCCGGGTATTCTCTCTCACTGATCCCCATTCAGAAATGGGCCTAGTTGTCACCTCGCAGTCCTCTCGCTGGTTGCAAAGCAGCGTGAGTAGTGCCAGGAGAAGGCCTTCGGGGCTTGATGTATTGGACCCGGCCGACGAAATTGTGTACATCTCCCCAAACGATGAGCTCTCGGGCTTGAATCAAGTTCCAGCAAATCCTTTGATTCTGGTTGTCACGATGAACGCAACTACTGGGCTCTATACCGTTTGGACTGCTCGATATAGGGATGACGAAACCAGTGCTTCAATAAAAGATAAGACTCGACGACAGACCGAAGGCGCTCGTTCTAATAGACGAAGCTCACATTTTGGTATGACCCCTGGAGCCGCTACGCCCGCGGCACGTCCAAGGGAAAGCTTCGGTCCATGGACTGAGAACTGGAACGCGCCCCAACCACCTGACTCCAAACATGGTGGCGAAGAAGATTTGGCTGCGCGAGTTGCACAGGATTTTGGTGATGTTGGGGTACCTCTGAAAACTTCTAGGAGAGTCAGCTCATTGCTTGCACGGACTGACCTGGCCACTAGTCAGGACCGCATCACATTCTCGGACCTTGCAACGGGCAGTCAAACCAGCACCATGCACCATGGTGGGCTCAGGCAATCTATGGGAGCTGGTAGCATGCGTGGGAGCTTTGGGTTCAATCCTCGTGGATCACTGCCCCCTGCAGCAGGATCTGTCTATAGCACCGCAGGCAGCTTTGTGGATGCTCCGGTGGATAGGCTGCTCGAAGAAATCAACAATGATATACTATCTGAAGGGTTTGAGAACATCGCTCTCCGTGAATCTGCATCAGGTCTACCCGAGGAGCTTTTACTTACTAAGGTGGAGAGTTTCTCTTCCAGATTCTCCGCAAACTTCCATACCTCAATGCAGCAAGCATCATCACACCATTTGAAGGTCTGCACATTGTCTTCCTCCGACTTCGGAAGTACGCAGAACGGAAATGCCACTTCAGTGGCAGTTTGTCTTGTGGACCAAGATTCCCAAAATATGACCATTGTCAACTTGCGGGCAGAACGTGTGGCAGTATCAAAGAATCGAAAAGTTGTGCCCGTGAGCTCCAAGAAGGCCAAGAACTCTGAGAGACGCCCATTGCTGGTTCACGCAACCGGCATTCAGCATGTCCCCAATGTTGAAGATGTCTGTAGAGTCACTGACGGTGAGATCTCGAGAATACTCACGCTGAGCGTGTCCGACAGTGGACAGCGAGAATTGTCCTTACAGAGCCTGTGGGGTAGCCCGACCAGAATTGATGTGCCAATCCCATTGCAACTGTATGAACCCCATGGAATTTCTGCTAGCAAATTCCTGGGTCGCTCGAGGGAGAGTGGCCTGAACCGGGTCATGGCTAATCCCGATCTCATATTTCTGGAATTCGATCATGCTTGTTCGAAAGGAAAGGTCGATTTAGTCGATACGGAGAAACGTCGACATAGAATTCAAATCCGAATGGAACCCCATAATGATCTTGTCAAAAAGGTCCTCAATGTCTGCAAGTTTGTTCTTCGTGATGCGGAAAAGGCAGGTGATGGGATCTTATTAGCCTGGTGGGAGGTAATGAAGTGGCTTCGAGGCAAAGAGGATATTGAAAATGACATGGAGTGGACTGCTATGGTCATCGTCCTATTTTCCTTGGCTATACCATTCATCAAACAGCCACAAACTCCTGCCAAGCGAACACGTCGAAAGAAGGGTCTTCTCCGGTCGAGCAGCGGGACTTATTTGGATCTGGAAAGCTGGGAATCTATGCTTGACCTTGAATCATCATCTTCTGGTGTTGTTGCCCCGTGGATGACGAATAGCTCTTGGGGATGGATCGTTGAGCAAGATGCCATTCAAGACCTGGCAGATCCATCGCGTACGCCAAAGAGTGAACAGCATAGCGCAAGCCGGTCAACATATCGTCAGAATTCTTATCTGAACCGATGTGCATCACTAAGCCGGGAATTCCTCCAAAGCCCACAAGGAGCTAGAGCATCCGGCCGTGACGGCTACCTACCTATTGCCGGCGTCTTTCCTGAAAATACCAGGTGTACCGCACTCGGGACCATACTCGTTGGTCTTCATCTCCTTCGAGAGGAACAGAAACTATCCACCTGCGACACGGAAGAATCTCAACGTCCCCTTGGGCTCCTTGCCCCAGTCCTAGCGCAGCTTGGTGGTTGGCTAGGCTGGCGATCTTGGAAATGGACCGAGGATGCTTACTTTGGCACTGAGATGGCTAGCATAGAACGCTGGCGATTTGAAGACACTCAAATCTATTCGCTGAATGTTCCTGCCGAGCCATTTCCTCCCCCGTCGATATTTTCATTCCTTATTGACGCGGCGAATCAATCCGCCAGTCCATTCCTCACTCTGCTTGACATTGTCACTGCATCAGATCGGGTACCCAGAAAGGGCCGAATGTGGCAAGAATGCTTCAGCATCACTCCTAGAACATTGGCCTTGACTGGATTCCTCTCTGACATTCATAATGTTTCGACTCCCTTTGACAAAGTTAAACTCTTGCATCGATGGGGCTTGACAAAAGGCATAATTGACACGTTCCCCGAGGGTGTGAGTGCGCCATTGTATGAAGCTGTTATGCAATGCCAGATCGAAGCCTCGACATCGTGGAGTGCAAGTCTTCTAGAGCTGATTGACCGGGAGGATCTTTACATGTCGATGAATCCAGTTCATGCCCATGCTTTTGCCGCACCTCAACAACCTGTGGTATCTCATGATGCCCTAAGGGACTATCATTATATAAATACATCGGCTTTGGAGATTGACGCTATCAATGCCTTTGAGGCCTCTGCAGAAGCTGATCGCTTTTCAGTGACTCGCCTGGTCTTCCGGGAAGACAAACGCTTCTTAGAAGCAGCCCGTATCCTGAATCAGTCCAAAGCACCAGTGGCTGACTGTGTTCCCGAGCCTGATTGGACAGATTCTGATCTTCTCGAGGCGCAGAAGGAACTGGTGCAGCTCGTCTCGTTCCGCACACTGTCTACTCCCGCAGGACGAGCCATGCTTGCCTTCAGTGGTCGGCTACCATTGTTGACAGAAAAGCTCCCAATCCCGTCCTTCTCGCTGCAGTGTGTGATGAAGCCATCCAATGTCACTGTTAGCGCCGAAAGAAGTGCGTTCACTGAGGAGAAAGTATGCTGGGCATTCTTCCATAATGGTGTGTCAACCGGCCTTGCAATCTCCAAGGCCTCTAAGGGAATCGATACTTCATGGATCCTGTTCAACAAGCCCCAAGACCTGACAAACCGGCACGCTGGATTCTTGCTAGCGCTCGGCTTGAATGGCCATCTCAAGTCCTTAGCCAAGTGGGTTGCGTTCAAGTACCTGACTCCCAAACATACCATGACATCAATTGGTCTTTTGCTCGGTCTTTCTGCATCATACATGGGTACCATGGATACTCTGATAACCCGACTGCTGTCCGTGCATGTTACGAGAATGTTGCCTGTTGGAGCGGCCGAGCTCAATCTATCACCTCTCACCCAAACCGCCGGCATCATGGGCATTGGCCTGCTCTATTGTGGCTCTCAGCACCGGCGCATGAGCGAAGTTATGCTGTCAGAAATTGAGAATGTTGAGCAGGAAGAACAAACCACCTCTCAAGAAGACTTGAGGGACGAAGGCTACCGTCTGGCCGCTGGATTTGCACTAGGTCTCATCAACTTGGGCAAGGGTAAAGACCTTAGGGGGATGCGCGATATGCACATTGTTGAGCGCCTGCTCGCAATCGCCGTCGGGACTAAAAATGTTGATATCGCACATGTTCTGGATCGCGCTACCGCAGGTGCGACGGTTGCACTGGCTGTTATCTTCATGAAAACCAATGATGCGGTTTTGGCTAAGAAGATTGACATCCCTGACACCACTGTGCGGTTTGACTACGTCCGGCCA
Organism: Penicillium odoratum; assembly: GCF_028828045.1. Lineage (NCBI taxonomy): Eukaryota > Fungi > Ascomycota > Eurotiomycetes > Eurotiales > Aspergillaceae > Penicillium > Penicillium odoratum. Next base: position 1,642,977 of record NW_026643144.1, on the reverse strand, counting down.
GACCTCTTCCTATTAAGAACACTGGCACGGCATCTTATCATGTGGGACAGCATCAAGCCCAATGTCGAGTGGATCAAGGAAAGCCTTCCAAGAGTTTACCGAAAACGATCTCGTCTTACAGCCGTGGGTCATCTTCGCAGCGAAGATATGCCTTTCTTCAACATCATCGCTGGTCTCTGTCTAGCTCTCGGGCTTCGGTTTGCTGGCTCTGGTGACACCCAGGCAAGAGATCTGCTGTTGTATTACCTGGATCAGTTTATTCGAATTTCGCGGCTTCCAGCTATGAGCTACGACTCCAAGCTTGCGCGTAACTCTGTTCGCAATTGTCAAGATGTGGTATCACTGTCTGCTGCAGCCGTAATGGCCGGCAGGGGCGACTTGGCTCTGTTCCGGCGCCTGCGTTCACTCCATGGAAGAATAGACGCTGATACCCCGTATGGCAGTCACATGGCAGCTCATATGGCGATAGGAACTTTGTTCCTTGGTGGAGGTAGTTACACACTCGGCACGTCCGACCTAGCCGTGGCCACGCTTCTCTGCTCCTTCTATCCGATTTTCCCAACGACCGTCCTTGATAACAAATGCCATCTTCAAGCGTTTCGCCACCTCTGGGTTCTCGCCGCAGAGCCACGATGCCTGATTCCTCGAGATCTCGATACTCGACGCCCGATCTCCATCCCTATCACAATCACATCTCACTCCGGCTCAACTAGTACCACCAACGCTCCCTGTATCATACCGGACCCCAGCGGGATTACACGTATCGAAATCCGTGGCCCAGATCACTGGCCACTTATTCTGGACTTTAGCCAAGATGATGCTCTTCGAGATAAATTCCGTCGTGGTGACCCCTCAATCTACCTGCGCCGCAAAGCCAATTACAGCCCCTCCGACGCTTCGACTTCTGTCTTTGCATCCACCCTCACTGGCTTAAGCGAAGCCCAAGACATTCTCCCGGGATCTGCAGTTGTCCCCTCATCTAATACGGGTAAGGGCCTGCCGCCCTCTATCTTGCATAATCACACTGCTCTGATTTCTGGCTGCATGTCAGGATCCACAACACCTGCCCAAAGCCCATGGGATTGGGTATTCCACCTTCCCTCCCTCCAAGGTCTTGATATCCGTGAACGCTCTCTTGTCCTACCATCTTCATTCCCAGCACCTTCTCCTCGTATCTCCACCCAGCTAGTCGCGTCTCCGCCTTGGCTCCGTACTTCTGCCGTCGACGCCCGTCTTGCCTTGTCACACACCGTGCGCAATATTGTACAATCTGCGCGTGGTCGAGGTGCGGATTCCGATGAGGTCCGTGACCGCATTTGGCAGCTTCAACTTCTGTTCGATTGGCTTGATCGTTCCCAGGGTGGTGAAGGAGATACTCGGCCTGATCACCTGCAATCGCAGTTCCAGACACCAGTATCAGGTCTGTGGCTAAGAAAAGATTTTGTTGAAGAAGCCAGATGGCAGGTCTGGGGTATCCAGGTTGAGGACCAGGGTGTCAATGCTGGTGGCTCGTCATGAGTTTGTGATCTTTGATATATTCCTTTTTGCTGCTCTGATTCGTGGCAGCTGGGTATTCTTGTATGATATGATATCCATGGTATGATAATGCACGCTATTAGTATAATTTCATTCTTGATATGGCTTCAGATGTGAAGAGGGTAATACTTCTGGCTGGTCTTGGAGTAAAAACATTAGCCATTCTGTGCGCCGCGTATTTCGCACGGTGGAAAGCCTCGTAATCAAATATAAAGGTAACTAACCTTTCCTCACAGCCGGGCGTGTATCGCTAGGTAGTTAGCTTTGCTCTCTTCTATCGTGAAACAGAGTATCCTCATAAATTCCCAAAGGTTTATTGAAGGTATAAATTGGATCTGTTGCATGTATGTATTGTCATATCTTGGTACATGTACCAGGCAGCTTCTGGGTAATAGTAGTAGTATGTAGAAAGTTTGAGACCTGTGCATCATCTATCTTAGTAGTATGGACATGAGGGCAAAAAAACCGAAGATAAAAGATATAACCAACGGTCGAGTATTGAAACTCATTATAAAAACTTGGATTCTACTGAGACCGGATTTGGCCCTCCTTCAATAACCCACGGTCACCACCACCACCCTTTTGCCACAACCACACACCCTCAACAGCCCATGCGGCAGCACTGGCATGACGCCCAATTCCCGATGCAACAGGCAGGTTTCCTTCCTCAGCCTGATCATCTTTCTTATCCTGACCCTTAATGGTACGAGACTGCATCCCCGGGAACTGGCCAGACGCACCCTCAGCTTCGGCCAACATCCCTCCCACAATGCCCTCTTTCTCAATCACATGCCACAGTCCTTCTGACAGCTGACCACCGCGGTCTCCAAACTCTGCACGTCCAAGACGGAACAAAATTCGTCCAATAACTTGCCATGCCACACATCGCTGAGCAGGGAACGTTGAGCGCGATAAGATCGCCAGCTCCGGAATAGTATATCCCGCTGCGTGCGGATCTTCCCCATGATGGTGGAGACCAAGGGTAGTCGGGAGAGAGAGAGAGGTACTGGGTGAGATAAGTGTTCCACGCAGTGAGAATCTAATGGCAGAGGGAGCGATGGCAATGGCGTTGCTGCTAGGATGGTAGGGAGAGGTGGAGTCTGGGTCCTCTTCATCGGCCGAAGGCGGCTTGAGCCATGAGAGCGCAGCGGGATCATGGGTCATCTCTGGGAAATAGTGAGTTTGCATGTCTGCGAGGAAGTTTGGGTCGTTGGGGTCGAGTGTTGGCATCGGTTGCTTTGGCTGGGGGAAGTGGAAGGTGTCGATCATGGCAGGGTCTACTAGGGATGGGCGTTCAGATGCAGGGTGAAGGTCTTGTGGGATTTGAGAGGGAGCGAAATCATCGTTGGTTGGGGGCTTTGGATGGGTCATTCGTGGTTTCGGGGTTGGCTCTGGATCCTTGCTTGTTGGCTCCATAGCAGGAGCCGGAATAGCGAAGGAAACGTCTTTCTTTGATGTTGATGACGATTCATTTGACGTCGGCTCGACCGTGGGCTTCTGCGCTTCCTTGCTTGACTGATCATCCTCATCAATTTTTGCCCGTCGGAGGAAACGTTCAAGCAGCCCCGGATCTATTGAGGCCATCAGTTCTTCGCGCTCGCGCTGAATCTGCGCATCCGACATGGATGCCAGGTGCTTGCTGTTCTCCTCCGCGATCGAGGCCTTATCATCTTGGGCAGTTGGTGCTGCGTAGTTATCGGATTTATTTGGCTCAGCTGACTGAGCTGCTTGTTCTGCTCTTCGTTGCTTGAAGGAGGAGGGCTTGTTGCGTCGTCGGTGGGCGGGGAAGCCGGTGGAAGAGGCGGTGGGATTGGGAGCTGGCGGTGCAGCCGGGGCCGGGTCACGCTCCTGAATCTCTCCAATGAGAGAGAAAGGGGAAGGGAGTGGATTCTCTGGAGGACTGATCTCGTCCTCGTCCATGTCTAGGACAAAACGCTCACCTCGGAAAGCCATGGCGCAAAGTTGTAAAAGAAGAAGTTATGTCAGCGGGGCCTGCGGCTCAAAAAGCTAAAATGTGGATGCATCACACTAGCCATATTTGGTTAGCGGACGATGAAACTACACTAGTCCCAATAGGGTAACTTTTCGCAGCCAGATTCGGAAGCTTCGATCCAAACTAGTCAACTTCTAGCAGACTAATAGACCACATCATTCCGTCTGGTAGCATTGCATGTATTGGATAGGGATCATGATGTAGATATACCCTCTTGTACCTCGTCTCTATTCGAATATACCACCCTGGATCATCGGTTTCAATATAGAAGCTAGAATTGATAACCATGTCGGCTCGGTGTGTTGGAAAGGATGTCCGGCAGGCATATATAAACCGTGAATAACCTCCATGAATATCTATCTTTATTACTATCTTGCTCAATTTGTTCAATATATTGCCGAAGTATCATATGGTCCTAATGTCGGACGTAGAGAGGGGAAACATGGTCTGTGTGGTCAGGTATACTACTTATATGCCCCCACTGACGCCAGATCCGCGCGTATGAATTGTCTTCAGTATGATTTACTTTACTTTCAAGAGTCTCAGAGCTTCAATTATTGAGTTGGTCTATATGTATTTGAAGAACTATTCTCAATCAATTCATGAAATAAGGCTCCCGACTTCTTTACAATTTGATTTAATTTATGAAGTGAAAAGTTGCTTATTTGATTTCTGATTTACATACATTATCAAGCGGGAAAACTCTCCCAAATGAAAACCATCAAAACTCCTTGATCGCTTTTTCCCCTTTCTTGACCCTTTTTTTTTCTTTTCCTTTTCTCTTCCTTCTCAACTCATTCCCTTCTTTCTCTTCTTCCTCCCCCCCTCCCCTCTCCCCCCCATTCACTCCCCCATTGTGTCATTGTTCTTGTTCATGTTCATGTTCCCGGTGAATGTTTGACTTGTAACAGAACTGTCTTATCTTCGTTCCCCCCTCCCATTTCATTTCCTTTTTCCTTCCGTTTACCCTTGATAACCGGACTCCCGACCGTTGAATATCCCCATCGGTCCGCCATCGGTCCCCAACCAGTTGAATATTTATAAAACCTCAGATTTTTACCACTTTCCGTCATGTCCACAGATTCTCCTATGGATGTGTCCAAGGGGGATGGACCTGCCATCGACGAGAAACCTGACAACCGCCGTGCTTCTGGTGCCAGACGGTCGCGTCGAAAGAAGGATGACGAAGCCAGCACCGAGACTCCCCCAAAGCCTAAAAAAGAACCCAAAGAAAAGGCAGCTCGAGCTCCTCGTCGCCCAAGAGAAAAGTCTAACTCTACCGCTGCCTCTCGAAAGAAACCCAAGTTGGAGCAACCGGGGGAAGCCACACCCGCGGCACCTACGACCGCTCCTCTCCAATCACAACCACCACCGCAATCGCAATCGCACTCACAATCGCAATCACAAGCCCAACTACAACCACAACCTCAACCTCAACCTCAGCTCCAACCTCAACTCCAATCTCAACCCCAATCTCAACCCCAATCTCAACCCCAATCTCAACCTGCTTTAACGCCTCCACAGCCCGCTCCTACTCCTGCTGCGCCTGCACCAGTGCCATCTTATACAAGCCCCCACACTGTATCGGTCCCACCCAACTATGCCTTGTCACAGCCATATCCACCATCACAACAGACTCAACCTCCCCCGCATCGCACAAGTGGTCAAAACTTTGACCCAATTCGATCCGCTTTTGATAACCCTTCTCCAGCACCAGCCTATAGCCCGCCACATTCCAAATCGCCACAGCTTAATTATCGTGCTAGCGCGTCCCCAGCGATCTCCAGCATCATTGACCCACCCGCCCAAAATGCCCGCATATACACTCCACTGCCACGCTCATCGTCAGCCCATGTCTCGGCCGTGTCCTCACCGGTGCCAACACCGACATACCCATCGTTAGGACCGTCAGGGCTACCTTCCTCATCGTCGTCGCCATCGCATGGAACCGTCCATGTACCACCAGCGTTGCAATCCTCGAGCCACTATAGCACTCCCTACCCGCCACCAGAGCAGCGTCCGGTCCAGTCACAGTCTCTTAAATCAGAGCTGTCACCACCAGCCTTGCAGCCACAGCAGAAACTACAATCCCAACTCCAGTTTCAGGCGCAGCCCCAGCAGCCGCAAACCCCAGCGCAGAAGTCTACTCTGCAACGGTCAACTTCGCAAACTGATATAGTGGAGGTTGACTCGAAACCGCAAAAGGAGGTGGTGCCGAGCGCAAAGAAAGAAAAGGGTGCAACCGGTCCGTCATCGAAGGCTACATCTCCCAAGCCGGCGCGCGCAGCCAAGGAACCCCCACAGCTCCCTCAAGGATCAGGCTTAATCACCAATGCTCTGTTCGGGATGGGAGGCGACGATTCATCCAAGTCACCCGATTCGCGCAATACACCAAATATCGTAGTGCACATTCCCCTGTCCAAGGGGAACCAGATCGTGAATTTCGCGCAGCTCGCAGAGGAGCAGTACGGCTTTGCTGCCTTGCATCCTCGTTTGGCGGCCCACAAAGATCGTCTCGCTCGTGTAGCTGCCGCCGGTGCTGCTCTGGAGCGAAATGAGAAGGGACTGACCGAAAGTGCGGAAGAGGATCTAAGCCTCGAAGTAGAGCGTGACAGTGATGTGGATGGAGATGTCACCATGAGTGGTGCAGGAACTGGCACCAATGGCGTGACTTCAGACGCCGGGGACGGAAAGAAGAAGAGACGTAAGAAGGTCGAGGAGTATGACCGTGATGATCCCTTTGTCGATGACACAGAGATGGCATGGCAGGAACAGGCTGCTGCTAGTAAAGATGGATTCTTTGTGTACAGTGGTCCATTAGTTCCAGAGGGCGAGAAAATCCAGGTGGAACGGTTAGTTTCTTTCATCTCCGATACTCAAAAATCGAGCAACCCGCTAACAAAGCTGGCAGTGCGGATGGTACCATCAAGCGTGGCAGAGGCCGTGGCCGAGGTACGGGTCGTAGCAGAGCATTGGCTTCTCAACCTCACATCGCTATCGCCGCCGCCGTGCCCATTTCCCAAGACACCGGTCTACCTCTGCGTGGGCCCGGTTCCAGAGGAGGTACCTCGCGCAAGCCACGTGGAGCTAAGAAGGCCGATCTGGCCGACAAAGGCACCCCTGACCGCAACGGCACAACTGCTTCTGCGTCACAGGAAGGCCGCAGTGGCCGTGCAGGAGGTGCTGCAGGATCTAGCCGTGGGGGGAGTTCTGCCAGCACTCGGGGTGGCAAATCAAGCTCGATGATGAGCATGATGGACATGGTATCATCACCTCTTTCCAATTCCACTACGAATCTTAACCCTACTCCTGGGCTGAGTTCTGTAGCTGGACCAGAGCTGGTCATGAAATAAACATGTTGTTCACGTTGTGTGCGTATTTCGATCTGCAAGTTTCGGGTGTTCTTGGACAGGGTTCTATCGGGTTGGTGCAGATGTGCCATGTTATTTATTCTTTTTTGTGGTCTTTGGCATTCGCATCTGATTAGCTGCTCGGAATTTTCATCGAGCCTTTGCTCTGTATCTATATTTGATTATGTTGTCATATGAACTTCAGCTCTATGAAACAGCCTGTCATGTTACCTGTAAATGTAGCTTTGTTTCATAGTCTCGGCGTTGTCAATCAGGGTCATCCCATTACAAACTAGTATCTGTACACCTTATACCTCAGTGAGAATTATTAGAAATCTGCCACATTACGTTGAGAATGGGAAATGAAATTTGTAGTATCATCAAGAGCCTGCACTAATGTACGCCGTATCATGCAGAAACGTATCTGAGCAAAGCCAGAAAGAGATGAGATGGGTGAAAATGCCAAGATCGTTGGCATCGTTGTCGTGGTAGTTGGCAGGAATCAAGTCATTGACAATGAAAAAAGAAGAGAATGAAAACGAGGGAAATGTGCACAGGCGGCGAGAAGATATGGAGAAGTGAAATATCCCGATGATTGACAATGGTAATAGTAGAGATGAAGGGTGGCAAAAGGCGGAACAAGAGAGAAATGTACTCAACCCTAGTCACTCTTTCGTCTTATCCACACCAGGGAAGGGAAACGGGCAGACCGCCAAGTCAGACAAGAACAACACGTAAATAATAGCGGGAATCTTATAAATCAAATAAAACAAACGGACTCGACAATATGATGTTAGAAATGCAAGGTCGATGGGCCCAAAGGCGCAACCACCATGTATAGATGAAAGAACTTTGACCAGATTACCATCGTTTCAATCAAATCGGCATCCGTATCGGGCTTTAAGAATTTGCTCCCGGCAAATGACTGGGATAACCGCGCCAATTCCCGGTAGAGACAGGGGCAGGTGGAGGGGGCCCGCTAGGGGGTGCAGGGCGGAGTGGCAGTGATCCGGGGATCAAGTTGGCTTGAGATTTGTTGTTGTTTGAGCTGATAGAGCGCGGGCTCATAAAGGGTCTGGAAGGAGCATCAACAGCAGATAGCGGATCGCCGACATGACGGGTCGGGCGTCGGTTGGAGCGATCATCGTCAATCCTGGTTTCTAGCGATAGGTGTTCCAGAGACAGAGGCGGCGGGGAACGCGCAGAGCGCGACGAAGAATAATTGTGGCTCTGCTGGCTTTCACCATAATGACGATTGGCATCACTGGCAACGTTGTGAGGCATGCTCCCCGATGTGGGTGTCTGGTGGTAGGAAGGCTGTTGGGGTTGAGGTGGACGGGCTGGTTTGCTGATGGGGGCGGGCTTCGGGGTTTGTGCTGAAGCTATGGGGGTCGACATTGCAGCGGAAGGGGTGCTTGCTGTAGGTGTAGTGCCCTCTTTAAGGGACTTGGGCGCTGGTGGTGCCAGATATGATTTACGATTATGCCTTTCCATCATGCTGATGGCCCACTCTTGTAGGTCAACAGGTGTGCGCTTGGCCGCTTGCAAGAAGGCGTCCTTGTCCTATACTTGGTGTTAGTCGCTTACAATGAGCACGAAGAGGCACAGGGTCAATATCACGCACGTAGAGCTCTCGAGGAGTGGGTCGTTCTTCGGACTTTTTCATCAGACACTTTGCGACAAAGTCATGCAGAATGGGTGGGAAGGCATCGCTCTTGGGCAATTTGGGGGCAGATTCGTGAACGATCTGTTGGAGCAGGTCAAGGATACCCATCGGCCCTGAACTGGCGCGATTGCCTGCAGCTGGATCGGAGTGGTCGAATGGGAACTTTCCTACAGCCAATTCCATGACCGTCAAGCCCACACTCCAAACATCAGACCGAACGGTGTAAGCGCCTCCCTGGATTCGCTCCGGCGCCATATATGTTGAGGTTCCGACGAAAGTGTCGGCAATCGAATTAACTGTCTCTGTGGCGACACCAAAATCACAAAGCTTGATGTTTCCGCGAGAGTTGACGAGGACGTTGGATGGTTTGATATCTCGGTGCATAATGCGGTGCACTTCGTACAGGTAGACAAGACCAGCCAGTACGGACTCAGTAATCTTACCCAGTACATCAACCCTAACGGGACCAAAGTCTTTCGAAATACGGTCGAGGGATCTAATATCCCATGTCAGCCAGATGCCTCATTCGCTTCGATTTTGGTGACGTTACCCGCAATCCATATATTCCATACACAGAACGATATCTCTTGCCTCGTTCTGGAACGCGCCGTAGAAGGTCACAATATTAGGACAGTTGCAGTCATGTCCGACCCGGAGTTCTCGTAGGATCTGCTTCCGCACATTCTCTTTGGCCTCGACTCGAATAATCTAGTAGTATGGCAGTCAGCTTTTAGAGCCCGCGTCGGAACACTGCAAAACTCCCGCTACCTCACCTTTCGAGCCATAACGACCTTGGTCGACGCATGCATCACTTTCGAGACTGTGCCTCCATTTCCAGCGCCCAACTCTTTCAAAGTCACCAAGTCCTCGCTGCGGAGATCTAGTCGAAACTCCAGCCCGATTTCAAGAGTATCCGTGCGGTTGCTTTCGCTATTTCCAATCGCTCCAGGAGCCTGTGCGTCCCCATCAGAGGAATTCGCGGCGGGTTTCGGGGCTGCATTGAGCGCAAGACCTTTGACGTTCTTGCGTTTCATCGTCCGGGGTTTGAACTGGTCCGCCATGGCGCCCGAGGGGGGAGAGTATCTCTACACAGCAGGAATCCGGAATTTGAAGGGGGGGGAATGGAAAGAAGACCGTAAACAGAGTATTAACAAGCGAGCGACCAGGGAACGATAGCGCTAGGCCAACGACCACTGTAGTGGGAGGGAGGTTAGGTTTGGAGTCGCGAGCTAGCGGCGGGGAACCCGATATCACTGATGGTCTTGGCGGCGCTGATTGGGCCTCGCGGGCGCGTCGACTGGACCAACTGTACTGGTAGAATGATCAGTCGGCGCTAAACAGGGTTTTTGGAGCAGTAATGTTGCTCAGGGGGAAAATTCAAAATACTTAGGCTGATGGGTTCCATTGTTCTACTTTTACTGAAACAACACGTTCCTGGTTGCTCCACCTCCCATTACCCCATACGATCAGGTTTTTTGGGGAGAATCCCTCGACCTCAAGTGATGGAATATTTTTAATGTATTGATACATGGGTTGAACTCCATTAAGTCTGAAAACTTATTTATAGGAAGATTTTATTTCTAAAATAATGTCTTCATAATTCTATTCATGTTTATGTTTGTATACTGTAGCCAGGTTATATCACGTGATAGATCACCAGCCACAACCATCTACTTTGGGACAATACAGCACAAGCCACAAAAACTCCCTTCCAGCCAATCACCGCCACACTCCGTCTTCGCCCTCGTAGTCTTCCTCTCCCAGCTTTAGCTTTCACTTTTCTTTCTTCTCACGCCACTCTCCTTCTCTATCATTTTTACGAGTCGGACTGTGGAGCGAAATACTCGAGTCGAAATCTTCATCTTTTCCCGCTCTCATTCAATTCCGCAGTAAAGAGAGACCTCTTCCGACCAGCCACCATGAGTCTGCGGGACTTGGTTGATGGTGAGGCCCTGGATGATGATGAGAACGACGCGGACGTGGCCGAAAACTCCGACGGTGAAGTCCAGGAGGGAACAGGCCGCGCGAATCATTACCAAGACTCAAGTGAAGAGGACGAGGACGAAGATGACGATGAAGATGCTGCTCGCGCCGTAAGTGCGAACATCTACGCCAATGAGACTTGCGCACTGACATAAAATCACGGTATAGGTTCGCGAAGGGTTTATCGATGACGAGGATGAAGAGATCGAAGAGCGCGCCAAACGCCGCCGCGAGAAGAAACGATCCCGTCCTCGCGAGGAGCACCTTGACGAAGAGGACTTAGAGCTGATCGGTGAACATGTCCCTGGACTCAGCCGTGGGTCTGCGTCAGAGGTATGTTTATCTCGCTATCATCTCGATGGAGGACCGATTTTGTGGATAATGATTGGATGGCGGAGGCTTTGCTAACACCGATCCTTTTTCAAATACAGTCCAAGTTCAAGCGTCTGAAGCGAGGCAAAGATCGTGACTCTCGGCAGCAAGCCCAAGGCATCGACGACATCTTCAACTCGGACGAGGAGGATGAGGCTCCTCAATACACTCGCACAGGCCACCGCGGCGGCCAGGATGAATTCGACGACTTTATTGAAGAAGACACCTTTTCAGATGAAGAGGGACAACGGGAGAGAGATGATCTCGAGGTTGCACCACCAGTCCGGCCTTCTATGCCTGGTCTTGGGGCTACTGAGGCGGCGGGTTTGGATGAAAACGCCCTCGAAGATATGCGCGCTGCGTTCGGTGATGGCACAGAATACAGGTTCGCCCTGGATATTGAAGAACAGGAGGATGAAGAGAAGGAGGTTGAGGAAAGACATCTTGATCTCAAGGATGTCTTCGAGCCATCAGAGCTGGCAGAGCGTATGCTGACGGAGGATGACAATGAGATTCGTCTACTTGACGAGCCTGAGCGCCACCAGGTTGCTCGGAAGCCTTACAAACATGTTGTCCTGACAGAGGATCAGTTTCGCGAGGAGGCGGTTTGGATCTCGAATCTCATGTTGCTCAAGAAACGCCTCCAGCCAGACCTGCGTGAGCCGTTCCAGCGCTCCGTGGCCAAAATGTTGGAGTTCTTGATTACAGACGACTGGGAGGTTCCCTTCATTTTCCAACACCGCAAGGATTACATGATTCACGCCGTCAAAGAGCCAATCAATGGCGCCGATCCTGCGAATGAGTCCGCGCAATACAGCATTCGTGCCGAGAAACTCTTGAATATGACAGACCTCTGGGATATCTTCGATTACGATCTCAAATTCCGTGCCCTGGTCGATAAGCGCAACACCATTCAGAAGGCTTATGACGGCATTAAAAGCCTTTTCAATGTCGATGATGCCAACGTGGAGGATCTTTTGGCTGCTGCTGCGACGATGGACGAGCTTCAAGATGTGCAAGACTATATTCATTTCCAATATGCTTCTCAGTTGCGAGACACAACTGCAGTCAATGGGGAGGCGAACAGGGAGACACAACGGCGCAAAGCGACTAATAAATCGTTCTTCGAGCGAGTGCGAAACGGCAAAGCCTACAGCCTAGTTCGGGCGTTTGGTATCACCGCCGATTCTTTTGCACAGAATGCCTCTAAAGAAGGCCGCCGGCAATACACTGAGGACCCTACCCAGCTTCCAGAAGACCTGGCAGATCAATTTGTTGACACCGACTTTTCCAACTCAACACATGTTCTCAAGGCTGCGAAGTCCATGTTTGCTGAAGAGCTCGCACTAAGCCCCAAGATGCGCAAAGTCATTCGCCAAGCTTACTACATGAATGGAGTTGTCGACTGTTATCGAACTGAAAAGGGCTTGCGTCGAATCGACGACCAGCATCCATACTACGAATTCAAGTACCTACGTAACCAGCAACTGAGTGACATTGCCCGTCGCCCAGAGATGTTCTTGCGTATGCTGAAGGCCGAAGAGGAAGGTTTGGTTGACGTTCGGGTACGCTTCGAGAACTTTGATCAGTTCCGTTCCCGTCTGTACGCCGATATTGAATCGGACAACTACTCTGAAATCGCCGACGCATGGAACCGCCTTCGTCGTGAAGTTTTAGATATGGCCCTTGGCAAGCTGGAACGTGTCATGAATCGCAGCGTGAAAGAAAACATTCGGCAGGAATGCGAGAACCATGTGGCCAAGGAGTGCCGTGAAATGTTTTCGCAGCGACTGGATCAGGCACCTTGCAAGCCCAAGGGAATGATCTTGGGTACAGTGCCTCGGGTCATTGCTCTCTCCACTGGAAACGGTGTTGTGGGCCGGGATCCCATTCACTGGGCTTATATTGAAGAGGATGGTCGTGTGCTAGAAAATGGAAAGTTCCAGGACTTGTCATGTGGAGATTCATCCCGGGGCTTTGACGATGGTGCCCACGTTTCTGCTTTTATGAACTTGATCAAGCGACGCAAACCTGATGTGCTCGGAGTCTCTGGTATGACGCCGGAGACCCGCCGTCTCTACAAACTTTTGAACGAGCTCATCGAAGAGAAAGATATCCGCACTCAGACCTACACCAATGACCATGACGAGGAGATCACTGACCGTCTTGAAGTTGTCATTGTAAATGATGAGGTTGCCCGACTTTACCACAATTCTCCTCGTGCCCGCCAGGACAATCCAGGCTTCAGTCCACTAACTCACTATTGTGTGGCTTTGGGCCGATACTTGCAAAGTCCTTTGAAAGAATACGCTTCCCTCGGCCGGGATATCGTTTCCATTCAGTTCAAACCCGGTCAACAACTGGTGTCCCAGGATTTGTTGCTCAAGCAACTTGAAACCGCCCTGGTTGACATGGTCAATCTTGTAGGTGTGGATCTGAACGAGGCAGTCCATGATTCAATGACGGCGAATCTTCTCCCTTATGTTTGTGGACTTGGTCCGCGCAAAGCAGCCCACCTGCTCAAGATTGTCAATTTGAACGGCGGAAATGTGGATAACCGTGTGGAGTTGCTGGGTGTCAACGCTCAGTACCCAGCTATGGGCGTTAAAGTGTGGAACAATTGCGCCAGCTTTGTTTACATTGATTACGAGAACGCTGATGCAGATGCGGATCCACTGGACAACACCCGTGTGCACCCTGAAGATTACGATATTGCACGTAAGATGGCTGCTGATGCGCTCGAGCTGGATGAGGAGGATATCAAGGCCGAGACCGATGAGAATGGCTCTGGGGCGATCGTCCGCAAACTTTTCCGTGAGGAGCAGCAAGATCGTGTCAACGACCTGATTCTGGAGGAGTATGCTGAGCAGCTGGAGAAGAACCTTAACCAGCGCAAACGTGCCACTTTGGAAACCATCCGTGCAGAGCTACAACAACCATATGAGGAATTGCGCAAGCACTTCGTCTTCCTCGGCACCGAGGACATCTTCACCATGTTAACGGGTGAGACACCCGATTCTTTGAAGGTTGGCATGGTGGTACCAATTGCCATCAAGCGGGTGTTTGAGGATCATATCGATGCCAGATTGGACTGTGGGGTCGAAGCGCTGGTCGCAGAAACCGAATTGGGGGTACCCTACGAGCTCTCTGTACGCAACGTCTTCCAGCAACACCAAACCGTGCCTGCCAAGATCTTGTATCTGAACAAGAAGACGTTTAGCTGCAATGTGTCACTGCGAGAGGATCAGGTCAGTAATCCGATCCGTCAAACTCCGGATCTTGGCGCCGGCGACTGGGACGAGGTGCAAGAGCGCAAGGATAAGGAGTCCCAGCAGGAGAGTACCCAGAGTAGCGGTCAGGCAATGCGTGTCATCAAACATCCACTCTTTCGACCATTCAACTCTGTTCAAGCTGAGGAGTATCTGGGCTCTCGGAGTCGTGGTGATGTGGTCATTCGCCCATCGTCTCGGGGCCACGATCACCTAGCAGTGACCTGGAAGGTAGCGCAGGGTGTCTACCAACACATCGATGTTCTTGAGTTGGACAAGGAGAATGAATTCTCCGTTGGGCGCGTGCTCAAGGTCGGTGGCAAGTACACTTACAGTGATCTGGACGATCTGATTGTCAACCACGTCAAGGCAATGGCCAAGAAGGTTGATGAAATGATTATCAATGAAAAACACCAAGATGGCAGCAAGGCCGAAACTGGTATGTTTAGACTTCATAGTTCCTTTATATTTTCCCCTTCTAACCAACATGGCAGATCAATGGCTGGAGACCTACACCAAGGCCAACCCTCGTCGCTCAGCTTATGCATTCTGTATCAACCCTAAACACCCTGGTTACTGGCACCTTTGCTTCAAGGCCGGTGAGCACTCTCGACTGCAAAACTGGCCGGTGAAGGTCATTCCCCAAGGATTTGAGCTGCAAAAGAACCCATACCCGGATATGCAGGCCTTGTGCAATGGCTTCAAGTTGATGTTTACCAACATGAAATCCAGTCGTCGGTAAATGGATGATCTGTATAGTGTACTATTTTCTTTTCTTTTCTTCCTTTTTTTTCTATCATCGCGAGGCTTCTGATTTCTGCAGGAAAAGCAGACCAAAACCAAAAACGATGATCATATGCATTCGATCTTCTTAGCCCCCCCGATTCATTCTCCAATTTCTGTTTCGCCTTAATTTGATACACCGATTTTGATATTAAGGGGGGTCCTGTAACCACAACACAATGAACAGCCATTCGGCATATTTTTTTAAATTCCCCTAGCAGAAATGGTACATAACATTCGAATTGACTTAAACTTTCCAATTGTAGTACCTAGGCTGATGATCCCGAGATTTGGTACATGTGAAATGCATGATGGCCTCGGGTCATTTGCGCTGTTTACCCCCCGCCATTAGATCGTCCTATTAAGTTTAATATGTGATAGGCTTGGAAAATGAAAAGAAAGAGAAAAAGAAAGATCTGAGAATTTCCATACTCGAGATTATTCATATTCATGGTTATTTATAGCTGTGTTCCGCCTTGTTCCTGTTTTCGCCCCTTCAGCCGCACCCGTAACAGCTTGTACACTTGCGGGCCTTCTTTCCCCTCCAAACTCTCCATTGCGCAACAATGGCGGCCATGGAGGAGCTGCAAATCCATAGCAAGGTAAGCTCAGCGATATTCAGGGACTTCTGCCAAATCTAATCAGCTATGTTTCTCTTATGAATAGTCCTATTTCGTACGCTGGATCAATGTCAGCGCCGGCCACACCATTTCATGGAGTATCCAACCGCATAAGAAATCCGTGAACTTTGGAATCTTCAAGCATCCTGGACAATCGTCACTAGCCTCTCATTTGCCCGCTTCCGATTCCCAAAGTACCGATTCCAATGAGAACCTCCCCGCCACGGCGAACCCCGGTTCCCGCAATCAGCAGTCCACCGTCGTCGAGAAGCTGACGGCCATTGGTCTCAAACCGATCAAATGGATTGGGAAATGTGAAGCCGACAAGATTTCCAAGGGAACACACGATGTACCAGCTAGTGAGGCCGGGAATTACGCGCTTGTATTCGACAACACCTTTTCCAAACAAGTCTCAAAAACAGTCACCCTTGTTCTGCTTACCTACCCCACCGGCTTGCAACCCCATGCTTCTGTGGCTCCCATAGCACAGTCTCAACAAGGAGCTTCTACGGAATCATTACCACAGCCCGTTGGTCGTCGACGAGGCAATAGCCGGGCTACCCTGCACGCGCAACGATCCGACTTGTCGACCCCATCGAATATACATTGCGGGATATTGCAGAAGCGACGGAGAAAGCGACACCAGGGCTGGGCACGTCGGTATTTCTCCTTGGATTTTATCTCATCTACTCTCTCTTATTACCACGATCCCAACTCGTCCGCTTTGCGCGGTGCGATTCCGCTCTCGCTGGCGGCCGTGGCAACCCACGAGAAGTCCCGCGAGATCTCAATTGATTCGGGCGCCGAGATCTGGCATCTCCGTGCCAGCAACGAGCAAGAGTTTGCCATATGGAAGCAGGCTCTGGAGAGGGCTTCCTCCAAGGATGCATCACAAAACAATGGGTCGCTTACTATTGGCCCCCCAGAGCTACGGTTGACCATGCCACCGTCCGCTTCTCCGGAGGAAGAACGGGAATGGACCCGGGTCGAGAGTCTGGTGAGCAAGGTCTCTGGCACCCGCGATGCGGTGCGCCGGCTTGCCAAGGATACTGATCCTAAATATCTTGTGACGTCGCCGCTCCCGTCTCCTAGGGAGCCTCGGAGCCGGGGTCGGTCTCCGAGCCCCCATCCTCCCGGGACTGACTCTCAGGGGGATGGAAGGCGCCTTTTCTGGAAACGCAAGACGAGCGGAAACTCTACATCTAGTGGCAAGCAACCTAGTACTAATATCTCCCAGCTGGTAGTGCCGGCTGGCTCTGGCAAGCCTGCCAGTATCATTAGCCATACGGATGGGATGGGTGATATGCATGATAATTTGATGGCTGTTCTACGCGATCTTGATAATGTGGTATCGGAATTCTCGACCCTGATTTCGGCTAGTAAGCAACGTCGAAACCCGCCCCGATTCTCTATGGTGCCTCGGCGCAGTATGGAGTCAGATATGTCGCAGGAATTCTTTGATGCTCCGGATGGGGGTGCTTCGTCTCCACTTTTGACCATTCAAGACAGCGACGATGAAGAAGACTCAACCGAGAATCGACCTGCCCCAGCTGCTGAGGATGTTGAGGACGATGCACCCTCGGACAGCGATGATGAACCCGAGTCCACTCCCCATGATGGCACCAGTGCCTCGCCACTCTTCCCATCTCGCGCGAAATCTCTGGTCCCATTGCCTCTAGATGCTGTATCTCGGCGCCAAAACATTACGGCACCAACCGTAATGCCGCCGAGTTTGATCGGGTTCCTGCGCAAGAACGTTGGCAAGGACTTGTCTCAAATCTCAATGCCTGTATCCGCCAATGAACCGATGTCATTACTGCAACGTGCGGCGGAGATTCTGGAATACTCTTCGCTTTTGGACAAAGCCTCTCAGATATCAGATGCTGTCGAGCGGCTGATGTATGTAACCGCATTTGCCATCTCCTCCATCTCCAGTGTCCGAGTGCGGGAACGATCCATTCGCAAACCCTTCAATCCCATGCTTGGTGAAACATATGAACTTGTCCGCGAAGACCAAGGATTTCGTTTCATTGCTGAGAAAGTTTCTCACCGGCCTGTGCAGCTGGCCTACCAGGCCGACAGCCGTGAATGGAGTCTCGCTCAATCCCCCATGCCTAGCCAGAAGTTTTGGGGCAAGTCTGCTGAAATCACTACTGAAGGCCGCGTGCGCATTACCCTGCATGCTACCGGTGAACACTTCAGCTGGGTCCCCGCCACCTCCTTCCTGCGCAATATCATCGCTGGCGAGAAGTATGTCGAGCCTGTCGGCGAGCTGACCGTCTACAACGAGTCCACAGGACACCGCTCCATCTCAACTTTCAAGGCTGGTGGCATGTTTTCCGGCCGCAGTGAGGAAGTTTCCACTCGTACCGTTGACTCCTACAACAAAACAGTGTCGCTTGGTCTGACAGGTACCTGGCCTTCATCCGTGACGCTGACCCGTGACGGTTCGCCGTCTGGTGATCCTATCTGGAAAGCCGGTCCACTCGTCCCTAATGCTCCCAAACACTACGGTCTGACATCCTTCGCGGCTACACTCAACGAGATCACATCCATTGAAGACTCGCACCTTCCACCCACTGACTCTCGTCTCCGACCTGACCAGCGTGCTCTTGAGGAAGGGGATCTGGACCGCGCTGAAGAAGTCAAAGTCCAGCTGGAAGAGGGCCAACGTGCCCGTAGACGTGAGATGGAAGCCGCCGGTGAGAGCTGGACTCCGCGCTGGTTTACGCCCGTCAACGAGGACTCCGATGGAGAGGTGGTCTGGCGTCTCAAGGGCGGCAAGGATGGGTACTGGGATGAACGTGCACGAGGCAATTGGACAGGTGTTATTCCGGTGTTTGAAACTTGATTCATAGCCCTTGAAATGATCTTGATGCCTAGAAAGTTACGTTCGTTCTATTCCCCCCTTATTTCTCCCTTTTTGGCCTTTGTTTCTTTTCTCCACTATATGCATCTTTTCGGATTTTTGGAAGAGAAAAATTATAGATCTTGGTGACTTTTCAGAATCCTTGATGCGAGCGAGATAAGACGCTTGACCAGTCTGCCTAATTGTAATTACAGACTCGATATACATATTTGGTTTTAGGTTTCATATGAGACTGCATACCACTGTATATTCCAAGATTTATGCAATTTGATCAGGGAATCATCATCATAGACAACGGGGGATTCATTCTTGCACGGGGTATCACTATCACCGATCCGCCCTGTATCGTACATTAGAATATGCTTAGTTAAAAGTAGAGCATGATCTAATTCCTCTGCGCCTGCCGCATCACTGCCTCGAGAATTCGCTCAGCTTTCGCGCCCTCCAGATACTCCCGGCCCTCGTTGTCCACGTCATCATCACCGATCTCCATATCAACTTGATTACTGACTTCATAGGCTTTCATCACGGAGACTTCATCCACGTACACACCGCCTTGCACTAGCACCTGGATGCTCTGTGACAAGCGGGTAATCTCTCGCCGAGTTTGGGGGGCGATCTCATCATTCTGACTAGAGTAAGTCGATCCCGACACCACCTCCTCCATGCGACTAAGTGCAACGCTCTCCAAAGCCGAGTTAATCAGGGGAGCACCGTTCGGATGCTTTGCGATGTAGATATAGCCATTCACCCCGAGATACACATCCACCAGACCACCACCGTTTTGTGTTTCCATTGTCCATACCCGTTGTCGTGATTTCTTGGTTCCATCAGTATCAGTCGCATCTCCAGCACCGCTCTTCATGCTCGAGATCCTTGTTCCGACACCTCCAGTACCGGCCACCGCTAGGAAAACGCCATTTCGTAATTTCCCGTATTTCAGAGATCGTGTGTGCAAGGAAGCCGCTCCATCCTGGTGCACGCTCTGCACCTCGGCTACTACCAGGTCGCCTTCGCAGAAGTAGGTTCGAATCTGAAGCTCGTCGGCGCTTGTTCGTCGTCGAAGGATACCGCCGGGAAGGTTGATTGCGGACAGAGGGAGTTGTGCAAGGAGCGGGGCGGCGACATCAACCTTCCAGCGTTTCGATTGTACCTCGACAATGCGACCAATGACTAGATCGCCGATTTCAGGTGTGTATCGGGCTCGCATTGGGTGGACCGAGATCAATTTGTTGGTGGTTTGTTGATAACCCGCAACAGTCGCAATAATAGATGTTGAGAGGGGATTTGTGAATGTACCATGACCTCTGAGGGGAGGAGCAGATTAGCTCAAGTTCGCATCGATATAGAACCCATACCCCGCCCTCTCGGTCCATTGTGCGGGGTTGAGAGGATATTTGGGAACTCACCTCATCCATTGAGGGTCATTAGTGACGACTTCACCTGGTGTGAAGATTGCTTTGTCATTTTTCTTATTCTGTAGGCGGGCACGCTTGTTTGGTCGGGAGACGCCGCTCATTTCAACATCGGAATCTGAACCGGACTCGGACTCGTCGGAGGATTGGTAGGGACCAAGGTCCTCCACTATGGGAGGTAAAATTGTGATAGCCATGTAGGATTAACGGACCGATCAGAGTTGATGACGATGGTATTGGTTGGAGAATGAAGCTCCGACATGCGTGGTCTGAGACTTTTTGATCCACGTGACCGTATCCACTTGATCTCCAGGCTCCACTTCCACCATCACACCAGTGCTAGTAACTATTTAGTACTTCGTACTTCTAAGCTTAACCCCGATTCAACACAAGAAAAGGGCCATTGGTTTCCTACAATAATTGTCTTACAAACGTTGATCTATGGGTACATCCTGCTACGGCGTACGAGTAATGAAGCATGTTGAAAGGGAAGGTATTCATACAATATCATATCCGTAATGTAGTTGGAAAACTTCCCAAAGAATATGCCGACCAATGTCCTTCTATAGAGAACAGTCATATTTCGGAAATCATATCGTTCTGTGAGCTAGCATAACAACCATGAAAATGCAGTAGTGATACATTAAATGAAAAGAAAAGAAACGAAAATGAGTATCGAAATGGATGCTCCCTAAGCCTTCTTAGAGCTGCGGTTAGGAGTTGAATCATCCTTCTTCTTTTTTGACCGGCTGTTGCCACCTTTGGGTCGGTATCCAGTATCCTCATCTCGCTTGCGTTTACCCTTCGGAGTCGGCTCCACATCAATGCCATCTTCATCGATGGTCTCCTCTTCCTTGCGCTGTACAGGAGCCCGTTTTGATGTCCGGGCATTAGAGGGTCGTGATGCAGACTTTTCCGAGGTAACCTCGTGATCTTGTAATGTCTGAGGTTGATTGCGTCGCAGCCAATTGAAAACCGAGGCTGGGTTCCGCATTGAGGCCTCTTTCTCCCGTTCAGCAAATGTTGGCGGGTCTGGGATACGCGCTAATTGCAAGATAGCAGCCTGGTCTCCGAGCTTCGCGTCCAGCGCGAGGTAGTGTTCGGTCTCATGCTCTGGGGTGAAATACCCGAGCTTGCGATCTACAGATCCGGTATCTTTCACTCCATCTCCTGGGAGGATCCCTTCGGTATGCGGCACTTTGATCAGATCGCTGAACTGCAAAGCCGGTGCAAATTCCTTGTTTCGCTTGATACTTTCTTCCACTTGGCGGTAAGCGCTAGGAGAAAAGCTTCCGCTAGCGAGTCCAGCTTTGGCTTCTTTCAATGCCGTCCGCGCGAGGGTCGCGTCGTTGACTAGAGGTGTAATCTCATGCTCTGGGGTTGGAAGGAAAGGGGCGTCGCTAAGCAGGGTCAAGCCGTATCGCATGGATGGGGAGACATGAACGCTTTCATTGAACTCCATGAGGACTTCGAGTAGTTGACTAGTGATGGATTAGAAGTATTTCTTTCAGTGGTCCTCGGGGGGCGCATACTCGTTCTGTTCCTGGATTCGCTTGGACAAGTCCTCAATCCGGAGCTCCTCGCGGATCAAGTTTTCATTTTCTCGAATCCCCAACTCAAATTTTTGTTTCGTCTTTGCATATTTCTTCCTATAGTAACCATTAGCTATTGCTTCTTTGCTGGCTTTCAAGGGTTGTCGTACTTGAAAGACCGCACCGAATGCTTTATCGGGGCCGGGGCTTGAGCATCGGGAAGTGAGTCAGTCACTCCAGGTTCTTTGATATCTTGAGCCATTATGAGATGATAAAATGACGAAGATGGATGAAATCGATGGGAAGAGAGAGAGACAAGGGTTAGAGTTATGAAAGAAGTCCGGCGCGGTGCCAAGCTCGGGCTGCACGATAGGTGGATCTGGCTCGCCGTAAAAAAATCATTAGCGTGGAATGTGAATCTGGAGAAATTCAACTTTTTCCATATTCAGTGAATTTTCTATTTCATTTTCGGAACTCCCCAGGAACTTTCCAGGAGTAATTCCATTTTCATCATGTCTGAATCACCCGATGTTGCCCACAAGAAGCGCAAGCTGCAGGACGGTCCCGAACTCGAGATTGATGTCTCTGCACCGGAGCCGCAGTCTAAAAAAGCCCTGCGCAAAGCGAAAAAGCAGAAGTCAGAGCCCACTGCCGAGGGTTCTGAAAAGAATGAAAAGAAGAAGCTTCAACCCCCCAAGGCAGGAACAGAGGAGACACCAGCTAAACGCTCCGACTATGGAGTTTGGATCGGCAACCTGGCTTTCACTGTGACCAGAGATGACCTTCGCCAATTCTTTACCAGCAACTGTTCCTTTAACGATGATACGATTACTCGAATCCACATGCCCAAGGGACAAGAAAAATTTGGAAAGGTCCAGAACAAGGGCTTTGCCTATGTCGACTTCTCTACCCCGAAGGCTCTAGAGGAGGCATTGGGTTTAAGCGAGCAGCTTGTGACGGGTCGCCGAGTATTGATCAAGAATGCAAAGAGCTTCGAGGGTCGGCCCGAGAAATCTCGCGATCAGGAAAACGCAACCATCAAGCCTGGACACCCTCCATCCCGCCGCATCTTCGTCGGCAACTTGGGATTCGATGTCACCAAGGAAATCATGGAGGGGCACTTCAGCCAATGCGGTACACTAGCTAATGTGCATCTGGCGACTTTCCAAGACTCAGGAAAATGCAAGGGATATGGTTGGGTGGAGTTTGAAGATATTACTTCAGCGGAAACAGCGGTCAGAGGTTTCATGATGGTTGGTGAGGATGAGGATTCATCCGACAGCTCAGATACCGAATCTGAAAAGCCAAAGAAAAAGCTGAAGAGCACGAAGCGTAAAGTGTGGGTGAACCAGCTTCTCGGCCGCCGCATGAAGTTGGAGTTCGCGGAGGATGCCACCACTCGCTACAAGAAACGCTTTGGTAAGGATGGCGAGGGTCGGAAGAACGATTCGGAATCTAGCGAGACCAGTGGATCTGAACGTCCTCGAACCTTCAAGCCGAAGAAGCCGGAAATTGATGACTCTCGATACTCCAAGGAGACCGTGCAGCGGCTCAGCGGTGCAATTGTTGAGGGTCAAGGCTCCAAAATCACGTTTGACTGAGATCGTTGACTCTGATCATTTTGTCGCTCCAACAAATGCATTTCCTCTGATCGGGCTTCATTAACTTTTCTCCTGTCTATTTATTTTAAATGTTTTGGTGGGTTCAATGCAGCCAATCCACAGGCGTTTTTGGGGCGAGATTTGGGCCGCCATTTTAGTAATGATCTCTGCGAGCTGCAATGGCATTGACGTGGCCATGAAAACAAATACGCCCAATTTCCAAGAGAATAATGATTCCTTCTGGGTCCAACGGGGTCTGCTGTTCCAGAAAGGGGTTGATTTTGTTACATGTTCAACCCACAATGCGATAATTCATTGCCTAGAAAGAGAATGTTTATATATGTTTATATGAACAGTCATTCAAGTAATCTGCCCACGTGTACACATGTGCATTAAAAGGAATCCGACTTCAAACATTTGGATATTTTTGAGATCTACTAGGTAATTTGCCTGCACATGTGTATATGTACGTAGTACTTCGTGGTGAGTGGTGATAGTCGAGTGGGTTGGGCGTTATCAATCAAGGGTGGTCCCATGCACCCAGTAGCAGACGCTCCCTGCATCCCTATTGCAGATTGATCAGCATGACCATATTGCCCGAAGTCCGTCAAACGGTCCTAGCTGAGTGATAGCCGAGCATAATCTGAATCTAACTATCATCTTAGATTCCGTTTATAGTTCGATAAATTAAGGTCTAGTTATGTAATCAGGAATTTAAGCAATCTAGACGCTGGGCAGAATCAATTCACCGCCCCACTAGACCCGATCGGGGGTGACGTCTATTTGCGATGTCATGCTTGTTGCGGTAGGATGCTCATTCACTCTATTCCCTCTTCTACTTCTTCTGCCCCTTGCTCTTTTTTTCTCTTCTTCATCCTCCATTACCTTGTCTAAGGTGTCTATTATTTCTTTCTTTCTCATTTATGCCTCTTTAGCATTTGCTTGTTTCCTACTTCGGATTCACCGTCCTTGTTTCCACGCTCGCCTGCTTCACCCGCTGCCTCCCATCGCCACCCCGAACCGGTTTTAGTTGACAACCCAAACTTTATACCTTCAAGTGATATCTCTTGAATCTTCCAACCCTGTCCTCTTTCCCAAACCCATGGCTCCTCAGCGAAATCATATCGGGGCAAGCCGCAGACAACGCAGAGACGACGATGGTGAAGATGAGGGTTCTCTTGCGGGCGACCTTGAAGACGACTCTTTGAGTGAGGGTTCAGTCCATAGTCATCCAGAAGACGAGGATGCCGATGTGGAAGGCAGTGACACGGAGGACGAGGCATCGATGGGAACGAGAACAGACAAGGTGAATGGTGGGAGGACCAACGGACGAGAACCACGGTATGGTTCTGTATCAGCCTCCAAGCCGGGACTTAAAACAACAGTATCCGATACGGAGGCGATGCTGAATGGGCTGAAACTCTCCGATGACTCAGAAGATGTTCAGTGCAATCAGATGAACGAAGATCGAGAGCTCCAGCTTGGTCGAGCGCCGTCGGCACCTCCTACGGAACCGAAACGGGAAACACTGGCTGCTCGAAAGCGCCGCGAGCATGACAAGTACGTCAAGGAAAGGGACCAAAATCCGGCCTTCGTTCCCACGCGAGGAAGTTTCTTCTTGCACGACAAACGGACAACGGAGTTGAAATCCAGCAATCATCGTCCCGCCAGCAAGGGCAAGTCTCGGCCGTACGGTCTCATTGTAGATGGCAATACTCAAAGGTATACTTGCATCCTCTCACCCATATTATTGCATCTGGCTCACATTTTCAATCTCCAGGGACTCTTCCAAGGCTGATGCAAGTGGTGGGCAGTGGGCTCACGACCTCCACGATACGGTAGCTGGAGATGAGCCGCCGGCGCCCAAACATTCAGTTCCTTCTACTACACGTCAAGCTGCGCCGCTTGTTCCCACCGCACCCAAGTCCTCCTCTCCGAATAGAACATTCTCTAACACCATTTTATTGGGCAATGTACCGGTCGTAGTCTTTCTGCCGGGAATGACCCAGCCGAAAATCACAACGATGGCTAAAAAACAGCACACTCGACTGCCTCAACATCGCCCTCCCTTGCGCCGTGACAAGCCGGTGCGGATCTCTCTCCCCAATCAAGCTCCTCGCTACATATTTCCATCGGAGGAACGTTCATTCGTCTTCATCCCTCGCGCGATGCGCCCCAACCAGCACACATATCGTGGTCGGGGCCGAGGAGGAGGATTCTACCCACGACGCTCAAGTTTCTACTCCAGTTATGCCCCTAGCATTCCTCCGAGCCGTCGAACCTCGCTTGGCATGTCATCGCAGGACAGCTATCCCTCACCCGCCGGGTCAGGCTACTCGCGCCCGATTATGATGCCACCTGATGGCGGCAAACCTATTGTTCGTCTACCCCCATCGCGTCCTATAGTCCCGATCGGTTTGCCCATGGCACCTGGTGGGATGCCTATAGGTCCCCCAGGCCCCATGCCTCCCATGTCACTTCCACATCCTGTCTACCGTGAAAGTCGGCCCGCTCCAATTCCCATGCATCAACCTCGCCCTAAGAAGACGGTGTCTGTGGCAGATATTGAAAGTCCGGACAACTTCCCATTCAATCCTCCACAACCTCAGCATGAGCAACCATTCCATCATCAAGTCCCCATTCCCGTCGGTGCTCCTGGTCAGGATGTGGTCTCTCGTGGCCCACCCAGTCAATCCTCTGCTACTCCGCTCTCTCAAATCCCCGAGAGAGCAATCCACGCACCAGCATTTCAACCGTACCCCTCGTATCCCCAGCCAGGCTACTATTCAGGTCCAAATTACTATGGCGGTGGGATGTACTATCCTAGCTCTGCTTCTGACTACCCTACCTATAATGGGCCGATGGGACCTGGTGCATCGGTTCCAAACTTCCCTCATGGTCAGCAAAGTATTCCACAAGCTCCAGGCCCATCTCTTGAGCCAGCATCTCAACCGGGGACAGTTGCTCATGAGTCTGGTGGTACCGTTTATTTCTATGATGCGAATCAAATGTATCCCAATTATGGGGCGCCCGGACCTGGACCCGGCTCTGGGGTGGTGGGGATGGGAGGTATGATGACGCCGCCTGGCACAGGGTACTACTACCCCCAACCGCCTGGGGCATATTACAACCAGTGATCACGCTTTCATTCGATCATCTTTTCTTTTCTTGAGTTATCTCTATCGCTCTCTTTCTTTTCCCCTCCCCTTTCCTTTTTTTTCTTCTTCTTTTTTCCCTTTCTTTCTTTTCTTTTCTTTTTTTTTATTTCTTTCTCTTTGCCTTGACATCCCTTAATTATCACCATTTCTCTTTGCCTACTTTCTTTTCAAACCAGCCTTACTTGGTTGCACTGTTAGATTTGGACTCGACTGCATTTGAGCGTTTCACCCATGATCCCCGCGAGGCGACGACATACTTTTGATCACTTTGCATGATCTAGGCCTTTTTGCATGACCTCATGTTCTCTTTTGGTTTTCCGCTTAACGGGGTTACGAAATACCACCAAAAGTACCAAACTTGATTCTTATCAAGGTAAATAATATCTCATAAGTAACTACATAGTCACTTCTCATGGTAATTCATACGGAAATATACATTCAGTGTACTAAAAACCCCCGCTTGCTCTGTACCTTCTACGTACCTTCTACTACCTGGTACAACTTACGTATAGTTAGTTATCTGTCCGGGTCTCATTACATAATCGTGTGTACACCGCCCACACCAGCTGACCCAGTGACCGATTCGTACAACGATTGCTCTCTAGGCTTCTCTACTTTCCTGATTCTCTCCCCCCTCCTTCATCCTTTCTGTATTCACTCCATCATCTGTCATCTGCTCTTCTTCCTGCACTTCATCTGTATTGTCAAAACTTAATCTTGGGTTCTCTCCAACCCCATCTTCCTTCCCTAGTACACCCGTCACCTTGTGACCTTATCTCTCTTAGCTTTCCTTTCCCCCCCCCCCCCCCAACATACTCTGTCATCCGCTTTCCCCCGGTGGTTTTCATCATGGCTACCCCGGCTCTTCCATCGCCCCCGGGTCAAGATCAACTTATTACTGTCAAAGTGCTCTTTAATGAGAGTAATCGTCGATTCAAGCTTCCGTTGAGAGATCTTCGGGCTCAAGTGTTCCCGCAGAAGGTAAGAGCGTCTCCACTCTAGCTCCGGACATCCAGTCCGCCCACATTTCTTATCGTGATAACAATCAGTGTCATCCCTTTGCTGGATGGCCACGATGGCTTATCATTCTCATCTGGACATCAACACCAAAATACCCGAATTTGGTTGCTTGTTGACTGACTAATTCGTTTGGTCTAGCTCCGCACTTTGCTCGGTGTTCCGGCGGATGTTAACGTCATCCTCGAACGCTATTCCGACAGCGCCGGTTGCTACATTCACCTTGACAGCGACAACCAAGGAGTCTACAAACAGCTTTACCGGGCAGGTAAAGCTAAATCTAAGCTTCGTATCAAGGCTAGCACAGTCAATTTATCGGTGCCTGCATCTACAGCTACTACAGCACCGGTTGAGTCCATAATTCAGAACCCTCCGAGACATAGCTATCTGGAAACTGTCTTGAGCTCCCCTATTCTTGTCGGTTCCAGTGAAAATATTCCTGCCACCATTACTTCCCCTGTCCCCCCTCCTCCTACTGCTTCCATTGACACCTTGCCGACCGGAGTGTACGGAAGAAAGGAACTCTCAAATATCAGCCAGCCTCACTACCGCGATTTCGAGATGGAAAAGGACACACTTCGCTTCCCAGTTATCTCTCACAGCTCCCCCAGTGGGATGTTCTGCATTGATTGCAATAACTGCGGTCGCTCCATTGCCAACGACCATTACCATTGCGGTATCTGCGAGAATGGCGATTACGACCTGTGTCCCGCGTGTGTCACGAATGGTGCTTCGTGCCGTGGGGAAGGTCACTGGCTTATTAAGCGATCGGTTGAGAACGGCATTGTGACCAACAGCACAACCGAAACCATCGCCCCTCAACAACCGCAGGTCCAGGAGATCAAACCGCTGGACCCAAGCCCAGCACAGGGACCTATCGCTGAGACAGTGGCATCCGTTCCTGCTCATACTCCCGCTCCTGCCCCGGCCCCGGCTGCTGTGCTTCAAAAGGATGAGGCCAGTCAAGAGGAAAAGCCTATATGCAACGGATGTTGTCGTGGTATGTTTTTCTTATTTCCAGTAACAGTGGATCATCATAACCGGTTAACCTTAACAGAAACCGAGGAGAGCAACCTGGTGCGTTGCAACCAATGCGAAGATTATGACCTATGCCTTCGTTGCCTCCTGAGGAACAAGCATGGTCACCACCCTGCTCATTCATTCTCGCTTGGATCGGATCGCAACTTCTGCTTGAAGAATTTGATCTTGTCTCGCTGCCTTCCTGGTCGTCGGTTCCAGCATGCAGCTATCTGTGATGGCTGTGAGAAGGTATCCCACTCCCCTCCTTTCCCCCTGGATAACTTGGAAGTGAACTTACTGACTTGGATCCAGAACATTGTTGGCACCCGCCACAAGTGTCTCGATTGCCCGGACTGGGATTACTGCCCTGAATGCATCGTGGATGCTTCCCAAACTCACCCGAGGCACCGGTTTGCCCCAGTCTATGAAGCTCTTGCCGAGCAACAGCCTCTTCCGGAGGTCCATTTCGGTATCTTCTGTGATGGACCCCTGTGCAAAGACAAGCCTGCCCAGAGCTACATCAAAGGTGTTCGCTACAAGTGTGCTGTCTGTGATGACATAGATTTTTGCGCCAGCTGCGAGGCTCTTCCCACTCACACCCACAACCGAACCCACCCATTGGTGAAGTTCAAGACTCCCGTTCGCACCGTGACCGTAAGCACTGTCACTGACGACATCACATTGGGCGACCAAAATTGTGCTGTTGCATCCCCATCTGTTGAATCTCCGGTCTCCGACTGTACCATCGAGGTTTCCGGAGAGAAGCAGCCAATTGTGGAGCAGGCCCCCGTTGAGGTTGATGCGACCAAGCCTGAGGCCCCCTGCTCTGCCAAATTGGCCGACTACCAGGCTTATTTCATGCGTGATACCATTGCCGACGGTACCAAGCTACTACCCGACACATGCTTCCGTCAGACATGGACCCTTTATAATCCTGGACCCAACGCTTGGCCGGTGGGTAGTGACGTACGCTTCTCTGGTGGAGACGCCATGTTTAACGTTGACTCTGATCACCCATCGGGTGTCGAATCCATTCACTTGGCGATGAAGAGTAACAGCTTGACTGCTCCTGTGGAGCCTGGCAGCACCGCTGACTTTACTGTGAACCTTCGAAGCTCACAGCGCGAAGGCACTGCCATCTCTTACTGGCGTCTAAAGTTGCCCAATGGTACCCCTATTGGCCACCGTCTCTGGTGCGACATTCAAGTCCAGGAAACTGCTGAGCCCGTCGTTGCTAAGTCTGAGGAGTCCGAAACCCCGACTGATGATACCGAGATGACCGGCAGTCGTATGATCTTCCCCAAGTTGGAGAAGGAGTCTCCCGAGACCAGTACTCACGAGGCCGTCACTGCTGTTCGTCCTCCAACTGTTTCGACGGCTTCCGAGGGAGATATTCTCGAGGATGTCGAAAGTCTCACTTTGGATGAGACCGATACTGATGGCGGCTTCCTCACCGATGAAGAGTACGATGTTCTTGATGCTAGCGACCATGAGTTTCTGGAGGCGAAGCAGTCCTTGCCGTAGACAGTCGGCTACCATCATAATAGGGAAATGAAAGGGAAATGAGTATGGGAATTTGAAATGTGGGATATCTTTTCGGACTAACTTGCCCAGTGCCGGTCACTTCTGTCATGACCTTGATAATGGTTTCTGTTTACGTTTCTATTTGATTTTGATGTTTTTCTTTTTTATCTCTTCAGAAGCAAAACTTACTAAACGACTTCAAAAAAACAGATAAAGAAAGAAACACATTGCTTAGGATAGTCAAATGCATTTGCTCTATATTTCCAACATATGTATGTTCGGGCTTCTTTCCGTTAGAGGCTATGACGATCATTGAGTGGGGGAACAACATCCGAGGTTCAAATGTTCTTTCCCTTACGCAGTAACTGTTTCCTTTTACTCCCTTGATTTACCGAACACAACCCATCAATTGATGTTATGGGTTTTCGATCAATATTCGGCCTTGGCTTGGTCGGCTTGGCGGCTTTTTGGCTTCCTATGATTATCCATTTTTTGAAAATCGGGGGTGCATTTCAAACTCCAACACCGACAATACTGGGAGAAGATCAAGGCCCTATCCGCATCGAGGATACCATCCATTGTGAAGATGTGCATCACTATCGCCCAGCTAACTTATTGTTCGCTGCGTGCGAAGATATCAAGGATACCCGTTTTGACTGGTTCCCTGGCCTGGGCCATCTAACGCCCCATCCACCAGCTCGTGGATCAATCCATGTTATTGATCCGAAGGTAATAACTTGATCTACATGTGAGATTGATCAGACACTTACATTTTCTTAGACGTTCAAGTCCAAGAGATTGGCCTTTACAAATTTCGAGGGTTCATTTGTGACGCATGGAATCGACGTGATTGAAGACCCCAAGCAGCAGGACGCGGTGTATATCTTTGCCGTCAACCATTTGCCTAATCCCAAATATTTCGACACAAGCGAACCTCCAGAGAAGACTCCCAAGGCACGCTCTCAAATCGAACTATTCCGCCATGTCTTGCAATCGGATTCCGTGCAGCATGTCCGTTCTATTCTTCACCCGCTCGTGAATACCCCCAATGATCTCTACGCCGTCAGCCCGGACTCTTTCTACGTGACTAACGACCACTTCTACCGGGATGGCACCATGCGTCTTATAGAAGATCTGTACCCACGCGCCAAATGGTCAACAATAATCCATGTCCAATTGGCCACTCTGAAGACAAAAGATGCAACAGTCGGCATTGAGGCTTCGGTTGCCCATTCTGGGCTTTGGAACAACAATGGTCTCGGCCATGGTCGCACCAAGAACGAAGTCGTCATCTCCAGTGCTGTGGGTGGCGAGCTCTATCTGGCCGATCGGCACACCAACCACACACTTTCCATACATACCACAATCCCTTTCGATACGGTTACGGACAATCCTAGCTACTACTCTGATCCTTATCGCACCGACTCGGATGATGCAAGTGGTTTTGTGGTTGCTGGTATCTCAGAGCACCTCAAGCTTGTCAAGACTGCAAAGGACCCGAATGGTCTTGACCCGGTACAGGTCTGGTATGCTCGACCCCGGGCTGGAACATGGGAAAAAAGACTGCTCTTCGAGGATGATGGATCACGGATTCGTACCGCCAGTTCGGCTGTTCTCGTCCCTCTTGAGCCCGAAAATGGCAAAAAGAAGGCATGGTTGTTTTTGACTGGATTTTTGTCGGATTCTATGGTGGCTGTACAAGTTGAGCTGTAATGAAAGCTTCATTCGTTTCGTTCTATACCATATTTGTATGAGATAAGGTTCTGCAGTCCAATTGTACCTCGGCTCGTCTTTATCGATTATTTGGTGCCTCAGGTGTCTATATTTTCCATCATCTCATCTCCGCAAGTAAAAGATCACCATCACTCAACCTCAACCCCTTCCCACCATGTCGTCTCTTAAACGAGGCCATATTGTCCTTCAGTCCTGCCGGAATCAATATGCAGTTCTCCATACATCTCACAAACTCTTCTCAACAACATCCACACTACAATCACGACCGAGCAATAACAAAGCCAGCACAGGCACAGTAGTCGCGCCAGATGCACTCGAAATCAATGCACCATTAAGCACTCTCCCCGCCGATCTCGATCTTCCAGAAACCCTCCCCTCATATGCAGGTGCCCCAGCCAAAATCCAGCGTATTGTCGCCCTCGGCCGAGCATACCTCACCTTTTACAAAACAGGTCTGAAGAACGTCTTCCGAAATTACCGTGCCTCGCTCCCATTACGACGAGAACTTGGTTTACCCGCCTATTTCCCCATTTCGCCACCGCGCAAGGTTTCAAATCCCATCCCGTTGGAAGGGGTGAATGGCGGGCCTGCGCCATCGAGGAATACATATGATCTACGCAATCTCGCACTGGGAAGAGGTCAGTTCCAGCTTGTGAGGCGATCGGCAAGAGATGTGAGACGGATGATTCCGTTTACTTTGATCTTGATTATCTGCGGCGAGTTTACGCCGTTGATTGTTCCTATTATTGGGTCGTCGATTACACCGGCGACGTGTCGGGTTCCCGGGCAGATTGCGAAGGAGCGTGAGACGGCTTCGAAACGGAAGGCTTTGGCTGTGCAGGCCTGGGTGGGTGCAGATGCAGGTGTTGCCCCGAAGCCGGAGAGTGACGAGTCATTCGAGCTTTTGCTAGAGTTGGCTAATCCGGCTTGGGTTGTGACTGCCAGTCCAGCATCTGTCTTGCAGGCGTGTGCCGTATTTGGGCTTGTCAAGAAGCATGATCGCTTTGCTGGGGCTGCCTTGACTGGCTTGATCTATCGACGTCGTTTGTCGCAATATCTGGAGTATCTTGCTATTGATGATGCGATGATTCGGGGCGGTGGAGGAGTCAAAAAGATGAGCTATGCTGAAGTGCGGATTGCGCTGGATGAGCGTGGTGCTGTGGATGTGGGTGACGCTATTCGACAAAGATCAGCTAAAGAAGCCGAATCTTTCGAGAGAGACTGGTTGAGTAAATGGTTAAAGCTGAGGGAGAAGCCACAGTAACGCAACTAGACCAGGTCCTTTGTACAGGTGACCCCGTACGTACAATTATGTAATATGAATATGGGATCAAATTCAGGTATATAAACGCCAACAGAATAGATACATAAATGCAATCTGGAGAATAGATAGATCGTGTACAAGATCAATTTGATGCGTACCAGCTTCAAATCTCAAATCTCAAATCTCAAATCTCAAAGCTCAAATCTCAAAGCTCAAATCGGGGGTATCAAAACCAACAAACCAGTTAACATCAAGATCAAAATTCAAAATCCCCTCAAGCTATAACCTTGGCCGGTAACGATGCTAGTTGATTTTGATTTTGATTTCGCATCTGTTTCGCCCATCGTAACCCACAGCTGTTACACAGGTCTCGATTCCCGCTCGGACCACGTCGCCATTCCGGGGTGTTCTTGGTGTTGCACATCGAACACGATTTCTCCACCGAAATGGCTGTCTGCTTGCGCTTTCGTTTCTTGCGTCGGGTAACCAGGCGTTGTAACTCATCGGATAACATGCGATTTTGCTTTTCCAGTTCACGCAATTCGATCTGCCAGCTGGACCCGCGAGTGGGGTTCAGTTCGATGAAAAGGGTGGCGGGCACGTCGGATGGGGAAATGGCGCGGTTTCCAGTGGGTAGACCGTTCAGGCCGACGACGGTGGAGATATCGGGCATACGTTGCCCTAGAGCGCCGTACTGGCGAGGAGGGTTAGGGTCAGAGGTGGTGAGAGTAGTTCCCTTGCTTGTGCCGGGAACATCAGCCATGGCAGAGTCGTCTGCAGCAGCTGTTGCAGCGGCGGTCGGAGGGAATGCTCGCGCGAATCGAATCTGAGCGACGAGGAATGACGGCCTGAGCCCATCCATCGAGTCTCCGGGGTAAATAGTGGTGTGGGCAGAAAGCGAGTGGCCTTTTTTGTGACGCATCTGGTGTCGGAACGATGGTGGTTCCTTTTTGCTATCGCTGCTATTGTGCTCCTCAAAGAGCAAGATAGCCAAATCCAGGGCCTCTGAGATGGACTCAGGGCCATCCTCAGGCTCCATCAGGTCGTGGAAGCTCTTACCAACCAAATCATCGGGGGTGCGTCCCAGCACAGGTTTGGACTTGCTCGTCACGTACAAGATGACACCCGACAGGGAGATCTTGGCCCACACATCGTTTTCAGCCAGCGCCGCTGAGGAGCCCAGACGGGCGATTTGATCTACCGCGTACACAGGTCGTGGGCGGCCAGTCATCACGAGATATTTGCGGCCTTGGTGAGGGTCAATATGCCAGGCACCATGGCTTTCAAACCAAATGTACCCTTGGTACTTTTTGCGGATACGATACACGACGCTGATTGCAGCTGGAGTTGTGCTCGCCCGCAGATCACGAATCACGGGGCCAATATCGCTAGGATGGCAGACCGTCGATAATGTCTTCCCCACCAGCTCAATAGAGTCGTATTCGAGGACCCGCTTACAGGACGGGGATAGGTATAAGAACTCGCCATTAAAGGACAGCACGTGGATCAGATCATCGGTGTTCTCAACCAAGATCCGATCCAAATAGCTTCGTGATAGGCCAGAGCCTGGGACACCCACGACATTGAGGATGGATGTCACCTCGTCATGGCCAAACTGGGTCGCAAGATCAGGGCGCATGCGGTAAATGTCTGGCGTTGGCACCATGTATTGCGGTAGCTGATCCCGTTGATAGTTGATACTGTAGGTGCCATCGGGGTTTCTCCTAGTGATCGCATCCGGTTTCTCTACCAGATCGACCTGAAATCCAACATAAAAACGATAATCGTCCGAGTTCCACTGAATAGGAATCATGGTGATGAGGTTCATGAAGGGCTGGCCGCCCTTGCGGTAGTTAATAATACTCGCCTGGATCTCACTCCGATCCTGAATCGTTGAACGGAGGCGGTAGACGGTCTGTCCATCCACAAAAGTTCGCTTCATGCCAGGTTGAACATTGCCGTTTGGATCCTGCAGGAAGCGACAGTTTCGGTCGACAATCTCCTCTTTGACGTAGCCAGTCAGCCTCTCAAAGGCTTCTGACACATACACAATCGGACTATCTTCCCGGTGCATATCGCAAAGAACAAAGGCACAGGATAAGTCGACGGCACCTATGTTGATTTTGGGATTCGGACGACCTGCCACTCGGCTCTATAGAGAATTAGACCAAGTCATTCCATTCCTATCACATCACTTACCAAGACTCCCAGAACATCAAAGCCACTGTTGGAGTAGATACCCGTGTGCTCGGTCTTGCCCGCATCAGGAGTATTCAATCCAGGGGACTGGCCTACACATTCCGTCAGTCGTCTGTGTATACGAGCCGGAGCCGGGTGTTACTCACGTTTAGGCTGCGCTGGTTTCTTGGGCTGGATTGCGACGGGTTGAATTGGGACAGCCTGGATTGGGAGAGGCTGAAGAGGTCGCTGTATGGTTGGTGGAGGATACGGTGGCTGTCGCGGGGGCTCTTGAACGGCCTGGGCGGTCTGGATGGTCTGGGTCTGAGTATGATCACTTGGCCGGGAGAAGTCAGATTCAAAACTCCCTGAGGAGTTGTTGCCGGCCGTACTATAAGGTTCGTTCTGTGTGGATATACTCTGGGCCTGTTGATGTTGATGTTGATGTTGATGTTGGCGTTGGTGGTGTTGATGGTGTTGCGGCTGCGGTGGCGGTTGTATTTGCAGCTGCGGTTGTTGAAGATATTGCGCGTGCGGTGCCAAGTTTTGAAAGGATGAAAAGGAGGGATGGAGTTGCGGCTGGTCCATCGGTGCGAGGGTCATGGGGGTGGCGGGGTAGGAGGTGGGCACGTAGTAGGCGTTAGGATCGATGCCCATCTGCATGGCCGGGTTGTTGGTATCATAGGCCAGCATAACATTGGAGAGGCGACCCTCGAGGTCCCCCTGAGGAGGTGGACGATCAAACGGGATCATGTCCATGTTGGCGTCCTGCGACAACATAGGATAGGCATAGCTCCCAGTGTTGGGGAAGACCATCAAGGGGTCATGGGACAGAGATTGGGGGAGGGAGACACCCCCGTCCTCCTGAGAGTCATCGCGAGGGGTGTAAGTCAAGTTGAATTGATCCATGGGAGAATAACCATAGGAGAAGGAAGGATGATATAGGCCTCGGCCTTGCATGGAGTCTGGAAATGCAAAGCTCAGACAATGATCCAAACTCTCGGGAAAGAGGGACCAGCGGGATGGAATCCAGTCACGTTAGACAAGAGACTCCACCTATCATAGATCGAACTGAATAGGCTTCTAGTATAAATTCCGGAATGTTGTCACTGGGTGAGATTAGAAAGGGTTTTCAGATGTTCTTTCGATGATGGAAGAAGGGGAAATTGAATGGTTGAGGAGTCGCTTTTCTCCTCTTTTTTCCTCCTCAAAAGTACAAAAGTGATGTGTGGACCCACCGAATACGATAGTGCTTCATCTTGGAATGACGTATAGCTATATCTATGCCCGTATGTAGATGAATAAACCACATTTAATATTATATTTCATATCACTTCTCTATATTCCCTTTGAATAGATTTCCATATTCAACTAAAACCAACTCCTGTATTGAAGTAATCTATACGAGTGATACGACTCGGAGACTTGAAGTGGATCTATCACATTTAAATATACCTTTTCAAAATGTTATAGAATCATGAGTTGATGAGTTGTAAATTGTAAATTATAATTTATAAATTGTGAATTGTAGATTGTAGATTGTAATTTGTAATTTATAAATTCTATCTCTAGATCTCTAGATCTTTAAGAACTTGAGACTTGGTGTTGTTCAAATGTTAGGGGTTTCCTTATCATTTTACTTCTCCATCTTGCTATCTCCCTTTCTCTTCTCCAACTCCTTTGTTTTGGTTTCTTTGTTTTCTTTACCTGGTCATTACGGTAATATATAAAATACCTCATACTACGGATCAGAGTCACTACCGTATTTCATCTCAAGTCGCCTGGCATGGCCATAGCAGACAATATCTCAATAACCATCTGCGGCGACGGTGGATGCGGTACGTCCCTATAACCTTCTTTCTCCTGGGACCTTGATTCCCCACTTTGATTTGGTGACCATTGTGGTGGGAATTTTATCGCGATCGAGATCTGATCAGATCGGGGTAGGAAAATCTTCCATCACGCTACGGCTGGTCCGTAGTCAATGGGTACATGAGTAAATCTCCCCTTATTCCCCCTCAGGTACCGGTCGCTAACTTGCCGTTATTAGATATGACCCAACAATCGGTATTGTTTCCAATCGTCATGCGATCGCGCGATCGGTACTAAACTATCTGGCCCTCTAGAGGATTCCTACTCAGTGACCCGTATGGTCGATGGTCTCCCCTACTTCCTATCCATCACCGACACCGCCGGTCAAGAAGAATATCGCGGACTATGGACCGCCGCCAGCCTTAAGTCCGATGCCTTTCTGCTGGTCTATGATATTACGAATCCCTCCAGTCTCGAAACGTTGGATCACTTCATGGTGTTGATCAACATGGAGGCAGAACAACGGGTGGAGGACAACCAGCGATTGCGCAAGAAACTCGGTCCCGCCGCGGGACCCGGGGTAGGCATGCCGCCGCCCGTCAGGATCGTTGCTGGGAACAAATGCGACCTGAAAGATAGTCGCGCCGTCAGTTCTCGAGACGGGCTGGAGTATGCGAGGCGAAATGGGTGTGGATTTATGGAGACAAGTGCTCGGGAGATGGTCAACATTGAGGAGACATTTGCTCGTAAGGAAAATGGGGGAAATGAAGGCGATGCAAGATATGCTGACAGAAACTCAGACTTGGTCCGTCGCACTGTGGAAGCCCGTCGAGTTCATGCGCAGGGCCCAGATCGGCCTCCATCTCGAACTGGCCAGTCCGTTCATACAACTGCACTGCCCCAGACCACCACTGATGCTAGTAAGCGGCAGACGCGGTCGCGTCGACTCGGAATTGGTAGAGGCCGAAGACCGATCGAAATGACGGAGAAGGGAGAGGGAGAAGGATGTTTGTTCCGGCGGTTGTTCTGTGCCTGTTAATTTGTATATACCCCTGATTGGTGTTCCTGTAACTCCGTGTACTTTTAATTGAAAATATGGTTGACTGGTTTTGGATCCCAAGCTACCTAGGTAGAGAGTAAGGATTGTAATTCCATATCCATTCATCTTTAACAAATCCAGGTACGGGATAAAGCTCCGTGAACCAGCGATAACCCCAAACAGGGGTCAGGAACGGCGGCATTTGGCATTGGGTAGGACCGGGACATCGAATGAGGTCATTTGCATGGAATAGCTCCATTCTATATACGGAGTACTACTTTGTACATATGTATGGGGAAGTAGATCATTTTATAGAATAAACTCCGTAGGAATCATAGCATTTTGGAAATCCCCAGTATTTGGAAGGACCAGGGGCGCCACAGCTTCTGACTGTATTCTCGTGTTCTGACATTTCTAGACGGAATCCCGATCGAGCAGCTTCTTCCCGATGGTCCACGTCATGGACTCGAAGGTTGCATGGAACCATAGTCAAACCACCGTATCCTTCGTTAAATCATTGGACACCATGTCCAGGGGGGTGATACTCATGAATCACGAGTAATCAAAAATGAAAATGAAAATGAAAATGAAGAAAGCCAACCCGTCCCGTTCTCTTTACATGACAAAATTATGATTTCAATTTATGATTTCAATTGTGGCATAAACCATGTTATGGATGAATAATCTACCTAAATAGGTATGGTGTCCCGTTATATGAAACGGCACAATTATGCCGATTCAATTCATACATTTATGAACTTGACCAGGTCGGCTAACTCACTCACTCACTTACTAACTGAACTACAGACTTCTCCGTAAGTTTTTAAAGGGGTTCGACAAGAGATTCTGACGTCCTATTCTTCTTTTGTTCTATACAAATAATTGTGTGGATCGGAAGTACAATCCTTCCGGATATACGTCAATGTCTCCGAACCCGAAGCTCCGTTCTCCGCTAGTGAAACTCTGTGTTAAGGGCGAAATGCCGAGTTTACCATATCTCCACTTCTGGTAAAAATCATGGAAAATTAAGTAAAAAATCGAAAAAAGAAAAAAGAAATAGAAAAAAGAAAAAAAGAAGGAAAACCGGCCCTGTGATCACCAAAAAGTTCAGTGGATACCTGTAATAAGACTTATGATTCGATCCGATCGATTTTGTTCCATTAAGGATTTCAAAGTAAATTCATGCTTTTAAATCCCTCTTCAAGGAACTCAAAAAGGGCCCCATTCCCCCCCCTCCTTGGAAAGTGTACTGATATATGACACTGCAATCCGATCCTCAAAAAACCCTACTTTCTTACTTAAAAGTCAATTTCTCTCGTGGTTGAATGGTACCATTCCTTCGACATCGTCATTAGATCATTGACTGGTTGACGTCGATCATTCTCCTCATCGGCCGGATTTGGAAGTATAGCTGTCCCAAAAGGAAGTTTCCTCTTCCAATCCTCAACTTTCTCGCCTTCTCGCCTGCTACTGGAATCTTGTTCTCGATCTCCGATTTTACAACAGCTTCCCATCCCACACATCATGGCAGCACGTCAATCATCACCAAATTCCGATCACTCGCACTCGGATAATGTGCGCAAACGTGTATGCAAGGCTTGCGATCGTTGTCGCTTGAAGAAATCCAAGGTATGTCATCAGCGTGAGATGCCATATCTGATCCAGCGACTGATCATATCGCCAGTGTGATGGATCAAGCCCGTGTACGCGTTGTCGAGCAGACAACGCAGTATGCGTCTTCGGAGAGCGAAAAAAGGCCCACGATAAAGTGTATCCGAAGGGGTAAGCATCACATCTTATCTACTTACCTTCGTCACTAACGCAATTTCGTGCATAGGTATGTCGAGATGCTCGAACAACAACAAACCTGGCTCGTTCACGGACTCCAGGAGCTCTACCGTCGCAGCATAACAGGCGAAGGTTGGCCCGGCGATCAATTGAAGGTCGAATCCAACGGTCACCCATTGACACACGACCTTTTGACCCGCTTGGGCGCTCTCGAACCCCTCAAGGGCGAACACTTCCAGGAGAACCCCGAATCCATGCAGCAAGGTCTCTGGCGTCACGGCATGCAGCGTCAGGATTCATCGGACGGCAGCTCCGAAGCTCAGTCCCCTATTGCCCGCACTCGTCTCTCTTCCGATACTTTCTCCCAATCCCAGTCCCAGTCCCAGTCTCAGTCTCAGTCTCAGTCCCAGAGCCAGATCTTACCCCCAACACCACCAACATATCATCAAAGTCCGGTGCGCGCCTCGATCAAGCAAGAAAACCCCATGTCCAATCAGCCTTTTATGTCCATGCAGGGTGTCGTCAACCCACTCGCACTGGAAAGCCCACAGCAATGGTCGGCTAATGGATTCGGCTCGTTTGATGATATGGAGATGATGTCTTCGGCGGATTACTCAACTCTGTCTTTCGATGACCAAATTCCTTCGCCTATGTTCAGTCGTCAGATGCCGATGAACTGTGTTTCGTCGACAGACTATGAGGATTTCAACCAGTTTCTCAATCCGAATCCCACGGAGATCACGTCGATCTAAGGATTCTTTCTCATCACTTCCCTTTTTTTTCTTAATGCCGTATGACGTGATGCATGTATACTATACATGTTTTTCCCTTTTTTTTCTTCTATCTCTTCTACATTCTTTATTCATCGGGGCTATTATCCCCTGGTTATTCATGTACAGTTGGGTTTCTGGGTTTGGGCTTGGCGTTTGGTTCAATAGGTTCATGGCGTTCTATAGGGGGGTTTTCTCTTTCTTTTCCACAATCCACTTGTTTTTCTAGATCGAAGCAAACCGGTTATGACGATTATTCTCCACTTTTTGACTAATCCATCCTTTTTGAAATGTCAGCACGGAAATAAGTTAACTCCATGTTATACGAGACAAGGACTTAGATTGGAATTTGGACCAGAACTAGACCCTGAAGCTCATTCTGATCAATAATCGAAAGCATTGAGTCAGCATCTCAGGTGGGTCAATGATTTTTCATTTTTCATTTGTCTTCTTCATTTTTTTTTTCTTCTTTTCCTTTTGACTCCACATATGTACAAGTCC
Organism: Penicillium odoratum; assembly: GCF_028828045.1. NCBI lineage: Eukaryota > Fungi > Ascomycota > Eurotiomycetes > Eurotiales > Aspergillaceae > Penicillium > Penicillium odoratum. The sequence continues at coordinate 1,602,183 of NW_026643144.1, read as the reverse complement.
GAGACGGGAAATATCCGAAATGCCGAGTTGCCGTCTTCAACGAATACGATGACTAAGGCGGAAGTTGAAAATCCCGCTTACAACTTGTTGCACCTGTTAAACCCTGTTAAAGGGGTTAATCCATAATATGTAAGTCTGGGGTAATTCCTTCGGGCTCGGAACCCCGTTTCGTCCGTCTCGGATGGTTAACTTGCTAAAACCCGGTTTCATGGCTGACTTACAGTCTATCCGGAGTTTTTCCGTTAGTAATTAATTCAATTCCAATTGAACAGTTTCATTCTCGTGATACATACTCCCTCTCAGAGTTGTATATAATTACTCCGTATAATATATAAAATAGATGGCTTCCTATTTAGGCTAAACCCTGGTGAACATCTTCAATCGATTTATCCCGGTGGATGATTCCGCCTACTGCGGGGTTCCAACGTCATGTACTTGAGACCCTTGAATCCCACCTTGACATTCATCTAAATCAATCCATCATGTCTGCCCCTGAACAAGCTGCATTCACCTTCCTTCCTCTCGGTGCCATTATCCAGGAGTTCCGTATTGGCGGGAAGAACATCGTCCTGGGCTTCCCCACGCAGGATCACTATATCAAGCACAACACCCCGCACTATGGTGCCACTATCGGCCGGGTCGCCAACCGGATTAAGGATGGTCTCATTAACAATCTGAACGGTCGGGACTACCAGCTGGTGAAAAACAATGGTCCAAATGCCCTTCACGGCGGCGAGAAGGGGTGGGGGAAGCGCATCTTTGATGGCCCACATACCGTCAATCGTCATGGTCGCGATGCCTTGCTCTTCAAGTACCTCTGCCAAGATGCGGAGGAGGGGTATCCTGGTACTGTCGAGGTACGAGTCTGGTATACTGCTAGCAAGGAGGAGGACAAGACTGTCCTGACAGCCGAGTATGAGGTGGAGTTTGTGGGGGATGAGTGTGAGGAGACTATCGTCAACATCACCAACCACAGGTAAGAACGACCCTCCAACATCAATAAAAAAGAAATAAAAAATAAAAAATAAAACCTAACCTCCGAACTAGCTACTTCAACATTGGTGATGGGGCCACTATCACTGGGACCATCGCCCAGCTGGATACTGACGACTACCTGCCCCTCGACTCCACTGGAATTCCAGAGGGTGGGATGGCCAAGTTCCCCCGCAACGTTACCAAACCCTTTGAGCTCGAGGCAACCGGTCCCCATATCGACGATGTCTTCGTTCTGGAGACCGACCCCACCAAGATCCCTCTGGATACCCGTGGCTTGCCCGTTCGCCGCCTTGCTCAGTTCAGCAACCCCACTACTGGCATTCATCTAGAGGTGCACAGCACCGAGCCTGCATTCCAATTCTACACGGGCAAATACGTCAATGTCCCATCTATCGATGGTGCCCCCGCCCACACCGAGGGAGCCGGATTCTGTGTTGAGCCTAGTCGATACGTGAACGCCATCAATGAGCCCGCGTGGCGATCCATGGTGTTGCTGAAGAAAGGACAAACTTTCGGATGTAAGAATGTGTATAAGGCTTGGATTTAAAGCCGAACTTTCTCCGATTATCTCTGGCATAATCCGTATACCTGTTCTAGAAGGCCGAGGCAATCAGTGGATCCCACTTTTTTTTTGTCAGCGGAATTCAAACTTCAGCCTCGGTAGCAAATATGGAAATCCCGCGGTGCCGAGCCGATTTATACTCATGCCGATCTTGCGGTTCCTTGACTCGGCATGCCTTAAAACCTCCGATTCGGCGATTGACTCCGAAAATGGAAATGAAATAAAAATATTTTTAATCAATCTCGAAGCTTTGGATCTTCGAACCAATGACAAGGATCTAATCCAGTATCACATCCCGTTTCATCGTGCCGCTCGAACCCAATTTACAAATGGTCTAGCGGAGATCAAATACTTGTCCTTCCAGAAAAATCCAATGATTGCTTGACTGGGTAATGTGGAGTCTACTATATTCCGTAGAGTTACCAGCTCCAGCCTAAACCAATAAATATGGATGATTACCGGGTCCGTGCCGTGTTTCCGGGCTATATCCGGTCAATGTGCCGAGTTGCGGAAGATTTACTAGTGGACGGGTTAACGGTGGTTTAGCTTGGGAAATCTACTGATCATTTAAAAGTGGAAATCGATCAATTATTGGTTTTGCTCTGTGCTTTGTGGAGTAGATGCGATCTGCATAGTCCATTGGTGATTAGTTCATAAAGTATAGGTATCTATGTACTAACTAGACCTAGTTCCAAGCTTCTTCAAATTCCAAGGCTGATGGCTTGAACTAGCACATTGTGACGTATTTTCACATATACATATGTACTATGACGTTCTGTTCATGCGCATATATAGTATATATGTATACATATATCTTATACATATGAATTGAAATCTTTATAGCGAGACAACTGATTTCTGCCACCGTCGTTTGGATAATTCCTAAACATCAATAATAACCATACATACATCCATGACCAGTAGGCTAGGATAGGCCTTTCACGTGACCCTCCGATCCAATCCGATCCCCGCGGGGAGAAGCAAGCAACATCCAAATCCCGTAGATCTTCCCCCACCTACCACTAACACAATGGCCTCAACATACGGTGATGTGCGGCATCTGCTGCCTGGTAATTATAAGCGCCTTATTGCCGATTGGCTAGAGGAGGACTGTCCTAGTTTGGACTATGGTGGTTTTGTCGTCGGCGAATCAGAGGGTGAGGCTCGGTTATTGGGAAAGAGCAAGGTGAATCCAACAAATCGATCGAAAACGTATGATCTGTACTAATATCAACACGATAGGGTATCATTGCAGGCGCTCCCTTCGTCGATGAGGTCTTCTCGCAACTTGGATGCACGTACGTATCGTCGGACCTCATATACTCAACTCATTCCTACCCCGCGATCAATCGCTAAAACCCCGCATAGCATTGAATGGCACATCAAAGAAGGCGAATCCCTCAACCTCAACCCCGTACAGCACTGCGCCACCGTCCGTGGCCCAATCCGCAAGATCCTCCTCGGTGAGCGCGTCGCTCTCAACATCCTCGCCCGCTGCTCTGGTATCGCCACCAAAAGCGCTTCCATGCTCGCCGCCCTACGCGCCCAGGGCTGGCAAGGAATTCTCGCTGGAACCAGGAAGACGACACCTGGGTTCCGCGTGGTGGAGAAATACGGTATTCTGATCGGTGGTGCGGACCCCCACCGCCACGATCTGAGCCATATGACCATGCTCAAGGATAATCATGTCTGGGCGTGCGCGAACAACCGCGCTGCGGCAGATGGAGGTGTTGCGAATCCAAAGGATATTGTGTCGATTGCGGCGGCTATTCCGAGGGCGGTGCAGGCTGCCAAGGCGGCTGGTGGGTTTGCGACTAAGGTGGAGGTTGAGTGTCGGAGTGTGGAGGAGGCGAATGCAGCGATTGGCGCTGGGGCGGATATCATCATGTTGGATAATTTCACTGCAGAGGGGGTGCGAGAGGCCGCGCGACAGCTGAAGCAGGAGTGGGCTGGGAAGCAGCGTTCGTTCTTGATCGAGGTCAGTGGTGGCTTGACCGAGGAGAATGCTGCGGCGTACACATGTCCCGATGTGGACATCCTGTCCACCAGCTCGATTCATCAAGGTACCAGCATCGTCGACTTCTCCCTCAAAGTCTCGCTGCGGTAGACATTTATACATGTTTTAATTGTATTAGGGAAACCATAAAAATCAATAAATGAATTATGGAATAGGATACAAGAGAAGACGAAAGAAACAATAAAGTCGCCCAGATTTCCAATTCAACGCCTTCATGACCATCATAATCATCATGGTCCTCTTGTTCATCGCATACATGGTGTACAGTAAGTCAACATGGCTTGGAAAGCCCGAGCCGCAAACAAAAACAGGACGGAAGGGTGGTATATAGTACACAAAAGGAAACAGACTGCGTCTTCACCTTAGACCTCGATATCTAAGATGAGGCCCTCCCCTTCACTGGAGCTTGGATTCTCGTCTGAGACGGGGGCTCGATTACGTCCATCTTCAATGGCCCCCAAAGGTTTGCGGGTGCGCTCGCGTTGAAGCTGATCACGAAGTTTCTGGTTCTCATGGTCACGCTCCTCTAATCGTTTTCGTGCACCGCTACGGTCAAGAAGACGCCCTTCTCGTTCCGCCTTGAGTCGCTTCTCCAGCTCATGCAGTCGGTGAATCCACTTGTCGTCTCCACCTTCCCAGTTGCTCTGTTGTCCACTGCGTGGCCGGTATATCGTTGCCCCTGATGTGTTTGTGTTGACTAATGTGGTACCTGAAGACGAGTAGGTTGGCTGCGGCAGACCCGAGGAACTGCGGGTGAGGGAGCGTGGTTTCTCGCTGCTACCTGATGCCGAATTGTGACGGGCCAACTGTCGCTCTGGGTCTGCCGCTGATGTGACCGATGGGGATCGTGGACCTGAGACCATCACTGCTGCCGCTGCTGACGAGGCCGCGCCATGGCCTCGCGTATTGGATTGCAGCAGATTGATCTCGGCCTTTAACAAACGATTTTCCCCACGCAACTTGGACACCTCGGAAGATGAGTTGGAGCGCGAGTGACCTCCTCCGGCACGCATATTCTTGACGGCTTCCTCCACCCGATCAAGTCGTCGGACACGCTGAGCAAAGGAATGTTCAAGATTTTGGTATTGCTTATTGAGGTCAAACTCCACGGCCCTGATACGGCCCTTGAATTGGGCGACAACACCCTCCACCGTTTTAATTGCGAGCATCAAATTGCGACTGAAGCCTGGCCAAAACAAGATATTACCGATGACTTCCTGACTGGGAAGATTGCCATTTATGAGACTGTTTGAATGCGCCCAATCAGGACCACAGATCGATGAGAGTCGTTTCCAAATAGCCAAGAACATCGTGTTGCGTTCGCTAAGCTGGTCCTTGAACTGTTGCTCAAGCGACGTGAAGCGCTTGCGGTCTTGGTTGCGAGCGTTCTCCAGGTCTGTGATCCGAGAGTTGCTTTGGGTGATGGTCCGAGAAGCCTGCTGGTGAGACTTGAGTGCCTGTTCGAAAGACTGCTTGTCAGCCCGGCGGCCCTGACGCTCGCGCTCTAGAAGCTCTGAGAGTTTCCGAGACTCAAGCCCATGACTCTCTAAAAGAGCATCGCGGTTTCGAAGTAGAGATTCCTTCTCATCCAGTTGCGATCGGACGCTCTCCAGCTCAAGAGCGGTGGATTCCAGCTCCTTCTGAAGCTTCATGATGTTGGAGATCATGCTAGACCGGCTGCCGCTCAGGTCTCCGAGGGTTTCCCGAAGGTTGTTCTCAAGATCCAACAGCCGCTCCCTCCAGGTCGTTGTCTCAATCTCCTGAGTCGATAGGCTCTTCTTTAGTCGTCGCACCTCTTCCTTGGCTGATGAAGCTTCGCGGTTCAGCTCGTTCATGATTCGCTGAACTTCCTGCTTCTCCTTGCTTCCAACCACTTCACGCTGGTGTCGCTCATCCGCGAGTCGTTGCTCAAGCTCTCTTGTCTTTTCTTTCTCGCTGACCAGACTCATGTGGTACGTCTTCAACTCTGATTCCAAGTCCCCGATGCGAATCTTGTCGCCATCTTGCTCTTCTCGAAGGAATGCAATCTCGTTCTGGCTGGACTCGATTTGCACCGTCAGCCTCTGTACCTTGGTGTTGGCCTCAAACAGGCTCTTCTCCAGAGACTCCATCTCGCCATGGGTTTCTTCAAGCTCTTGCTGAACAGCCTTATACCGCTCTAGATTGTTCTGCGCATCTTCTTCGAGTCGAATAATCCCCTCGCTAGCCGAGCGCATCTCTGCCTGCAGCACCCTTAGGCTCTCATCTTGGTTCCTCAATTCTTCACCCATGCGCTGACATTCAACAATCTTCTGATCAAGCTCTTCGCCTAGGGCATCCAGTTCCTCCTGAGCTTCGGCTCTGAGATCTTGAAAGGCAGCATCGCGCTCATCGGCCATCTGAAGGGCCTGGTCTCGCTCTTGAAGGACTTGGTCTCGCTCTCGAAGAACCTGGTCTCGCTCCTGCTGCAAATTCGTCATTTCCTCTTCAGCTTGATCCACATCAGCCTGATATGCTGCATCAAGAGCCTCCAGTTCCCTGACGTATTCATCCAGCTGGCTGCGAATCGCCTGGTTCTCAAGTTTGAGGGTCGACACTTGGTCACGGAGCTGCCCATTCCGAGCATCGAGCTCCTCACGATCCATATCACTGCGTGATACGCCGCCATCGCTGGGCTCAGAACCTGGTCTTGCTTGCGCCCGCGACACTGAACGGTCAAATATACTGTCTCCAGCCACAGACCGGCCGGCATGGCGACCCTGGCCAAGCTTCAATTCTTCGATTTCTTGGTAAAGGCGCTCCTTTTCCCGGTTGCGGGACGTGAGCATGGAGGTTTGAGCGCTGACCTCCTTTCTCAGTTCGGCATTCTCTTGCTTCAAGAGTTCAAGCTCCACCAGAAGTGTGCTATTGGAGGCACTTATTGCAGTAGCGCCGCGGTTGGCCTCTCTGTCCGACACCGAGTTATACGAAACATTCGAGCCACCTCTAGCCCGCGAGGGTAATCTTGGACCAACACCGGCTGAAGTGTAAAGCTCACTTCGAAGACGAATGGTCTCATCTCGTAGCCGGCGGTTCTCATCTTCCGCCTGCTCGCGAGCTGCTGCTTCTGCATCTAGCATATCTTTCCACATGTCCTGTGCAGGGCAAGTAAGTATATGAACATGCAGGAAAATCAGCTGGACTCACCCGTTCCTCTCTTGCTCCTGTTTCCGACACCCCGGAGCGGTTGTCGCTTAGTGATTTCACAATCTCAGCAAGGCGTCGTTTCTCACTCTCCCTCACAATGCTTTCAGACCTCAAACGTTCAACTTCAAGCTCGTAAGTTTCGATTCGCTCCCGTAAATAAGTGATCTCGGTCTCATTTGCGGATTCTCGATCTCCTTCATCTGAGGCATCTGGATCGTGGTTGAGCATAGATTCCTTGTCTGATTGCTGATCTTTCAACTGTTTCTCCAGCTCACGAATCTTGCGCTTTAAACCTTGGCTATCTTTCTGGATCTTTAGTTTGTCTGACTTGAGTTCAACATTCTCTGATATCATTTCCTTGATTCCTTCTTCTGAGCGCTTGTTTAGTGCTTCATTGAGAAAATGAATGCGCATTTTGAGGTCGAAATTTTCCTTCGAAAGGCGATCAATGGTGCTGCTTTGCTCTTTCAGAGTCATGTTGCGACCAAGGCCACTTCGCCCAAGCGCTGGAGTTGAAGCACCGGCGCGCTTTTCAGGAGACGGTCCCATGTTTCCATAGTCTTCTCGGAACCGTTGCGCAAAAGTTGTCGGGACTTGGATTCCCTTGACACGCTCTGCAATCGCTGTATCAGTCGGAAAAGGTTTGTCTTGAGGCTTGGCCTTGGGCGTTGCAGGTGCCGATGCATCGTCGAATCCAGCTTGATGTCGGGAGGACTGTGGTGAGCTCTCCTCTGCCAAAGTATGCAGACTCCCGTCAACTTGCCCAGCAAGAGGCCGTCTCTCAAGGGAATTCTCTTCGCTATATACTGAGACTCCAGACGCCATACTTCCCAGGCTGGTTGTTCGGGTCATGTGGCCGCGCGATCCTGGGTGCAAACCGCCCCAGTTGTCAGACGTTGCTCCTCCAGATTGGAGCGCATAGTCTGCTCCTAGCGTCGCATCACTGTGTGTACCGTCCGTGTTGGTTGTATTATTGCTTGCAATAGAGGAGTGCGAAAGGCGATTGGCAGATTGACGGGAAGTCAAATACTTAGGCCGACTTCCACTGCGTCGGCTACCTCCAGCACTGAAGCTCTGGTCACTGAACAGCCTTGATTGGGCAGGAGACAGACTGCGGGATGAATTTCGAAGCTTGGAGGGTGTCAGCTGTGATTCATCAGACTGGGAAATTCGAGATCTGAAAGGCCGCTCGTCTTGAGAAAATTGGCTGTTATCAGGATTGTCTTCAGACAGCATAGAGTGATTGCGGCGCATATTTCGAAACATGGCGGCAGCTGAAGGGGACGAAGCCAGCGAGTCTAGCGTGCTCTCGTTGCCGACGAGGTCTTCACCATGGACGGCCGTCGTGGGCTCAGCATCATCATGGTCTTTGGTCTCATGGGATTCTTCTTGGTAGTGGCCATAGTCCGGGTTCGTGTCTGACGGGGGAATGAAAGAGAATTGTGATGATTCGGTTTGCTGGGTCATGTCAGGATCGTAACCACCATCGATGCCAACCAGATAGGTATCGTCTGCGCCGGCCCTCGGACCGGTCGCGGCGACATCAATGGTTGAGGGTTCCGGTAGAAAGCTCGACTCCATGTCCATCAATTTCTGACGCATTTCGCGCTCCTCAATGAGGGTCTGGTTGTTCCCTCGCTCATGGTCACCATTTTCGCTTAAGGGGAACAAGCTACTGTCGTCGCGATCGGTCAGGGGAGGAAGGATACTAATGTCGTCGGTATCTGATACAGCCGTTTTTGCTGCGTTCTCGAGCGCTTCGGTGCCTGTCTCAGTGGATGTAGGGATTGCTTTCTCTTGCGCGTCGTGGGTCCCGCTCTGTGTTGTTGAGTCGTCGACGGTAGTCGGGGGGGTTACCCCCCGCGCGTCTTCGGCCATGAAGAAATCCGTACTTTCTAAATCGGCATCTAGGGGTGAAAGGTCTTCTGGGGTATGGAATGCGCCAGAGTCTTGAGAGGGGATGCGCACCGAGGGCGGACCTTGAGTGACGATCGAAGTTGTATTTGGGGCTTTGGTCGACATGGTGACCGGCAGTTCTGGGCGTTGTTTGGGGGTCTCCACCAGTGCTTTTTACCCACTTAAGCCCCCCCTGGGTAAATCAGTGGGATTCAATATTGGAGATAAGGTAAGGATTATAAATTTGACAATATAAGTAGAAATCATCAACATGAAATCCGAAATGTTAAGTTACAAGGCTGAGGCTGAGACAAGCAGGCGCGACTCGACTCAATAACAATGAATCAACAACAACATTCAGGCACCACGTATTAGCTATCGCCACGCATGGATTCTCTGGTGTGAACCGACGTATTTGATACATCTACACATTAAAATCAAACAGATCACATCAACATCATATAGGAAGATTCAATAAAAAAATAAATAATCATGTTATCCATAGCGTCAGTCGCTTCGTAGTCCCAAGCATTAAAATCAAGATACATAGTCCAACCCACATCAAGTAGAAAGATTATACCAAACCAAGAGAATCCCAAGGAAACAAGGGAAAAGATGTACAAAAAGGGTGGGAAGGGTGGAGAAGAGAAGACAGCCGCCATGTCACTTTTGAAGATATGTGATGTATACGCCGAAATCCCTCAACCAGGAGGGTATTTACATCGGTGAGCGCCAGAGTCGAAGAGGTTCATAAACTGCGAAAGGGAGATAGAAGACGAAAATAAGAAAAGCGAAACAGAAGGGCAAAGGGACATATCAACTCAGGTTGAGGTCGTGACCTCCCCAGCTGGTTCCACAGTTTCGGTCTCAGTATAATAGTTGTTAGAAGAAGCGTAGATCTTTTCCTTCTGCTTGATGGCATTGCAAAGGGAATCAATATAGGTTCGGAACTTGACAATTTCGCGTAGTAGATATGATGATTTGCGTTCCCAGTTGGCCATCGCCTTCGCGGAGTTGGGGTGCCGCGGGGAGAAGGCCAGATGCATGGCCGCACGCAACTCATTGTGTCTCTGGAGATCGTCTTCAACATTCTTCACGTACGCCTGCAGCGCCTTCAGCTGCTCTTCTTCAGTAAAGTTCGAGGCCACCATGCTTTGCTGAGGAGGACTCCAGTCACTGATGTGAACACGATCCGCAGGCAGCCTGGGTCGTACACCCTGATGGTCGATTGAGCTGCGGATTGAACTTTGAATGCTGGCGCGATGAGCTCCTGAAGATGGTGGTGGGGACCGGTCTTCACCGGTATTGACCAGAGCGCTGTTGATTACAGCGTCGCTCCAGCCATATTCAATGTTACTGATACCTCCCACCAGAGGTTGTTTGGACAATCGTGCACTCCAGTAATTAGCTGTGGAGACGAATTCTCGCACGATCTCGGGTGTACCAGCTTGAAAGAGATGAACTGCTCCAGTGGGCAGGCTTAAAGCCCAGACATGAGGGCGGGACTTTGAGTACCCAGGAGAGGGAAGAGCACTCGCAATGGTTTGCCGGAGCATAAACTTCCAGAGTTCTTCCGCATTCTCTGTCCAGTTTCCACCACCGACCACAACACCACCGCGCTGCTTCGCCTTCTGCCGCATGGATTTGGTTGTGTTGGTGAATGAGAAAAGTCGCATCCAGCCCTGCTGAATGACAGCGAAACAATCGCCCCAGTTGCGATCCTTGGCGCGCTTGTCCACGGCATCCAGATGATGCTTATGTTTGACACTGCCCTCCTTGGCCCATGGGGCACCGGCCAAAGCCAATGTCTCGTCTTCGAGGAGGGGAGTCGTTCGCTCTGATTCTTCATAGCTGTAGACCGAGGTGGCGGAATCTTCACGAATAATGGCCTGGCTCAGGGCGTTGGCAAAACCAATAGACTGCTGGTACTCGCCTCGGGGGTATTCCGAGCCAAAAGAATCCACCGAAGCGGTGTTAAATTTGCCAAGTGAATACTTGCTCCATGTGCTCGACGTAGTTGGACTCCAAACAGAGGATTGGTCGTCCAGGCTAGTTCGACTGGAGCCCATCATGGACGGAGGGTATAATCTTCCCGCTCGAGACCGGGGCTTGGAGGACCACCGCGCCGCTGCGTGTCGAGAATCGGCGGACCGGCCGCGGGGGAAGATGTCCGAGCCACTTTTGCTGATTGTGCTGGGACTCCGACGAAGTGTGCTTGTGGAGGGGCCCAAAAAGTTGTTGGAAGACATGCGAGACACCTCTCGCGCTGGCGGAGCGCCATGAAGGGGGAGTTTCTCTTTTTGAATAGAGGAGTAGAAATCCTTCAAAACTGCCTCTACTTGCTGCTCCCAAGCCCTCACAGTCCCTGTGAACGGGTTGTTTACCAACGGACCTGCTTCATTCTTACCGTCGTTGGGGGTTCGGTCCGTATTATCCCCATCCAAGGAGCTACGGGCAACATCTGGTGGAAAAGTTGGAGAACGAGCAGACGAAGGCGCTGAGTGTCCCACGTCCGCACCCGTCTTGGAGCGGTTGATCGGACGTAGCGTTTCAAATCCCTCTGGGGCTGCGTCCATGGCAACTCGATGAATTGTGGGCATAGTATTTCGCACGAACTGTGTTTTAGTCATCTTCTGGTCTATGTCGGCCAAGTGAAGATCTGTATTTAACAGAAGAATGGAATAACAAATTGTGTGGACAACGTCTGTTATCTCATTAGTAAACACCCACCAAATGAAAACTGTGGGTTGACGGGGGGTCTTACCAGTCGCTTTGAAGCCATGACTCGGATTGCAATCACACCACCGGTTCGAGAAAGCATCCAACACCCGATCCACTTGTTGGGTCTCTCCTTTAAGCACGAGTCGTTCACACAGACTGCGCAATGCAGCCAGAATATTCAAATTCGACCAGTTATAGAGTCGCATGTAAGCTTCCCGAACTGTGGCGCGATCAGGATCGCCAAGCCAAGCAGCAGCAGGCTCATTGCCTACCACTTGGTCTTGGCTATCGAAGAGCTTCTGGGCCTGCTCCTGATCAGTTGCGGTAGGTCCATCCTCAATGGCCTCACCTGGTCCATCCATGCTGTCGTGGATGCTGTCGTCGGGGCCTTGGTCAATCTTTGGCTCTTCAGATTGAATCACCGGTGTAGTAGAGGCAGTTTGGTAGTGTGAAGCTTCAGAGACGGCAGGAGACTCGGGAATATTGCTGTCTGACGGGAGTACTAGCTTGCTGACTGCCACTGGATTGTCCTGGGATGCTTCATAAGAGGTGGTAGATTTAGTTGTTGTCACTTTAATGCTGTTACCCGAGAAATCCTCAACGACCGGTGAGAGCGTGGTGGCCGCAATGATTGACCCCTTCTCCTGCAAGGGGGGATCTGCAAATATAGTAGACTCAGTCACTTCACTTCCCGAGGATTGATCATCGGTGACGCAGGTTTCTGCTAGCGGCGAACGATCTTGACCGCGGGAAGATGTGGGAGGCTGGAGGGTGTCAGTACTCTTCGAGTTACCGTCAGGAGCTGAAACGATCTCTCTGGGCTTCTGTGACTGCAGGTCTGCTGGGACTTTGCCCTTGATATCTTGCTTTCCAGGTACTTCGTCCAGGTATTGATTCATGACCTTCCGCAGACTGCTCACTGGACTGGGTTCCGGCTTCATGGAATCCAGATTGTGAGGTGCCAAGTCTTGAGGTAAGACGATGGGGGGCGGAACATGATCGGCCACAGACTTCTTTCGCCGGCGAAAGAATGAAGACTTTTTGTTCACCACTTGATGAGGCCCCTGGCGAGTTGGGGTAGGGGGTGCCGCTACTGGGATCTTGGGTGTCTGCAGTCTTCCTCCTTTCATATTGACCGTCGTCCCGGTGGAATCCTTGTTTTCATTTTCCTGGAGATAAGACAGGTCACTAACATTTGAACCAGGAAAGTCTGCGAGGTTCGGTGGTGCATTCCTGGAGGAGCCAAAGACACGCCGGAAGAACCCAGGGCGTTCCTTGGCATTGATTGGGGTGTTGTGGTTAGTGGTGATCGTGGTGGTTGTAGTAACGGCTGCTGGTTCCAGGGCTGAAGGGGGAGGGAAAGCCGGCTTATTGTAAGATATTGTTGGACTGGGCGCAGGAGGATCCAACGGATACACCGGGGGAATATCAAGACTTGGGTCATTCGATATATCGAATTCATTGTCTCGCACTTTGAGGGTCCCTGTACCAATATTCTCCGGACGAGTCTTGCGGAGATGCGGAGCCTGGGCGGATTTGATACTATTGCGTCGGGATGCCACTGGTGTCCGTGACGCCGGCCCGGCTTGGGTCTTGTACTCAGCGAAATTGCGTGGCCCAGCTGGCACACTCGGCGTTGGTGCAGCATCCTCATCATATAGTAGTGTTTCCTGTCCAATGCCCGTATCGGCGTACGGGAGGTATTTCTTGGGGCCGCAGTCAAAGCTGGCCGAGCGCCGATCCAGGATATCCGAGTCCGCTCGTCCCCTGGGCATTCCATAAGCGTAATCCGTTGTTGAAGAGCTACCCTTGCTTCCTTTTCGAGCGTCATTTGCTCTTGGCAAAGTTCCACTACGAGAGCCGGCATCTCGGCTGTGAGCACTGTCCATTCTCCTGGGGACTGACTGGAAATTGGTGCTACTGTTGCTCCGGCGTCCTTTGGCGGCTATTGTGGCGTAGCGACTAATTCCATCGTCGTAACCGTAATCCGCATCGGAGGACATAGAGGAGGAGAAAGTATGACCTCGAAAGCGGCCATGAGAGTCGGTGTCAAATGCCGAATTGAACAGCCGGTAGTCATCCATGAAGGACGAGTCAGGGGCCCCAAACTGATCAAGTGAAAGTAGCATGTTGTCTACTATAGAAGTGCGGGCAGCGTGCTGGGGGGAGAGCGAGAGGTCATGGGGGTCACGCTCGTCGGTGGACTCGCTGACCCGCGCATTCTCCATTGCATCCGGGAAAGCATCTCGAATGGAGGGCCGATTCTGGTGCTTTTGTTTGGGGCGGTACTTTGCGGTCTGAGAAGGAGGTGTGCGTGGAGGGGAACTGTTTGCGTAAAGATCTCGTTGGGACATTGTCATGGCTGGCGGCTTGAGAGGTCAGTTTGGATTGCACATATATTCATCCATTGAATGCTTTTTGGGGGGGGGGAGGGGGGGGTCCAGCGCTCACGGGTTTATTAAACCCAGGTTGTGGATCTCAAAGAAATGTTTGATCAAGGAACTGCCACGTACCGGCAATGCCCAAGGCGCTGGTGAGCTTTCGTGACCCAAATTGCGTCCCGACAGAGACCTTGCGGAGCTGGCAGCGGGTCCGGGAATTGAATTGAGGTTGGGATTTCAGACGGTCATCGCATGTCCAAGTAAGGGATGTAAAGCAGTTGACGACTTCGTGCAGGGGAAATAAAACCAAACCTAAGGAAAGAATGGAGAGTCGGTAATAGGCCTGAAAAGAGCCGGTGGGACGAACTCCTGAGAAATTCAAAAAACGGGGGGGAAAGTTTGGCTTGGGCGGCAGTTCCAGTGGAACCGTGCGAGAGGAATGTAAAATTTACATACAATTAAAATCAATAGCCTGATCTAATCCGTCCTTGAACTTGAACTGATTTATCAATCAATCTTTTAATTGACGTCTTGATGAAACAGGGGGGGCAATTTGGAAACTGTAGTTCGAGTACTGTATCATAGTATATTTATCAATAGTTTAGATGTAAGTGTAAACTCATGTTCCAATTTCAGGGGTTTTACCTATCTTACTATATATACATGTAGTTAAGAGTTGAATTTCTATATCCTCTGTATATCTTCAAATATACATATAGTAAATTACTTCCAAGGTTGGATTTTTACAATGTTCTGACTGATCCCGATGTCTTTCTCTTTCATCCTTTCACCCTTTCATCCTTTCATCCTTTCATCTCTCCTGGGTCCGCATTTGATGGTGGATCCCCCCCCCCATCTCTAAAGTGGGGATCTCGGTATCAAGAAAAGCATACTAAATATCTCCGGTCATTTTCAGTGGCATTTATACTCCATAGGTATATGATCTCCACACAGATAGTAGAGAAATGATACAGAATTGCTCTTGAGGGAAGTTAAACTTTAAATAGAGGAGGCAGTAAATCTTACGTTTGATACATAGGATTTGTAGGGTGGGCCACAGGGTTCAATGATTGATAAGAGCCTATAACTACGCTTGATCATAATGAACCCACATGACCTGCACATAGTGTAAGCCCCCTTGCAGATGGCATAGACCGAAAAAGCTAATATGTATATCAATCGTCTATCGATGACAAAGGCTGTCAACTATAATTGTATAATACTCATGTACTTATGTGAAATCAATTTGCCAGCCTTGAAGAATCCAATTCAAATGGTGATATGTAGTTTAGATCCTTGATACCTGGTCTGATGTGATATATTCTTATCCTCATATGTATCAGAGGCATTTGTAGAGTTTTGGTTTCCCGGTAAACCCACGCTATAATCACGTGACGATGACATAACGTCTCCGACACGTCGCCGGTCTACTCGATCGCATGTCGAGTCTCCAATGATCCCCGGCTCTTGACCAGTACGGGCCTTCGACCATGAACCCGCACATTTCAGTTCCCCGCCAACATGCTGGTCCGGCCACTTTTGGCTCTACGCCCCGCCGTGGCTCAAGTGTGCGCATGCCACGCTTCTTCAAGAGGTAAGAGGGGGGAAGACTAATCCAGGAACAGGAACACGGAGATTAACCCGCACACTTTAATAGGCTGTTCAAATTTCCCCAGATGGACTTCGAGATGGCCATCTGGGAGATGACCTCCTTGTTGATCGCACCTAAAAAGGTCTTCAAATCCATCTATTACCATGTAAGTTGAGTCCAGACTTGTGGCTTGCTGGCATGAAAGCTAACCTGTCATAGAAACGTGAGTCCTATCACTTCAACACCTACGATCCCATTGATTCTAGTACTGAACTCTCAATAGAAACAAAAAACACCTGGCACCGACCGGACCCGTCCTTTGCATATCTCCTCTCCTTCTTCCTCCTCCTCACAGCCTTGGCATGGGGCCTGGCCTACACCCACTCCTTCGGTGCTATTGTGAAGCTCTCTATCCTCTTTATCTTCTTCCACTTCATCGGTTCCTCTCTCCTGGTCTCGACAATTGGCTATTTCATCATTGGCCGACTATTCGGTCCCAATGGAGCGGCCGCATCCCTCGCCGGTTTCCGTGGTTCTCGGGGCCGACGACGAGGTGCGGCACAGGGTCTCTTTGTACAGCCGGGGGAGAAGGATCAATTGGAGTTTGGTTACTGTTTTGATGTAAGCTTTTACCTCTCCTCGATCTGTGCAAAGTCTTTTTCTAAACTAATACTTCCTCTAGGTTTCGAACCGTGCCTTCTTTCCCTTGTACCTCCACCTTTACGTGGTGCAATTCCTACTCCTCCCGCTCCTCACTCGCAGCCCAAGCAACTTCCTGGCTACCTTCCTGGGCAATACCCTCTACCTCTCCGCCCTCATCTACTACACATATATCACCTTCTTGGGCTACAATGCCCTACCGTTCCTGCACAACACAGAGCTCTTGCTCATCCCAATTCTGGTCTTTGCCATTATGTGGCTCATTAGTCTGATTGCTGGTTGGGGCGTTGTTATGCAAGGCCGCAGTGTCGTGGGGCTATTCTGGGGCGTGTAAGGCATGAATCAAGACCTACATACTACTTTGTGACCATGGGGTCACCTCTAGGGCTGTCTAGCCGACACCCTGTGTATGAAACTTCCATTTCTTTCCCTTTTATCTTCTGATGACTCGCTTGGCTATGCATCGGAATAATAATTCCTGTGGTTAACTGCTTGGGGCGTCGGTGTACATTGCGCTTTTTGTTTCATATATCAAAGGGCATCGCCATAGCTTTGCAATCATCTTTCGATAGAATCCCAAGATATTGGGTCTTTTTTTGACCTATTGGAATTCTAGGCCTGCAAGATTTAGGTTGATTTGGTCATAGTTCTTGATAAATCCTCCATAAAGGACATTGGAAACAGGTCTATTTCTTCTTTCCACCCTTCTTCAACGGTTTGCCCATAGCCGCAGCTCTCAACTTCTCCTCACGTTCTAGAATAGCCGCATTCCGCTCTTTAGCCTGCTCATCTCGTTCCTCTTTCTCAGCCTCCTTGCGAGCGCGCTCCGCCGCACGCTGCTCCCGAATGATTGCCAACCGCGCCAGATCACTCCGCGCCTCATCAGTTTTACCCTCGGCATGAAGCTTCAGGTACCGCTCACGAGCCTGTTGCGCCTGGAGGGCCTCGCGCTCTCGTCGCGAAAGCTGAGAAACATCCTTGACAACCTTCTTGGGCTTGGGTGCATCCTCCTCGTCTTCCTTCACCAGTTGCTTCCGCGACTGAGCAGTGTGATTCGGGTTGGCGGGCAGCGCCTCGTCCTCTGACTCATCTGAGTCCGAGGGAGGTAGATCTCCCACCTGGGCGGCGGTCTTGTTGCGTCGGGCCAGGGCAGCTTGCTTCTTGGCTTTAGCTTGGTTGCGGCGTTCCTCACGGGTCAATTCTGCGGAGTTGACTGTGGTAGTGCTGGGTCCGGCGCCCTCGGCATCGCTCTCGTCCGAGCTCTCTTCGGAGGATGATTCCTCGTCACCGGAGGACGGGACTTCATCGGCAGGTTCCTAGTAGATGATGTTAGTCATCTTTACGGGGAATCACATTGGAATGAGTCGAGTGAGGGGTTAGTGGGGGGAGGGGAGAAAAATTGGACATACGCGCCAAAGACCAACGGCATTACCGTCCTTATCGAGAGGCTGGAGATCGCGACTGAAGTGTTTACCTCCTATTGAGAATAAGTCAGCGTTTCAAAAGATTCGGGTATTTGTGCATGCGACCATACCTCCTCGCGAGGGCTTGAACTTTCCACCACGAGCACCACCGCGCGCCATGATGTAAAATCGAAATCGGGGTATTAAACGTGACTCAAAATAGGTGGGGAACTTGAATAGGACTCGACGTGGAGTGTCGGAGGTATCTGCGTTGAGCGAGTTAGTGCATACGAGTCATAGGGCCCAATTCAAAATCCATTTCGGGCAAAGCGAAAAAGACTATGCAAGATCGATGACAAAGGGATTAGACATAGACAACTCACTGTATGTGTGTCAATTTGCAAAGCAGTTGTAAAGAAGCAAAAGTAGGAAGAAATTCAAAAACCCAACGAGTCACGGCGGGCGCATTAATCATTCAATGTGGGGTTTCTTCCACTTTCAACCTTAACACTTAAACTTGACTCGAACTGGAAGAGAAACAAAAAACTTCCTTTCGATCATTTATATTTACTTGGATTTGGTTCATGTAAGGGATAATAATATCTAACCATTTTATACACGAGTGATGCCCGTGCCCACCTTGCACACTCGAGCCCCGATCAGCGTCAAGGTGCCTGCAATAATAGCACTGCCCATGAACATCTGTGCGTACATATATTCCCCATCATCACTAGACACAAGAGCACCAGCAATAGGTGATCCGATCAGGGCAGCAACCGCCACTACACTAAGCACCATGCCCATTCGAACTCCGATCTTCTTCATGTCAGTTGTGAGTGTGCTCAAGGTAGCAGGGAACAATGACTGGATCCCAGCTGCACTCAAACCATAGAATGCGGCAAATGCCCACAGTCCGTTCATGTTCTTGACAGCAGCCCAGCAGTATGCCACCAGAGCAGTGGAACAGCTAAAAGGAATTAACAGGTTCAATGGCCCGGTGAATTGATCGGCCATGAAGTTAGGGACCAATCGTCCAATCAATCCCACTCCATTCATCACCATTAACAGATAGACGGATGTTGTATCCGAAGCACCGATGATGTTGGTGCTGAAACTACCGATATAGAAGAAGGCAACATAGAGCCCCCAGAAGTTCAAGAACATCCCCGCCGCGAACAGCAGATATGGGAGCTCCTTGAACGCCGCCCACTCCACAAGTGGCCCGCTGGTGCGTGGGGGTAGTCGCTGCTTGAAGAGCAACACACAGGGCGCCAAGGTCGCCAGGGTGATGAACCCTAGGACACGCATGGTCCACCCATACCCAATCTGTGGCAGCAGACGCAATACCACAGCTGGGAACACGAGTCCACCGGTGGCCGAGCCCGATGCCGTGATACCGATTGCAATTCCCCGACGCTTGTCAAAGTAGGTTGAGATCAGAGCTAATGTAGGGCAGAACATCAGCCCGCAACCAATCCCTTGGCCAAGTCCCTGCGCCAGGAAGAGTTGCCAGTACTCTGTGCAGAGCGATGTCATAAAGATACAGAAAACCTCCAGTGTGGCCCCGACGGTCAACGTGAATCGGAAGTAGCCTGCATCGGTGGCTCGACCGGAGAAAGTCCCGATGAAAAACAGCAGGAAGATTTGGATGCTTCCCACCCACGAAATATCCGATGGGGACCGATCTAACGAGGTGGTGTAGTAAGTTTGAAATACGCCAAAGCTGTTGATGTAACCCCATGTGTTGAAGATGATCATATGTCCCAGAGCAACCTGTAACCATGCCTGAAAGCCCCCATCTGGTGGTGGGCCTGGGTCTTTCCCGGATTCGCGAGTCCGTACGACTGATAATGTGCGAGCTACTGCACTAGAGTTGGTAGGGACATGCGTTAGATCATTGTGAAGTTCGTCCCCAATAGTGGATTCCTCGTCGGACGATGGACTTCGAGGGAAAAAGTCGTTGCGTTCGGCATTTGGATCCTTCTCGTTGACCATATTCGGTATTAATGGCGAGATTGATTCAAATGTCCGTTGAAATTTCGGGATTGCTTGTCATGTCGCTGTAAAAATGGAGGGAGATTATGAAAATGATTTACAGTTGACTCATAGACCCTCAAATTCAAAGAGAAACGGGATTTGTGCCGATCACAATGACCTCGGGATTCGCACAGAATGCCGAATCAGTTTCTCCCCTCTCTTGACTCGGATTCGCTATATACGTCTGTCGTACTCTGTTCGATCTATTTATGATTTTTACTATTTCAATTCCCCACATGTTCACAAAGCTGAAGAAATGGGGCAAATACATGTACATCTCTTCATTATATACTCGGATGACATTCGGGAGATTCCCCTGCACTGACAATCGCTATCTAACATATTGACAATCCAAGGCTCATGCATCTATGGCATCATTTAAAAAAAAAAAAAAAAAGGTAAAACATCAAAAGGCTAGAGTCATACCGCTCATAAAGCGCCACACTCCAGAAAATAAATCAAATAGAGAGCCTCTGGAGTCAGCAAATCTGAATGAGTTCTTGTTACGAGAAGACGATATTGTGTAATGCAGTTGTAAAACATTAGATCTCCAATTCTAGGATAATCAATGGTCCTGGTTGGAGTGGTTAAGCATCTGAATAGTGTTGATCACATCGGCCGGTTCCAGTAAGTGCCAGCTAGCATCCGTTTGTTTCGAGCTGGCACCCACAGTCACCGAATAGACGTGGTCTTGCGGTAGGTCAAACTTCTTAAGTGCACGGAACATATCTGACGAGTCGTTAGGGTTAGCAAAGTTGATTTGAAATGGGTCATTGGCCCTTGCATACCTTCATCCGTAAAATCATCCCCCAGGCAAAGGATGAACTCGGGCGCTTTGCCAGGCTCCGTGCCATATTCGTTTACCAACCGTGTGGCGATGAACCCCTTGTTGACGAAAGTGGGCCGAACCTCGAGGTTGGCTTTGCCTGCCATGACCTCAACATCCCACTTCTTGGCTACGGTATCTTCCAGTGCTTTGCGGCACTCTTGAGCCTGGAATTTTCCGTACTCGGGGTCAGACCGGCGGTAATGCCAGGTCAATGCGACTCGTTTCCGCTCAATGAATGATCCACCGGTCCGTTCGGTGTAGTGTTGAAACACATCAAAGACATCCTTTTGCCATTCCTTGATGTCAGGCTTATCGGCCAAATTCTGCCAGTCGTCGGAGCCCGGCTGGCGAATGAAGCAGCCATGCTCGGCGCTAAGCCCCAGCTCGGGAATATGACCCATCCATTCATCCAAGAAGGCTTGGTCTCGTCCACTGATAATCCAAACCGCATTACGCGGATCGGCCGATAAAGTCTTGAGAGTACGCAGGACACGATCGGATGGAATGGCCGCTTGCGGGTCCTTCACAATGGGTGTCAGTGTACCATCGTAGTCGAACATAAACAAGCGTTTCCGTGCTTTGCGGTATTGTTTGACCACTTTCGCGCGGTCCAGGGCTGGTGTGGCAACAGACTGGTCGAAAGACGAAAGGTTGGTCAACAACCGGTGAAGGAACTGTCGCGACCACGCCCCCACTGTGTTGGTAAGAACATGTTTATAGAGCTTCAGATGCTGTTCTCTCCGCTGTGGCGCAGGCATCTTGAGAGCTTGATCGATGGCCCCAGCAACACCCACCAAGTCCCACGGATTGATGTGAATTGCGCTAGGAAGAGTACCGGCAGTACCGGAAAATTCAGAGAGGATGAGAGGGCTGTGATTCGTCTGCTGGCAGACAATGTACTCCAGGCTGGTGGTGTTCATCCCGTCTCGCACGGTGGTGATGAGTCCGACATCGGCCACACGTAACAAGGCAAAGTATTCGTGCGGGGATAGATACTGGGGATAATATTGCACGGGGGAGAAACTCAGCGAGCCAAAGCGACCATTGATTGTGGATACCAGGTTGGAGATTTGGCCGGCAATCTTGTTTTCTGGGTCCTCTTTCTCTTCCTCCACGCTAGTTGGACTGGTCACCTGAATAAGGACAACCTTTTCCCGCCATTCAGGATATCGCTCCAAGAACAGCTCAAATGCCTGGAGCTTCTGGGCCACACCCCGAACGCTGTCCAATCGATCTCGGCCAACGATTATTTTGCGCCCCGCATACAGTTTGCGGATGCCCGCCACTGCCTTCTCGATCTCAGGGGCGCCAAAGGCGGCTTTTTGAATCGCACGCGCATCAATTCCAATGGGAAACACATCCACTGCAACGTGAGCCCCATAGGCATCCACACCAGCCGAGTTGGAATCAAAACCCAAAACCCGTGTGCAGCACGAGGAGAAGTGTCGGGAGTAGGAGAATGTCTGGAAGCCAATCATGTTTGCACCAAGGACGCCGGTCAAAATCTCCTTGCGCTTCGCCAAACACCTCACAAATTCGCTGCTAGGGAATGGAGAATGAAGAAAGAATCCCACATAGATATCAGGGATCCGCTGTCGAAGTAGGCTCGGCAGAAGAAACAGATGGTAGTCATGAACCCACACGACATCACCCTCTTGGTAATCCTGCACGATGCGGTCGGCGAAGAGCTGATTCAGTCGGACATAATCAGCCCACCACCGTCGCTCAGACCGTCCATCAGTGGGGCCATGCTGCTTATAGTGTAGAAGTGGGTAGAGCTCCCTTTCGGCATATCTGCGCCATCTCCCCTGATCTTTGAGGACAATAGTGTCTTGCGGCTCCTCTGATGGGTCAAATAACCAGACCGGCAAGATCCGGCCGTGTCGCCCTGAGGCTAGTTGACTATCCAGCTTCTCTCGATCCTGTCGCCCGACATTGATCCCATCGACCAACGGATGGGATGGAGGTTTTTGAGTCGCATTTACCGGGACTGGTGCCGCAGCTTTGTTGATAGGGACTGTGGTCGGATTCTTTGACCCAGGCGGCAACTTGTTGGCAGGGATGGGTTGCAATGGAGCCTTCGCATCGTGAAAGGGTTCAATCTCTCCGGTCCACCCCACCAAGGTATGTGACCAGGGAGTCTCCTCTGAAGCCAGGTGGGCAATGGAATCAAACAGAGCCGAAGAACCGGAGCGGGACTTGAGGGACTGTTCTCTCCCGGGCAACGTGTCAGTTGGCCATTCTCTCAACTCAGATGTATAGGAATCGTCAACATACCCAGTCCGAGTCTGCTTGAAATTGAAGCTTGTATGGAATACAAAAGGCGGCACTGATCAATCGGCCACTCAGCTTCAATTCAGGATGCTGTGTTCGCGGATCGACTTCCGGTAAATTAGGTGATAATTCTCCCACTAGACTTAAGCGTCGTAATAATTCTTGCCCCGATGCTCTACCTTGAGAGTCTGGGATCGAGGATTGATCCGATGGATCCAGTCCCTCGGTTCTCGTTCCCGGGAGGTTGGCAAAGTATGACGGTGCATCGCTTTCCAGCTGGCTCTTCTTATCGGCATCCAAGCTCGGGGTGGCATTGGTGGCATCAACATAAGCCTCTTGTCTCAAGGCCGTCAGCCCGGACCCCACGAGTACGGGGTCCGGCTGGCCGTTGGGCACCGCGGCGGGGCTCTCTGGATTAGACATGTGTAGAAGTAGATCTATCGAGATATGTGGTGGTTTTCAGACGGTTCGGTGGCAATTAACTGTAAGATGTTAGTTTTTTTTTAGTTCCTATGCAATTGTCACATGCCCACCCCTTCGAAGTTGAACCCTGACGTTGGGGCGGGGGAAGGAGTAAAGGGTTCAAAAGTCAGGATGATTACCTCGGAGCACCACGAGGGGCGAAAGATCGACTCAAGGAACTACGGGCGTACAGCCATATAGCAATTCCTTTCCGGACTTTCTTTCTTGTTGATACAACGTTTCACGCAGGATGAGAAGAGGGGAAAAGGTACTTTGTAGATAAGTAAAGGTTGGAGGGGCAAGCGGTGTGAGAACAAAAGCCACCGGCCGAATCAGGTACAGTGGGTAATCAAAGATCAGTTCGACGTCATGGAAAGTTGATTTTCAATTTTACAAAAAATCCAGGTAAAATGGTTTGCAGACATTTTATTTACATTGTATATTTTATCTTCTGAAATTTTCCCTTTTTTTATGATATTTAAGAGAGATTTTAAGACTACTTTACTATGTACACATCATGCATGATTTACGCCCAACCGCCCAAACCGCTGCCTCAGGCCAAATCTTGTCGATAACACCGTCTCGATTGGTAATTCCTCTTTTCTCTCTCCCCATGATCCGCTCGTGGCGATGCGGTTATCCGGCATCCAATCCACTCGTTTTTTCCACCATGTGCCCCGGCGAATCCGTCATGTTCCCGCCCAGGATGTTGACGTTGTTCCCAACAGTCTTCAAAAAACCCTAGAGGCGCATCGTTCCTCAAATCGGGCGCGCCTGATCCGCAAAATATACCCCCGTACCCCGGCCGCCGGACTTTTTCGCCCTTTGATCCCTCCAAAAAATCGCGTAGGATATCTTCCACCAGAGCCTGCAAAGCCCGTGCCAGATGAGTCGGACATCAAGAAGCCCGGCAAAAAGCGTGCTCGCAGCCGCATTCCAGAAACGAACCCCCGAGGGCCAGAGAATTCCTCAATAAATGCGGTTCGAAGCGCAGACCACGCCGCTCCGGAACAGAATCCGTGGCTCAGCTTTCTGGCCCCAGTCAATGTCATTGATACTGTCACACAATTGGGTGCGGAGATCCAAGCCCTGGACCGCTATCTGGCTCCAAGTGTCAACGAACAGAGTCAGATCACCCAGGTGAGCACAGAGGTTCAATCTCTGCTTGAACCAGTGGGTTCGCAACCATCACAGATCATCGGTTCTCACCACACAGGTTTGGCGCTGGCCTATTCGGACCTTAACTTCCTTTTATATTTTGAAGACCTCCCGCGGTCTCGACACAACCCACGAGGGCCAAGCGCCACACGGCCAAAGATTCGAGATGCCCATATCAACCTATTACGCCAGGTGGAATCTATGCTACAGGGTAATCCTGTCTTCACCGGTCAGGTTCACTGGTCCACCCAGGGCAGATCCGTCCTTGAGGCCCGGCACCGGCCAACAGGCCTGCGACTGCGCTTCCACTGTGGCGAGAGAGTTCCAGCCTTAACAAGCTATATTCGGGACTACCTACTTGAGAATCCTGCCCTCCGACCCTTATACACTGGAGCGCGAGTGTTGCTAGAGTCCGGCGGTCTCTTCGGCTCTTCACAGGCAAGTATCGCGCCTGAAGCCTTGGCGATGTTGGTAATCGCTTTTCTCAAAATGAATCACGGCCGTTATCTCGGGTCCCAACACCTGGGCGAACAATTCCTGGGGTTTTTACAGCTCTACGGCACCGACATCAATCTCCAGTCTATGGGGGTTGCGGTTGAACCCCCCAGCTTTTTCGGAGCTGAAATTCTACGCCCTTCTACTGGAGAAGATGAGCCTGTGTATCGTCGTGGTCAAAGGTCGCTGATTAGTGCGAAACGCACTGCTGCTGTCAAAGGAAATTTGCTCATGGATCGAAGGCTCTGTATTCAGGACCCAACTCATTTCATGAACGATCTGGGTCGTTCGTGTACTCGCACACCTGAACTGCAGAATGCCTTGAGTGCGGCACATGAGCGGCTAAGTCACGCGTGCGATACTTGGGAAGGATCGGAGAAGGGCACTTCCATTCTGACGACTGCTCTTCGAGCCAATTTTGATCAATTGGATAAAACTCGAGGGCGCATTATACACCCAGTGAACTAGCCGTAGTGGCTGATTAGTATGTGAATTATTTGGGACGGATCCGACGATGGTCCAATGATACCTTGTACATATATACCCATCTCTTCTCCGGAGAAATTTGCAATTGTTCCATTATTTTATTTCGAGCTTGGCTTTAATTATATTGAAGAAGAGTGCGAACGCCTGGTTGCTAACCCATACAAAATTCTATAGAAATCGGCCACTCCTGAAAGTCTGAGACACCTGAGAAATGCATCATATAGAACAGCAGCGCTCAATAACACAATAGGATAGGCAAGAATGCAATATGAGAATTGATAAGCTTAAAAGATTAATGGGGATTGAGCGAGAAGCTAGAGGACGCCGGCCGGTGCGATTGCAAGTGAAATCAATTGCTATGGAGAGGTCAGTTGCATAATTCAAATTATAACGAAAGGAATGAATGGATGAATGGAACTTACTAAATTTCCAATGGGGAGATTTGATCCAGAGCGTAGAGCCAATTACCACCCTGTTCTTCCTTCTCAAGCCTGTAGATTGATTAGTTAAAAGGAGGTTCCTTTCTCTAAAATGGACAGAAAAACATACCAATCATACGGCCAAAGAATAAGATGACCTTGAGTGTTATTCAAAAGATCCTCTGCGCACTGCTTGTCCATCACGTCATCTGTAGCGTGGAACTGCTTGGAGCCAATGGTTGCTGCTCGTCGTCTACGCCTCCGTGATTGAGAGGCATTGAGATTCACTGCCTCGGAATAGTCGACATGCGCCGAATTAGAGCGGGGCTTCTCAACATCCTCTCCAGCAGTAGGATTATCATCATTCTGCACGGTGCTCAACAAAGGTGGATCGGATGCGGTCTTGAGGCGAGACTTCTCATCAATGGCGGATAGGATTTCTTGCCTTTCAGACTGCGGTTCACCTTGGTTTCGGGAAGTGTCTGTCGTCTTCAGTCCAATCTTTTCATCGATATTTTGTGGGGTCTTTGGCTCAATGTTAGGCACTTCAGTCTTAGGGCTGACCAAGGAGATCGGCGAGCCGAGTGGCGCAGAAATCGAGCTGCTACCGCCAGGGGCACCGGTCTGTCGCTGAGCAGTCTTACTTGGCTGGCTTTGCATCTCCGCAAAACGCTCGCCATAAGCAGCATATTCCTTGTATTCTTTCCAGTTTTTGACTTCGCTATCAGGCATGCACCTGAAGACAGACCGATAGATCTTCGTGTTCTTCTCGGCTACGGCCTGCCAAGTGTCCAAATAGAATGCATCGTTCACCGGGTCTTTCATACAGTCCTTGTCAATGAAAATTTGCTTCAGATCTGGAACGGAAGAATGGCCATATCGAGAATGATCATGGCTGTCTTTCGACATCATCGGATTACCATGGCCATGTTCCGAGTCACGGCTCGATGCTTCGGACATACCGTGGCCAGTGGATTGGGAATCCGAGTTGTTATTGGCCTCGGAGTCACGAGGAGCGTCCGTTGGGGGCTCGAGTCTGGAATCTTTACTGGTCGATTTGGCCCGAGATGGCTTTGGCGGCGAAGACGACTTCGGTTGCTCAATGGTACCTTTGCCCTCAGAGAGAATCGGAGAGACAAGACACTCCCTGCCAACCGGTGAGATTTGCGAATCACGACCGACTACTCGACCCGCATTCTCAGCAGCTTTCAAATTATCAAATCCTTCACCGTCTACATCTTTTCGATGTTCGGGGTTATCTGTAACGCGGGGATCGGCAGTCAATCTCCGGTTGCTCTTAAGATTCGGGTTGTTGCCCTGCTCCCAGTCGACATCATGGTTGAAGCTGTGCATGTCCTCGGAGCGGGATAGGAATTCGTCTTGAACACGGTGCCGTCGTTCGATCATCTCTCGCTCGTCTTGTCGCTCGATGATTGACGATTCTGAATCGCGTTGCTGCCGTTCGCCAGCTGGCCTGGTATCCTCCTCAGCGTCCTGGATCTTGCGTAGTTCTTCCTCGGTCGCAAAATCGTGCTCCAAAAGCTCGTCAACATCAATTCCAAGATGTTCTCGCATCAACCGCATGCGAAGAGTATGGGGGAAACGGCCAACAAGATATGGTTTGCCGTTCATAGTGGACATGATCATATCGGTATCACGGACCACAGATGCGACCTCCGAATCACGAGAGCCCAGCATCGAACGTTCGTTAATGTTTGCTGATCCAATAATGGCGGCACGATCATCGACAACCATGCACTTGGCATGGATATAGAGCTGTTCAGTCACCAGCTGTTTCTGCGGACCGATTTTGCCCCAAGTTCGTAAGCTAAAGAATTGAATGTAATCTTCTGGCTCGATACCCAGGGCGCGAAGACGGCCGAAAATTGATGTCTCGCCGCGACAAATGCTGCGATACTGACATTGCATGATCAGACGTACACTAGTACCGCCCTCGCTGTCCACGGTATTTTGGAAACCTGGCATCAATGGAATGACAATAACAGCGCGCCATGCTTCTTCGTTCTTTGCTGCACGAACAATTCGTTCCACCAAAGCATCACCAATCAGGTTCTCAATCTTTCGACCATCGATTTCACAGGTACTGATAAAGAATTGATTTTCAATGTAGACAAAGTGCTCGGATTCTTCGATTAGCTTGACGTAAGCATTCATGATACTATGCTCGGTGACGTCCGGAGTACCAGTGGACCACATGCTGCTGGATCGTAAGATCTGTACTTCACAGGTTCCATCTAGACCCAGAGCCTCCAAATCAGCCGGGTTGAAATCTGGAGGAGGCAGAAGGAACGGTGTAGGTCGCGTTGGTTTCCGCTGGCGGAGGATATAATTCCAGCGCTGAACGAAATGCCGGGTAAGATCACGAGCAGGCTGGCCAACCACATGCATCGAGATATCGTGCCAAGGCATCCGGGGTACGACGTTTCGATCATACATTTCTTCGTATGGTTTATCTAGATCATAAAAGTCCTGAATTCGCGGGTTGGAATAATCCTTGCCGGGCCATAGTTGGCAGTTGTCTGCATCTTTGTGCATGTCTGCAGTCTCAAAGCCGGTGGGTTTATCATCAGTCAATTTGTGTTGAGGCGTGTCCCAACGCCCGAAGCACAGGTCAATGCCTCCAACGAAAGCCAAGGTATGATCAATAAGACACAGTTTTTCATGGTGGGCCCAGAAGAATGTGTTCTGTCGGAATTGATTCGGAGACCTCTGGACAAAGATGTTGGGGTGCAATTCAAGGAGAGAAAACTTCGAGTATTCAGAGTCAATGGGGATGGCGGAGTTGATGTTTCGGTACATTATGACAAAGATTTTGACGCCCTCACGGGCCTTTTGCTGCAGAAGACGATCCAAACGCCACTTCTGACTGATAGCAGCCGGTCGTCGCATGTACAACTCTGGGCTCAGCCACCAATCATGGATGTAAATCACATCCTTGGCCTGATTTATTGCCCTCGAAACGACCCACATGTGGTCTCGAGCATCGACAAGCCACTGCGCAAAGCATTTCTGCCGCACAGGCGCAAAGCTGTCGAATCGATTAGGACGCATCCAAGGCGTATTTTGAGCCATGAATCGAATGGAGTCTTCGAACTGCTGGAGTTGGCGTTCATTCCGTGCAAGCAGTTTCAGTTTGCGCTCAGAGTTCTCGAGTCTTAGCGTATGATGTTGTGGGTGTCTCGCGGATTGCTTTGCAGATTTGGCCAGGTCCTTCGCTTTTTGATTGCGGAGACTGATCTTCGGGGTTGTTATTTTGAAATGCGAGTCCACAAGAAAAACATCATAAATGTTCATCTCCTCGGGGGAATCCACACAAACTACGTAGCTGTGTCGAACAAGGAACCACTTTGGCCAGTGTCGTTTCTTGATGAGAGATGGATTCAAGGCTCTCCGGAAGTCCAACCCCTTTGATGACTGGATGATCAAAAAGCCTTCCTTACCATGATAACTACCTTCGGCAGCGAGGCGAACTCCAAGAGCAGATAGCTCCAGGAACTTGCATAGTCGATTGCTGCCAGCCCGGAATATCAAAAAACGGATCATTTTCTGCAAGTAAATCTCAAGCTTCTTGCGTTGTCTCTCTGGATATGTTTCCCTTTTACCCCCCTGGGCTCCTTCCTGTGTAGATGAAGGGGCCACAGCCGATTCCCCTTCCTGAGGATTCGTAATGCTAGACTTTCGACGGGTGAGGGCACCGGACAACCGGCGTTGATGTTGCTGGGTCTGCTTCTTCTTTTTCCCTGTCCGCTCAGTCCCACTCATTGGCTCCGGTCCAGTCTCATAGCCGCCATCTTCATCTTCATCCTCGAACTCACTTTCCAGCCCTCTAACGCCCCGAAGATACGGGAATGCACTCCTGGGGAAACGAGGAAGACTTGGGCTGTTCTCACTAGTCCGTAGCTGAATGTACTTTTGAGTCCCAAGATGGAGTTTGTACTTCAAGTGCAGGTTGGCAAAATCTCTCAAGGTCCGAAAGATGATCCACTTCATCCGGGTCATTCCACTGCCATACTCTAATTCAATGCGGAAGACAAGGTGCCGATCCCCAGAATGGGCGTCAATGCGACTATCCGTCACGCGAACCTTCAGTTGTTCCAGGAGAATCGGAATTCGTTTGCTTCCGTGTTCATCTCTTTGGAAAAAACTGGCCAAGATCAGTGCAGCTGGCACGGCTGAAGCCAACTCAGCGAGCAACTCTGCCGACTTCTTATTGTCTACCGTATTCTCAGGCTTGCGCCGTTGCCCGATGAGCTTAAATCCGGCTTTGATCTGCTTCCACCTTTGGGCGCTCGCACTGGTGCCGCGCTCGTTCCGGTGCCGTCTCCAAGTGGCCGCAAGGCTATCAGCATTGTCCGAAGGACCCGCCAGACCAGTAAGCCGTCTTAGGTGACTTGGCCGCTGTTCATCCTGATTTTCGTCTGGCTGCCGCCCAATATAAGACATACCACGGGCTCCAGCCCATGCGCTCCTTTTTCGACGATTGAGCCTCTCACGACCCTCATCCTCAGATACTCCTTCCCGTGGTTGCGGGGTAAAGTCAGTTGTACTACTTCTCCGGGGAAAGATGTTTTGCCGATAGTTCTCGAACGGCGCAAAGGATGAGGAAAAGTGGAAGGAGGGTCGACGGCCAGCTTTAGGCGTAGTAGGTGCCGTTCGGTTGCCTGCATCCTCTTCCTCTGCTTGAGGGCGTCGTGGGATCTTCTTTCTTTTGGGACGATCCGCTTGTTCTGCACCACTTTCCTCCGCATCCGCCTCGATATCACTACCCTCTTCTGGCAATGGTTCGGGAAAGCGAAAGTCACCACGTTCAGAGCCGGGGGTCGCTAACTCCGGAGGGGGTTGCCGAAAGTCCGGAACTGCACCTCCGCTAGCCGAACGCGCGTGGGAGGTGAAAGATGACTTCAATTTGGTAATGAATGATCTTCCCCTGGCCGACTGCTCTCCATCGTCACCATACAAGGACGTAGGCCGGGACTGTGGCAGTGCGGCGTTTTCGGTGTCGGTTTCTCGGAATTGAACGCTAGGGGCACGAGAAGAGGGGGGGAGCCCTGGAACGGAAGACTGATGCTTTTGATGGCCCTCGCAGGGCGAATTGTCCTCATTGGAGTTGTTGGGTGGTCGAGTGTTCAGGGATGGTTTCTCTTTCGGCGAACGCTGGGTTGAAGAAGAACGGAAGTTCTCCTTGCTCTGGGAAGAAGCAGAATAGGCTTTCTTGGACGGCTGTGAAGTGGGACCCTCCTGATCATCTTCGTTCATATCTATCGACGGGGCCAATTTAATAGAGGCAGGCTGTTTGGCCTCGGTCGGAGAGGGAAACGGCGATGACAGCTTCGGTGTGTTCGAAGTTGAAATAGGGTCTGGTTTTTTGGTTTGGACCATTTCGGGGCTGCGGCCTGCCTCTGAAGAAGAGGCTAGCATTGCGTCGGTCATGTTACGCTGATGATTATCAGTTTGCAGCTCTCGGCGGGCGCCGTCGAAATCCGGGGTGACGTACAAATCGAGATCCTTGCTCTGACTTTCATGCCCAGGGCCGAACAACAGACCGGACTCAACGTTCGGTGGGAAAGTATACTTTACTCGAGTGTCGGCATTTAAAGGAGCACTTGTCGTCTAAATTAGTTCGCAACTGCGGTGGAGCTCCGGCCCAGTAACAGAGTGTCTCCGACTGGAGAGGACCCGCCAAGCTAGCCAAGTAACGGGCGGTAGGAAACAATAAAGGGGGAAGTTCAAGGACAGTGAAATGTCGATCGCACAAGGGTTTCACAAGCACATTTATATTTTATGTGCAACAGGCCGAAGGAGATTGAAATGAAAAGGAAGAGGAAGAAGAAATAAAGAAAAAGAGAAACCCAATGATTCATCTGTTGTTCCTCGTACGTTTGCTTTTTTCCCAATTGAGATTCATTATGGCCTCAGGCTTGGTAATCACGTGGCTCTAGATACGTAATACAAAGTAATAGTCAAATTGACATAAATAGTTCAAATATTTATTCCGTTGGAATAGTCAGGTGAAAGATAGAAACTAGTCGAACTAAAGTATCACTGGATTTGTACTAGTGAGTTGTAATCTAGTGGGGAAGTCCGATGTTTAGTCTCTGGCCCTCGGCTTCTTACATATATACCCGAAACGCCTGCAGAATACATAATCCGATTGTTCCCCACCCTTCTTGGGTTATCTTTCGCACTTTACATGTGGCATACAGCCGAGCATCGCACCGGATTTGTTCTCACTTCAAGATTATTTTCTTTCAATCAACATAACACTTGAACCCTCTACCAACATGACCGACCCATTGAAGACTTTGGACTTAGGCCGGCCGAAGCCAACCGCCATTTCGCGAAAGGTCTACGCCATTGCCGGAATCTCAGTGACAGTGTTTGGACTTGGAGAGCTTCATTCGCAAGCCACTTCAGTGGCCTGTCTCTGGCTGCTGCACCCTCGCCTGGCAACCCAGGAACGAATGACTGATATCGCTGCATCAACCATTACCGACTGGAACACCAAAACCAAAGATACCCCAACAGCCAAAGGTCTCATTGCTGTCTCTTTTGATCAGCGCAATCATGGTGCCAGAATGGTTGATCCGCTGGCCAATGAGGCGTGGCGACAGGGCAATCCGCGCCATGCCCAAGATATGTTCTCTATCTTCCGTAAGCTTTCCTAGAACATAACCCCCCGCATCCTGAAAGTGATGATATCTAACCAGCAGGAATACCTCAGAGGGAACCGCAAGGGATACTTCATTGTTGATGGACTATCTTGCCGCGTTCGTATTTCCCAATGGGGAGAATAAGATCTCCGAGAACCTGGTTCTGGGCGTCTCCCTTGGTGGACACGCCGCCTGGAGCTGCTTATTGCACGAGCCTCGTGTCAGCGCAGGTGTGGTTATCATCGGCTGTCCGGATTATCTTAATCTTATGGTGGATCGTGCACGACTATCGAAATTGCCCTCGTGGACAAAAAGCGACCCGCCAGGAGCAGAGATCCTGGGTTCCGAGGCTTTCCCGGCTTCGTTTGTGGATATCGTCAAACAGTACGATCCTGCAAGTCTCATGCTCAGTCATGTCAAGAGTGCACCTGGTCCACTGCGTGACGAGACCATACCTGCGCCAACAGAACAGGAACAGCAGGAGCTTCGGCCTTTGCTGACCCGGTGTCTGGCTGGCAAGCGCATCTTGAACTTGTCTGGCGGGATCGACAAGCTTGTGCCGTATCACCGTGGTGAGGCCTTTTTGACATGGTTCAAGAGTGCAATCTCATCCAATGGATGGTTTGGGGATGGTGCGGTCACGTTCGAAGATATCATTGACCAGGCAGCAGGCCACGAAGTCACCCCTAAAATGGTTGATGAGGCTGTCCGGTTTATCAGTGAAACATTGGCAGTCAATGAGAACAGCAAGGACCGTAGGGGTTCAGTGCGGGAATCCAAGATCTAGACATTGCCACGAATATAAAATAAGACGCAAAAGATTACTTGGGAGTTTGCCTTATTCCGAAATGATAAGATTTACAACTCACACATGCGGAGACTTTCTAATCAGCATGGCATAAGTCACTGGAACTATACAATGACACCAGGCTTGGAACAATTGTAATAGTCACCCACTGTGTACGGAATAGTACATACAATGGCAATGATGGACAGCCGTCGGTTCCAACCTTTACATGTTCCAGATATGCAGTGGGCATGAACCCATATCAAGTACCAGTCAAAACCGGGACACGCAAATTTTGAAAAAATCCTCCTTGTGGTATTTGTTTAACACAATGTGAAATCATAAGGGCATTCGGAGGCCATGCTATGCTGCTTGCATACACAAAAACCCTGTTTCTTTTCGAGCACCTCAGCCAACCGTTCCGGCTCGTGGCGTTCTTTTTTTGAGTTCCGATCGTCCTCCTCAGGCAGAAAGACTTTGATCCTCCACTTTAAGACCGAATGCAGCTAGGGCTGCGATTGCCCCGATTCACCCGCCATCTCAAAATAAACACCGAATCAACGCTTATGCGACCAGCTCACAGACACCACCGGCCTCCTTGATCTTCTGCTCGGCGTCACGGCTGAAGTAACGGGCACGGACGACGACGGGGATCTGGGGGAGACGGCCCTTTCCGAGGACCTTGGAGTAACCGAGGGGGAGGAGGTCAATGACGGGGGCGGTGTCGGTCTTCTGGCCGCTCACGTAGGCGTCACGCTGCTCAGCGGGGACGAGGGACCAAAGCTGTAAAAAGAAAGAAAAAAAAGTTAGCCAAATCGTTGCACAAGAATCTCCAAATCGACCCTCTCAGATATGGCGAAAACCCAAAGTATGTTCTATCTTTG
This sequence comes from Penicillium odoratum, assembly GCF_028828045.1. Lineage (NCBI taxonomy): Eukaryota > Fungi > Ascomycota > Eurotiomycetes > Eurotiales > Aspergillaceae > Penicillium > Penicillium odoratum. The sequence continues at coordinate 1,568,289 of NW_026643144.1, read as the reverse complement.
CCTCCGTTCCCGAATACGCAAAATTTTCGCCTCCCTGGGTTTTGTCTTCAAAAGGATCAATTTCATTCGGTTGGTCACGTACCTTGTCGAGGTTGATGGTAGGCTTCCAGAACTGCTGCTTGGTCTTGTGGAAGTAGCGCATACCGACCTTACCGAAGTAACCGGGGTGGTACTTGTCAATGTTGGTACGGTGGTGGTGTTGACCACCGGCCATACCACGACCACCGGGGCTCTTGCGGTGCTTGCCGACACGACCGTAACCGGCGGACACATGGCCACGGCTGTGGAAGAAATGAAGGTTAGTATATTGCTGATAGAGGTCGATTGCAGGTGAAGATGTTTCGCGATACAGCAATCTTGAAATTGCGCCGATCATGAATCCTCCAAAAATGATCGAGGGACGAGGACAGGAGGGCGACTCACTGCTTCCGGGTGTTCGAAAAACGGGTAGGCATCTTGTCGGCGGTGGTGTTCTCGACAAGACCGGTTCGAGATTTAGGCGTTGAAGGGGGGAAGGGACGTGAATACTTCCGGCTCTGATGTTGAAATCCACGCTCGCGCCTGCTAGAGTGTGCGCTAACTTCGCTTGTCCCGTGATAGGGTCAAACCCTTGCTTGGGGCTGATAAAGTCATGTGATGATCCATCATGACTTTGTCATACCGCCTTCTGTATTCGTAACAGCTAAATGGCCCATCAACTATATACGAGGATCTTCACTCCGTAGACCTTTGAGGAATACATTTTTGGGTATTAATTTTTTTTTTTTATTATTATTTTGTTTGCTCATGACTCAAGTATGAACTATGACTTTTCTGCAAAAAACTTGGACAGTCGCTGCACTGTCACTTGGGCTGGTCGTGCGGATGAAGAGGCTACCAGACTTCCCTGGATCCAGCCTGGCAGCTTCTTTTGAATACGTGGCGTATCATACCGTTGATCAAGCATGATAATGGCTGCATAGTCATTTACATGTCTAATTGCTCGTCCAATGCATTGATTGACGGCCCGCATGCAGGAATTTTCATAAAAGTCTCTACCCGCGGCCAAGGCGTTGGCCTTCTTTTCGGATTCCGACCCCGAGCCATGTTTATAGGTCTTCTCCTCAATGTACTTGATCTTTGCTTGCCAGACTGCACTGCGGATATTGGGAAAAGGTAAACCAATAATCAACACAGCTCGTCCCAGTCGGTCAGAAAAATTGATACCCTCTGACAACTTTCCACCAACCACTGATAATAACAACGCTCCGGATCCCGATTCAACAGCTTCGGTGTACTCCTGTAGCAATGTATCAGTGGTTTTTACTGCTTCACGGGATTCGTAAAGAATCTTCTTCTTCCGCTCGATCAGGCTAAGGGTCGTTTGGCCATTGCCATTGGCAATCGGCTTTTGCCAAACGCTCAAGACCTGGCTGAGGTAGTCGTAACTCGGGAAAAATGCGACGACTCCATCAGGAATAGCTTGACATAGTGTGGCTATAGTTCGTCCCAGGTCTGTGATCTACGATAAGAGTCAGCAAGATTTTATTTTATTTTTTTTTTTTAAAAAAAAAAACACCCCGTGTTAAGTTATTGAGGCATGGAGAGATCTGACCATCTTTTCAGATCCACGCGCCTCGTATGTGAAGTCAAAATCCGAGCCCAGGATCCCCCGGGTTAGTGATTGCGCCACCAAGTTGGTATTCGGAATGACGTGACCATAAGTGAACGTATCAAGTCGCTCGGGTGCGACGTATGAGAACAAATGGTTTGCATAGTCTGACATCTGTCAAATACGTTAGTGGACCCTAGTGCGAGGGAGCTGAAACGTAAGTCTCACCGGAGACATTGTTCCACCTGCAAGTATGACTGCTCGAGCATCTTCAACAATCTCTCTGAAATGATTTGTAGGGTCAAGAAGCATGTATTTCAACACTAGATCATCGTGATTCTTCTGATAAAAAAGCCTACCCTCTTCTGAGGGGTTCATTAAAGGTAGTAGAAAACTCTGAATATGGAAGAGGACGGGCGTGGTCGTTTTGCTTTTCTGGCTTGGTAGAGATTTCTCTGAAGATTCGACATACCCATCTACCTTGCGAGCCAACTTGCTCTCTTGCAAGTATCGAGACAGCTTGTAAGGGTTGATCTGATCAACTCCTTTGCCTGCCATGAGATCCGAAAACTGAACAGAACCCTCTGACGGGCCATTTCGCTCAGAAACTGATCGGAGATGACTAGCAATGGAACTGACCAGCCGGATCACCTGAGCAACATAACTCCGGTTTTTGCCTTTCAGGCGAGTCTTAAATTTGCGCGCATATATGGTCAATTGCGAGATTGCGGTTTGTAATTGGCACAAAGAGACTGTCACCGAGTGAATGCCAGCGATTGCATCCATGAGGTTGTGAGCCTCGTCTATGATAACCACATGGCCCTTCACGGACAGGTTGAGGGCTTCGCGAGCAGACCTTTGAAGCAGCAAAGGGTATGGCAGTGTCACAATCTATGAGAGTAATTAGCGAGAGGAGTTGTTAGCGAGAGATATCTAGCAACAAGCTGCAACGAACCTCGCTGTGTTTAATGACCTCGCGAGATGCATAGTACGGGCAAATGCCAATCTCCTTTCCCACTTTGCCAATATCTTCGATGTCTTTGACTGTCGCCAATACATGGTCTCGGAACTGAAGTTTCAAGGCGTCATCATCCTTGGGGAGATAGGTACATTTCTTGTCTGCAGCAACACCGGACTGCTGCAGCTCTAAACACCGCTCATTGATTGCAGTGCTGTTATCCAGTGCTTGGACCTTGGGATTTACACACAAATTCTTTCGAGATCCCAGCGAAAGGTGTTTGATCCGCTCTTCCAGCTTGGACAGACCGTCTTGGTCCGAATCGGGCACGTTGGGTATACTCGATGGAAATGCAACCCGCCGCAGCTCACCAGCAAATTGGCTCAACTGCGAGTGCGTTCTAGAGCAGTAGAAGATCTTGACTGAGTCATCTTCCTCATCTTCCTGCCCCTGAGAGGAGAACTTTCCCTTGAATCGCTCTAATAAAGCTAGCGTGCTGGCAGACAAGCCATCAACCCCGCCTGAGTCACTCGGCTTCTTCTTTTGGTCCGTTTCGCTATCATAATCATCGAGAACAAATTGACTGTCGTCATCGAGCTCCCCCAGCGACTCTGGCTCAGCCACTCGCTATATCGAGGTCAGTTGGAATAGATTCTCAATTTGCGATAGAAGGTATCTCGCGTCTACCTGTTTTTTCCGAGGTCGTTCCTGACTTCCCTGGGCCTGTTTCAGACGGTCTTCCTCTTGTTTGACTTTTGCGAGTCTGGTTTCAAACTCTTGTCTCTTCTCCGTTATGGCCCGTCGCGAGTCACGTTTGGCGAATTCGACCATCCATTCTGGGTCGTCATCGTCACCTAGGAGAATGAGGTTATCAATTTGAAGAGGGCAAAAAAAGGAGAAATAGAGAAATAGAGAAATAGATTCTCCGGTGAAGAACTGGAAAGCATACAAGCTACCTGGTCCAACGTTTGTTCAAAGGCTTTGCGCTTGTGATCTCGCAGCCAAGTCAATGAACCGCAAATCAAACTCAAAGATTTACCCTAGATCAATATCAGCTCTTTGGACAATACAGCCGGATTGTGGCGCATGATCCGAATCCCCGGGGCTATAATTTGCGATGTGGAGCACGTACGGTACCTGTGGGATTTTGTCTTGTCAGTCAGATCCATCAAGGAGGGGGAAAACACAAACCAGTAGGGGATTCAAAGACAGCTATTTTTCCATCTTCCAGGCAACCATATAGATTGTGCATAAATTGAAGTTGAATATCATATGGAACAAATGGATGATGAAAATCCCGATCCATTGTGATGATTGGAAAGAATGAAAGAGGAAAAGATAAAAATAAACCGTTAAAAGTGGATCCGGAAAGAGAGAGATTCCACTAGTGTACTACTTACTTAGTAGTAACTAGTAAGTACGGAGTATTTTCAGGGGCAAGTAACAAACCAGTACGAAGGACTCCGTAAGGGCCGTAAGTAGTACTGTAAGTAGTCAAGTGCGGGTCAGACATTAACCATTACCTATATGCCTAAATGCCGAGGTTCTACTACTTAGAAATGTATTTTATGTTCCCGTGTAGATGATGGGGCTGTGTAGTACAGGAAAGAACAATATGATAATCTATTTATATACTGTATTCAAATATTGCCCTCGTCATTCTTATTTATTATTCTCACTACATAGAATTGAATACAAAAAGTACCTGCGGGGTGGACACAGTTGACCCTCAAGGGAAAAAAAGTGGGCTGTGGTTCACTTGCTCCGCTTGGCGACTTTACAACTTTCCCCCGATTCTTTTTTCTTATTACTTCTCTTTATCCACCTCTTAAAAGAAGCTGATGGTACTGAGCGCCCCCCAGCAGGACGCGGAGTTCCTCTAAGATCTAAATCACATTACGGATGAACAGACCGCCGCAAGGCCGTGGTCAGCCACGGGTGGGTGCGACTTGGTATCCAGGGGGCCAGGATGATTTTTACATGCCAGAGGTCATCTCCCCCTCTCCCCAAAGGTACGTTTCAGTCGCAGGTGCTTAACCCTTATATTTCCACATGCAACCCCACGAAGATGCCTCGGGTACGAGTACTAATTCATCCCATCAGGGTCATGCCTGAAGTCCCCGAAAACATGCAGGATAACATCGCACAACTGGAACATCACGCTCGTGACCCCCGCCGCGCGCAGCAGCAGCAGCAACAACAACAACAACAACAACAACAACAACAATACCAGCAACCGCCGCCCGGCCAGTACCGCAGCCAGTTCCCGGAGCGCACTTCCTCTGCTGTTCAGGGCCAGCTGCAACAACAATCACAGGTCCATGATCATGGCGCCTACGCGCAATCCGCAACCTATGATAGCATGGATCATCCCAACTTCTCACCCTTCCCCGTATTGCGGAACCCACCCCCCAACGTGCCGCCCACGGACGAACAGCGGGAGGCGAATCTAGAGCGAGCCCGGATGGCTGTCTTGTCGACTACGGACCCGGAGATGCAATTGGCATGGGCCCAGGACGCGCTGGCCTACGTGGAGGTGGCCGCGCAAAATGAGGCTCGCTTGGCAGTAACACAGCCCCCGCGGCCACACACTCCCCAGGGGGAGCGCCAATTAAAGACTGATGCCTTGAACATCGTTACTTTCCTAGCGGAACAGCACCACCCCAAGGCTGAGTTTATCAAGGGTATGTGGCTCGAATTTGGCAAGTTCGGTTATCGAGTGGACCGCAAAGGAGCGTTTCGATGCTATTCTAGAGCGGCGGAGAAGGGGTATGCGCGCGCCGAATACCGGATCGGAATGCAATTTGAAAGCTCGGGGGAGCCCGAGAAGGCGACCAAGCACTATGAGCGGGGTGTTGCCATGGCGGATTCTGCCTCATACTACGTACGTCTTCTTCTACCCCTTCGCTACTATGGAATCGACATTAACCTCCGTTCTAGCGCCTGGGAATGATGATTCTCCTCGGCCAGCACGGTCAACGCCAGGACTTCCAAAGGGGCCTGGAGTATATCCGGTTGGCCGCGCAATCATGCGACCAAAATGCCCCACAGGGAGCCTATGTGAGTTTAATTGGACTTGAACAGGTTTGATGTTTCGGTTGCTAATGTTCTCAACAGGTATATGGGATGCTTCTAGCTCGGGAACTTCCTCAAGTGAGCGTGCCTGAAGCCTTCCTTCCTATGGACCTCAACACCTCGCGCGTGAACATTGAGAAGGCCGCGTATCATGGATTTGCCAAAGCTCAGGTAAAGATGGGTGCCTCATATGAGCTATGCCAGCTAGAGTGTGACTTCAACCCAGCCCTGTCCCTGCACTACAATGCTCTAGCAGCGCGCCAGGGTGAACCTGAAGCGGAGATGGCGATCAGTAAATGGTTCCTCTGTGGACATGAAGGTGTATTCGAGAAGAACGACGAACTGGCATTTACATATGCGCAACGGGCGGCTCAGAGTGGTCTTCCCACCGCTGAATTCGCCTTGGGTTACTTTTATGAAGTCGGAATTTTCGTTCCCGTTGACATCAAAGAAGCTCGAAGCTGGTACGCCAAGGCCGCCGCCAGCGGCAACAAGGATGCAACTGGCCGCATCGACAGTATTTCTCGTTCCAAGACTCTCTCCCGGAGGGATCACGAGAAGGTAGCTATCTCTCGGATCAAGTCAACCCGTCATGCGCACCAGCGTGTCAACTCTTTGGACCCAACCCCGGAGAACATTGAGATGCCTGATCCTTCGCGTATGACTCTCTCCGACCCCCCCTCAGCCGCAGCTCCTTACCCTGATCGCTCTACCCCCCGCCCTCGGCCGGGCCAGCCAAGCTATCAAATGCCCGATCCTCGGCCAAGCTCTGCGTTTGGGGTCAATCCGAACCTGCGTACAAATGGGGCTCCAGGTTACGGTGGTTCTCCAGGCCCTCGAAACCCGGCCTATGGCCCCGGCCCTGCTTCTGGCTCCATGGGCTATCGCCAGCCTGGTCCTGGTACACCAGTTAGCGCACCAGCGGGCCCTGTAAGCCCCCAAGCTGCGAACATGATAAGTCCTGGTGGAACGCCCCGAATTGATGTCGGTTACTCCGCTCCAATTCCGCCACCGGGCGATCGACGACGCCCTCCACCTACACGGCTCGATGGAATGCCTCCTCCTGATAGGAAACCAGTGCGAACCCCGGTGAGTGGTCACCCCGGGTCATTGCCATCGCCTCGCGGTCCAGCATCTCCTCGCACAATTGGCTCTCCCTCCTCTGGCACATTCCCTCCTCGCATGGAGTCCCGACAGCCATCTCGGGGCTCGGCATCCTCTACTCCCCAGCCACCGTCCAGCTCCTCTTCGGCACAGATGCCCGCTGCACAGCCGCCGAAACCTAGCGCCCCGCCGCCCAGCAAGGGCCCCAAGACTTTTGAAGAAATGGGAGTTCCAAGTGCCAAAACTGACAGTGATTGTGTAAGTGTTCCATTCCATGGATCTCTGGTTTCGAAGCTAATTAGATTCAGCTGGTGATGTGATACCCTGAACGCCATCTTGGACTTGCCCCAATGATCTTCATATTTTCCCTCATTTCCCCCTTATGTTCTTTTATAATCCTGGAAGATTTATTTTGTTCGAAGAAAAAATTACTCGCCTTCCAGGTACTGTTTTTTTTATTCTGTCCCAAACATTTTGCATTTACGCTGGTGCTATCATGGCTGCCTGGGGCCGTTGGACATATGGTTGGTTTCAATCTCTCTGTTGTTTTGTTAGATACGAGGCGTTACCAGTAATGAAATCTATAGCATTTGAAGTACTAGTGTTTTTTCTGGTGCTGTAGATCCACGTGGAGGAGTTTTCCCCCCTCTGCTTCTTCCTCTTCTTCTCCCTCTCCCTCTCCCTCTCCCTCTCCCTTTTGTATCTTTGCATCTTGTTTGAACTTGAAATCCCAAATTCGTCATGGCTCGCAAAATCAAAGGTGATAAAGGTATCACAGGTGACACAGGGGGCACTGATGGTAACCGCAATGATGCCGACTAACAAAAGCAAGATTCTACCATTATCCTCGATTATCTACGTGAGGATTCTTTTGAAATTTGAATGAATTTTTTTTTTTTCTAAAAAAAAAAGAGATCTGAGCTGAAGTGTATAGGAGAACAAAAGTCCGATATGGATGTCCACTAGTGCCTCGAGTGACGGTAGCGCTAACGTGGACTTACCCAGTCGACCATATTCGGTTTGCGACAATCCCCCATTCTTTTATTCCGAGAATCTTCTTACAGAGACTTGGATAGGCAATCGAGATTTCTGCGAACCTGCACAACAAAGTTTCCAAAAGTGAGGGAGGTTCATCTCCACATCTTCGGTGTAGCTGACAGGGACTGGAATACAAACGCAAGCTGCCAAGTTACTACGAGAATTGCAGCAAAATGGCGACATTGAAGGACGATCAGCCGGTATATCTCAAGCCGATGCAGTGCGTGAAGATGTTTCTTTACTAACATGAAGACCGGGAATGTCCAGGAAAACAGGTTGTTTACCATGCATTACAGGATGCATCACAGAGCATGACCCCCGAAGACATCGCTACGCGGAAGCGGGATATAGAGAAGCTTCAGGATGAGCTAGCCACTATTAAAGCCAAGGAGAAAAAGATCCGAGCCGCATTGTCAACCTTCGAGGGCAAGCCGCGACTTTCCGATATTCGACAAGACATCCAAAGGCTTGAGGAAGAACGAAGTGCGATTCAGGCGCGTCTGACAAGCCATCACGGCGATGATGCTGTGACACTTCCCCCGGATGAGCGAGAGAAACTTGAACAAGAGTGGAAACAATGGCAACGTTATGCCATCGGCCGTCGTCGCATCTGTCGGGAACTATGGGGGAAGTGCACCGAGGTTTTACCTGAGAAGATGACATCGCAAGAGCTTTGGGTGCGCTACTAAGCCATGTCCATACGAGTTGGAATCACCTGTGTTTGCTGATATGGCTTGCAGGAGACGCTGGGGCTTGAAGGGACCCTCCAATGAGGAGAGGTCGGGTATTGACGCTATGTTGATGATCACTTTCGTCTCCACTTTAGTCACATTTGTGATTTGCGGCTCGGTCTGAGCGTGGGAAGGTTTTTTGATTACACTATTATTTTGTTTGTGGCGCGATCTGCTCTTCAAAAGGATTATGATAAGGACCAGGTTTTATCGTGTAGTAAGATTTATGTATCGGAATGGAGGCAACCATGAGGCGAACCAAGCACCTCTCTACCTAACTTAACCAACGAGAGAACTTGTGGAGATAAACTTCCATGTCATGTCCTCTTGTCTTCCTTGTTTTATTTTTTCCCTTTCTTTTTACTCTTACTTCGATCTACTTTTACGACTCTTGTTCCTTCTCTACTCTATACTCTATATAGATCTGCTGTCATAGATTTTGTCTTACCTAAACTTACCCGCACCCGCACTCGGGAACTCTTTCCCCCTCTCTCCGATCCCCCGAAATAAACCCCTCCTCCGCAACTTTGGCGATGCTATCGGCCTCTCGCCCTCAATCATCTACTCCCAATCGCCTCGATATGAGAGGTCGTACGCCACTGCAAGTGCCCTCTGGGCTTCAAAATGGTCATACCCGCAATCCCTCAAGTCTCGACATGGCTCGCAGTCCACCCAACCCGAGTAATAAGAGTATGCACCTCTCCTTTAGCTTCCATGGCGTCGGTTTCTGTGTCTCGTATGTAAGCTAATTTTGGGTCTCCGATCGTCCCGCAGATACCAAGCATGTCCCCTGCAAATTCTTCCGTCAAGGTGCTTGTCAGGCAGGCCCCGCTTGTCCATTCCTGCACTCAACCGACTCGGCGATCGATTATGCTCCCTGCAAATACTTTTCCAAGGTAAGGCACAATTCGGCATTCCTGTCCAATGTATCAATCGTCATCGTACGAACCCCCACACTAGCCGGGCGCTGACAGGTTCCCTCTTTTCCTTGCCAGGGAAATTGCAAGTTCGGCGCAAAGTGTGCACTAGCTCACATTCTTCCGGATGGACGGAGGGTGAATCGGCCAACTGGAGGCGGCGGTGGAGGGGGTGGAGGTGCTGGTATGGGAATTGGGGGTAGCCACCTCAACTTGGGTGGCCGGGTCAACCCGCAGGCGTATGTGAACCAGGACTCGGCCTTGACAAACTCGGTCCTTTCGCAGCAACGTATGAACGACCATGAAACGCGATATGCCCCACAGCCAGAGGACTTCCCCACTGTGCATGGGCAGCAAGTACCGCCGTATGATTCGATTCCAACAATCGACGCAGGGTTGGCCTCCGATGCCGGCTCGAAGTATGGCTCTCCTGCCGAAGACGTGCGCTTCCCCATGTCACCCAATCATCACCACCTGACTGCTCTTGATGCAGCGCTTCCTGCCTCGTTCGATAGCCAAGGTATCTCTCATGTGGCCCGATATGGCCCAGTGGCTGCTTCAATGCCCTCGAAGTTTGGTCTGGAATTATCGTCTCCGCCTGCGCAGAGGCCTGGGCCCTCGGATGCTTTCCGAAACCTGCGTGACATTGGCTTCAGCTCTGACCGTCGCAGGCCATTCTCCAATATTGGGTCTTCGCCTCCGGCGCCTGAGGACACCGTGGGGCCTCGATTCCTACACTCCTCCCGTCCTGTCAAGCCACGCATGCTGTCTGCGAGTGTCCCTCGGCCTACTGCGCTCGATGATTGGGATGAAAACTTTCCCATGGAAGAAGACTACCTACCAATGAACCTACACGATGATGTGCTTACACCACAGGAAAAGCTGCGCCGGCTGTCCCGGACCGACCATGATATCAGCGGGCTCGGCATGAGCAGCAGCTTTTCCAAGAATGGATCGCCTCTCGCGTCAAGCCCGTCCCGGTTTGGTGCATTGTTTGCTAAGCAGCGCCAAAGGAAGGATGATGACGGTGTTGCGTCCTCCTTCTCTCACATCGGCTCTCCCCTCCGTGAGTCCGCGTTGAACCCTATGGCTAGCCCCAGCCTAGGCCCAATCGGGAGCCGAGCCTCTCACGATGGCTCGCCATTCGTCTCTAGCCCGGGAAGACAATCGTCCATGTCCATGATTTCCGAGCAGCTCAGCGGCATGTCCCTTTACCCGGGATCTGCTCGCCACTCCTCTGTGGCCCCAGGCCGCCTCGACCGCACGATTTCCTCTGGCACCACTAGCAAGATTGAAGAGGAAGAGGAACAAAATGACCTTGTCTTCTCCATGGAGGAGGAGGAGGGCAACAAGCGTAACAGCTCCTCCTGGAACTCCGACGAAACCAAAGAGAGCTCTACTGACGCCTAATTATACTTTTACTACTCTCACGACGACACGGACCAAACGGCGTCTAAGCTTTTCATATTGGACATGCTCATATCAAAAAAGAGGTCATTGGAGTCTTACTTGGGCACACAGCAGCATCACGAAGCGCCAGAAAACAATCAAGATCGAAGAAACAGAAGAAACTCTCAAAAGTGTATTCCTTCTCTTTCTCAAAGCCCGCCCCCCCCCCCTACCTCCCCTTCCTCCCTTCCACAGGTTAATCTGTCCTCCGTTGGCATCGTGATTCGGTGACATACAAAGACTCCCCAACCGAATCCCATAGATTGACTTGCCTTGTTTTTTGTTCATGTTATACCTGAATGTGTGTTTCTCTTTTCGATTTTCATATGGTTTCAGATGGTTCGAGTATTTGTTCTACACTTTTTGTTCCTGGATCATTTAGACCCATCGCATGACTTCTTCTCCGAGACTGGACTCTTGCCCCTGGCCATCTCCTGTATTAATCTCTTTGTCTTCTGTGTGATCTTATGGGGTCTGGGGGATATCGAGGCTTTTTGGTCTAGTGTCCCATTGATTTTTGGTACTTGATTCATGAGTCAATGACCTTTGGTCTCTGGTGTTTTTCGTCTTGGCTGCGCTTCTATATTTCACTACCTTCCCTTCCCCTGACCGTGTAATGTACAAATGGAAGATGTGCAAATAAATTCCAAGGCAGAAATTCTTTACACGTTTCATAATTGATACAGTAGATTCCGTTCTTGCTTGAATTATCTATCCATTCTAGGCGATATTAGATACATTTCAAGGTTTCACTCCTTCGATCTAATCATACATCTTGGAAACGCCCCTTGTCCTGCCCGAACCCAGAAATATATGACGCCGCCACCCAAGTCGAAAGGAATAGTGATACGGATGTGTAATCAGAACATCACTGGAACTGAAAATGAAAATGAAATTGATCCCTCGTATGCTCGTATTTTCCTCCCCTTGATTTCGCAGATTGGCATGTTACCCATATAACATGACGCTGCCATTGGGATTCACTGTTCAGTTCTTCCTGGACTGTTGCTGGATGTGGCTTGTCTTTTGACGAGCCAAACGATCAGCTAGAATTCTAATTTCGCGAGATTTCAAGTCTGCAGCACGGGCGTTGTCGGCTTGATCTTGATAAAGTAGCTTGTATAGCTCCTCCGTGCCGGCGACGACTTGTTTCATCATGCATCCAATGGCCCTCGGGCCCAGTGCCTCGAGCCGGACTGTAATGTCAGTCTCTTCATTGGCACGCTGTCGCTTTTCATCATCCACTCGTTGTTTCTCTTCTTCCTCTCGCTTGCGCTTCCTTTCTGCGACGTGCTTCTGACGCTCCTCTTTGGTAGCAAGATATTTGAGAGAGTGTGTCAACTCCGGCTGAGCTGGTGTGATGATATCTAGAGGAGGGGCCGTGAAGAATAAGACATGGCCTCTCTCGTCGCAATGAAATTGCTGTCGAATGTCGGCGGGAATGGCTGCGTTGGCCGCATCCCCAAGGTGGAAGACTTCCACTGCACGGGGAGCATTGGGATTGTACACAGGTGCCGCGGCATGAGCACGGTTGGTGGAGTAGGGGGCCGCATATGGCGTTGGCTGTGCTGCCGAATATTGATGCGCTGCCGGTGATGCTTGATAAACGCCAGTTGGCGTTTGAGGCACGAAGCTACTCGGGCGACGTTGGCTGGAACCTTGGTACATCTGCGGGTTCATTGGAGGCTGGAATGTCGCTTGGGGAATAGGTGCTGGTGACGTCTGAGCTACAGCAGGTGTCGGTATAGGTGTCTGAAGTGGAGCCGCGATATGGCTCGAGCCCATGGTAGCACCTAAGAGGGGCTGGCTCATAGATTGACCGGGGGTGACAGATGCCATGGCGGATGGAGGTAGAGTAGGTGGTGGAGATGGGGTTGGCTCTGGTGGTGGAGATTCCTAATGACTTTAGTCAGATTTTGTCAAATAGGCCTGTACAAAAAGCAAAGGCACAAGTAGACCTACATTCTCGTCACGAGGGCGACGGTGAACAGCACCAACGACAGGCGGCGCATTGTCTGCTCCCCAGGTTGGTCGGGGAAGATCATCCGTTTCTTTGGCATCCTCCTTCAGCAAATGCTTAATTGGACTGGGGATCTTCTTGATCTTCCGAGGCAAATCAAAGAGGTCCATTTCGTAGTCCTTCTCGCGCACCTCATCTGGCAGGCAGCTCGCCCATGTCTTGATCTTGTTGAGCTTGTGCTTCTCTTCGTTGTATCGAGCTTCGCAAACATAGATCTCCTTGTCGGGTGCCAAGTCCCGTGGGCGTCCCCGGCTATAACGAGTGAAGAACATGACAAAACAACGGTCAACGATTTCATCGACGCGATGATCTCGGTATTGACCGGTCTTCACCACCTCGTTGGGATAAAAATGTTTCTCAAAGTGGTGAACTGTTTGTTCAGGGCGATAATACCAGCATGCATTGATCCATTGTTCATTCTCGGAATCTTGCCATGTCCGATAGATCTGCGCCACAATGGGCTTCGTCACATCATTAGGGTTTTGAATGTGAACCCAGTCTCCAACCTTCCACAGCTCGCCTCGATGTAGAATACCATTTGGCAACGGGAATCTACCGTCTTCCATCAAGTATTCGCTGTCGGGTTTCTTCTTCTCCTGCTCAGCCAATTTCCGGGCATCCACTTGCAAATCAGCAGCGTCTCGGTAAATTTGACTTTCCGATTGGTTGTAGGCCTTAGCGTTATCGAACATGAGGTCGAGATCCCGCATGAAATGGTCGACGGAGTTGTACTTCTTGCGCTTGGCCTTGCGCTTGATGATGTCGATGGCAATCGGTTCCTTAATCTCCATGTAGTAATCCGGATAAGCAGCCTTATCTGGAAGACGCTCGAAGTGAGCGATTTTCAAATGGCCACCGGGTCCCTTGAACTTCCGGATTCCCTTAAGAATGGTTTTAATGCGAGTTTCCATCGGAGTATCCACGCGAGGAGGCCGACCTCGTTTTTTGCGAAGATCCGGCTCCTGTTTCTGCGATTCCTTCGTGCCACGCTTGAAGCCAGGTTTTGGGCCAGGTTTCTTTCGGCGGCGTCCCTCGTCTTCAGAATCTTCTTCGTCATCTTCATCTTCCTCCTCTTCTTCCTCGTCGTCATCGGGCAAAGGATCCGCCTCAGGAATCTCTCCTAGGTCAGGATATTTGGCTTCCTCGGGAGTGATTATGCCGTTGGTAACAAGCTTCTTGAATTGATCGTGGAAAACCTCCTGCGCGCGAGAACGGGTCAGCCACGGGCACACGATATATTCGGACAACCTCGGAGAGGTTAGTTTTTGTTGCTACAATCCGTACCTTTATCACGAGAGCATCTTCATAGGCTTGCGACTTGGGTCTGTTGTAAGTTTGCGCGTTGTGGGAAATCTAAAGGTTGGTAAAGGAGTCAGCACTGTCGATTAAAAGAAGAGCTTGAATCACTTACCAAGGCGCAATCGCGCACAAAATCAGAGAACTGCTTGTATTCACGCTTGTTGATTCTCTGCTTCAGAATACTAAGAGCTACCGGCTCCTTAATAATATCCTGGTAGTCTGGGACAAGGCGCTTGTTGACACTGCGGTGGAAAAGTCGTGATGGATCGTGACCACTACAAGGCAATCAGTCTCTCAGCTTCTTTTTGTCCTTTCATGCGACCGAATTACTTACTCTGGCTCACGAAAATCATATATCGCCATTGTAACATCCATCATAGCCTTCCATTTGTCATCGGTGATAACGCCATCCTCTTCGATAGATGTAACAAGCTCCTCCGTCCGAGGCTGAGGATGTGAATCCTCTTGTTCTACTTGATCCATGATGTACCACCAGAGTGACACGTGGGGGATCAAGAAGCGGAATCGTGACAGAGCTGGTTTCGTCGTAAAGGGAGAGAGAAGCACTCAAGGATGGTTTAAGTTACGCTCTGCTGAGTCATCTGTTATCGTTACAATTTAGATACACGTAATTTATTATATATGCCTATTTATCCAGGCTACAAACCAGAAATCACGGGATTTCAACCTTCCCACTGTAGCGTCACCGGCATTTAATTTAGTCTAAGGGATTCTATAAGATTCCCTAGGCTTCAGTATGTATAAATGATTGAATATGAGAATTTGGTGGGCCTGGAAATGATGTAACGGCCATACACGGAGTGGGGGTGCAGTCAAGATCGCCGCATACAAAAAATCAAAGACAAAAACCTTGTACTTGCTAGAGAAATAAGATTCATAAGACAATAAATAATTATTGGACAGATTCATCATTAGATTCATTTGAGTCTGCATTTATGTACTTATATATATATATATATATATGAAGATGCGCCAACAATCCTCAACAGCTTCCCAAGCTCTCTACCTTTTACCTTTTACCCCACATGGATCCTGGACCCAAAAAAAAACCATCGTCATCGTCCCCCTCACTGGATCAATGCGGGACCCATCCCTGGTCTCCGAACTTCATATCCATAATTTTTTTTTATAACTATCTTCGCGCTCTTGTGTCTTTCATTACACGATGCGAATGCGTGTACGAGGGCCCTCGGGTCAGTCAGCAGTGTCTCTAGATGAGTCTGCCACCGTTCACGACCTTCGGACGCAAATTGCAGAAAGCACTGGTCTGGTCTCCTTCGAGGTGAAATATGGATACCCAAATCTCAAACCCCTGGACCTCGATCAGTTTCAATCTGATCAAAAGATAACCGATCTTGGGGTCAATCTGAATGGAGAACAACTGATTGTCGCACACCGAGAGGAAGCTGCCCGACCCAGTGATCCACCATCCCTAAAGCAACCCAGTCCTGCCATCCCACACTCATCGCAACGACTTTCATCGTCACAATATCCGCGGTCAACTGCCGATGACCCTCCTGAGATTGCTTCCCCCGAACATGCTGGTACATTTGTGCTCCGAGTCATGCCCGATGATAACTCGTGTCTCTTCCGAGCAGTAGGCGCGGCGGTCATGGGTGACATGGATACAATGGTCGAACTACGATCGATCATCGCGGGAGCTATTCAATCAAATCCCTCAGAGTACTCGGCAGCAATCTTAGGCAAGAAGCCGGATGAATATTGTCAGTGGATCCAGAATGATGACTCGTGGGGTGGCGCCATCGAGCTCAAGATCTTGAGCGAATATTTCAATATCGAAATCTGTTCCATCGACGTGAAAACTCTGCATATATTTCAATTCAACGAAGGTGCTCCGACTCGTTGCATCGTGGTCTACTCGGGGATTCACTACGACGTTCTAGCACTCTCTCCCTCTGACCCACCATATACTCGTGCCAATCCATTTGCACACGGCGACACCAAAATCTTTGAATCTATCGACCCAGTCGTGTTGGAGAAGGCGAAAGAGTTGTGCCGCGTTTTACAAAGCAAGCATTACTACACCGATACCGCTGGGTTCTCTGTCCGTTGTAACACGTGCGGGGGCACCTTCACCGGGGAGAAGGGAGCGACTAAGCATGCCTCAGAGACTGGACACTATGACTTTGGGGAGGCTAATTAGGCAGCTTCTGAACATGGATAGCGTGTACCCTCTGAAGGCACTAGAATATATGGTGCTTTCGGCGGAGTGTTAATGGAGATACATAGAAATTGGGTTCAACGCTCGTGATTATAGGGGGCAAAGCATTCAAATTAAAATGTATCACGTAGCAACATCGAACTCCATAATATATCGTACAGATCTTAATTCATAGCATGGCGACTTCATCGGCTTCTTCATCTCCTGCCTCATCATCTTCGGCTGACTCTGCACTCTCTTCGGGGTTGCCTCCCCACTCCACATCATGGTGCACCGGGTTTGTAAAAAAGTCGTGTTGCAAAGCTTCCTCGGCACTGAGCCGCTTCGTTTGATCCAGCTCCATCAAGCCCGCAAGAAGACTGGTTGCTTGTTGTTCACTTTCAGTCAAATCCTCCACGCAGCTCGACCACTTCACCAGTTTCTCCCAGCTATAGCCCTTTTCGCCGATGGTAGGAACATTGGTTTCGAAGATCTGCCCGTGCATGGCTGCCGCAGTCTTCATTCGCCGGGTGCCAAAGATACTTGACATTTCAATCATGGCATCAATATCATCTGCAGAATTGAAGAAGGGGAACCGACGGCCCAGCAAGGTTAAGAGAATGACACCGACGGACCACATATCAATCTTCGTTGTCTGTGATGTACACTTGAATAACACTTCTGGCGCGCGGAACCCTCGAGTTCCAGCCCGATTAGCTCGCCTTGATGACCGAGAGTCATTCTTGGGGTAACCTGTCGACAGCCCCCCTGATGGTGGATTCTTAGAATAATAGCTGGAAAGTATCCGACTTCGGCGAACATATGACTGATGGGTGCAGAGACAGGCACCGGTGAATTCGGAACCTTGTCGCTGTGTGAAATTAAAGAGAACGGGTCAGCGTCAAGCACGTTATATACTCACACAGCTAAGTCGAAACCAACCTCGGCAAGACCAAAGTCGACTAGCACACCTTCTTTCAGATCCGGATTGTAGAGAAAATTGCTGCCAAATGTTATCTCAGCGTGCAGTCCAAAACCCCTAGGCAGTATAAGGGGTACGTACGTTGGTTTGATGTCGCGATGGAGAATGTCATGTTCATGGACCGATTTTAATGCAGTTAGGAGGGATCGTAGATAATGTCGCATATCTGCGACCATAAATGTACGGTATTGAATTCGAAAGTCGGTATGAGGGAAATATGGTAGGACGGCCACAACTTGATCTTGGAATCGGAATGCCGTGATCAGAGGGCACACGGATCGACAGCCACGGAGATCATGGAGAAGTTCCAGCTCGTTCTGGATTCGAATTGGGCTGCTAGTGACGTAGATCTTCTTCAACGCCACATATCGGACTTTCTTGTGTCTGGTATTCTCGCCTTCAACTCGACGTCGTTTGGAGGGAGGACTGGCCCAGGATTCTTGTTCTTGTGCTTCCCCGAAGATATCCCAGTCGTTATGATAGTGGTCATAGAGTAAATCTTCCGCTTTGTAAACCGTCGAAAAGGTTCCTGTTTGGTTCTCGGTCAAACTCAAGTTGGTGTATAGAGCAGGTGAGATCCATCACATACCTTCTCCAATTCGATTGACTAGTCGAAATCGGTCCGAGATACCAGGGAATGTATCCTCCAGCTTGGTCATGTCCTCTCGAACTGACTCATCTACCTCCTCTTCTTCCTCTTCGTAGTCGCTCACTCCCTGTGGCATTTCGCTGTGGGTTTCCTTCTCGTTACTTTCTTCGGACGCGTTTTTATGCGTTGCGGGCTGAAGTCCCCGAAAATAACTGCTCCGCTGGAGTTCAAAGACTCCCGTATGGGCAGCTCGAAGAGCCGACATGACACAGGACTCAGATTAAATGAAGAGAATAGAATAGGAATCAGAGAAATTTGAAAGCCGCCTGAGAATCCTCAATCTTGTTGTTGGGCAAATTGCGCGGGGATGGAAGAGAGAAGGGTTCAAGCGCAGAGCGCATTACATGCGTATCATTTGTTTTTCTCCGAAAACCATAGAAATACAGGTAATATTACGGGCGGTGAGCAGTTGGTGTGGTGCCGCGCGACCAAAAGAGTAAAAGCCAAACACGGATATCGTCAACAGTGTTTGTTTCCCCTCCTCTGCCACCCTTTGGAACGATAACCAACCCACCACCTCCCCCCCCCTCCGTGGTTAACTACAACGCCATGGAGGACAGAATACAGTTCGATATTAATGAATCACTCAAATATTATTTGAGTGATCCTTCTTCACTTCCGACCCCGGAGGCGGACCCGGAGCTCCTCGACAGCGAATCTGACCCGGATCAGTTGTCGCTTGCGCTAATTGACAATGTTCTAAACCCAATTGTGGATGCCGTGGCGGAGAATCCAGAGGCGCTAATAAGATCTTCGGTCTTTGATTCCCTACAATATCTATTAAAGTGCGCCCCGGTCCCTTCCCAATTACCCAATGGAGGCTTTCGCCCACCAGGAATCGACTCTGAACTTTTGAACCCTTACAGATATACCTCCTTCGTCCCTGTGAAATCACTCAGCAAACTCCTCGACTTGATTGTATCCGGACTATCTGTCGAGGCAGATATTATCCATGGCGACTTGGAATCTGACGAGCAGGATGCCATCCAACAACACAAACAACTCCTGGAAATGTACGGATTCCTGCTCCAGTGGGCTCTATCTGCGGTAGAGGTCAAAGCGGCCGAGAAACCTGCAGAGTCCGCCCCTGCGCGGAGAGGAGGTCCCAAATCTAAGAAATCCGCCAAGGATGGCCACTGGGATTGGACTCCACAGATCCAGATCTCCATGGAGACTATGTGCAAGGTGATGAAACTCAAACTAGGCCGCATATTTCTGACCACCTCGGATCGCGACACTTTCATTAATTTGTTCACCCGCACTATTTATCTGATCCTGGAGAGCGAACAGAGAGTGAAAAGCATGGTTATCCGAATGCATGCCTTTAAGGTGCTATGCATTGCGGTAAAGCACCATGGCCATGCATTTGGTATGCGTCTGCGGGCGGACAGCTACTTTAGTTGCTAGAGCTAATTCATACAACAGGCGCGCAAACATCGATCGTGCAGAGCTTGACATACTTTGAGCATCTGTCGGAACCCATGGCCGAATTTCTCCATATTCTTGCGGAACAATACGACTACCCTCAACTCTCAGATGAGATTCTGAAGTAATAATTTGAACCGAGTGGCCAAAAGAAATCTTTTGCTAATAGGAATCAGGGAACTTGGAAATAAGGAATTCAATTCAAACGACACCCGGGGGCCAAAGTCTGTCTCTGCATTTATCATCAAGCTGTCCGATCTTGCCCCAAGATTGATCATTAAGCAGATGACTCTATTGGCCAAGCAGCTCGATAGCGAGGTATCCGAATCCCTAAAACTTTTGAATATGCCCTGAACTAACCCTTTATAAAGGCATACGCACTACGATGTGCAGTCATCGAGGTCTGTGGCAACCTCATCTCCGATTTGAGCCGACAAGAAGAACCCAGCGAAAACTACAAGACGCAGATCAACGCCTTTTTTGACGTATTGGAAGAGAGATTTCTGGACATCAACCCCTACTGCCGCTGCAGAGCTATTCAGGTCTTCATGCGAATCTGTGATTTGGAGCAGAAATTCCCCAAAAGACGTCAACGTGCAGCTGAGCTGGCCGCGAGAAGCCTGGAGGATAAGAGTAGCAATGTGCGACGGAATGCGATCAAGCTGCTGTCTAAGCTGGTCGCCACACACCCCTTTAGTGTGATGCATGGCGGTCAACTTTCGCACAAGGAGTGGACTGAGCGCTTGGATGGGGTTGATGCGGAGCTGAATGCTCTGCGCCCCCCAGAGACACCAGGCTTCGATGCGGACGCTACTCAGGGCGTCGATCCTGAGCTGTTAGATGAGGCAACTCAGATGCCGGACGACTCGCCTTCGAAGGCGCCTAGGATGACAGAAGAGGAGAAGGAAGTTGCTGTACAAAAAGCAGCGGAACAGGCGGCGACTTCCGAATTGCTGACTCGGTTACAGTTAACAAGAAAGTACTACAATGAAGCTTTGCGTTTCGTTGAGGTTCTCCATTCGGGATCCACCGTGGTTTCTCAGCTGCTCTCATCTCGGAACAAGAGTGAGGTAATCGAGGCTATGGATTTCTTCGTGGTTCTAGACGCCTACAAGGTTGAGACGGCTCGAAGTGGTATCCGCCGTATGCTCCGTCTGATCTGGACTAAAGGCAACAGCGATGAGGGCAAAGGTGTTCAGACTCATCTGATCGACTGCTACAAGGGACTCTTCTTTGATGCACCCGACTCTTTCAGTCCGAACGATGCCGCCAACTACATCGCTCGCAATATGATCAGTTTGACCTTCGGGTCAACGCCAGCCGAACTCACTTGTCTCGAGCAACTGCTTAGCACCATGATGAAAGCGGGACATGTCTCGGAAACAGTCATCGCTAAGCTCTGGCAAGTGTACAGTGTTCAGAAAAAAGAGATCTCGAAAACTCAGCGCCGTGGTTCGATTATCGTTCTTGGAATGCTCGCGTTGGCCGACCCAGAAGTTGTCGTCAAGGAGATTGAGGCTATGCTGCGCATTGGTCTCGGTGGTCTGGGGCGTTCCGACCTTGTGCTTGCAAAATATACGTGCATTGCTCTCCGGCGCATGGTGCCTGGGCGGCAGGCCAAATCTAAGGAAATTGGTATTCCCAAGCTTGCCAACGATCATTCGGTTTTGACCAAGCTTGCTGCTATGCTCGAAATCGTCTCTAATAGCAAAGAGTGGTATGGTGTTGCGGAACAAGCCATCAGCGCCATCTACACTCTGTCTAAGCACCCGGACGTTCTTTGCTCCGACATTCTTCGCAGAAAGACTCGATTTGTGTTTCAGCCTTACATCCAACGTCCCTCTTCCTCGCATGATACTGCTGATGGGGAGGACCAACGCCCTGGCACTGCATCTAGTAATGAACAAGGCTCAAAACCCAGGCCTTCGTCAGCAGCTCTCTCACAACTGCTATATGTAGTCGGACATATTGCGATCAAACAGATTGTACATCTGGAGCTGTGTGAGCTTGACTTCAAGCGACGAAAGGCTGAACAAGAGAAGAATAAAACGGCGGATGCTACCGCTCAAAAGACTGCCGAAAACGCGGATGAAGACGAACTCGACTTGATCGGAGGTACCACCGAGGACGATTTCCAAGACGCCATGGCTCATATTCGCGAGCGTGAGCTCCTCTATGGCGAGAACTCACTTCTTGCGAAGTTTGGTCCAATGGTTGCGGAGATTTGCGCCAACAACAACACCTACCCAGATCGTGATCTACAGGCATCGGCAACATTGTGTTTGGCCAAGTTGATGTGTGTTTCTGCTGAGTATTGTGAGAAGAATCTTCCACTCCTGATCACAATCATGGAACGATCCGAGGATCCGATCGTGCGCAGCAACGCTGTTATCGCACTAGGCGATATGGCCGTCTGCTTTAATCATCTCATTGACGAGAATACGGATTTCCTTTACCGTCGTCTCAATGATGATGAGGCATCCGTCAAGCGCACTTGCCTCATGACCCTAACATTCCTCATTTTGGCCGGCCAGGTCAAGGTCAAGGGTCAACTTGGTGAGATGGCCAAGTGCTTGGAAGATGATGACAAGAAGATCGCCGATCTGGCCCGTATGTTCTTTACAGAGTTGGCTACCAAGGACAATGCTGTTTACAACCACTTTGTGGACATGTTCAGTCTGTTGAGTGCAGAGCGGAATCTGGAAGAGGTATCCCTTCGACGTATTGTTAAGTTCCTAATCGGTTTCGTGGAGAAGGTAAGTTTCAATCTTTCAAGTTTTTTCTTTTGTAAGTTGTTGAATACTGATGCTGCATACGCAGGAGAAACATGCTCGTCAGCTGGCGGACAAGCTGGCCGCCCGACTACCTCGTTGCGAGACTGAGCGGCAATGGAACGATGTCGCCTACGCCTTGTCTCTGCTCCCACACAAGAATGAAGATATCGCCAAGACCGTGACTGCTGGCTTCACGAAGGTCGTCAGTGCCTCAGCCTAGTATGAGCGGTCTTGAATTGTTTTCATGCATTGACGTTTTGACGACTGTAACTATTGTTTCGGTGTTGGGGGTGTTAAGTGGTCACTGGATTGGTTCGGGCTGATTCATGGATGTTTTGAATGTTGAATACGTTTTTTTTCTTCCACATTTTCTTCCGTGTAGTTATGATACGATATATGATATACGGAGTGATAGACAAGTAAGAACTACAGTAAACCAATCGTTGAGAACGAATTTATCTTCATTCTGAGCACGCAAGGGAGTGAGATTGCTGCTCCCTCGACAAAGCACAAGTTCTTATTCGCCCGCAAGTGACTATACATAAGAACAGGAAAGGGGAAAAGACAAGAAACGAGCCCCTATTGCAACAATGAAAAAAGGCAAAATTCTAAATTATGTGAGAAAAGGCAGGCCAAATGGAACAGGGAAATATACGCCAAAGTGGAAATGGTCGCGCATGCCAGATACGCCACGAATTCTGTATCATTCAAGAACACAGAGTAGACCCTTGGTATCCTTGATATCCTTGGGATCAACCAAAAGAAGCTAAGCACCTTGTATTGTACTTTCCTCCAAGGCGTATTTCCCATCCCGAATACCCTGCAAAACCTTCTGACCCTCATCAGTCAGTTCAGGCTTTCCCAGCGGAGTGACTGCACCGGTGAAGAAGCGCGGACTCCATTCGACATTTTGCTCCTTACGCTCGGCCGCTCGTTGGCGCTGGCGTTCCTCGATTTCCTGCTTGAGCTTGGTCGCCTGGGTAAACTGTTTACCGACGATGGCATCCGTGACCTCGCCCCAGAATTTCAAGGATTCATTGGACAACTGCTGTTCGTCGGGCGGAAGGTTCTTCGAAACTGGATAGAGAGGCTCAATGTCGATAAGCAGAATGGGCTCTTTGGAGCCCACCGGAGTGTAATATATCTTGCCGTGCCAGGATCCGCTGATTCGCGCGATCGTATCACTCTCCGGTACATCCTTCAACCTTGTGATGGTATCCTTATCGGGGTTGTAACGGAAAACCACGCCCTCCATCCGATTCTGGGTGCGGCCAAGCCATCCTTCCTCCAGGTATTGCAATATAGCCTTCATGCCTGTTTTGGGACAAGTGATGTAGCAAGCGTCCGACACTGTGATTGCCAGAGCACCTCGCAGCAACCCTCCCAGGTGTGCATGAGGATGCGTTAACTGATACTCCTCGTTGTCCCTCTTCTCAAGATTGACAAAAATTCCCAGATTGTGTTGCCCGGGGCTCACTCGGATACTCGTGCCGGTGAACTTGGCGCTGAGCTGGTCAAATCCTCGCGCGGAGACACCCCGCTCAGGGCAGTCGATGTAGAATGCTGAGACGGGTGGGTGGTGGGAAGTCTGTTCGGTCAAATAGCACACCTTGACCTTTTCATTGCCATCCTTGACGATAGTGCCATTAGCACTTGCATCGACCCCGGGAAGGTTGGTTTCCAAGGGGGCGATATCTTGCACATCCCAGCTGCACTAGGTTGCCATACCCGTCAACGTCCATCATTCACTGTCACCGTAGCCACTCTGAGGGGGGATCTGCTCCATTCCACTTACTCGAAAGAATTCGCCCAAGGTCGAGTTATACGGCTTGCATGGTTTGCCCTTGATGTATTTCTGTTTGGAATAGTTCAGCACCCCTCACGCCACTGGTAGACCGCAAGTCAATAAATACCAGATCTTTCGTAAACCAGAACTTCAACACCTCCAGCATGCGACCTAATTCATCATCTGACGTGCCAATACTGTAGCTCTAGAGTCAGCACATGAGCGACTGGTATCGATGGGCCACGGGTGCTGACCTGGCAAAGGTCTCCGGTCGGTCCAAGTAGTTCCAATATTCTGAGTTCCACGTCAGTTCCTCACATACGTCACACACATGTTTCCCAACCTGCGAACCTACCCAGATTCGGTCGCGGCTCCAGTAGCTGAGCTGGCAAGGAAAAACGAACCGAAGCGATGTCTGTCACACCCACGAACCTGGATGACCGTTGTATTAGTAGGGTTTCTGGTATGATCATGCTTTTTTGGGTATCCTGTCTGTTTTGAAATCTCGGGAATTAACATACTTGCGCAAGATGGAGAGAAAGGTTTTCAGCTTGGAAGAATCATCGGGGGCCTTCTCTGGCACGGCAGCAGACATGATGCGGAGTGGTGGTCTTCCAAAAGCTGCTGGAGAAGAATGCGATGCGCAGATTTTGTAACAGTATAAGTTCAAAGGCAGCAATCAAAGGAGTAAGTATAGGGGAGATTCAAGTGACAGTATTGGGGGGGAAAGGCAGTGACGTGCCCAGGTGGAAATCACTTATTTTTTGCCTTTTTGCCCCGGTGAAAGTGGGGCTTAATAACACCATTCCAGGGAAAGGGGTTATCTATACATACTGTAGGTGAGGGAACTGTAGGTGAGGGAGTAACAAAACCCTATCTGAAAAAGACCTATAATACTTGTACTAGTAGGTAGTATGAGTGATATATTTTATAAGCAAGTTCAATATTGTATATATATAGTTGTCTCTCTCTCGAAAGTAAGGTATATTCTTCTCAACTGAAACATAAACATTTGAATGAGGGGAAATTACTGAGAGCTATGAACAACTAACTAGAAGTAGTTAACTTAAGTAGTTGTACTCTGTATTGTAATCTTTCTGTATTTTATTATTTTAAGGTGTGGAAAAGGGTACCAGATGTGGGCCAATCAATACGCCACGAGGGTCTGGATCCAGTTCTTCATTTGCTTCACAATAATTCTGCCAACTTTTGCTTGCGTGCAAGAAAACGCAACCACGTTCGCACTGCTGGTCCATAGTCATAT
This sequence comes from Penicillium odoratum, assembly GCF_028828045.1. Taxonomy (NCBI): domain Eukaryota; kingdom Fungi; phylum Ascomycota; class Eurotiomycetes; order Eurotiales; family Aspergillaceae; genus Penicillium; species Penicillium odoratum. The sequence continues at coordinate 1,543,045 of NW_026643144.1, read as the reverse complement.
CGTCGTCCCGTCGCATGGTCCTCGTCAGCCCGTTGGGACTGTTGCTCCTCTCGAATCCGGGCTCGTAGCTCGCACTGTGCCTCCCGAAGTCGTTGCAGTTCCGGGGCTAATTCTGGGTACGCGACCTCGGAAACCACGGCCGCATCAATGTTTGCGCGGCTCAAACCATAAGTAGGATCAGGACCAAGTACCGTTTCTTGGAGCTCGAATAATGTCGCGTCGGAAAGTAATGGGGTTGCGGAGGACGTCAGTCGTGCATTCAACATCTCCAAACTTCGTACGTTGACTGCAAGTTGCTGGACTAGGTCAGGCAGGGGATCCCGAACCACCCCCAAAATAGAGAATTCAATCTGGTCTTCTTCGTATGCCGCCATTCGGTCAACGATGTTGGGTCGGGCCAGCTCCAACCAGTCATCCTCGGAGCATTCACCTAGGACAAGTCAATATCAAAGGTATTTGGAGGGAGAATCAGATGCACACGGACCCAGAGATTGTGGTTGCCGTTCAAGTCCGTCGAATTTCCACACTTGACCCATGACCGGCATGAATGCAATGAAATGGAAAGTAGCATCGGAGTCGGTGTTATCTTGCCCCCTATACCGTTTCTTGGCAGTGGCCTCAGATTTCAGCTGTAGATCGGCATTCAATATGTCCATTTTACTAAAAGCAATCAGCCTCAACCTTTTTATGACAGGGGTAAAAAGCATACCGGGCAAAGGAATTATGTACTCTCTTCACAAATTCAAAGTTATTGATAGCATCGCCTCGCAGAGCGGGAGTAAAGGTCTTGGTGAATTCCTTGAAATGCTGGAGGTTTTCCCCGAGATCAATATCTGGGATATTGTTGACGATATTTAGCAGGGCCACGCTGGCGCAAGCATTACTTGCTGTCTGATAAGGGTTCAGTACTGATGTCTATATCTTCCTCTTTCACTTCAAATTTTCTTAACTCACCTGGTTTGCAAACCAGAGCCCATCGGGGCAGCTAGGTTCCTGCTGGTCCGTATCATCTTCTCGCCAGCGGAACAGGAAGATCAAACCGTAAATCGGGTTACTATCCCAAGGTTAGTGAAATGTTCAAAGTCAAAATTAGATACAGAATATACACTTCCACCCAGGCTCATACTTTAGAAATGCCATCATCTCCTCGTCGAGAGACACAACCTCTTGAATCTTGACCCCCTTCACCCCGAAATCTCGGAGCATCACATTGAATAATGCCTAGATATCTGCATTAGTTCCAAGGATCAGAATATATCAAAGTAAGATAACTCACAGGCTCTGATTCAATCTCGCAAAATCCGTTCCATCTCTCTTTCTGTGGCTGAGTAGCTGGCTGGCAGATCTCATCACTGTGGTCCTCCGAAAGATCGGTCAGACGTCGTCTTTTGGTGCGTGGAGCCATGTTGCTTGTTTAAAATTGCTTTCAACCTGATATTATAGAAAAGAAGCTGCTTCTTCTTCAGCTTTGGGGGGAATTGAGATTGTTGTTAAGGTGAATTAAAATAGAGTAAGAATAATGTACAATGTTTGTACGTAGTATGGCATGTCTGATGTGGTGGACCGAGCTTTGACGCGCTTCCTGCGTCTCGGCAACTTCATGCTTTTTTGCTTTCTTTCTCTTCCCAAACTCAAAACTTCCTCGCGATCCTCAACAGTGAATTGGATCGCTTGTTACTTATCACAGCTTCGAGGGAACCCGATCCGCAGACTTCTCTCTCTCTCGCTCTCTCTCAACCTCTAACTTTCTATTGTGGGAGCCCCACCGAAGACTCTGGCGACCACAGCATGCCATGAACGGTACTCCCCTCCTTCCGTCTGCCTTTCCTCAGACGCCCAAGACAATTCCAGGGACAGCGAGAAGAAAGCTTTTCGAAACCCCCAGGTCTGGATCCCGCGATGTACGAGAAAGAAAACAGCGTCCCAAATCCCCGGCGAAAACACCCAAGGTGCCCCAGAACACCAACACGCCTCTCGTTTCTGTTAACTTGATTGATGCGCCCTCACAACGACTCTATGTGGTGGCTTTCTACCTGGCCCTCAATGCGTGGCGCATATACGAATCTTGGACAGCCTCTGACGAGCTCGACTCGACTTGGTTGTTTCTAAAATTCGTGTCGGTGGACGGTGTCTTTTTGTTCGGTCTGCAGGCGCTGCGCATACCATGGTTGGAGTGGGCATTCCCGACCACACTGGCGCTATTATTGTTGCATGTGGTCGGCAACGCTTTCCTCATGTTTCGAATTCCCGTCGGTTTCCGTATCCTCTAGTGACGTGACAATTTTTGTTTTGCTAACAGCATTAGATCCCTCTGAGCGCCTGGCTTGCTGGGTTGGTGAAGGTTGCTTATGATCGTGAGCTGTCTATCTCAGAGCGCAAAGTCAAACCGGGAGACATCATTCACAATGCCTCGTTGATTTTGGGAAAACAAATCGTGCATATTCTTCCGGAAGGGTAAGTTCATTAGTCCACCCGAAGGTGCGGAATCCATCTTGGCTTTTCTTTTCTAACTTGGAGATTCTAGCTCTGCCGTTCTCAACCCCGAGCGAGAGGCGCTCTGTCTTGACTCTCAGAGAAACATCGTGAACCTTCCCATCCGCGTGAACCAGACCGATCCTATTCTAATTGAAGTGTTGCGCCTGGACCTGAATACGGGCGAAAACGAAACATTGACCATTCCGTCCAAACAGTTAAAACAACTCAAGAAACAAGCGGACAAGAGACATGCGACCTTGAGTCCTGTTCCTTACCGAGATCTTCATTTTCCTGTGAAGAAGACGGGTATCTATCGTCTCCAACGTGTGGTGGATGAATCTCAGCTCGACGTGCGCACGCGCACGTCTGATGCTCTGGTGGTGACATGCCCACGGGCGCTGATAAAAAACTCGCATATCAATAAATGTAAAGGAGAACTGTCGAACCTGGTTCTTGAGGTCGAGGGCACACCCCCATTGAAGATTAAGTATAGTCGGCAGGTAAACCACCATGATCGTGGTTTTTCGTTCCAAAATATCCAACCTGATAACCTGCGTTCACCTCTCCTGAGTCAAAAGCCAGGCGGTGCTCTCTTCAGCATCAACCAGCCTGACATCTCATGGGCACAAAGCCAAAAAATTGACGTCCCGTTGAATGAATCCTTAAATGTTGGTGGAGAATGGCTCTACGCCATCGAAGAAGTCCACGATGCTTGCGGCAATGTTGCCAACTACTCCACCATTTTCGAGGATGCAGAGCGGCCGTCGACCAAGTCATTATCACAGTGGCACCAATTCTCAGTTCATGAAAGCCCGCGCATATCCTTATCTGGATGCAACGATCAACACCCGCTGGAGGTCGCCCGGGGAGATAGTGTTGATCTTCCCATCAACTTCCAGGCGGTCGGAACGGGATACGCCGATGATGGTCCCTTCTCGGTGGTCTACACGTACAACGATGGCTCAGATGCACAGAAGGGTACGGGTTCTAAAGAGACCACTCTCATCTTGAGATCAGTGGATCAGAAATCGCCCATCAAAGAACCGGGCTGGTACTCTTTGGCATCTGTTTCGAGCCAGTTTTGCCCAGGTGATATCTTAGAACCCGCATCTTGCTACCTGCACAACCCACCCGAGCCGGAAGTGTCTATTAAGGCTGAGAAGATATTTGATCGGTGTGCCAACAATGCAGTTGGTTTGCTTGTCGATCTGGACCTGACAGGGTCTCCGCCATTCCATCTCCGGTATAGCATCGAGAACTCCAAAGGAACTATCACGAAGACGCAAAAGATCGATGGACCACGAACACAATTAGACTTTACACCGTCGGAGGCTGGATTTTACCGCTACCGCTTTCTTGATATCGAGGACTCCGTATACTCTCCACGATCCTTGAAGGACAAAGTGGCTCCACTGGAACAGGATGTTAAGCCACCAGCTTCCGCTCACTTCATTGGACCCAGGACGGTGCGCAAAGCCTGCTTTGGGGAGTCTATCTCGGTCGACTTGGCTTTTCTGGGAGAGGCTCCGTGGACCTTGCAATACGAACTCCTTCACAATGGAAAAAGAACCAAGCATGTCCTCCAATCGGATTCCGAAATGGCGACTATCACTACGGACAAATTGGTCAGCGGGGGCGAGTATACCCTCGCGCTCACCAGTATCAAAGATAAGTCTAATTGCAAACGGACACTAAAAGAAACGGTGAAGATCGATGCGCGGCCAAAGCCACCTCACGTTTCCTTTGGTCAGATCGACAAGAAGAGGAGTCTATCTGCCTTGCAAGGCTCAAAGATCGAGATTCCGTTGAGGCTTAGTGGCGAGAAACCATGGACAGTGAAATACAAGAACGTGGATGCCAACAAGTCACCTCTTCAGAAAACATTCTATGATGAGAACAGTCTTCTGATTGTGGATCAAGCAGGCCTTTACGAGCTTCTTGAGGTGTCTGACAACTCATGCCCAGGGTCTGTGGACCAAGTTGCAAAAGAGTTTGAGGTTTCTTGGATCCCTCGCCCCCAAGTCACAGCCGTGGACGGGTCACCCGTCGGGTCAACTGGCAATTATGTGAAGCCAGAAGTCTGTCAGGGTGACGACGACAGCCTTGAACTCCGTCTGTCTGGCAATCCTCCGTTTGCTCTTCAGTATGAGCAACGGCGGAAGACAGACCGTGGTACCTCTTCCGTTCGCACCAAAAATTTGCGGACTGCGCTTAACGTGCTGTCAACCGAGATGGACACCTCTGAGCCTGGTCACTACACTTACAGATTCACTAACGTTGGTGATAATCTCTACGACCATGACCCAAAAAGCAGTGCTTTGGTTGTGACGCAGAGGGTCAACTCACTTCCAACTGCTCGCTTTGATTCTCCCGGTCACATCTACGGCTTTTGCAAAGAGGATGCCAGTGGCGAGGAAACCATTCCGATCACTCTGGAAGGTGTTCCCCCTTTCTCCTTGGAAATCAGTATCAAGCATCACTCGAATGCTAAACCGGAGATTGTTTCCATCCCTAAGATCAACTCGAACCACCACAACTTGCCTATTCCTCGGCGTCATCTGGACCTCGGTCAACATGTGGTCAGCATCCACAAGGTGCGTGACTCCCGTGGCTGCCAGAGAGCTACCGAATACGATTCTTCCTCGGTCCGGGTGTCTGTCTCCGACGTCCCCACTATCATTCCTCTTGAATCCAAGGTCGACTATTGCGTGGGTGAACGATTGTCATTCTCTCTTTCGGGACATGCTCCGTTTGAGGTTTTCTACACATTTGATGGAGCTCAACGAAAGGCCACGTCGCAGAACACGAATTTCCGTCGCATTGCCGAGCGTCCTGGAGAATTCACCATCACGGCTGTCGGTGACGGGGCCAGTGGGAAATGCAAGGCACACAAGGATATCACTAAGGTCATCCACGAGATGCCTAGCGTGCGGATTAGCAATGGCCAAGTATCTGTGGTCGATATCCACGAAGGTGGGGAAGCTGAACTTCACTTTGACTTTTGGGGCACACCGCCGTTTGAGTTCACGTAAGTTGCGAGTCCTGTTCCTCGTTCCTTTTTTATCACTGATACTGATTTTTTTTTTCACAGATACATCCGAAGCTCCAATGCCCGCAAGGGCAAGAAGTCCGAGGTGCTCGATATCAAGCATGACATCTCTTACGAGCATCGTAAGACCGTCACTACCTCTGACGAAGGTACCTACGAAGTTGTGGCTATCAAGGATAAGTTCTGTTCTTTCTCTTCGCAGGTGCCGACGGGCAAGTCGGGCCGGGGTTCTTCATGATTGTACAATGATTTGAATTTTGTGGTTACTTTTGTTGATTGATGCTCTCATACTGGGTTATTTGTTTTTGGATAGTTTTGCATTGCAGCGGCGCTAGCAGGTAATGTACATTCGCCAGTGTGATAAAATTCTAATTTTCTGATATATGCTAGTCACTAGAAGTACTCTCCAAATAAGTGAACTACTTCCACCGTGTAGCAGTACACACATATATATGTATACGTATTAATAGATGCATTTAGATTTTCGAATTGAGATTGGACGAGGGGGCAAATAAGAATCTATCATTATTCTCTCCTGATTTTCTTATGCAAGACTATGCCTTCAAATCACCTGCGTCGATGGTATCAATAAGCCCTTCGCCCAGTCGAGCAATCTCATTCAAGATTGCCAGCTGATTGATTGTAACACGGTCGGAGCTCTCCGAGTCAGCTGGAGCAGTCGAGTAAGCCGTCTTCAAGTTCCAATTCCGTGACTTCAACGTTTGCGGGTTCCAGAGACCAGCAATTACACCGCATCGCTCATCTCCGTGGAAGAGCAGGAGATTTTGGCCATAGCATGCCTGAACTTCATGCACAAATGGCTTCACAATCGCCTTCGCGCCTGGTTGGTTCGAGGTCCCCTCAACCAGATTCTTATACTTGGAAACAGAAGCGGAACGATCACCTGAAAATTTGGAGCGTAGATTGATGACAAAGTCGTAGGGGGCAAGCGATGTCTGGAAAAGATCCACCACATCAAGATTGTGGCTTTCCTTTCGGAGCAAGCTGACAGCTGCTTTCGCCAGGGCGGACATTCGACCAGCTACGACCTTCGAGGGCATCTCATATTGGGTCCAGGTCACACCATCAGTATCGAGGTCTGATGCGACGAATAAGGCAACGGTATTCATTGCAGGGTCAATATTGCGCCAGGCAGTAAATCGGGTGCGAATAATCTCAGTAATCTGCGGGCTCAGATCACCGCTCAAGTTAACGATGAAGGGTTCTTGTTGCCAGTCCCAGCGGGAGAGGAAGTGTAGCGTGCGCAGGAAACCAGCCATGACACTTGAAGGACATTCCCAAGGGTAAGGCTGCATAAAGGTGCGGACCGTCAGGAGCTCGATCAATTCATCGCAAATCTGAGCCGAGAATAGGTGAGAGCTAAACCAATATTTAACCAGGCGGACTGTAGGTGACAGCAAGGGGAAGCGTGTGCAGAGACTTCGCAGTGCTTGAGTCAGACGTGGAGCCTGCACAAAGAGTCTTTTATACTGGAAAAGAGCAAACGCAATCTCTTCTCGTTCCCTGGGATTGATACTCTTATCTTTCAATTGACGCTCAAGAAGTGTTTGTTCGCGCTCATGGTGGATCCTGAGACGGAAGAGGAAGCCGGAAGTGTGAGAAATATCCAGGTACACATTGTTCAACACCTTGCTGGATTCGTTTTCCAGGCCGACACGGCAGGATGAAGCGGCCCCCGATGATTCCAAAGAGTCCCCAATCTTCAGCAAGAAAGCAGCTTTGGTCATCTGAATTGCTGCGAAGTCGTCAGGCCATCGTGAAGAGCTTTCAAACTGAAGGACAATATCTGCCGGTTCCTGGGCTCCACCTGGAGTCTGCACTCGAAGCGCAGTGTACCGGAGCAATGGGCTAGCCGGGGCCAGGTGTCGAATGGTCAGAGGGACTTCTTCCATAGTTCCAATCGATCGTTCAAGATCGTTGAATGCTTCTTTGATGGATTGGAATGGGGGGCTAGAATACGCCAGGATACCATCGCCTTCGTCAAACAGCAGATCATCATACTCATCTCCAGTAAAAGAAAAGTCGTCTTCAGTAATCTGAAAGTGTCTTTGGAATACGTAAGCTAGGATCTGAAGCACAATGGAGTCCTCTGATGGCTGATCAGACCAGACGAGACTCTCCAAAATGCTGCCATCCTTGAAACGTCGAAGTTCCGACTTATCACCCCAAAATTCCCGGAACGAGGCTACCTCCTCCTTCTCCTCTGCGGCTGGACCGTGGTCCACCACCCGACTGACATTATCAGCATCCAGTAGAAGGCCCACGGATAGACCATGGCTCGCTTTCTTACTCAGGGCCTTTGCCCGGATGGACCAAGACCCGGCGTTTTGGCTCGCAAAAGAGATGAGCTTCACACGATCTCCAAGAGCCTTGGAGATTGTAGTGTAAAGAGTGTTCTGCTCGCGAAGTGCACGGATGGTATCACCGCTGAAAGCCTTCGGGAAGAAAATGAGGCGATCGAACCGCAAAGCTGGTTCATCGACTTTAACAATGAAGACTCGGTCAAAGTTGTCCTCACGAGACTCATTGAGCATCGTAAGGGTGATTGACGCTTCGTGCCGAAGTGCTGCGTAAGACCAAGGAGTCATCTTGTACAGAATATTCAAGCCTCTCCGTCCATCGTATAAGACAGGGCCCCCATCAGGAACGGAAATATTGTTGGCGAAAAGAAACAAGGGCGTGATCAAGTCTCTACCAGCCAAGAATTGCATAGTAGCCTTGAAGATCTGATAGCTACTGTAAGACCGCAAAAGAATCGGTTGGCCACTTGGGCCGCCACCCTCAAACAAGAGAGAGACGAGGGCCGCCCATTCAAACCCCCCAAATCCGCCTTTTTGGAAGGATGTATGCAAGCCACGTTGCTGTAGCCAAGTGCGCCCCAAAATACAAGCGTCACGGAACGATTCGCATTTCTGGGCGGTTGAATGCAGGTGTTTGTGGTATAGAGAGACGGTAGCCTCCGAGCGCAGGCTAGCATTGTAATATGGAGTGGGTTCACCAGCTTCTGACTGGTCCTTTGAGCCTGGGCGAACGTTGCTCCTTATCGGGAGTGTCCGGGAAATGGGGAACAGAGTCGGTTCAATTGCAGTCAGGATTCGGACCTGCGGTTGAGGGGTCAGGTCGCTTTTCGAGGTCGAACGAGGTTCCAATAGAATAATGGGACGAAGACTGTCGCCGTCCTGAAATCCAAACTTGACATCGAGTCCGACCTCATCCATTGGCTTCTGTATACCGGCGGCGAGGCAAGCAACATAGTATGCCCTCTTGTGGAAATAGCGATAGTTGACATAGTCTTTCTCCTGGAAGATAGAACTGGGAATTGTTACTGCCAGATCAACCGGTCGAGATTCGGTTGTCTTGGCCCCAGTTTTCAAGATAACGCTACCCACCACATTGATGTTTGCGGGTTTCGCGTACGACATGGTGTATTTGGCATCCTTGGCGGGTCGAGGTTCAGGCCACGGAATCACGATCTCGGAGACAGTGCGTAGTTCCTTCTCGGCTTCGGGTACAGATTTCGATTCACTATTAGGTATGCTTTCAATAGCATCCTTTAATTTGTGCAGGGTGTCCTGGAGCTTTGAGATTTGCTTTTCGTAGTTTGGTCGCAACCCGGTCAGTAGCTCGTCCATTTGCAATTTGAAAAAGCTAGACTTGTAGAAACCACTGGCCATTGCCAGCTCTGCAGATCCATCATTTTTTCCCTTACGCCCCTGGTGATCATCCTTGCGCGCAGCAGATTGAACTGTTTTTGGGGGGTCTTCTTTCGAGTTAATCGGAGTCGTATTTGAGGATTTCGACTGGGATTGGGGATTGGGTTGCATGGGTGAAGGGCTAAGCCTTCTCCGTTTGACTGCATGGGCCGACATCCTTGAAGGCGGCTCAGGCGGAAGTGGTGGCAGAAGGGAAAGAATGGAGTCTTTGAAGCTTTTGATAATCCCGAAATTTTTTTATGGGGCGATAACGGGGATAAGAGGGTGCTGACTCAGAGGGCCGCAATACGCCATCGCCGAAATCGCATACTTTTTGAATCAGTGACTCCGCCATCTTCCTTTACTTGTTCCTCTTTTCTCGTTTTCACTCCTCCTTTTACCCTATATCTTCTCTCTATATCTTACTTGTTCCTTTCCCATTTTCATTGGTCATGCTTCAAGCAATAGGAGGCTCTGTGCCCCCAAACACTGACCATGTATGTACTGTGCAAAACCCCCCGCCATGTGCCCCTCTATTGGCAAACACCCTAAATATTTCTTAACACTGAATGAGTAACTGACATTCTTGAAAGGCCGTTAGTGTATCCTTGCCAACATGGAGAGCCAATGTCGCTTATGAAGAGGGAGAAGACTGGGTTATTAGCAAGATGCAATGCGGATATCCTCGTTTCTTCGTGCACCCTAGCATCCAGAAGCTTGTGAAAGAAATCATTCAACGTGTGGGAGATCAGGAGACAGAGACAGCTACTCTCTTTGCATCCCTCAAAACTGCTCGTATCTGTCATTCTTTTATTACATCCAAAGTTTCCGATGAACAATCGCAAAAGGTCCGAATCGTGAACTTTGTTCCCTCTCCGCATACTGAAGCTGGATCAACCTCGATCACATCCTCCTTAGTGGGTGTGATCTATCCCAAGGAATTTGCCTCCATCGCAAAGCAGGTGTGGCAGCATTCTGGCAATGGGATCTCGAGTCGACGGGGTGAGTTCTGTCTCCGTGCCCTACAAGACGGATTTCTGGTGGAGGAGAAGGACTCAGCGACAGCTGAGTCCCTTTCTCAGCGACCCTGTAAAGGTCCTCGAAGATATCAAGGACGAGGCTCCCTGAGCGGAGCTGCCTGGGGTACTTCGACCCCCAATGCACCATCACCCGCTCCCGCCGCGACTAGTAGCGTTGAGGATGGCCGAGACTACGCTCAGTTCATTGAAGAACGCTTTGGTCGCAATCTTAGTGCCGTGTACGCCGCCCAGGCTAAGATGGCGGTTCGAAAGCGCCTTGCCGGTGTTCTAACTGCCGATGTCGAGTTATCCGAGGCTCTGGAAACGGCTTCGTCGGGGGGTCGCGTCGATGATATTTCAGAGGAGGATGTTCTTCTCTACCCCTCTGGAATGAGCGCCATCTTCAACGCGCATCAGACCCTTCTGAATGCACGGGGCTCTATGCAAAGTATCTGTTTCGGATTTCCATACACCGATACGTTGAAGATTCTGCAGAAATGGGGGCCAGGCTGTTTATTCTACGGGCATGGCTCGTCGGAAGACCTGGATGACCTCGAAACCCGGCTGAAGAACGGTGAGCGGTTCCTGGGGCTCTTCACCGAAGCCCCCGGCAACCCTCTGCTCAAGACCCCAGATCTGGTGCGCATACGAGCCCTAGCCGATAAATATGACTTTGCGGTAGTGGTTGATGAGACCATTAGCAATTTCCTCAACATCAACGTCCTTCCGTATGCAGACATTGTCGCAAGTAGTCTGACGAAGATCTTCAGTGGCGATAGCAATGTTATGGGAGGAAGTGTAATCCTGAACCCTCACGGGAAGTACTACCAAAAATTGAAAGAAACTTACGCGCAGCATTATGAGGATACCTATTGGGCAGAGGATGCTGTCTTCTTGGAGCGGAACAGCCGTGATTTTGTGTCAAGAATTGACAAGATTAACTCGACATCCGAGAAGGTTTCAGCCATGTTGAAATCGTCTCCTCTGGGTAAGAAGAACTCATTCAACTCTTAGCCACAGTGATATGTTATGCTGATCCTTTTCTAGTCAAGGAAGTTTACTATCCCAAATACAGCGCCACAAGGCCACTGTACGATAGCCTTCGGAACCCCAACGGTGGCTATGGTGGTCTTTTCTCCGTTACTTTCCACTCGAACGCGGAGGCCATTGCATTTTATGACACGTTAGAGGTCTTGAAGGGCCCTAGTCTCGGCACCAACTTTACTCTCTGGTAAAATTCGACTGCTCTGGTATACTTTCGACCGAGAACAATACTGACATGCCGCATTATTATAGCTCTCCATATGTTCTCTTGGCTCACTATGGTGAATTAGACTGGGTAAGTAATATTTTGTCTGTCCGAATTCATTATTACTTGAGACTAATTCCACGTATTTGCCAGGCGCGGTCTTTCAATGTTGATCCTGACCTTGTCAGAATCAGTGTTGGGCTGGAAGACTTGCCCGACCTACGCTCCAGATTCCAGCGAGCTCTCGATGCAGTTGAAAAAGTGAGATCTCAAGGTGTATAAAGTCCCAAATTGAACAGTTCGACAGATTCGAATGTCTTGTAAGGCTTCACGGAGTGGTAGTCAAGGAATGATTACGTTGAGCGTGATGAGCGTGACTGCCTTTTAGCCATGTATTCCCTGGCCATACATGCAAAGCTTCGCCAAATAAGTACATACATAGCCCCACCTACAATAGACAAATATTCCACCTGGCATCGTCTTAGCATGTACACGGAATGAAATTGATCATGATACATGATTTTATACATAAAGCAACCGTGCGCCGAGTTCAATATTAGAGGATTGAAGTGGCCGTGTGAAGAACAAAATTCCAAGTTTGGTAAGCACTACACCAGTGAACAGCGAGAAAATAGCAAAACCATATTGATGGGTATATGCTCCGTACCGCAGCATCAAATTCGATCAAATGTGAAGACGGCATCAAGGATATCCAGCTCCATTGATATATGTATCGACCAAACAACATCACCACGCTATCCCACCTAGGTCTGATACAGTATCAGAAAAGAAGTATCTGGTCAAAGACGTGGGCACTTTGTTGGGCCGCGCAAAATTCCTTTCAGCACGTGTAATGCCAATCAAAAAAAAAAAAAAAAGATAAAAAAAAAAGGGAATAGAGGGAGAGAGAGAGAGCACTCGTCACGCTAAGCTAGAACGACTGATCCAGGGGTTCTTCATTTCCAAAGATCTGGTTTGCTATACCGCCAAGATCTCCACTGGTCGTTCTTCGCAATGCCTGACGCATGGTTTCCACGTTGAGCTCCCCACCAAAGCTAGGAGAAACGAGACTCTGGGCCATTGCCAATGGACTAGCTGGAGCTCGAGGGCCTTGGCTAGGTGACATCTCTAGTCCTTTGACTGAAGTGGCGATACTGGTTGGAGGGGACGTTCCAGGTCCATGTGAGGAGGCAGGGGAGCGCAGTGGAGATGGAGAGCGGTTCTGCAACCCAGCTGCAAAGGAACTCCCGCTCACAGCAGTACCCTGGGAGAGCTCTCGACAATACATACTAGATTCCCCCGACTCCGCATGTTCGGCATTTACTACATCCGCAAAGGATATGAAGCTTAAACGTCGCACATCATGAGTATCCAAAGCACCATAGGACGATGAAACTTCGTCAGTATCGGTAGCGTGTATTCCATCATGATCAACGATGCCAGAGGATGCCAAAGACCGTTCCGCGGTGGATAGACCAGTGACCCCCACAGCCGCAGGTTGATGGAGACTGTGAGTGACAATCTCGACTGAGTCCGGATTCAATTGTTCGTCCGTGATCGCGGCGGAGGAGGCTTCGAGTACCGGTGGGATATAGTTCTCCGTGCGAATGTGCGCGGGGATCGACGGTGAGGACTGTGTTGGCAATATATCCTCCTGCACGTCTCGTTCAAATATTTGAGAGGCAGGAGAATGGAGACGGTTATGTAATGGCGAGGTTGCTCCGGGGGTTGAAGGATGCTTATACGAGTACCTCGGTCGGTCCGAGACATTTGGTGTTCGCGATACTTCGGAGCTAATGGGTGATACGGGCGATACAGGACCACTGCTTGAGAAGCCGGTTCCTATAATAAGGTCTTCTGGAGATTGATCTTTGCCGACTTCCCATCGGTGGCTCCAAGTCAAATGTGGTGGCCTGGGGCGTAAGGTCGACTCGACCTGCCCAGGTATGGTAGAGCTCTTATCAGCAGGACTTTGAGACTCATTATCTAGCTGCAAAGGTACTGATCGAGGATTGTGTGAGTGGGTATCCATTGCACCAGATAACGGAGCCAGATGATCCGACATGGTGAGCAAGAGGCAGGGTCAGGACTGCTTAAGCGGAATGAAGTTGTCGAGAACAAACCGCGAGGACAAAAGGTTCTAGAAATTGTCGGCCATGGCCCAGGAACCGTCTGCAGACGCTTCAAGGGGACTCAGTATTATTCAAGGAGGCACACTCGTATGGGAGAGCAGTTTATAAGAAGTCAAGAAAAGGGGGGGGCCGTGGTTTATCATCTCACCTTTTTTCGCCCAGGAGAGATGATGACATTCTGTGCCAGGTGATCAACGGGATGTTGTGACGGGGTAAGTAAGTACCGAGTACATTTTATTGGATGTATTTTTATATACTGGAAAATGTATAGAATACATGCACTGGGCGCCACCTACTTTACGGAGTACGGCGTAAAGTGTATGGATGTATACAGATTTCGAAAATGTAATTTAGCTAAGGTTGGTTGTATCGTAATACTTTGTAATCCAAATACCCGAGCCATATTACTATTTAAAACCACTAGTCACGAGACCATCAAAAAAAAGTTCGGGAATGGGAAAACACGTCTCAGGCCGCTCAGCTCCATGCGACCCCCAAATTCTCCAATCCCTACTCTATCGCCATCTTCCCCCATAAATTGTCCATTGTCAACCTTGTTTCCTTAAAAATCAAGGCTCTTTGGATTTTGTGATGGCAACCTCCATTGTGGCCCCCAAGCGGCCATTTGTCACCCTGCCATTCCTGCTCCCTTCCTGGACAGATGCTCTCGCTTTAGGGTCCCGGCGCCATCAGTCTTCTTACCGCCGTACCAAGCAACGTCTTCGTGTCAAGCCGGATGCTTCCTTTGGCCCTTCACACCAGAGCCACGATCAAATCATCTACAATCCACCTTCTAGTGCTCCCTCGGTTTATCATACTCCCAACAAATTTCTACCTCTCAATGATGCCCGGAGAACGATGCGCCCTGAAAGCCCTGCAAATGTCAATGCTAGCGATCTCCCCAACGTGCACAAAATCAATGATGAGGCCAAGTACCATCTGACCCCCTCCGACATTGAAGAAATCCGCAAACTCCGATTGAGTGACCCGATGACGTGGAGCCGACACAAGTTGGCCAAGCGGTTTGAGTGCTCGCCACTCTTTATTGCCATTGTCTGTGAAGCCAGTCCCGAGAAGAAGCAGATCCAGAAGCAAGTACTAGAAGCGGTGCAATCACGATGGGGGCCGAAGCGACGCATGGCCAGGGAGGACCGACAGCTCCGCCGGGAGGCATGGGGCCGTGATGAGTGATTTGACTCATTTTCTTCGTTGTTGGTCTACGTGATATCTCATTTTATTATACTTTGATCCGGACTTGGGGTTTCCCTGCCTGGAATCAGGCCACAAGGTGGTGGTGATGATGATGGTGTGTGTGTGTATGTGTGGACGCTATCCATGCGGACCTCTGTGTAAAAACGCCTATGTATTCTAGCATTTGTTTCGATATATTTTCATATTCATATTTCCAACAATGTATTGTTATCAAATAAGATAAAAACACATGACCATTATTAGACCTAGATCTTCAGGGGAGGAATAGTGAATCAACTGCCAAAAACTACCTCTATGGGCAAACAAATGATTTATCATTATCTAATCTTTACCATTTATCGTTAGTATTTGGTATTCGATGTCTTATAGTTATAGTAGGTCCCTTTTCTGTGTACGTAAATCCAGAGGACCGCACGGTCGGTAGATAAGCCCTACATCCCATGGGACTAGAATTAATCACCACAACTGTGAAAGGCGGCTACAGCCGGCACGCAAAAAACCCAAGGTCCGCGGGTGCTACAGGGCTTATTACGTGATAAGATACAACGGCTTTCTTCTCTGCAATGCCCCTCTTTCCCCTCCATCGAATTCCATCACTCGTCAAACCTGGGCAATTTCTCTCACGGTTTTCTAAACCTACTCCCACCTTTCGTCGCTTCTTCTACGGATACATCAGTGACTCCAAAATGGCACCACAGTTGGAGCCCTTCTTTAAGCAGTATGTTTTCTGCTTCTCAAAGGTCTCCCATGAAAAGGAACGCCAGATTTTAACGTACTCGTCCTCATTAGGGTTGACGCTTCGGCAGAGAGCTTCATTGATCGTGCGTAGTTGGATCATTCATGCTTCGTGGCTGGGAGGGTGATTTTTTCTCCTCCTTTGTCACAGCATCAGGTGTTGATAAATTGTATGACTAACGATCCCGACAGGTCTGCGGAAGGCTGTTGCAATCCCCTCGGTTTCGGCTCAAGATGAGAACCGAAAGGATGTGTTTCGGGTGAGTTGGTTATAGCCCCCCTCACTTGGTAATTCTACATGAACTGATCGGTATCGAAGATGGCCCAATTTTTGGCTACCGAGCTAGAGGCCTTGGGTGCCGAGGTTCACCAACGGCCACTGGGCAAGCAGCCTGGCAAAGAGCATCTCGACCTTCCTCCTGTCGTCATTGCGCGGTACGGTAACGACAAGAACAAGCGTACCATTCTTGTCTATGGCCACTATGATGTGCAACCCGCGCTGAAGGAGGATGGCTGGGCCACTGAGCCTTTCGAGCTGACCATCGATGATAAGGGTCGGATGTATGGTCGTGGTTCCACAGATGACAAGGGTCCGGTACTCGGCTGGCTCAACGTCATTGAGGCTCACCGTAAGGCCGGCGTAGAGCTACCTGTCAACCTGCTCTGCTGCTTCGAGGGTATGGAGGAGTACGGCTCCGAAGGTCTGGATGACTTCATTCAAGCCGAGGCCAAACAATTCTTCAAGGATACTGATGCGGTCTGTATCTCCGATAACTACTGGCTGGGTACCGAAAAGCCCTGTCTGACATATGGTCTGCGCGGATGCAATTACTACTCTGTCAGCATCTCGGGCCCTGCTCAAGATCTTCACAGTGGTGTTTTCGGTGGCTCTGCTCACGAGCCCATGACCGACATGGTGAACGTTTTGTCGAAGCTGGTGGATGCGCAAGGCAACATTCTCATTCCCGGACTCATGGATCTGGTGGCGCCCGTAACCGAGGAGGAGAATTCGCTGTACGGGAACATTAGCTACACTATGGACAACCTCCACGAATCGCTGGGAAGTGAGACTGGCATTCATCCGACCAAGGAACGAACCCTGATGGCCCGTTGGAGGTTCCCTTCCCTGTCCATCCACGGTATCGAGGGCGCTTATTCCGCCCCAGGGGCGAAGACCGTCATCCCTGCCAAGGTGATTGGCAAGTTCTCCATTCGGACCGTGCCGAACATGGAAAGCGCCGACGTCAACAAGCTGGTCTTCGACCACATCAAAGCGGAGTTTGCCAAGCTCAATAGCAAGAATAAGATGGATGTGTGGCTGCAGCACGACGGCAAGTGGTGGGTTGCCAGCCCGAAGCACTGGAACTTCAGCGCCGCCAGCAAGGCCGTGGAGCAGGTCTTTGGAGTTGCACCGGATATGACTCGTGAAGGTGGAAGGTACGTCAATTTCAGATCCCCAAATATGGTCCCAAATCTACAAAATGAAACTGACTTGAATTTTTACTTGACAGCATTCCCGTGACCTTGACCTTTGAGCAGGCCACTGGAAAGAATGTGCTGCTTCTGCCCATGGGAAGCTCGACCGATGCTGCCCACTCGATCAATGAGAAGCTGGACCGTCGTAACTACATCGAGGGAACCAAGCTGCTGGGTGCTTACTTGCACTACGTGGCAGAGGAGCCTGTCAAGGCATAAATGATTTTGATGCCGATGTCGAAAGTGGATAAATGGAAATCCCAAATGATTTACGCAACACGGTAGATATGTCTAATCAATAGCGGTAGCTGAATCCTTTATTCAATTAATTTAAAATCGTCTCTTAAACAGTTATACAAATAGTCAAGTATGCATTTGTAGTTAAAGTACTTAGTAACTAGTAGTTTACGATTGCGCAACTTAGTTAAAACTTAACGGGGATACACCCGCTGACTCAGCTCCGTGAACGCGAAAGAGCGCGTGACGCGGGTTTCTTTGATTTAGCCATTTCTTTGACTGTTTGGCTCTTTATGCGCCCACCACTGTTGCGAGAAATCGCCATTTTTACTCCATATCCTAATACTCTTCCAATCAAATTCCCCTAGCTACAAATTTCTTCTCCCTTACAATGCCTTCCATCAAACGTGCGCAGGAGTCTTTGGACTCGGATGAAGATCAGAGTGATAGCGGATTGGAAAGTGCTGGATCGGCCTCTCCCTCTCATTCAGTAAGTGTTTGGCCGTCAGTTGCAATGATTGGCCGCACTAACAAAAAGGGCAGAGAAAACGACCTCGCACATCGAACACACCACCCGAGCGAAATGACGAGAGCGATCCAGAAACGAGTCCCCATTCCTCCCGCTCTTCCTCTCTGGCCGAGGATGCGATGATGAATGACGAAGAGTTAGAACTTCACCAGACCCAGATCATCCAGCAGAAGTATGCCAAAATTCTCAATGAAGAAAACATACCGTCGGAGCACGGAATTCTGGAACGTGTCGATTGCTACAATTTCATGTGTCACAATCACTTTTCGGTGGACTTGGGTCCACTTATCAATTTTATTGTCGGCAAGAATGGCAGCGGTAAAAGTGCAATCTTAACGGCACTGACGCTCTGCTTGGGTGGCAAAGCGTCCGCAACCAACCGCGGGCAGAGCCTCAAGACTTTCATCAAGGCAGGCAAGGATAATGCCAATATTATCGTGCGGATCAAAAACCAGGGCGATGGCGCATACCGACCTGAGGTTTTTGGAAAGTCCATCATTGTCGAACGCCATTTCAACAGGAGCGGATCCAGTGGATTCAAAATCAAAGCTGAAAACGGCCATATCATTTCGACTAAAAAAGCAGAGCTTGATTCAATCACCGACTACTTTTCTCTACAGATCGACAATCCTATGAATGTGCTATCTCAAGACTTGGCTCGCCAGTTTCTGAGCACGTCTAGCGCAACAGAGAAATACAAATTCTTCGTTAAAGGCGTGCAGCTGGAGCAGTTGGACAATGATTACCGTTTGATTGAAGAGTCTGTCGACCAGATGGAAGAGAAAATCCGGAGTACAAGCGAAGATATTAAGATGTTGGAAGACCGCAGGGATGCCGCAAGGAAGAAGTTAGAGCTATCGGACCAGCACGATTCCCTGCGGGAACGTATCAGACATCTGCGCAACCAGATGGCCTGGGCTCAGGTCGAGGAACAAGAACGGGTGAGTGTGCTGTCATCTTTTTCGTTGCCTTTGTCATTGTTTAACATGCAGCAGACTCGAGACTCTCTGAGCGATGAGCTCGCCAAATGGGACGAGCAAATCGCTAGTGCAAATGCCAATCTCAGGAGCTATGATGACAGGTTTCAAGAAGTTGACGCTGAACATGACAACGCTGCAGATCATGCGTTACAAGCCGACAGAGCATTCCAGGCGGCACGGGATCAAGGAGAGAACATCGAGAAAAGGCTTGCTGACGAAATGAAGGATCGATCGGACCTTCAGGTATGCAACTTGTTACCAATTTATCTCAACCCTCTGTATCAAAATTCCAACCTTTCTAACTCCTAGCAGATCCAACAAGGAGTGATCAGAGATTACATTCAAGGAGCAGAAAATAGAATTGCCAAGGCGCAGAAGGAAATCGATGCCGAAAGCCAACGCTTGGCTGAGGCGAGCAATGGAGGGTATGCTCGTAAGCAGGAAGAGTGTGAGCAGGCTGCGGCTCGTGCAACTACTGCTCGCCTGGAACTCGAAGCCCACGTTGAAGCTGAACGGGGCTTGCTAGAAGAACGTCGGCTGGCTGAAAATAAGCATGAAGTGGCAAAGGAGGCCTATGAGGCCAAAGAAAAAGATCACAACGAAGCAAACGATCGCTTGCAGAATCTCCGCAAAGAGAATGGCCAAGTACGGAATCGGTTCCATGAAAAAATGCCGGCTCTCATACAGGCCATACGTACAGAGAGCTCATGGACCACACCTCCCATCGGTCCCGCCGGCGATTATGTCACCTTGCTCAAGCCCAAATGGTCGTCCATCCTGGAGACTGCCTTAACCAATACTCTCAACAGTTTCATTGTGTCATCGAAAAGTGATCAGAAAAAGCTGTCTGAGATCATGGAAAAAGTGAAGTGGTGAGTCGCAATGGTCTCTACGCTCTGTGCCGTTGCATTGACTTTGACACTCGTTTAGCCAGTGTCCAATTTTGATTGGAAGTGGGGCTGATATCGACACGTCTGCTCTTGAGCCTGACCCTCAATACGACACAGCTCTGAGGTCACTGGAGGTAAGAAGCATCCTTGTAGCGGAAAGTGCTGTCTGTGATGAGTTGATAACATATTCGCATAGATTGAACACCCAATGGTCCGGCGACAGCTCATCATTAATCATGCGGTAGAGCAAATGCTATTGATTGAAAGCCTGGAAGAGGCATCCACTGTGCTTTTTGACGGAGAAAGACCAAGAAATGTCAAAAGATGTTACTGCATCGATGCAAGGGATAGACGCAGAGGGCTCCATCTTTCATACAATCGATCGGGCGATCCTAACCAGGCTCCAGTTGCGATGTTCTCTGGTAGCCCCCGGATGAAATCAGACGCGGCCTTGCGAATCAGGTACACACCTCTTCCTTGGCCCTATCAAATGTCCTTTTGGCTAAATTTCAGTTGTCGTATACCAGGGCCCAAGAAGAAGTCGTACAGGATATTAAGCGTCAGTTGAATGATCTGAAGCAAGATCTCGATTCAGCTAGTTCCTATGTCCAGACCTGCAAACAAGCACTTGATCGACACAAGACAATGAAGGTCGAATTGAACTTGACCATGCAAAGGATGGAAGATGAGTATGAGGCTCTCAAAGGTGCTCTGGATCAAGCGAACATTGAGGAAGATGGTGGGCGCATAGATACCCTACGGACTAATCTGCAGGATGCGAAAAATGACAAACAAGTCAATGAAGGGTCTTTCGATGACAGCAAGAAGGCCATGGAAGCTTTAATGCAAAACCTCAAGGCGATCCGACGAGAACTATCGGCTCAGAAAACCGTGATCAATAATCTGGAGAAGGAGCGCAACGTTGCGGAAAGTGAGCGGAAGCGTGTGATGGACCGTCGGACAGATATTCTTCGTGAGAAAAGTACTGCCATCGAAACCATCGAAAGGTTCAAAGAAGATAGAGATAAAATCTATCAGAAGCGGGAAGAGCTTGTGGAGCGAGTACTCTCCTACATTGAGAAGGCTAGCTTGGTATCCACGAGGGTTTCGGTCGGCGAAGGCGAAACCGCCGACAGTCTTGATCAAAAGCTCCACAAGCTGCAGAACGATCTGCAACGCTACCATCAACAGTGCGTCTTTTCTATCTGTTCTTTTTTCGTTTGCTAATCGTTGTCAGCCTGGGTGGCTCGCGGGATGAAATCGCAGCAGAAGCTGCTCGCGCCGAAGCTGCTTATGTACACGCAATGAAACAAGTTGAAGAGCATATCACACTAGCAGAAGTACAGGCCGACGTCCCATCATATTTGGAAAGTCATTACTGACCGGTTCCTAGCAATTGAAGAGCACCCTCCACCATCGGAAGAACCGATGGGAGCTGTTCCGCGCCCATATCACCTCTCGGGCAAAGGCCCAGTTTACCTATCTGTTGAGCGAAAGAAGCTTCCGGGGTCGACTACTTACTTTCCATGACAAGAAGAGTTTGGATCTTCAAGTGCGTATCTAATACTTACGCATGGTATTCTGAAGCTAATTCATTTCTCCAGGTTGAGCCCGACATCACGAAGGATGATAGCACCGGCCGCGGTGCCAAGACTCTCTCTGGTGGTGAGAAATCTTTCTCACAAGTCTGTCTGCTGCTCGCCCTCTGGGAAGCCATGGGATCCCCGATCCGCTGCCTGGATGAATTGTTTGTCACCCTTTCTATGTTCATGCTACGTATGTTTACTTACCCCTATTCAACAGTGACGTGTATATGGATCACGTCAACCGCAAAATGTCCATCGACATGCTCGTATGTTCCCTTTTTCTGGTCCCTTGTTTTTGCCTGAGCCGTGTACTAACCTCCCGACTAGATGATGGCTGCCCGGCGTTCAGTTGGGCGACAGTTTATCCTGATCACCCCGGGAAGTAAAACGGATATCACCATCGCCCCTGATGTTCGGGTGAAAGAGCTCGCTGAACCGGAGCGTGGCCAAACCACACTGTCCTTCTAAGGGAAACAAGTCATTTTGAGGGACTATCTCCTATTTTGTTTTGTTCCTGCTTTCTGATACCCCTAAATCTCATTTGAATTTATTTTGGCTTTTGCGTTTTCTTCCTCTTTTGCTTTTGGCCTATTTTAAAAACCTTGTATGTATTGATAGTAATTTCATGGCTTCGAGTCAAGTATCTGCATAACGTGTTTCTTGTAGCATATTCTACTTAACATTGTTTAGCTACAAATTTGATAGTCACGTGGCTCTGCGGGACCAGGCCGTTGTCTTTCCCACTTAACTTCAACTTCTTCCGTCTCCAATCCCTTTCATTTGCTGCACTCCCATCCCCTCGATACACTTACTCCTGTCACATTTTCTGCCCGAAAGGTCACCATTTGATCTAATCTTTCACCACCACCCATTGGGCATCCGATTTGACTTTTCCTCATCTCTAAATCCCCCTCTCTGATTGTCCGCGGGACCTCCAACCCCCACATCTGAACTCACTTCGACCTCTTTTTCAGTTGGGTTCTTAGAAAATCTCGAACAAGGAAACGTCCATCACTTTTCTGGAATCTTTGATTTGGGTTGACAAACTCCCATTTTCACACCAACAACGGGAAGCGACAAGATTCTACCCACGCCAACACCTAAGCTTCAGTCGCATCACGGAAATTATTGAAACTTGCTTCTACTTGTTTCTTGCCGTCTGTTGGCCTTCTATTTGATCTTTCGACGGCCGTTTCATCATTTACCTTGATACCCATTTACCACCATGGCCGACGCCCTTGCCTCCCAACTTCACAATACCAAGCTCAGGTGAACGAAGAATCCTTTCGAATTTTTCTTCATTGTTTTCTCGCGCCATTCTAACTTTGCCGCCAGTGATGGAAACACAGAAGCGAGACTCCAGGATTCACTGAAACTTCCACCTAAGGATACTCGGCCACAGACAGAGGTTTGTTCATCCCTGTTTGCTCCAGGATCTAGATCAGCACTAACTTGCCCTCCAGGATGTCACTAAAACCAAGGGCCTCGAATTCGAGGACTTTTACATTAAGCGGGAGCTTATGATGGGAATCTTTGAAGCTGGGTTTGAAAAGCCCTCTCCCATTCAAGAAGAAACTATTCCAGTCGCTCTCACTGGCCGAGACATTTTGGCGCGAGCCAAGAACGGCACGGGAAAAACAGCCGCCTTCGTTATCCCCACTCTTGAACGCATCAACCCCAAGAGCACTAAAACCCAAGCCTTGATTCTAGTCCCCACACGAGAGCTGGCGCTTCAAACCTCTCAGGTCTGCAAGACACTGGGCAAACACCTTGGGATTAACGTTATGGTAACCACTGGTGGAACAGGTCTTATGGATGATATTATTCGACTCAATGACCCTGTTCACATCTTGGTTGGTACTCCCGGCAGAGTGCTAGACCTGGCCAGCAAAGGCGTGGCCGATTTGTCTGAATGTCCAACCTTCGTGATGGATGAAGCAGACAAGCTCCTTTCTCCTGAGTTTACGCCAGTTATTGAGCAACTTATGTCCTTCCATCCCAAGGATCGTCAGGTCATGCTCTTCAGTGCCACTTTCCCGCTCATCGTCAAGGCATTCAAGGACAAGCATATGCGCAACCCTTACGAGATCAATCTCATGGATGAGCTCACCCTGCGAGGTATTACGCAGTATTACGCTTTTGTTGAGGAAAAGCAAAAAGTACACTGCCTGAACACTCTGTTTTCAAAACTCCAGATCAATCAGTCTATCATCTTCTGCAACTCAACCAACCGTGTGGAGCTCTTAGCAAAGAAGATTACCGAGTTGGGTTACTCCTGCTTTTATTCACATGCTCGCATGCTTCAGCAACACCGTAATCGGGTCTTCCATGATTTCCGCAATGGCGTGTGTCGTAACCTAGTCTGTTCGGATCTTCTGACCCGTGGTATTGACATCCAAGCCGTCAATGTTGTGATCAACTTCGACTTCCCGAAGAATGCAGAGACATATCTGCACCGTATCGGCCGTTCTGGTCGCTTTGGTCATTTGGGTCTCGCAATCAATCTCATCAATTGGGAGGATCGATTCAATCTATACAAGATCGAGCAGGAACTAGGCACCGAGATCCAACCTATTCCTCAGAATATCGACAAGAAGCTTTATGTCTATGACTCGCCGGAGAACATTCCTCGGCCCATTTCGGGCCCCCCTCAGCCCCCAATTGCGGGATCGCATCCCGGCAATGGGGATCGCCAACCTCGTCGCCAGAACCATCACCATCAACACCCGAATGGTGGGCAGTACTATAACCGTGGTCGGGGCTCTTACCGTGGCGGTGGTCGTGGACAGGGTCCACGACGTGGCCCCAATGATGCCAACAAGGCAATTCTCACCCCTGGGCAGGTTGGAACTAACCCGCAAGCCCCTGTCTCCTGAAATTCTGCCCCGCCTTGAACTCGGGTCACTTGCATGATATCTCCTCCCTCCCCCTCCTTATTTGCCCACCTTCGCTACCTCGTCTCTGTTATTCTGTTCCCCTTTTCTCGCGTTCCCAACGGATTTCTGTTTTTGTCCTCGGGCCACTTCTTCCTCCCTCGCCGTCACAGAACTTGTGTTCCTTCGTCACGACGATACGATACTGGTGCGACTTTTGTATCATAAATCCCTCGCTCAGTTCTTACGCTTCTACCTGAATTCATCGCCTTGTGGTTGAATTGAGTTGAGTCTGAGAGTGCATTTTCCGGTCCCGGCGATTCTTGATAGCCCTGACTTTCTGCGGTGAAAGTGTACATACTACGCTCGACCGCCATGGTTTTGTTTTCGATGGGTTTTGCACGATCGGCGTTCTCCATGATCTTTCGATCGAATTTGGCGTTCTGGGTTTGATGGAGGTGCACGACTTTCCCCGGACTGATGCTCTTTTTACTACCCTGTCTCGACTATCTCGACTGTCGAAAACCACATTTTCTACTCTACTACACGACACAGCAACGCAACGCACACCACCTCGCTCCTCAAATATGTGTATTTTTCTCTCGCCCTCTCTCCTTTGATCTGCCTAGACACATTGGCTTCGCAAACTACAGGTTTTAACCTCGATATCATATCTGATCCATATAGCATATGGACTTTGGGTGGTTGAGTTTCCCACCAAGTGTCGACTAAAGGTATATCGAAATGAAAAGGGAAAAAAACCAAACAAAAACTAAAAAAAAAAAAGTATCAGAGGTGAATTAGATGACGGATACTCTTGAGCATCTAGTGAAAATGATAAACAAATCCCTCTGAGCGTTTTGTCCAATATAACTTGTATCTCGTACTCCGTAGTCGGACTAAATTGCGTATAGTGGGGCTGCGGGATACCGTATGACATCTACGGGTCGAACGTAGTACATACCACCACCCAGATCCCCAACCTTCAATCCACTTCCACCCGCAATGGCTACAGCGACTAAGGATACAAAGGCCAAGGTTTGTCCTATCTTTCTATTCTTGACCAAAATTCGAATACTAATGACGTCCATAGCCTAGCGTCCTGCGCTCCATCCTTGCGGGCTCCACGGCTGGAGCCGTGGAGATCGGTATGGAATTCCACCCTCATGTGTCACAAAACGAAAATTAACTTTTTGCAGCAATCACATATCCAGCTGAGTGTATAGATCCGTGTCCCTTCTCTCCCTTCAAAGCTAATTAAACCTCAGTTGCAAAGACCCGCACCCAGCTCAACCGCCGCCTCCCCGATGGCCAGAAATTGCCCTGGCCGAAATTCGGCTCGCAGTGGTACGCCGGGTGCACCACTCTCATTATCGGCAATTCTCTGAAGGCTGGAATCCGTACGTTCCAGGTTTCCTCAACTACTCCCCCTCTCTGACAATTGGTAACTGGCAGGTTTCGTTGCATTCGACGCCATCAAGGCGACCCTTCAGGATGAAAATGGCAAGATTTCGGGACCACGAACGGTTGTGGCTGGTTTTGGTGCAGGCTTCACCGAGTCCCTTCTGGCGGTCACTCCATTTGAGAGTATCAAGACACAGTTGTGGGTATTTCCTTCTCTCTTTCGTGGCGCGACCACAAATAGACCCGATGACTGATGTGTGTGGTTCTTTAGGATTGACGATCGAAAGGCGGCAAAGCCCCGCATGCGTGGCTTTCTCCACGGAAGCCGGATCATTTGGCAAGAAAGAGGTATTCGGGGCTTCTTCCAAGGCTTTGTGCCTACTACAGCACGGCAAGCTGCCAACTCGGCGACACGATTCACGGCCTATACCACTTTGAAGCAATTTGCAGAGGGCTACGTGGCTCCGGGGGAGAAGTTAGGAACCCTGAGTACCTTTGCAATTGGAGGCATTGCCGGTATTATCACTGTGTACGTATTAATCTCCCATTTCCATCTACCACTTTCTCTCCTAACAGCCTGTGCCAGTTACGTAACTCAACCTCTGGATACCGTCAAGACAAGAATGCAGTCAATCGAGGCTAGTAAGAATTACAAGAATAGCTTCGCTTGTGCTGCCAGCATCTTCAAAAATGAAGGCTTCTTCACCCTCTGGTCTGGCGCTGTCCCTCGACTGGCGCGATTGATTCTGAGCGGTGGTATTGTGTTTACCATGTACGTCCCTATCAACTTGATTCGAACGTCATACTAATCCCATCTTAACAGGTATGAAAAGTCCATAGAGATGATGGATCTCGTTGACCCTGATCGAAAGTATATCTGAACGGATAAATCAACAGGAGTTTGCTTGTTATTCTTTTGCGATTTACATTAGAACGTGGTATATACATATGGTTATTGTACAATGAATAGATCTCTCTATTTCTTCTCTTTTTCCTTGTTTTTGGCCAGATCTTCTGCCACCATCGCCTCGACTTCACGGTCTGCCATCCAAGTACGCACGTTCTCCATGACTGTTTCCAAGCCATCGCCTCCATCCAAAACAGAATCCAGGTTGTGAATAGTCGTACCACAACGATGATCTGTACAGCGGCTCTGGCCAAAATTGTAGGTCCGGATCTTGTCGCCTCGGCCCATCCGAGCCACTCCACCCAAAACACCTCGTCGAAGCTCAACCAGCTCCTGCTCTCGGGCCTCTTGACGGGCTTCGGCGATCTTGGCCCGCAGGACCTGCCAGGCTTTCCGTCGGTTGGCCTGTTGAGACCGCTCATCTTGCATGGAGACCACGGTACCCGTGGGGAAATGGGTCAGCCGGATCGCCGATTCGGTCTTATTAACATGTTGTCCACCTGCACCTCCAGCTCGCATTTTCTCTATGCGCACTTCCTGAGGATCAATATAGTAATCGCTGGTCGGGTCTTCAAAGTTCAAAGCATTGTCTATGCTACTCCCAGTTTCTGGGAAACTCGGCAAAACCATGACGCTAACAGCACTGGTATGAGTACGGCCTTTGGTCTCTGTGGCTGGTACTCTTTGCACGCGATGGACCCCGGATTCCGTTCGCAGAATATCGTATGCGCCTTCGGCTTCAATTTCAATGACTGCCTCGGTCAGCCGATCCTCTGATGGGCCATCCTCCACGTCCTGTTTTAGGATCGTGGGCCGGAGCCCTCGACGGGAACAGAAAGAAAGATACATGCGTAGCATCTCATACGCGAAAAGACCTGCTTCATCGCCTCCCGCACCAGGCCGGATCTCAATCAGGCACGGAAGTGCTGCAAATGGATGACGAGGAATCAGTGACTTCTTCAATCGGTCTGATATGGCAGGCAAAGCATCATTGGTGATATCCAGATCCTCCGTCGCGAGGGAGCGCAATTCCTCATCTGTTTGACGATCCTCTAGTAGGGATTTCAATTCAAGAATGGACTATTTATCTCCCCCGCGGTTAATTGGTGGTAGGAATAGTGGAAGGGGTTTGTATCACCTACATCGTTGGCATTGTCCCATTCTTTCAAGACGGAGGCAACTGGTGCCAGCTCCCCAGCTCGCTTCGCGACTTTTGCATCAAATGACTCCACCAGTCGATCCGTGAGTTTCGCATGTTCGGAGGCCAGTAATCGGGCTCGAGTTAGCAATACTGGAGACAAACCGGAGTCTGTTTTGAGGCATGTTAGCGTTTCAAGTCACAGGTCAGGGAAAAGGCAAAGACATGCCAGAATGCGCTCTTCTTAATGATTGACTTGGACCAAATCGTGGCCTTAAAATTCGACCGCATCGTAGCATTCTTGAGGAAGAAAGGAAAGTGAAAAGGATTCAAAATCGTTGAAAAACGATAAGTTGTATTTTATGTAAATTACGCGTAAAGGCCACGGCGTCCACGGGGTTCGAAGCAATGAATGTCATTCTATTCGCATTCTCCATTCTCTCTTCCTCACACCCTCACTTTATCGACCATGTTCATTCTTTTCTTGAAACTTGAAACTTGAAACTAAAAATAAAAAAATTATGCGCATTTCATTTGAAACACTTACGGCGGCTCTAGCCTGTCTATCGACTGGCAATGCCTTACAGATTCCCCCAGACACGCCGCTCTCCGAATTGATCACCTCTGCCAAATCACATCTCGCCAAGGGCTCACCCCGTGATGCCTTGGTATACTTTGATGAAGCTATCGTGCGCGATCCGACAAACTATATTACAATCTTTCAGCGGGGTGCGGCTTACCTATCTATTGGGAAGAACCCACAGGCATCTGAGGACTTCAATCGCGTGTTGGAACTCAAGCCCGATTTTGAGGGTGCCCTGCTGCAACGATCCCGCCTAAGGGCACGAAATGCTCACTGGAAAGAGGCTCTTCAGGATCTTGAGCGTGCGGGGAAGAAATCATCGGCTGAGTACACGGAACTCGAAGAGGCGCGAGATGCGGCAGGATTGGCTGTGACTGCCGAGCATAAGGGGGACTGGGAGGCCTGTATCATGCAGGCTGGAGTGGCGATTTTGAAAGCAAATACAGACCTGACCCTTCGACAGACCCGGGCACACTGTCGTTTCGAGAGAGGTGAGGTGGAAGAAGGCGTCAGTGACCTCGCACATGTCCTGCAAATCTCCCCTACCTTGGTAGAGCCTCATTTGCAGATGTCCGCCATGCTGTTCTACGCACTTGGGGACAGCGATCGAGGATTAACTCAGATTCGCCGATGCCTTCACACAGATCCTGACTCGAAGCCGTGCAATCGTCTCTATCGGCGAGAGAAACAATTATCAAAATTACTTGGAAAGGTTCATAGCGCGTTAGAGGCACACAAGTGGAGTAACGTTGTTAACCTCTTGGTCGGGAGTGGCGATGAAACTGGCTTGGTTGAAGACATAAAAAGAGACGTTGCGGAGGCGAGGGAGGCCGGTCATATTCATCAAGCCGCCTCAAATAATCTTTATATTTTCCTTGTTGAGAAAACTTGTGAGGCTTACCGTGCGGTACGTAAATCCTCCCCCTGTCAGCGGTTGGTATGAAGGCTAATGCTTCATATTTAGATGAATATGGCTAAAAAGGCTGGTCCTTATTGCACCGAATCCCTACAGTTGGTTCCATCCTCTCTTCATGGTCTATTATACCAAGCCCAATCTGCGCTGGATGAGGATCAGTTTGAGGACGCAGTGCGAACGCTCAACATGGCTAAGGAACATCACCCTCACTCCCAAGACATTCATTCTCTTCTGCAGAAAGCGCATGCTCTTCTGAAGCGCTCCAAGCAGAAGGACTATTACAAGGTTTTGGGTGTGAGTCGCGATGCAGATGAGCGAACCATCAAACGGGCTTATCGTCAGTTAACTAAGGTCAACCATCCAGACAAGGCTGCCTCGCAGGGTATCTCTAAGGAGGTAGCAGAGAAGAAGATGGCATCTATCAACGAGGCCTATGAGGTTCTATCTGATTCTGAACTTCGAACTCGGTATGACAACGGGGACGATCCAAACGATCCCGAATCCCAGCGAGGCCATCCCTTCCAACAGCAAGGCAACCCCTTCGGTCAAGGTGGTCAACAACAGTTCTTCTTCCAGCAGGGTGGATCGCAGTTCAAGTTCTCTGGTGGTTTCCCATTCCGGTGAATTTTTTACTTGCTTTTCGCTTCACTTCCCATTGTAGCACATATGGTGTTTCTAGGAGTATCATTTGCCGGGTCTTTTTGACGGGCATAACTTGGGTTTCATATAATAAGGAAATGGAGAATCCGGTTTACGAGCTGGATATTCTTGACATGAGTGCAATTTTCTACGAGCAGGTTTTGTTTTAGTTCTTGTAGACACCTAGGCATGAGTTTGATCCGAGCAATCATGATCATTATCATGATCGAGGTGCGTTGGTGAGAGGCACATAGCTGACTTGGAAGACTTTCTCCTTGCGGACCGATCCATCCGCTCGCTTATCGACAATCCAGATGTATTGTCCACCGCTAAAACCGCTTCCACTCTCCGACTCTACTGGGATGAATAGTCTGCCGGGGGCTCGCAGCTGTTCAATCAGGACTGGATGCAGTGTCTCCGCGGCTGCACCAACATGGATGGCGTCATACGGGGCACCTTCTTTCCACCCCAGGCGTCCATCTGCTGTGATAAATTTTACTTGTCCTGAGTTCAGCAATTCCCGACCCTGTGCGGATTTGTTCATGTTCGATCGGGCCAGATCCACTAGGTTGGAGATATGATCGATCCCAATGACTTGACCCTGCTCTTCCGATGATCCAGGTAAACTGGTCACTAGATTGGCCAAGACGTGAGTGAGATACCCCGATCCAGATCCAATATCTAGGACATGGGCTCCAGGTTTGAGGTATTCAATGAGATATTCACATGCGTGAGCGTGCATGTGCGGTGCTGATATCGTTGCCCCATGTCCGATGGACTGGGGTGAGTCCGAATACGGCCGCGATGGAGCATAGTGAGCCCGGTCGACCTTTAGCATTGTATCAGGTTGTTATGATCCTTTTAAAGGGGGTCCTCGCAACTTACACCTAACATGGCTTCCTTGACGCGTTCACTCTTGATCAGATCGACCCGAGACAAGTTCTCAACCAACTCGGTGTTGGTAGACGCAGAGCAGTACCATGCCATTGTCAGGACCCTTGCTTGTCTTGGGGGGTAGAAGATGCTAGTCAGTCGTCTGAACATGTAAGAGAAGTAAGAAGGTAGAGTGGGAACGACCGGTGAAATCGTGACGACATGCTCTCCTCATCCCTCCACGTGACTGTATCTATTCCTCTTGGATGAATTCTATATGCCAAGTGTCTATTTGTTTCGAGTTTACCCAACCGTTGAATAATTTACCTAATATGAATATGAGCACTGTATACATGATGCACCAGGGTAACCATATAAGTAGGGATACATATATATCCCACCCAATTGCCAATAGAGCGATTATATACATAAACCAAATCCACAAGGCATAGTCTCACAGTACTTGAAAAAGTCAATAATAGTATATATCAATCAGGACAAGCCCGACAAACATTCAAGCTAGAAATTCTGCCTTTAATTAACGTTCAATTCAATTGATATCCGAGAGACCAAACAACCAAAACGGCCAATGCGGGGCGAGTGATCCCGCTCTTATTCTTCTCCACAAAACCCAACCAACCCAACCAACCGATTCAAAACCCTTCACATTCGCTTTTCAAATCAGTACCATGTTTCTATAACTCTCAGTATGAAGCCACCAGTTTGGCCTCAGACCAATGCTCGGTCCCCTGCCCAAGTGGATGCTCACTCGGACATCCATGTGGATGTGGATTTCATGATCATGGACTATCTTGCCTGTCTCGCAATTAATAGCATCATCCTGGCAAGCAGAAGACAAACCCAGGACATAGGTACACAGGAGGATGATCTGGACTGGCAAGTTGAGTCACTGGAAGGTAAAGTGATAGCAGAGAATTTCGCGCGGAAGCCACACTGACGATGACAGGATTTCGGA
The DNA here is from genome assembly GCF_028828045.1 of Penicillium odoratum. Classification (NCBI taxonomy): domain Eukaryota; kingdom Fungi; phylum Ascomycota; class Eurotiomycetes; order Eurotiales; family Aspergillaceae; genus Penicillium; species Penicillium odoratum. The sequence goes on along the minus strand of NW_026643144.1, from coordinate 1,511,454 downwards.
GCTTGGTGGCGTCAACTCACCCCGAGATACCGTTACCTCAAGACCTACACATTAAACTGCAACTTCTTGCCGTGGCAGATGGACTTCGGCATTATGGAGCACAGTCACACCAAACCCAGGAAGACTGCCCACGACTGCCAGCTATCGGGGTGGCGTTCATGGACCTCTGCACTACAGCAGCTGCGAAGGTATCGGTAACGCGATGGTTTGACACTGGTGCACGCTTCATGGTCCAGGCGGTACTTGAAGATCAACGCGAAGGGCGTCTACCATCCGAAGATATGTCGAAGCTCTGCTCGTGGTCCCCCAATGATCCTGCACTGGGTTCGAAATGGGTGAACGTCCGGCAGAGGTATGCCAGCGCATTACCGGACGCAATCGAACATCATAGAGGGCAGTCAGTGACTCAAAAGTATCCACTATCGGAGTTTAAATCCATCGTGATGACATTCCTCCGTGACCTAATGACGACACTGGATCCCCCGATCATCATCCAATTAGAGCGAGGTCAGCTCAGTGGTCTAAGCCCCGAGGAAACGCAACGCCTAAAGGCCCGAGTGGGGTTGCGCTGAAACTGTCAACCATAGCACACCCACATTTCCGTCACAAAACCCGAGAATCTTGACATCAAAGCCGATGTGGGGCAAGATTGGTATTCGTTGCAGACAAATCACCAACTGGTCCATATCTTGAAACTACGCAGAAAACACAGAATTCCACGAGCCAATCCCCTCCGAGCAGCGAAGGCCTGGATTGAAATGGCAGTTATATTTGAAAATCCGATAATCTACACAGTGTGCCAAATGGCTGCTCTAGGCACAACAAACACATACAGCCAACAGGGTAACAAAAACATCATTTACCCAAGCAGCATGCGCCGAGGGTCCTCGATGTACTCCTTGACCTACAATGGAATTAGTAAGGGTTCCAAGCAGGGAGGACAAACAATATACCTTGACGAGGAAAGTGACGGCCTCGCGACCATCCAGGAGGCGGTGGTCGTAAGTGAGAGCCAGATACATCATCTATCGACAAGAAATTGTTAGTTTGGTCTTCAGAAGCGTGGGAAACGCGGGAAAAATTACCGGGCGGATTTCGACCTTGCCGTTCACGGCGACTGGCTTGTCCTTGATGGCGTGAAGGCCCAACACGGCTGGGGATATATTGTTAGAATGAGGTCCGGGGAAAAAAGGCACGGAAAGACTCACCAGTCTGAGGCGCGTTGATGATGGGGGTACCCATCAAAGAACCGAACACACCACCCTGATCAAAATTAGTGATTTTTTTCAGGCCAATTCACTCTTTGAAAGAGAGAGAGATGGAATTCAAATACTTACGTTGCTGATAGTGAAGGTACCGCCAGCCATATCTTCAATGGTAAGCTTGTTGTCACGAGCCTATGTATCATTCGTCAGTGCTACACACAGTGTTATTAAATTCCCATGCAGTGCATACCTTCTTGCCAAGATCGGCGATAGACTGCTCAATACCAACAAGATCCATGGTCTCAGTGTTGCGGACAACGGGGGTAACCAGACCCTTCTCAGTAGCAACAGCCACACTGATATCGACGTAATCACGGTAGACAATAGTGTCACCGCCGTTAGGGCCCTCGATGGAGGCGTTGACGGCGGGGATTTCCTTCATGGCCAGAACACAGGCGCGGGAGAAGGCGCTCATGAAACCCAGCTTCACGCCGGTCTTCTTGAGTACGTCATCCTTGTAAAGCTTGCGGAGCTCCATCAGGGAGGACATATCAACCTCGTTGAAGGTGGTGAGAGAAGCAGCAGTGTTCTGAGATTGCTTGAGGCGTTCAGCGATACGGAGACGCATCCGGTTCATCTTAACCTATATAGATATCATAAATTATCAGTCTCAAGCTTCAAATCTTCACCCAATGCGTTTGCAACACGTACCCGACGCTCCTCACGGTTGCCCAGAGAAGGCTTGGAGGTCTCGGCTTTGGGGGTCTCCTTTGAAGTCTGCGGGGCTGCAGGCTTAGGGGCCTGGGTCTCCTTAGGCGTCACAGGCTCAGGAGCAGATTCCTTGGGCTTTTCAGCAGCAGGCTCCTGGGGCTTCTCGGAGGCAACCTCCTTCTTGCCACCCGCAGGGGCGTCGCCCAGCTCCAACCTAATCAGGTCCTGTCCAACGGTGACGGTATCCTCCTCGCTCACGAGGAATTCCTTGATAGTACCGGCTTCCGGGGCATTCACCGAGATGTCGATCTGTTACGCAAGAAATGACGTTAGAGGGATGCACGAACGAGCGTGTCAAGAGACTTTACCTTGTCAGTCTCAATAGTGGCAATTTCCTCATCGCGTTCCACAAAGTCGCCAATTTCTATAGTCCAGGTCAATATCCACGGGATAAATATGCGGGCGAAGGAGCGAATTTCATACGTTTCGAAAATTGCTTCAGTGTACCCTCTGTGATCGATTCGGCCATCTGGGGAACCTGAACGACCTTGTCGGCTGATAAAAAAATATTTAGTGCGGTGCATAAGCTAGTAGAAAGCTGTGAAGACTAGAACTCACCATAAGTACGAATCTGGGAACCCACGAAGGGAGCAAGGTTGCGCGAGACATTGATCCTATTATTCTTTTACATCAGCTATTGCGCCAACTTCGCGAGGAGAAGTAAGGTTATGTTTACCCCGAGGAAGCCTGCAGCAGACCAGAAGCTCTACCGGTAGCATTGGATCGGGTCAGGGTAGATAGACTCTGGGCGCCGCGAAGCCGGCTGGGACCGCGAGTGGCCCGGGTCAAAGCTGTTAAGCGCTGAGCCGAAAGGCGCGCAAGAGGAAGTCGAGCAGGCATTGTGTATAAAAACCCGTGACTTAAGAGCAAGGCTTTGATGAAGAATATCACAAGAACCAAAGAGGAAGATGTGGAGGAAGAGGGGAAGGGAGAAGGAGAAAAAAAAGCGCACGCCCTGATGCTGTTACGTAGCCGAAGCCAAAGCCTCCCGAATGCCGAGATGCGGAAGATGGGAAGCGGAGTAATGTTCTTACGGTCTCCGGTAGCGCATAGTGATATAATGTGCACTTTTGTAACGAATGAGCTCCATCAGAATAGTCAACCCACCGCATCATCAAATACCCTCCGATTTCTGATTCGACCGCGGAGCTTTGTCCGGGTGATTTGCGACTCTATCAATTCCTATTCTTACCAATCTGTCTACCCATTTGAGACCTTTCGAATTTTGACTTGATAGACAAGGGTGTACATCATGTCCGCTTCTGCCGCTTTGTGAGTTTCCCGCGACCACCGCAACTACGTTCTCTCCATGGCTAACCAATTGTAGGTCCCTCTATCGGCGGTCTTTGAAACAGTCTCTGGACTGGGCTGTTGACCGTCGGGTATGGCGTGGACAGGCTGTCTACATCCGCTCGCTGTTTGAGGCCAACAAGGACGTTCGTGATCCTCGCCAGCAACAGGTACACTTCACAAATCCTCCACTGGATACGACTTGATCGGCTCACGTGAACATTCAGGTTCTGCTACGCGAGACAGAAAAACTATTGCAGGAATGGAAACACCCGGATCCCTATCGCCCACCGACCGCCCCTGGAGGTATGTCCCCAATATATCAATTATGGGACGCGCACAGTACTGACCTCGGCCACAGGAAACAAATGGGAGCGAAACTTGCCTGCTCCCATTCTACCTTGTATGTGTTCCCTCACTGGAAGTCCCGAATTTGGCATACTGATCTAGCGCAGATGCGGCACCCCCGGCCGCCCACTGATGGATGAACCGTGCGATCAGGTAGTTTGATATGTTTGTTATTGTCTGTTTTGAACAAAAACAGCATGTTTTAATTGAATCATGGGCATCTGTACAATACAATGAACCCTTTTACACATCAAGTGCAATCTGCATCATGTAGTGTCGAACTTGCGGAAATGAAATGTGAGAGATGTCGCATGAGATTTGTTACAATTAAACAAGGGGAAGGGTGGGGGAAAAAGTAAAGTATCAGATGGACCTAGAATCTTTTCATTGATTCGGGCTTCGCCCCTGGGCTATCCGAGATAAAAGCTGAAAATCCCATCGAACTAGCTCGAGTTCGTCGGTATCATTCCATGCCCGCAGGCATAATGTACAACCAGGAAACTGAAGAAAGAAAACGCAGAGCCATAACGTGCCCGTCCCATAACCCCATTATCGTGAATGAACCAACCCACGCCGGAAAACAAACAAATCAAACCCGCAAAACAAAAGGAACCGTTTACAGCTCCTGGCTACCCTTGGCGGCCTTGGGGGTCTTCTTGGGGAGAAGGTCTGTTGTGATTCATTAGCATGCGATGTTCTGAAAGTGAAACCCACAGGGCAGTTAGAGAAGCACTTACTCTGGTGGATGTTGGGCAGAACACCACCCTGGGCAATGGTGACGTGTCCCAGGAGCTTGTTCAGCTCCTCATCGTTGCGGATGGCAAGCTGCAAGTGACGGGGGATGATACGGGTCTTCTTGTTGTCACGGGCGGCGTTACCAGCCAACTCGAGGATCTCAGCAGCGAGGTACTCAAGGACGGCGGCGAGGTAGACGGGAGCACCAGCACCGACACGCTGAGCGTAGTTGCCCTTGCGGAGCAAACGGTGGACACGACCAACGGGGAAGGCCAGACCAGCCTTAGAAGAACGGCTAGACGGAGGAATGAATGTTAGAGTGGGTGTTGGTTTTGGAGATGGGAGTGGTGTTTTGGTTTCGCGTTCAGACGCGTAGAATGAATGAAAATCAAAACAGCCCACAAGGCATGAACTTACGACTGAGCGTTCTTGCTGCCGCTAGCCTTGCCACCAGACTTTCCGCCAGTCATTTTGATGAATGTAGATTTGAAAGGGTTGTTGAAAAAAGGGTTGGTATAAAAGTGGTTGAAAGGTTGGAGATGAAGCGTGAGATGGTAAAAGGTTTCCAAGAAGAGGGGGCGTGGAGGAAGCGGATGGACTTTATAAGGACGCGGTGAGGGTGACGTTGGCACTGGTATCAACGACACTCACTAGATCACGCACTCGCTTAGAAGAATCGACCAATCAGCATTAAGATCAAGTGATTGCGAACATACCAGATGTGGATTAGTGTGGTAATATAACTATGTTACAATGCCATACCATGGACCCGCGTGATCTGCAGACCAATATCCCCACCCGTTCCCGGCAAAAAACGCGTCTGGTCCCAGTTTAATCATACAGATCATACAGATCCCATACGGTATTGAAATTCGCCCTCCTTTTCTGCACTCCCAGGATCAACCGCCCGTTGGCGGTCGAGTATAAAGACCGCGTTCCCCTCCGTCACCGCGTTCCTCTTATTTTTTCCTTATTCCATCTCCGTTCTCCCCCATCCATCCATCCACTTTTTCCAACCTTTTCAACTTTTTCAACTTCAACCTTTCTCTCTCCATCAAAAATGGCTCCCCCCAAGGCTGCTGAGAAGAAGCCCTCCACCGCCGGCAAGGCTCCCGTTGGTGGCAAGGCCCCCGCTGAGAAGAAGGAAGCTGGCAAGAAGACTGCCGCTGGCACTGGTGAGAAGAAGAAGCGCGGCAAGACCCGCAAGGAGACCTACTCCTCCTACATCTACAAGGGTGAGTCAAGTCGATAGTTTTGGATACAGAAACGCGTCCTTGTTGCTAATGTTTTGTTTGTTGCTAGTCCTTAAGCAGGTTCACCCCGACACTGGTATCTCCACCCGTGCCATGTCTATCCTGAACTCCTTCGTCAACGGTATGCATTCTCCCATTTATATTTCCTTTCCATCAAATTTCTTTTTTCTGACTTCGGAATTTGCAGACATCTTCGAGCGCGTTGCCACTGAGGCCTCCAAGCTTGCTGCCTACAACAAGAAGTCCACCATCTCCAGCCGAGAGATCCAGACCTCCGTCCGCCTCATCCTCCCCGGTGAGCTGGCCAAGCACGCCGTCTCTGAGGGTACCAAGGCCGTTACCAAGTACTCTTCGTCTGCCAAATAAGCGGACTTTGGGTTTTTCGTTTCTTGCGGGATTGCTTTTGTTTTTACTGCCTCCTTATCTTTTCTTGGGTTTTGAGGCGGTCGGTTATGGGTGTTTTGCGGGTTTTCTAATGTGTCATGGGATGGTCTCGATTTTCTTTTCCCCAATGGGCGACTTTTTCTGATGGTTACTGCTCGATGCGCGGTGTAACATAACTCGGGTCTGGGGCCGGTTACACGGTTTAACCTCCCCCTTACTAGAACGCGAAATTCCAAATGCTTAATTGCATTCAAATTTTTTTTTCTTCCACTTCTCCTCTCACTCGTTGTGTTTTTCTGCTCTTTATTTGGGTTGACCGTCATGATGTTCCCTTGCACTCGGTTTGTTTGAATTCAGCTACTTTGATTTACAGATTTGTTTACTCCATCTCATCAGAATCGTCAAGAGCCTCCACCTCGTCCACCGCAGCTTTCCGACCAGGCCCTTGATATTCCTTGTCCAATTGTGTTTCTCCTGTCAAAATATGGATGATCGGCTTCCCGGGGCTGGATTTCACTCGTTGCTTCCAGTCGGTCCAGTCAGCCTCATCTTTGATCAAAAACCCAATCAGCATGCTTGGATCCATGTCTTTAAGGTGGATTCGTCGCAGGCGGCGAGTATGGTAACTCCCCCGTTCCTCAGCGGTGTATGGCTCGTCGAGCTGGTGATGCGGTAGCGTGGGGCGTGTGGTGTGGGGATCAAGGAAGAACAGGTGGGAATCCTGAACCCCCACAAAGTAGTGTGATGCGGAGGGGCGTCCACTGATATCGCTTATTGTCAGCGTTGGTCTGATGTCGGATGGTTGGAAACTTACCCTGCAATTCCTACGGACTGGGGGTATTTTAAAGCCGCTCGTAGTCCATCCCAGTATACTGAGGTGACTTGCTCAATCCCCAGCCGTAGCCCAAGGAGAATAAGGGTCGGTTGAAATTGCCCTGTTTTACTGTGTGCGAGCCGAAGGAATTGCTCTTCGTAGACGTCGGAGGTATCATTTGTCACGTAGACCTCGAGCTTAGGAGCGTTGCACTCGGTCGACAGGATTCTGCCAGGCTGTGATCAGTAGAGCCTTGTTATCTTGATTCTGTGTACATACTGGATGCACCGGGCAGTCGCTGACGGACCAAACCATTCCCCCGGGTATTTCCCACACGAGTCGGCACCACATTTAACAAACCGATGTATTGAAAATGGAGCCTCGGGTTGGTCGGCAAACATCGCTAATAGCTTCGATTCTTCATTGGGCCGGTCACCTTTTCGCCAGTCTGGATAGGCATGTTAGCTGCGTTAGCCCTGGTAGTGAATTGAAGCTGGATCCCACCTCTACCAAGTAGCAGAATGCAGAGTGTATTTGCCAGCAGGCTTTGTCCTGATCGAATCATGCAGCCCCACCCTGTATCAGATGTGAAGCCTTGTGAGTCCATTAGCTGAGTCCGTATGCGCACACCCAATGTCATTAAGGATGTCGCTTCGGGTGAGTGACTGCGTGGGATGGGAGCAAAGTTGGACCGGTATGTCATCCATATCCGTGACTCAAAGTCCGTCAAAAAGGCGTTAGGCCATGCGCCGCCGGTCATATCGTGTAGCATCTCGGCCGCCTGCCCGGTGCTGTGGTCCCTATCTATTCGGAACTCAGTAAAGACCTTCGGAGTGGAGTATAATCAAAATGACTTGTAAGAACCAAAGCATGACATACCTGTGGTGCTGTCCTTGTGTAGTTCTTCTGGGTATCGGGAGGTATACTGTTGACCTAGACACCAGATTGATGCTTCTGGGGCAGTGTCATTCTTGGGTTCAGGATCCCAGAAATATTGTACTATACGCTTGCATTTTTCCAGATCCACCCCTGCCATTTTGATGGTATGTTTATCTTCCGGGGTAAGTTTATCAGGGTTGCGTGGTGTAGAGAAAGGGAACTTTGGGGGGGAGGGATAGTCGCGGGGAGGAGAAGGGCTCCACCGATATATATATTCGGACGATCATCCAGTGTTCAGGTGATAAGTTTCAAGTTACATGGATCAAGTCAAACCAACAGTGAAATGCAAAAGCAGGTAAAAGTTTCCATAGACGACTTAAATATAATAAGATCACAAGATAGGTAGGTTATGATTTCTTTCAGTATATTTTTGTTCACTATAAGATAAAAGGACAACAGGCATCACTCTTGACGTCACTGTGTATAGATGTAAGCATGATAGGTATACCACTTGAAAAATAACTTGAAACTTCATATTCGTGATACATAACCTTCATTAATCCCCCTTGCCCCCCAAATACCAGATAAACTTGTACATGTTACTTATGTACAAACTTGAATACTAGATTTTGTGTATTATAACCAGTACGGAGTACTGCCTAGTTACTCCGTAATCCGTGGTAGGATGAGTGGTCCAGATCCCTCCCCACCGCCCTCCCCACCTGATCGCGTCCTTTTCCACCTCGAACGATTTTCTCCGTCCCCTCTTACTCTCTTCCATCAACCCACAATTCAGCATGGCTCGCCATGGCAAGTCAAAGGCTCGCATGAAACGGGCTCCTGCAATGGCCAGTAAGTTAGATATCCCTGCGCCCCTGCGCCCCTACGAACCCCTCGAGACTCACGATGTAAAAGAACCATCGCCACCTCGGTTTACGATGCAGCAAGAGGCCCGGAACACCGAGACACACACCAGGAACTGGTCACATAATAACCTCCGTTATAAAGCGGTTCAATTTGTGAGCGCAGGACAATTACAGCGAACCGAACAGGACATCGAGGAAGAAACAGACAGCCAGTCAGAGATACACTCAGAGGTGGAAGAGCCGAAACCACAACAACAGCCAGAATCGAAGGAAGATGAAAGCGACAATTTATTTTTTATCGACGCTACAGCGGAAGAGGTTGTGCATACGGGCCTTCCAGACCCAATACTACACTCCGATTTCCCCGACACAGAAGGCAGTGAAGATGAAGTTGTGTTCACGGGACGTCGAAAGCCCATAGTGATTGAAACGGACGAGGCGGAGCTTCGAGCGTATCTGCAAACTTCCCAGGATACGGGGCCGCAGGCATTGTTCAGCCCGGGAGACGCGCAATTCTTTCAACAGACAATTGTCTCCGAAACCAATATCACACCACGGACACAGCAGGGACAAAACGAATTACCCCAGGTAGCTGGTACCGTCAAATTCAACCATGAAGGCATCCAAACGCACGGGGAAGCTGAAGGCGGGACCGGAGTGAGCAGAGCCATCTCGGAATTAGATTTGGCCGCCCAAGGTTCTCAACATGCCCATGCTCCAATGTCAGATAGACAGACAGAGCAGCCTGCTTCCAGGGGTCAGCTGGTTGATGACGCTGAAGTCCTAGGGTCAATTCATGGTATGACTCCTTCCACCCATCAATCGGAACATTCTGAAGCAACCAATGTTGACACGCAGACCACAGTGCTTTCGAAGATGTACCTTGACGCTGAACCGGACTCGTCATCCAACTCAGAAGATGACGACGTAGACCTAGATTCATCCAACGAATCCGATGAAGATCTGGATGATATGGATGACGAGGGCTTGCTAGAAGAACTGGCCACCAGTTACTCCGCTGGGAAGAAGGGTGGTCGCGGAAAATATACTTTCCTATCAGCCACAGCATTCGCAGATGCGCTGGATGCAGACCCTTACTATGGTCTCGACATCATGGATTTTGATCGGCCAAGCCTACAGAAAAGACCGAAGGGCAAGAAAGCACCCTTGTTCGAAGAGCTTATGTTGTCCGACAGTGATCTAGACAACAGCGATCTAGAGATCCTCCAGGAGGCCTGGGAAACGGACCGCAAGAAAAAGAAGGCTAAAAAGCAGGAGCGAGAGGAGCTTCGTGCAAAGGGCTTGTTAGGCAGGAAATCCGCAGATCCCGACCTAAAGGTTAAGTATGCTAAGGGGATGAACCTAGAGGACTTGATCTCTGAGATTCGGACGTTCCTCCTATCCCCAATGAATAGGTGTGTACCCAGTACCTGGCCTTCCCCCTCCCTCATTTTATCTACATTATCCTAACTATGAGAAAATAGTCTTGCACTTCCACCCATGACGAAACACCGCCGAAAGACCATTCATGAACTGGCAAACAAAGTGAATTTGAAATCGCAATCCCGTGGCAATGGGATAACTCGCTTTCCCATTCTTCTCAAAACATCCCGCACCCCCAAATATACTCGCAAGACCATTCCTCAGTTCGACAATCTTCTGTCAGGAAGAAAGTTGAACCGTCGACTTTATCAGTCATGGGGTCCGGACGCGTCCAGGCCAACCAAAGCCAAGAGGGGCGGTGCTGGTGGTACTGTGTCTTATATGGATGGCGATGTGGTTGGAGCGTCTGCGCCAGAGATTGGTGTGGGAAATCGAGGACGTGCAATGCTGGAGAAGATGGGGTGGAGCAGCGGTACTGCCCTTGGAGCCTCCAATAACAAGGGAATCCTACTGCCTGTTGCTCAGGTGGTCAAGAACTCACGGGCAGGTTTAGGCTAAGATCCTCGGGTTCTTTCTTCTTCATGCCTTTTTTTTTTTTTTTTTTTTTCCAAATCATGTCATACACCATAAATAGAGATCTACATCAATAGAAACTGGCCTTTCTGCGCAGGGCTGGCTGGACCTCCTCTAACCCCGAGACAACCCTGCTCAAGAAGGCCTATCGGCCTCATCGTTTTTTATTTTTGGTAGCTTTCAATGGCTGTGCATGGCTCGGGTTTTCTTTGATGTGAGTGAATAACTTCGTCCTCGAAGTAAAAGTGGCATGGCAATTTGCGCATAGAATACCCGTAGCTTGTTCATCATTCTGGGCAGCTTTCTTGGCCCGCTTTTGCTTGGCCTTTCCCATTCGAAAGACAGCGGCTGGTCGGTCATCAATCACAGAGGAGGATAGTTGCTCAGCCAATGGGGTCATAGAATCATCTTTCGATGAATCAACGTCTAAATGAAGTCTCGTTTGAACAGATTCCCTCGAAGCGTAGTTGTCATCGTCATTGTCGTCATCGTCTCCAGGAGTGATTGAAGAGATCGTTTCAGGGTCCTCGTGATCATTATTGTCTGAATCAGATGGAGACAGCGTCACGGGTTCCATTAGTGGACTGCCTTCAGTCTCAATAATGGCAAAGCCTTCCGACTGCTCATTTGCTGTAACAAGGTCATCGCTCTCACTTGGGACTGTTGTGGTAGGGGCTGTGCTGGAATGGATGATTGGTTCCAGATCCAGGTATTTGTCCTGCGCTCGTATTTCGCGACACAGCTGTTTGACAGCCTTGACGTGTTTTTTGCTCCGTTCGTGAGCCTCGAACTGATTCTGACTCTTGAAAGTCTTGTTGCACGCCACACACTCAAAGTTTTCAATCTCACTTTCCTCACTCTCCTCTTCATCGATCTCGGGCTCTTCAGACCGAGCCCACTCTGGAACAACATGGTCACGCATCCTGGCTTGATTGATTGCTCGAGACCGGGCTGCCTGGGCGGCTGCTGATTGACGGAGAGTCTCTTGGCGTTGAGCTTCACTTTGCGCATTCGCCTTGTATCGCGGGTCTCGTTTCTTAACAAATGCCACCAACGACCTAACCGCGTCATTGAACTCGCGAATTCCTTCCTCTCGAAGCTGCCGATTCTCCTTTTCCATTAAGCGTCGCACTCGACGATCTGGTGCCTCGGAGTAACGATAGGTGTCCTTCCAAGCAAACGATTTACGGGTAGAGAATCCGGCCCAAGCAGCGTAGAACGGACGCACGACAGTCTCAAAGCTATCATCGCGGCCTCCAAATGATGGATACTCCACCATATCTAGACCATCCAACTGGCATGCCAGTCGCTCCTCCAGTGCCAGCTGGGTAAATTGCTCTCGAAGACCACCAAAAAATCCGGTTGATACGTCAGAGAAATCCATTCGTGGGCTGAATTTCGAAAAAATCTTAAGGACCTCATCCGCTGTCGTATAGGACTGTGGACCTCCATCAGAGCCTCCCTCAGTCCCTAGGAACGCGCCGCTGTGAGAATCATACCAAGCACGCTCCTGCGGATCGGCAAGGACTTCATACGCGGATTGGATTTCGGCGAATAGCCGGGTAGTCTCCTCGACATTTCCATAGTTTCGATCAGGATGTAGCTCCAAAGCCTTTTTACGGTATGCCTTTTTAACCCTGCGAGAATAAGAGTCATATTAGTCTATGTATATATAATTCTAACGGTTAATAATCACTCACTCATCATCCGTTGCCGTTTGAGTCACTCCTAATAGTTCATAATAATCGGTCTTTTGGCCAGATTTACCCTGTGGCTCAGAGGCCCTGGAGCCCGTAGATTGAGATTGACCCATTCAAACAAATTAGGGTCAAAATATGAAGGTGGGGGAGGAGGGGGAGGAGGAGGGGTGGGACTTCAAAGTAGATCTGGCGGGAAAACAATAGGCAAAAGTTCCCTCGGGCTTGGCACGTATCCTCCGCATTCTGTCTAATCTTCCCATATCATGCTCTCCCATATGCCCTCTCATCTTTGCGACCAAAGGTCCAACGCTGGCGTTGACTTCGCGCTCTACACTGATAGTGATATCATTTGAACTATCAACTATACCCTCTACTCCTTTTGTTCCCCCGAAAACTTCGGCAACGGAATCCCTCATTCAAGTCCAGGATCTTTGTTCATACACAGGGATGGTTCGATCTCTGAATCACCTCCCAGAAGAGATCCTTCATTCGATTCTATGCGCATTACCGCCTAGATATGCCGCTGCCTTGGAACAAACCAGCCATCGATTTAGGGACGTGACCAGGGAGCCTTTATTATGGCGTCATTACTGCCGGACCCATTTCAACTCCTGGGATAAAAGACATGGAATCTCTCAGAAGCTGGCTGGGCCTGTGTCATCGGTCGACTGGAAAGCCTTGTTTATATTAAGATTCAATATCGACCGCTCTGTCTGTCAACTTCTGGATAGTATTCTGGCTAGCCAAACAGGGCGTATCGATAAATTCCGTGCGGTCATTGATTTCGGATTCGATGCTCAAGATACTCTTATTCATCATAGCAGGGTGGAAGATGGGGAAGATCACTTAGCTAGAAGGTGAGAGCCTATATTCTCCTCCATTTCCCTTCTCTTGTGAGCGGGTAAGGTTGACTGGGATTTCAAATATAAAAAGGTACTACGCACGGGCGCTTTTGACCTGCCTTCATCGAAGTATTGCAGTGCCCGAATGGGCCAAGCTCCGACGTGGTGACCCTGTCACGCTTGAGCGTGCTCTTGCTGCGTTTGATCTTTTCATCCCAGAGAGTGGGTTTGGAGACTTGGATCAGGTAGGACCTCTTCCTGGCCTGCACCCGACTAGCGCTGATGATCTTCAGGTTCGGGGTACATTGGATGATATTGTCGCCCGTTTTGCAATTTCTCATCCTGATATTGCTGGCCTCCAGCCCCGGGAGAAGGCTCTTTTGCTCGCTTCCTGGTTCCAGCACGAAGGCCTCACCGGAATTGAGCCAGGGCGGCCATATCATTCCTTGGAGCATAATTTTCTAGGTCTAGCTCTGACAAGCCCAGGTCACAATTCTCTACCATTGATCTCCGCTGTGATCTATTCTTATGCGGCACAGCAACTGGGGATGGACGCCCGCCCTTGCGGATTCCCATTTCATGTCCATGTCATCATTTCTCCGCCGCCTGGGTTTGACATGAATGGAAATGTCTTGGTTGACGAAGATCCCGGTGCCCCCATGTATCTAGACCCTTTTAGAGGGGCGCGGGAGACCCCGGTCTCCGATCTACGTGATCAATTAATGTTTCTTGGTGCCACAGAAGCAGACCAGGCCGATTTTTTGGGTGGATCACTGCCCTCGCAGGTTGTCTTACGGTGCAGCAAAAACATCCTGAACTCCATTCACTCTGCATCCCATACCCTCGACACTGCAACCACCTCGATAGATGTGGTGAGTGCCAAATATGCCGCCCTGTGGGCATCAATGCTTCTTTCAGGGGACTCTCAGCCCATGGACCTGAGGCACCAACTACCCTGGTTGATGGAGTTGTTCGCTACCGACTTTCCATCCGACATCTTTCTGGTGGAACAGCACATCGTACCCCTTTTTGATGGGCTCTTTGAGCACGAGCATATCTTGGAGAGTCTTCATGTCATGCGAGCGGTAGATGAGATTCCAAAGCAGGTCCGGCGGAGGTCCAACGAAAACAAAAACATCCGATACAAGGTAGGCCAGGTTTTCCAACACCGCCGTTACCACTACCGGGCCATAATCACTGGATGGGATTCAGAGTGTGGTGCTGGAGAGCAATGGATGCGACGTATGGGCATTGATCGCTTACAAGCGGGTCGACATCAAAGCTTCTACCATGTGCTGTAAGTTGGCTATTCCCCATGGTCCCATATTCCAGGATTACCACTGACCATCTGATTCTAGTGTTGAGGATCGAAGTGTGCGATATGTTGCGGAAGAGAATATTGAGCTTATACTATCCCAACTGATAGAACTGCCACAAAGTCTAACAACAATCGCGGGTAAACATTTTAAACGTTGGGATGAAAATACCTGTGCCTTTATTAGTAATATGCAGGATGAATATCCAGATGATTAGCTACTACCTAATGATAGTTAACTATAGGGGCTATTATGAATCTTTAAGATATAATTCATACATTAATAGTACCAATAGATCTTATAAGTCTAAAGTAAGAAGTAAATTATAAATAACAATATGTAGGGCTTTTTAGGTTCAAAAATTAGATAAAGAATATCTTAGTTGGAACTTGGGTCAGATTTAGTTTATTAACGAAATTACGAAATTAATTAACATTAGTTAAGTATATACCTAAAACAAATTATCTTATTACCTATTATTCTACCAATGATTTCAATCTTCAAATATTTATTTATCTTGTACTACAGTTCTAAATGATTTTTAAATTTCTACAGAACAGTTGATAATGATTTATTTGCTATTAAAAAATATTATTTACTATGAATAGAAAATCAAAAATCATTACATAATAGAATATTATGTTACAAATAAAGCATTAAATAATTTAAATATATGAAAATATTACAAAACTATTTTTATTAAATTAACTATTTAAAAAAATACTTTATTCATTATGTTATTTCAACCAGGTATATAGAAATATAATAGATATTGAATTTAAAAAAAATTAGACTGAGCCTCTATTAGATTATAATTAGCCTATATTAGATTATAGTAAATATATGAAATTATCATACTTTATATTTTTTCAAAGATCTTCTATATAAAAGTTTAACTTTAATTTATTTTAATCAGAAAAGATAAGAGAAAAATCAAAAATATATAAAGCTATATTTATTATAATATATCTACTAAAGGACTATACTAGAAGGGCATAAGGGTAGGAGTATATAGATATATATCTACTTCTATATATAGGCCCTACTATAGATAGACCCTAGAGGAAGATTAACCTAATGTCTACTAAAGGACTATACTATAAGAGCCGAAGGATAGGAGTATATAGATCTATCTATAGGACTTACTATTATAAAACTAATAAGGAGTATCTTAAAGTTCTCTTATATAACCTTAGCTAATCTTTATTAAGAGAGTATAGGGTATAAAGCCTATCTCTTAGTACTTACAAATAATTCCTTTAAGAATCAGTCTTAATTATATTAAAGAAGAATTATAATTATTAGGATTTATAGATAAGATAGAGAGAGAATATTATAATCTAATTACTACTATTTTATAATCTATCTATTCTCTCTCTATCTTATCTATAAATCCTAATAATTATAATTCTTCTTTAATATAATAGAGAAGAAAAGATAGTATATACTACTTATAAAAATCTATGATCTTTATCTAGTAGAGCTAGCGCTAACTATAGATCTAATACTAATTAACCCTACTATAGAACTATCTTAAGATAATAATAATTTAGATCTTAAACTACTTAATTCTATAAATAAACCCCTAAGTAACCCTATAATGAGAGGACCTAGAGAGAAAGAGAAGAATATATTTATAATTATCTATTTTCCCTATTTTCTTAAGTAAATTAAAGAGCTAGAGTAATAAATTAGAAAATAGGCTTTAAAATACTTTTGAGAAAGAACTAATTTAGACTTATGTTGAAATAGATATATCTATAAAAAGAATCTAAAGCTTTTAGACTTAAAATAAATATAGAGTAATATAGAATATTTTCTATAATTCTTGAATTATTCTTACTATCACTATAAGCTAAATTACCCAATAAAAGATTTTTTTAAGAATATTAAGATTAGTATAATTTTCTTTAATATAAATAAGGATTATTAATATAAGGAATTTATATATATAAAAGAATTTAATAAGAATAAAATTTAATATACTATTAATATAAGAATATATTTTAAAAAATAGATAGATAAGCTTAATATTAATATGTATGTTAAAATTATTAATTATTAAGATTAACTTAAAAAGTAAAACAAAGAGTGATTTGGATATCTTATAAATTCTATTAATATCTATTAAATTTGAAGTATTTCTTAAAAAAGTCTTTTAAATTATCTTATATTTAGGTTTACTATTTATAGCTTTAATAGAATCTTAAAATATAATTCTTTATCACTAAATGGACTAGTTATCTAAAACTCTTAGAAATATAGTTATAGGAATAAATTACTATTAAAATATTATCTAAACTAAGATAAGAATCTATAATTATATACTAAAAGGAAACTCTAAAAAGGCCTATAATAATAATTCTATCTTAAATATAATGATATATATTTTAAAAAAAAGATTAAGATAATTTTAAAAAGATCTTATTAAGATTTGAAAGAGATCATTAAAGAAAATATTATTAAATTAGATAAAGATTCTAAGAAATTATATTTTATTTACTAGATTTAGGAATTAAATCTTAAGATCTGATAGAAAAAATATATAAACTACTTAAATCTTATCTATTATAGGAATGGTCTAAAATATAAAAAAAGTCTAATAAGTATTATAAAAATATAACAGCTAAGATAGGGAAAGTATAAAGATTAAAAAAATAGTGAGTATTTTATATAAAA
Source organism: Penicillium odoratum (assembly GCF_028828045.1). Taxonomy (NCBI): domain Eukaryota; kingdom Fungi; phylum Ascomycota; class Eurotiomycetes; order Eurotiales; family Aspergillaceae; genus Penicillium; species Penicillium odoratum. The sequence continues at coordinate 1,494,416 of NW_026643144.1, read as the reverse complement.
GGCGCTCTATAGCTATAGTAGCTTAGATATCTATTAGTAGATAGTAAATTAAGTATCTTATATCTATAGTTTAATTAAATCTGATTTTAACTTAGATATATTATTAGTTATTTACTATATACTAAAAAAGTATTGTTTTAAAGTCTATAATTAGACCTTATATCTACCTATAGGTAGCCTTTAGAGAGCGGCCTATAGACCTATCTATAGGTAGGTAGAGGGCTGGTCTAGCCTATCTATAGATATCTTTTACTAGCTCTTATAAGGGCTACCTATAGGCTTTTTAAGGGCTAATAAATAGAATAAATAGTATATATACTTTTAAAGATGTATACTTGTATATATTATATATTTTTTAGTTATATCTTTGGGTATTTATTTTATATGACTTTTACTAATATTAACTAGAGTAGTAATATTTTCTTATAGATTGATAAAAAAGATAAATAAGATAAGTAAGATAAGTAATTTACAAGTAGTATTTATAGCTACTAGATATATAACTAGTTTAAAGTTTTCTAGTACTTCTAACCCTTAGTTTTATATCTATTAAGAAATATTAAGCGTTACTAAACCCTCTCTAAGTAATACTATATATTAGATAAGCTATACTTACTAATAGTTTTATTCTATATTAGAGTCTACTAGCTCTATTTAATTCTTATTAGATACTAGGCTAGGCTAAGAACTTAGATTCTTAGTAAAGATATATAATTATTATCTTTGATATTATTATGAATAGGCTTAAATTATTAGATAGATATATTCTTCTTTATCTAATTTATCTATCTCTTTTTAAATAAAAGATATCTATTAATTAAGGCTTAATGGCTATCTTAAATCTTAAATCTTAATATATATATAAATATTATAAGATCCTAAATAGTTAATAGCTTTAAAAAGCTATATTAATAATAATAAATATCTTAAATAGAGTTAAAAAGCTATTTAATATCTATATCTATAGCTAATATTAGAAGAATATCTTATATAAGATTTATAAAAGTAATAAACTAATATTAATAGTCTCTTAAATATATATATATATATATATATAAATATATATAATTTTTATAATATAATCTATTTTAGTATAATTAAATAATATAGATTATATGTAGACAGTATAATTTACTACTACTTAGATACTTTTTAATCTTATTATATTTACTAATTAATGAAGAATAGTATTTTTCTATTCTATATTCTATCTTAAGCTCTAAAATACTAATAACTAGAAAAAGGTAGATTTTAAATAAAAATTATATCTATAAATAGTATTATTTATAAGATTAAAAATAGTCTTTTGGATTTTTATTATATTTTATATAGTAATTAATATCTAGATTATCTTAATTCTTATCTTTAAAGAAATTAAACTTTTATTATAATAAGAAAATAACATTAATAGTATAAGGATTATTATTGATCTTCATAAGTATACTAGAATAATATAAAAGCTGTTTCTTTATTATTTTTAGAAAAAGAAATATAAGCTATTTTTACATTATCTTTTTTTCTTTTTAAGATACTCTTTATCTTTTAAGATATTTAAAAAGCTTATTATAGAATTTAAAACTAGATAAATACTTATATTTTTAATCTTAGAAAGATAGTAAATTCCAAAAAAAGACTAGATAATATTAAATAGATAATTAATCTATCTCTACTCTTCTATATTTAAAATAAAATAATCCTGATTATATTAAGAATAAAATTTACTAAAGACTAATTAAGGCTATTAAAAATATTAAAATATAAAAGAAATAAGTTTCAATATATATATCTTACATTAGAATAAGCTTTAGCTTTTTAGTCTAAAGATTATGAAAAGACTTTTATCATACATTAATATTACTATAGACTATAAGATTTTAGATCTAAATTATAATAGAAAAGTTAGATAGATTAATAGAAAAGATATATAAGAATATTATTAATCTCTATGAAAAGTACTTAAGTCCTAAATTCTTAAGCTATTAGATAATATCTAAATTAATAATATAGAAGATAGATAAAAAGAGAAAGATAAAGAAATAGATTTTTATAAAAATCTATCTCTTAAAATCTATCTCTTAAAATATAAGGAGTAGAATATAAAGATTAAAGAGAAAGTTAAAAAGTTATTTTTTTATATATAAAAATATATCTTTAGACTATATATCTTATTAAATATATTCATAATTTCTCCTTTTTATTATCTTATATAAAGGATTTAAATATAATTATCTAATTTATTAATCTCTATACTCTTATTCTTTAATATTATCTTCATCTTTTTTAAAAGATTATTTGAGCTGAATTAGATAATATAGATAATATAGATAATATAAAAAATCTATTTAATTATGAAACTACTATTTAGCGTTAATAACTATAGTAACTTTTAAATATTTATGACTATCATATTATTATTTAATATATTATCTATAGTAACTATAACAATTTAATCTATAATCTTATATTATTAAAAGACTTTTAGAACTACATTGTTTAGATTGAAACTATATAAGATCTAGATAGTAATATGAAGCTAAAAAGGATTTTTTAATCTTACTACTCTTAATTTAGAAAATAGCTAGTAATAGCTATAAAAGTCTATTAAAATAGAGAGATCTAATAATTAAGAATAATTTAAAACTTTATATTTAAAGAAAGCTTCTGAAAAATAGATTTCTATTGTTCTTAAATAGATTACTTTAGTTATAAATAAATTATAACTATAAGTAGAATCTATAATGATTTTAAGATAAGCTAGATAAATAAAATAATCTTCTAAAATTATTAATATTCAAAAATTAAAAGAGAAAATAGGAAAAAGAGAAAAGCTATAAAAGCTTTTACTTCTATATTTCTTATATAATGATATTTACTCTAATTAGAGTATTCTATATTTAATAAAATAGTATAAGACTTAGTTATTATTTGTAGAATAGTTAGAATAATATACTGTATATGATAGCTAAAAGTTTCTTAATATTATTATTTTAGATAATACATATTATATAAATTAGTGTAGCTATATATTAATTGAAAATAATTATTCTATATCAACTATATTTAAGATAATCTAAATTTTATAGTATTTCTAATATTTTATCTTTAGCTTTTTAGTTTTCATATCTATAATTTTATTAAATGACTCTTAGTATTTAGCTATTTAATTACTATCTTAATATATTCTCTTTATTTTTTAAAATCTATATCTAGCTACTATAGTATCTTTTTTAATATCTTATTAAATAAAATAATATTATTAAATAATTAAGACTAATATATTAGAGTAAAGAAAGCATTAGAGATAATAGGACTGATGTAAAGAACTAGAGTTTAATATAGTATCTTTAAAAATATAGAATAGTTTATTTAATAAAGAGTAAAAAAGATTATTATCTACTAGGTCATAATTATAAATAGATAAAAATAAATATCTAAGAATTAAGATATATTAGATATTATTAATAAGAGTAAGAATAAAAAAAAGAATAAAAGAAGGATTGAGTAGTAATAAAGATAGATATATATAAAATTATGAGTTTAGAAATATAAAATTAACTAATTATATTATAATAATTCTAAAAGAAATAACTATTATATAATCTATTATAATATAATCTTCTTTTTTTACCATTATCTTTCTCTATTAGTTAAAAATTAAAAGAGTAATTAAGAGTTACTCTTAAAGGGTCTTTAAAGAGCTCTTAATATATATAGATAGTCTTTAATTGAATAATCCATCTCTAAAGAATAAGTAATTATAATATTTTCTTAAAAACTTTCTATAAAATCTTCTATAAAATTAAAATTTCTAATAGTTTGTTATTATACTATATAGAATTTAATAGTAATACTAATAAAACATTAAACAATTATTATAATTCTAGTTTTTAATTTAATTTTCAACTATAAATACTAGTATTTAAGATATAAAAAGAGTACTACTAAGTTCCTATAGAGAATATATTATATACCCTAAGTATAAATATATATTCCTATAACTTTAACTTATAGACTTTATAATATTTAAAATTACTAACCCTATCTCTACGGTAATAGGCTAAAAATAAATAATATCTATATTATCTATTATTACATACTATAATACTACTTAATTTCTTCAAGGTTTCTGGAAAATAATATAGAAATAAAGTAGAAATAAAAGATAGAAACTAGAATAGTACTCAAAAATAGTAATCTATTAGGATAATTAAGTAATATTATATACCTACATTAGGAAAGATTAACTTTTTTTTATATAAATATAGATAGATAAGGGCCGCTTATAGGGGGCCCTCCAAGGGCTAAGGGTCTATTAAGGGCTAGTACTACTAGCCCTCTAATTAATATAGGTTAGGCTAAGGGCTAGGGGTACCGGCCCTTAAAATATCTTTAATAAGATCTAATTCTAATAGATCTATAATATTATCTTCTCCTTTTAGTTTCTTCATCCTTAAAGACTCTTTAAACTATAAATCCTCTCTATAAGAACTACTTTTCTTTATTTTTTTCCCTTTTTTTATATCTTTCTTAGCTTCTTTAATTAAGTATATCTTCTAAAGCTATTATTTAATAGAAGAATCTCTAATACTTTATCAAAAACCTAAGACTTCTAATCTATCACTTCTTATAGTTACTATATCTATTTATATTTTATCTATTTTTACAAGAAAAAGAGATTATTATAGTATGTATATCTATACTAAAGATAAGACTAACTATAAAATACTTTCTCTATCATATATAATACTTTCTCTATCTTACTCTAATAGTAAATAGTAATAATAAGTTAAGTTTGAAGGAGAAATTACGATGGAGTATTATACTATATTAGCTAAGATTATATATCTTAAGGTCTAAGAAGCTCTTCTTAAGAAATATATAAATAAATTTGTTATTTATAACTTCATAAAGATTATAAAGTTAAGAGAAACTTAAGAATTATAAGAAAGAAAAGTTAGATTATCTTAAAAAAGAATATATTAAATCTAATAAAAAAGAGTAGAAGACTAAGACTACTTAAGCTATTAAAATATATTATTATCTTATTAAGATCAAGGATCCTTAAATTCTTATAGTTATATTAGAGAGTCCTTAAACATAGATAATTATATCTATTAATCTCTTATTCTCCTCTTTTCAAGATAGAATTAATATATTAGTATTAGTAGACTTTACTTCTTATTTTTTACTTTTTAGTAATACTATTAAACTAACTAAAGATAGCCTAGTAGATTCTCAAAAGGCTCTTATATATTATCTAAGATATTATATTCTTACTAGCTTATTAGATAATAGGTTTACTATTAATATTCTTATAGTATAGGATTTCTTTAATTTTATATTCTTTTTCTATATCTTCTATATTTTTAATATTAGTAATAATTAGTATATTCCTTAGTATTTTCTTAAATAATAAAATATTAAATATTAAATAAATCCTTTCTATACTATTAGATAGTTATAAATGATAACTAATTAGTCCTATTTTTTCTTTAATTATAAGGAATTTCTACCGTCACTCCCCTTTTTCCTAATTTGGAAAAATCAAAAATATCAAAAGTTCCACTAGTACTTCAGCAGAATTATTTTTCTGCCACTCTTATTACCACTCACAACTACTTTATTTATAACCCTTATTATTATTACCCCTACCTCCGCGGAGACACCCCCACACAAGCTTACAGATAAGCGAATTCTGGCTACCATATTAAACAACCGCATAAACAAACGATTTTATTTAACGTTATTCGAACGCTTTTCACGATCTCTAAGTCCACCTAGCTGCCTCCGAGTTCCCCGCAGTTCCCCACATAAACTTCCGAGTCCCTTATGCTAACAATTTGAATCCATACAGACCCTTCTAAATCCCCCATATATATAAGTGCAGACTACCGAGTTCGCCGCTGATACTTACTATTCCTCCGAGCCTTTCACACAGTTATCTACACGTCGTCCGTATTAGACTTCTACAAAACCCAATTTTGGACCCAATCTTAGCAATGCCAAGGACCCAAAAATCCCATTAGGACCCAACTTTTTGTATAAGTATGTAAGGACAATCCAAATTAGGAAATCCTTGGCATTTTTATGCATTTTTATGTAAAAAGTTGGGTCTAAGATTCAAAATTATTGGGGTTTGGGTCCAGACCTTGGACCCAAATTGGGTTTTGTAGAAGTCTAGTCCGTATAGACTACCGAGTCCGCTGCGCTTTTCAAAACTCTATAATACCTATTATACTATCCAGTATATCTAGTACCTTACCTTTATTAGCTTTCTTTAGCCGACTAGGGCCTCTTTTAGTTAGACTCGTTAGGTTCTTATACTTCGCTAGGGTCTTCTTCTATTCTTAGGGTTAACTAGGACCTACCTTAGTCAGATCATCCTATTATATATAATACTCTTTAGTAACTCCCTTATAAAATTCTAGATCCTCCTAGGTATATTATATCCGCTAGGCCTTCTATACTCGAGTCTTATTTTAGTTATCTCTCTATAGAGATTCGATTATTTTATCTTACTATTAGTCTATTATCTTAAATTAGGATAACTTCTACCCCCCTAGGTATATAATAGACCGGCTAGTCTCCTCTAGTTATCCCTTAAGCCGAACCACGGTATATGGTTCTCGAACTAGTTACTAGGGGTTAATAGGTGGAGCTATAAGAGAAAGATCAGTTATTTCCTTAAGATAAAGAAGGTACTAATACTTATAGAATTAGTCTTTAGTTAGAGGCACTTTATCTCTCTAAGATATAAAAATAGTATAGATATAGGGATACCTAGTCCCTCTAGAGCCCTCGAAATATTTATAAGGCTATCTAATCTACTATTTACTATCCTTAGTAGGCCTCTCTAGTAGATTTTTGTTAGGAGGGAGAAAGTACTTAAAGATATTAAGTATTTCTAAGATAGCTCTCTAGGAGATAACTTTATTAATATCACACGTAATAATCTCCACTTTAGGATTCATATAAGATCAACCATAGAGGACCTAATCAGCTAGTTCTTACCAAATAAGAGTAAACTAAGACTTTATGACTACTTCAAAGGACCTAAGGGTCCTTAAAAGCCGGCTTCTAGTCTTTATTAAGTCCTACTTTAACGCCTAGTATTATCCTTCAACACGAGAATTTGCGACCTCATTCAGGTGAAGATACCCTTTAGTATAGTATATAAGAAAGTATTCTCCACAATCCTTAATCTAGACCTTTATAATATAATCATTAATATCCTCGAATCTAAGTCGATCCTATTTATAGCGAAATATAGACTATTTCTACTTAGAACCTTCGACTATAAGAAAGTAGAAGACCTTATTAAGATTATCCTTAAACTTATACCATAAAGCCACTATCTACTCTTTAATCTTATCTTTTTAAAGAATTCTATTGTTAACCTATTAGGTAATATATTAGGTAATAACTAGATATACTCAGATCTTAATATTCTTCATAATATACCATAGGCAGACTAGCCTATCCATACTAGGGAGAGTATTATTAGTCTGTGCCATAACCCGCAAATGGGTAGGTAAAGTCAACCCGCAACCCGAACCCGCAAAACCCATGGGTTGGTCAAGTCAACCCGCAACCCGCATGGGGCGGGTTGCGGGTTCGGGTGCGGGTTACCCACGCTAGCCCATCTTTGCATAATTTTTGACACTATACCTAAAAAGGATGGATAAATCCAATTCTTTATGTAATAAACCACTTTTATGTACAGTTTTATACATAAATTTCTATGTTTGTCCTGTTTGACGACCCATTGGGTAACCCATAAACCCGCGCGGGTTTCCCATCAGAACCCGCAACCCGCATGCGGGTTAGACAGACCGACCCAAAACCCGACCCATAGGGAGGATGGGGCGGGTTCGGGTGCGGGTTTCTGCGGGTTACGGCACAGCCTAAGTATTATCAATAGCGTTTATTAAAGCTATCTTATAATCTATAAAGATAGTCCGCGGTCTAGCCAGACTAGGGATTTCTATAATATAAACCTCCTTTAGATAGTCTAGAATAAAGATATAAGAGTCTTCTTATTCATTCTATAGGAACGCAAAGATAGCACAGAAGGACTTTCTAATTACAATAGATCCTATAATATTAATAAAAGGTATCTTATAGAGGTTAGTTTTATAAGTAGAGTCTATCCAAAGGACCTATAGGGACTTCTTAAATAACTTAAGGCTTATCCAGTATATCATAAAAAGAGCGAAAAGAGACTAGTCTTCACAAACAGAGTATCAAATAAGCCATTACCTATCCACAAGAAGATCGAGTAGGAGTACTTAGACTAATAGTCGTCTACTAAGGATATCTTCCTAGATCTAAGCTTAGATATTATAGATATCTTTAGCGGTTATATAGATATAGCCGGCCTTAAAAAGTTATATTAAGATATACCAAGATTACAGCTCCTAATATATATAACTATAATAGTATCTATCTAGGATTTAAGGGTTTCTCGCCGATAAATAACCTATATCGATAAGTTAATTAAACCATAATTATAGTTAGGATTAGCGACAGAAAAATACCACTAAGTTAAATAAGGCATCTCTCGGAGATTAATACAGAACGGACAGTCGCTATTAATCTTATATTTAACCCGCTTACGATTAGCTAGGTCTATTTCCTATCGATTAGAGCCTCCGGCAAGAGCTCCGCGGACATATTTCAGATTCGCAACACTAGTTTTAGAACAAAGAATAGATACAGAGTACCTATAAGATCTAGCAAAGTTATTCATCGAGTCAATTATAGACTAGCGGGTATCAAAAACTTATCTTATAGGAGAGGGAGGCATATTAGGAGACTTATAGATAACTTCAGGATCCGGCACAGCAATTTCAGGGTCCGGAGTAGTCTCATTAAGGAAATCAGGGTCGCTTACAGGAATTTCAGGGTTACTTTCCCAGTCAAGATCAGGGTCGTAGTCGTAGAGGAAATCCGTAAAAGACACGGATTTGCCTTTATTAGCGTATATAGATTCTATAGAAGATATCTTAAAGACTTTATATTATGTGTAGGACTCGAAAATCCGTAAAGAAGATCAAAATAAACGCTGTAAGACACTAGCAGCCTACAGAGTGGTAGTGATACCCTAATAATAAGCCCTATTATCTAGATTAGGTGGGTGGGCAGACTGGAGAATCTCAAGTTAAGAGGCGGTGGGAAGGGCGGTGTGTGACTTGAGGTATTAAAAAAATAAAAGTCATTTTACTGATTTTTGGGGGGGGGGGGGGGGGTGACGATAGCAAAAAGGGGAGTGACGGTAGAAATTCCTTAATTATAAACAGTCCTAGTTTCCTATAGTTAAGTTTATTACTTAGTTACTTTATCTTAAAATTTTAATATAATAGATATACTTTATCTCTCTTCTTAAGACTAGGCCTTTTTTAGTATTTTTTATTATAGTATATTTTTATTCTTAACTTAAAGAATTTAATATATTACATTATCTAGAGATATTTTCTTTCGTAATATTAGAGTTATATCTATAATTTATAAAGAATAGTAATTCTTTTATTATTATATATACTATATTATTATATATAAACTATATTATTAATAATAATTCTACCTAGTCATCTTAATAATAATTAATAGAGTATCTTAGATATTATTTTAAGATTTAATTAATATATTCTATTTATTTATTAATTTATAGATAATAGATAGTAAAAAGTCTTTATTTAATTCTAGTTTAGTTTATAAATAAATATATATTTATTATATATAATCTTATTTAATATTCTATAATTAGTAAAAATATATCTAAGTAAGATATCTACTATTTGTTTTATATTAATCTTTTAGTAATAGTAATTATATATATATATTTAGTAAACTTATTAATAATAACTATAATCATATTATTTTTATCTAATTCTAGTAATTTAATAATAATAAAGTCTATAGTAATCTATTCCTATAGCCTTATTAATATTTTGAAGTTCTATCTTTCCCTTTATATTCAATATTAAGATATCTTATCTTATTAATCAATATTATACTTCTAAATTTATATTTTAACTCTATAATGTATATTATATATAGAAATATCTGATAATCTATTCTATTATTTTTTTTCTATATATTTTCTAATTCAGATATTATAATATCTTTTATAATTTCATTCTATATAGATAAAGATATATATTAATCTATAAATTAATTATAGCATTTGATCTATATTAGATTCTTATATCTAATTAGTATATAGGATATTTTATAACTAATTATTATTAATAATAGCTTATTTAATTCTTTAAAGCTATATTTTATCTTATAACTCTACTATTCTAGCTAGAGTTTAATAGTTATAAACAAGCTTTCTATTTTAATCTATAGTTAGTATTATTAGTACTATATTTCTAATCTTAATCTAATAGTGAGATATCTTATTAGATATATCTATTTAATTATTAGCTTTTCTATTATAATATTAAATTCTATAATTATACTATAATAAGATCTTAATCTTCTATATTTATCATTATATAAATTCTTTCATTATAATAAAGAATATAAGATTCTTATAGTATAATTTAATTAAGATCTAATATTTTATTTCTTTAAGATATAGTCTCCAGATTTTGAATACTAATATTATGGCTAGTAGTTTTTTATCATAAATATTAGAGTTAAATTTAGCTATAATTATTTATAATAACCAAAAAAAATTAGCTTTAATCCTCAAATCCTATTAATTATTACATTGTATATAAGTTATACTCTCAATATATAGTCTAATATATTGATTTCAACTATAATAGATAGTTCTAGATTAAATATATAAATAATAGACTTTTATTTTAAATATTTATTTTAGTTTATTAGATAATTATTCTATTTTATAATCCTATTACTATTTTTACTTTTTTTATTAGATAATTAAGTCTTATTATAAGTTTTATAAAATTATCTATACTTCTTTAATTATAATTACATAATCTTAAGAAATATTATATTCTTTTAATGATTTTTAATTAAGACTATTTAAATATATTTCGAACTTTTTTCTCTTCTATTTTAAATCTATAATTATTAATAATATAGCTAAGAAACCCTATTTCTTATATATAGAATTCGTATTTTATAAACTTCAGAGTTACTTTAGCCTTTTATAGCTTTTAAAGTACTTTTTATTATATTTTTAATATTCTTTTTTAATCCTAGCAAAGACTGGAATATTATTTAAATAGACTATAATAAATATATTAAGATACTCTTTTAGTATATTAAAGATAAAATATTAGAATAAAATTAGTATATTAGTTAATCTAAAAGATATAACTATATATTTAAAATATCTAAATTTAATCGTAAAGACTATTTTCTATTTATCTCTTTTAATAATATATAGTTAATTATATATATCTATAATATTATATTTTAAAAACTAATTTATATTATAGAATTTAATCTTAAATTTCTTATATTAATAGTAGTAGATACTAATTCTTAATAGTAGTTACATTAAGTTATTTATAATATCTATAGAGTTATAGTCTTTCTATTTTCTTTAATATAAAGATAATAGGATACTTTATCAAAGATATTAAATATCTTATTTAATCTTTTATTATATTTTTATCAATATATTCTATTATTTTTAATACTCTTTAGAAGATACTTGGTAAATAGATATATATTTAGATTCTTCTTCTTTTTTACTAGAGATCTAATGATTATATAATCTATATTCTAGTAATTAGCTAATTAGTATTAATATAAATATATCTTAAAAATCCTTATATTTATTAAATATTTATAATATTTCTTTCTCTATAGTATAGAGAATATTTTTATATACTAAGATATATTACTGAAGTTCTTTATCTATTATATTAGATTATTGCTCTATTTCTATTATAAGCTTCATATTATTAGTCCTTTAGATCTTATCTATAGACTAAAAGATTAATCTAGATATCTTATCCTATTATTCTATATAGATTATTACTCTTATTTTAGTATCTTCTTAATATAGTTTCAATCTACTCTATTAGTAGTATATTCTCTTATACTTATAATTAAATAAAATCAATAATTTAGATAATCTAATAAATAGCTAGATTATAGTACTTTAACTATAGTATCCCCTAATACTATATTATTTTCTCTCAAGCTAATAATATTAAACTTAATATTTTCCATATAGTTTAATAATTATTAATAGTAGCTCTATATTAATATCTAGTCCTAGACTTTTTTTATTAAATCCTATAGAAAAGTTTATTTTATCTTTTTTTTTAGTTTATAGCTATAGCTTATATATATATTATAAATCTACAAAGATTTCATATACTCCTAAGTTAATTAATACTTTAGCTAATTATAGATAGATAGTAGTTTTAATTTTTAGATATACCCTATATTAATTACTATAAATCTCTATAGCTAGTTCTTTTACTTTAGCTCTGTCTTCTATTCTAATAGTACTGATTTTTAATTTAACCTTTTTTTATCATAATATGGTAGTTTTAGTTATTCTTATAGTAATATTCAATTACTATATACTAATTATTATAGGTCTATTTAGAGTACCCTTGATAAAAGAAGCTAAGGACTAAGTCTCTTGGAATAAGTAATATAATATAGTTATGTAAGTAGCTATAATACTTACTAAATAAGGAGCTAAAGACTACTACTCTAAGTAGGCTTATCGCCTATACTATTTATTATCTCTGACTTACTATTATAACATATACTTATTATTATAATATAATAATATTTAATAGGCGAGGAATAAATAGTAAGGAATAAATACTAATTATCTACTAAAATAATATAGTAGACCTAATAATACTATATGATATATCTAGTATATAAAAGAGTATATAAAAAGGAACCCTAAAATGATAGTACTATATAATATATCTAATAGGGTACTATAGTATATAAAAGATTAGAAATATAGGAATAGTTATTACTATATATATGTTTAGTCTTTATATTTAATTATATAGTACTACTAATATACTAAGAACCTAATAGTTTATTTATCTATCTATCTTATATAAAATAAACCCTAATTAGAAGAGATATCCTTTAGTATCTAGAAGACTTATTATAGATCCTAAGTATAGCTTAAATAAGCCAATCTACCTAGCGCTTCCTATTAAGTCTATCCTATAGATCTAAGTCTATATGAGGCCTAATATTAACTAGTAATAGTATATTTATAAGATTAAGACTCTAGGACTAAGTATTATCTTAGTAAGTAGATCTATAATAAATAATACTTATTATAATTAGTTAGTATTATATAGAAACTAATATTTTTAATAATATTAATACTTAATATATAAACATAGAATATCTTAATATAGATATATTTTCTTAATATTAACTAATTATAGATACTCTTAAAGATACCTCTTAATCTAATACTTATAATCCTAAATATAGTTCTATATTTCTATCATTTCTTAAGATATCTATTACTATAAATAGGTTGCTTCCATCTTTTACTTTAAGGGTTATTAAAGATGAAATCTTATTAAATTCTATCTAAATATTAGAGATAATCTAGTTATTATATTAGATCTATCCTTAGCTCTTTCTATATTCTAGGGCTCTCTTATTATCTAGTAATTCTATATACAAATTATAAATATTATAAATTAGTTCCTATAATACTATCTAAAGATCTATTTTATTATTTTAGATATCTATTATTTATCTTTTTTATTTAGGAATAGTGGTCTATTACTACTAGACTTCTTTTTTAGTTATATTTTATAGATTCTCTAATTATCTTTTACTTATTATATAGAGTAATTAGGGTTCTTCTTAGCTTTATAAAGCCCTAACCTATTATAGTTAATTAGTCTTATTTTAGTATATCTTGATCTAGTATTTAGGCTTATTATAATGAAAATATACTAATCCTTATATTACTTCTATTCTTTATTTAGAAATCTTACTGTATTAAGCTCTATAAATTAGGGGTTTTTTTTTTTTTTGTATTTATTCATGGATCTGTTAGGGTTTTGGCCTGATTTACTAGTGGGGCACTATGGGATAGCCGGAACAACTATATCATAAAGTGGTAATAACGCTAATCGGATGTAACTGTAGGCTATTTAGTAGGCGGATAGGGTAGGGGGGGGGGGGGGGGGGAAATAAGGTAGTAGAGGGGGGGAGGAAGATAAATAGTGCAAATAGGTCCGCTAAGACTAAATAGCTAAATAGTGTAAACACCAAAACCTCGGCACGCCCCTTCTCTACATACGTCTAACCTCTCTCTAGACTTTAGTAAGCCTATTAGGCTTCGGTGGGCCGGCCTAAGCCCATTAGGCTTTAGTAAGCCTATTACGGCCTATTAGAGTGGAAATACTATTTTTATATAATTTTTAAAAGATATACTATATTTTTAGTATTCTAGCTGTAAATACTATATATAAAATATATACTTTCACTACTAAGAGATATATAAAACCCCTATTACCTAAAATTTCAAGAGTTATTTATTTACGCTAAAATCAGTAACCCTTATTAATCTAATTAAATTTGATTAATAAATAATAATTGATAACTAAAAATACCTAACTAATTATATAAAATCTAGTTAGCTAATTAGGGCGCTTCTATATATGACTAGAGATACAAGATATAGGCAAATTCCTATTATCCGCACTTTTATCCGAACTTTCTTTAGTTAAATCCTCTCTTTTTCTCTTTGATCTTATACTCTCTCTTATATATACTCTTATACTCTCTCTTATACTCTTACTCTTATCCTTACTCTCTTTAATATTACTAATTTTACTAATATTACCCTTTTCTACCTAATTTTTATCCTTTTCCTCTTTATTAAAGATATCTAAAGATTAGATAAAAGTAAGCTCTATCTCTTCTATCTGAAATTAGGTAATATAATTATAGAGTATAAGGTTTTTAATTATATCTATCTTAAGATAACTATATTAATAATAGTAAATATTATATACTAAGTTAAAAAGTCTTTCTACTCTAGTATCTATCGCTAGGATAGAGAAGATATTATATATAATTCGCGTAAGAATTAGATATTTAGTCTTATTTTCTCTCTAAAATTATTAAATATTTAGTAAGGTTTTATCTAAAGATAGGGTTAGTAAGCTTTATCAGCTAAAAGAGAGTATAAAAGGGTATAAAAAGATAGTAAAAAGTACTAAAAAGTATAAATTATCTAATTAAAGATAGTCAGATAACTTATCTTAGATAAAAGAGCTCTCTATTTCTAGGGTTAGTAAGCTTTTAAGCTTACTCTACTTACTTTACTAAAGGGTAATAGAGAGTAGATCTAATAGACTAGTATAGTTACTTTAATATTCTTTAATCCGATCTTTTAAGCTTATCTTATATTAAGTAGTAAAATCTTAATCTAAATAATTAGTAGTTTAGAAAAAGAACTAAGAGATAAGAATTATCCCATATATATAGATTACTAAGATTAGGGCTATTAGTTTAAGTATAATACTTAGATAGCTTAATCTTAGCTACTTCTAAGGCCTAAAGTATATACTACTTCTATAGAATCTTAGGAGAAGATATTAGCTTTTTAATAAAAAAAAATTAGATAAATAAAAAAAAGATAAGATAAAACTTACCTTTTTCTACTATAGCTTCTAGATTAAAGCTTCTAGATAGATAAATAGCTTATAATAGATTAGAAAGATAGTATAGATAGTAATATCCTTTATTTTATTTAGAACTATTAAATAAATAAAAAGTGTGAAGGGCTGAAGCAGAATTTATGTTCAATTGAGCTAGGCCACGAACTGTGTACAAAAAGCTTAAAGAGAGAATTATTAAGTAGGTGTTCTGCGTGTTAGGTTGTTATGGTCACGTGGTGCACGTGACCTTATACCGGGCACTGGCCCGTGACAAAAAGACTCTATAATATATAGTAGATAGGTAATTTAATACTATTTATCTATAGAAAGCTTTATTTCTATAAGCTTAGATATTAGATAATATTTTATAAGCTAATCTTAAAGACGCTTAGCCTACTATAGTATTAAAAAGATTAAATTCTACTAAGTCTAGATATCTTAAAATAGTAATAAGCGTACTTTTATCTAATCTTAAAGCCTTAAGAAGACATCTCATTATTATAGGCTTATATTAATATATATAGCTAAATTCTAAGCTTTTTAGAGGGTTTTAGCTATACCCTCTTTATCTCTTTTACTATAGGAGAGATCTTTAGACTAAATAAGATTAATTATATTATTCTTAAGATCTACTTCTATCTATCTAAATAGCTACTGTAGGCTTAGCTAAATTATATAGGCTATATAAGGATTTATATAACTAAATATATAGGGTATATCGCTTAGAGATAATCTACTATAGGATAACTAAATCAGCTAGCTATATTAGTAATTATAAGCTCTATTATAAGGGTCCTTAAGAATAAATAGCTAGAAGTAATAAGATATTTCTTAAAAATAGATAAAAGTACCTAAGGACTATTAGATAAAGATAGTAATTAAATACTTTATTAGTAATTTATTTATTAAACTAGCTATTAAAAAAATAAATAAATAAATAGATAAATAAATAATATATAAGATAAAGAATAGGATATTTATCTTATATCTTAAATAGTTATTTTAGATAGACCTAATTATATCTCTATATAGGGAATTTAGCTATTTAGGATACCCTAGTCTAGATAGTATACTATAGCTAAGGGCCTAATAGTCTAGAATAAGGGCTAATCTAAAGCAAGAGGTCTATTAATATTTAGATTATTAGATCTTATAAGATTTAAAGAAGAGCTTAAAGAGAGAAATAATATAGTACATAGTTACTAAGAGGATATAGCTATTTAAGAGAGAGGGTATTAATCTAATTAGCTAGTTATCTTTTATATCTAGGTATAATAAATAGATTATTATAGTAATTAACAATATTACTAGATATAATTAAGAAAGTAATTATAAGATTTATCTATAAAGAGATATGTATACCCTTTAGTATATTAAGAGAGATTATCTCTAATAATAGCTAGAATCTACTCTTAGAGGCTATATAATACTATATATAGATAATAGGAGCCTATTACTAAACAACTATGCTATATTATCCTTGAATAAATAGTAAGATTAAGAATCTAAATAGCCTAATTAGATAAATCCTAACTAAATATCTTATAGAGAAGCTAATAAAGATATAGGATCTATTCCTATAATAGATATTTTTCTCTATATAGATTAAGAACTATATAGTAATAGATATAAGCCCTTATTATCTTATTTATAGAATTTATCTTTATATTCTAAATAATAAAGAATCTTTTAGATAAGATATAATAGATAGAGATATTATCCTCTATTATCTAAATAGTATATAGATAAAAGTAAATAAGCTCCTATGAAATAGGGCTATCTATATTATATAGATCTATAACTTACTAGTTATAAAGATAAGCTTCTAAGAAGGAAATTAGATGCTTATATAGAATAAGTTAGAGAAGAAATTTAAGAGTAAATAGTTTAAGCTATATAGAGTTATTAAGATCTATCTATTTATTATATATACTCTGAAGGAATCTAGTAGATAAATACTCTATAATCTTATTAATAGAGTATATATATTTAATTAAGATAAATATAGCTAAGCTAGAATATCTATAGATATTAATAGTATTATAATTAGCCTTATATAAGGCTAGTATGTAGCTAAAGTATCTAAAGAAACTATAGATAGTCTTTAATAAGAATAAAATCTCCTAATCTATCTATATAGATTTATTATCTTATATTTATAGAGTAAGAGGAATCTTAATATATAGGGGTATATCTAGGCTTAATAGGGGAGAAGATAGTAATTATTGAGTAAATCCTTATTAAGAATAGGATAAAAGTAAATAAAAGGATAAAGATATAAGATATGATTATATAAATTACTACTGAATTATCTAGTTACTAGACTTACTAGGATAAATAGGACTTAGAAGCTAATAACTATAAATTAGTTATATCTAAGAATATAGAGTTAGATAGAAAGGACCTATAATCTAAAAAGAAATCTCTTAGCTAGAAGCCTTAATAAATATATTAGTCTAGTAGATTTAGTTTAATAGCCTATTTATAGTAATTATCTAGACTACTATATAGACTATCTTTAGCCTATATCTAAGGAAATATAAAGAAATAGGGCTAACTTTAGCTAGATACTAGAAAATATAAAAGAAAGATCTATATATAGTAAAATATAGGGAGTTATAAAGATAATATTTATATACATAGGGTCTAATAGACTTAGAAATAAACTTAGGAGATTAGATAATAGCCTATACTATAGAGTATAAAGAATTAATATATATAGTAAAATATAAGGAGTTATAAAGAGGATACTTAATTTAAGGGTATCTAATAGACTTAAGAATAAATATATATTAAAAAAAAGATTAATAGGAAATAGAATTAAACATAAATAATAAGAAAGTAAGAATTTAAATAAAGAAATATCTAGAAGAATAAAAAAGGAAAAGGATCTATATTAGTATCTTAATACTAATAAAGACCCTAATATTAGAGAAATCAGAATTATTCTTAAGCTCTTTATTAGTCTCTAGATCCTTCTTATTCTTAGTTAAAAGAATAATAATAGTATTAATCTTAAACTATAAATAAGTCTAAAGTTATTAAAGCTTATAGTAGGCCTTATAAAAGGTATATTAGTCTTTATCTTTCTTTATAATAGGATCCTATAGGATAGAGTAATAGAGATAAGAAGAGTAATTAGATCTATAATTTATCTTCTTCTTCTCTTTCTAACTAGTATAGGATTCCTTAGCTATCTAAGCCTTATTATAGATAGTCTAGCTAGCTGGTTTCTTACTCTTCTTAGTCTACTTAGCCTTATAAAAAGGTTTATTATTATTATTCTCTTTCTTAATAGACTTATTATCTTCTTTAATAGAATAGTAAATATATTTCTTATCTAAAGGAGTTCTAGCTAGAACTATATAAATAGTCTTAGCTAGTAGTATAAGAGAGAACTAGTCTTTATTATTAATTTTAATATTAGTATTCTTTATCTATTAAAAAATAGTCTTAAAGAAGATATACTTCTTTTAGTTATCATCTTAGATATAATTATAGTATATATTACTAAACTAAATTTTATTCTTAATAATAGTAATATAATAGATCGTAAACAGAATATTCTTATTCTTATAGGACTAATATGTCTTCTTTTTTAGGGTACTATAAGTAAACTATTAACTATATAGCCTAATAATTAGAGATAGTATTAACCTATTTTATATAATTACTATTTTAGTTAATATAGTACTTAAGAGTAGTCTATAACATAGTAAGATTAGCTAGAGATAAGAAAAGCTTTAATAATAGATTATTATAGTAATTAGTATCTATAACTAAATTATATTTAATCTAGAAGTATATAATTAGATTCTATAGCTTAGAATAATTAATAGAAATAACTCTACTTAATTTCTTAAATATCTTAAGATTATAAACTTCCTATTTAGCCTTAATTATAATCTTTTTACTATATTTCTTAGTAGATTTCTTAAAAAGCTTTTTATTACATTTCTTAATAAACTTAGCTATAGATCTCTTAATAGTTTTTTTAATAGCTACTTTAGGAAGCTCCCTACTAGACTTAATAATAACCTCTTTTATAGATTTCTTAATAGGCTTTAGAGTATATTATTTTAAAGATTCTTTACTAAGCTCTTTAAAAGGCTTATAGATAAGCTTTTTAATAATCTTTTTAATAGACTCTTTAATAATCTCTTTAATAGCTTTCTCTTTAATAAGGCCTAAAGAGGCCTTAAGATCTACTATAGAGACTATATAGGCCTTCTCTATCTATTTAGCTTTAATAATAGCTATAAAGATTTTAATAGTATCTATCTTTAGATATAGAATAGTCTCTTTAGTCTTAATAGTAATCTTTATAAGATTTTTATAAGCCTTCTTATCTTTAGAAGTCTCCTTCTCTTTATCCTTATTCTTTATCTTACTTGTACTTTAGGATATTATAGCTAAATAGACCCTCTCTAAATAACTTATAGGCTTTATTAGAAGATTCCTCAAAGATTATAGCCTTATAGGCTTTTTTAGGATTAGGGTTCTATAAGCTAGGAAAGGAAAATAGTTAGTAGAGTTAAAATATATAGATAAATACTAAAAATATACTTATAAGATATAATTATAATTAATAAAGTATATAGAAGTATAGATAATAAGTAAAATAGATAGAAAAGTATTAAAAAGAATATAAAAGATAATAGAAAAGTACTATTAAAAAGATATTATAGTTAGGAGAATTATAAAAGATATAAGATAGGAATATCCTTATACTTTATATTAATAAATAGCTTATAAGCTATTCTAGCTTAATTAATTAGAAGTAGCTATTAAAAGATCTTTATTATTAACTATAACTAATTAAGAGATAGTTATAGGCTAATCTAGTTATATAATCTAAAAATAACTAAAAGCTCTTTAAATCTTACTATTACTACTAAATATAGTTTGAAAGTCTTTATTATATATTCTTTAATTTCCTTTATTATATAATATCTTTAAATACTTTTAGTATCTATAGTATTTAACTCTATAGATAATAGACCTATATATATCTTACTAATAAGAAAACGACCCTATAGCCTAATAATTAAGATTAATTATAAGTCTCTTCCCCTAAACTACCCTAGATTAATCTATAGATATCTAAGTAGAGATAACTAGATCTAGCTAAATAGATTTAGTCTAATTTATCTATAGAAGTACTATATCTTAAATATTTTTAGGATTATTATCCTACTAGCTTATATTCTTTACTATAAGAGCCTAGTAAAGACTAGTAAGAGAGGATATAATAATAGAATGATAATTAAGTATAGGGCTATATATAGCCGATATCTATAGGGCTTAGCTAGATAATAGCTAAGCCTATATATCTAGTTTATCTCTTAGAATAATAAATAAGTTATATACTCCTATTTAGTTTTTATTAGTACTAGTAACGCCCCTATACTATAGTAAATACTATATAAAGACCTATAGCTGATTATCTATAGTATAGAACGCTCTCTAATCGACCTACTATACTAATATATAGAAGAAGTAGTCTACTAGGCTAATTAGATAATCTAAGATATCTATAATAAAGCTAAAATGACCCTAGTTATAGTATCTACTAGCTTTATACTATCTAGTAGTAATATACTTCTCTACCATAATAGTATCTATAATATCTGCTAGTTAACTAATCTCTATAATATATAAGATAATAGCTAGTATATAGTTTTTAGTCTAAAAGTATATCTTAAGTAAGAGACCTTCTCTATAATTATATAGTATACTAATTAGCTTTAACATCTATATATATAGAATATCTACTATATCCCCTTTACTACTAATATTATATATATTAGCTAGCTTATACTAGTATAGAAGATAGCTAATCTCTAGAAATAGGCTATACTAATACTATTATTACTAAGCTAGTAATTAAATTTAATAATCTAGATATAGTAAATTAGGCGATTGTTCTTAGCCTAGCGCTATAGGGGTAGGATCATAACTACTAGTTCTTTAATAGTAGCTATTAGCTAAAATAGTATTTCTAATACTAATTATATAGTTATATTATCTATAATTATAGAAGAGAGATCCGCTATATATACTATACTAAATCTTATTACTATAAGAGATATATATACGCTCATAACTATATAGCTATAAAGTATACTAAATATATTAGATAAATAAAACTATAGTTAAAGAAGCTAAGATTAAAATTAACCACATTATCTTTAAATAAGAGTACCTTTACTATTCTAAGTAGCTCAATATAATCTATATTAACTATCTCTAAGGCTCTTAGCTCTACTAGATAGCTATAGCTCCTACCCTTTTAATATCCTCTATTATAGTAGTATCCTCTACTACTCTTACCCCTATAGAAGTATACTCTAGTATATAGATTATTAAGACTACTTATAAGCTAGTTAATAGCGCCTAGTAGATACTATAGCCTAAGATTAGGGTCTAAGGCTAGTTTATAAGCCCTAGTAAGCGATACTAGGCCCTATTCTTAAGCTTAAAGAGTAAAGATATCTTTTTAGTCCCTATAAGCTATATTAAGCTAAAAACTACCATAGTTAATTAGAAGCTAGTTATATATAGTACCCCTTAGCTAGTATAGTCTATATAAAAGTAGTAGGAAGGGCTCTATACCCTATCCTTAATTATAGTAGAGATCCTTTTACTAGATATTATAATAGAGAATCTAAAAGAAATTAGTATATAAACCTATAGATATAGTAGGCGTATTACTAGTAAATCTTTAGATAAGCTTAGCTAAGAAGCCCCTATATAGAGAACTAGCCCTATTATCTATAGCGCTACTAGCGTATAATAATAGCTACTATAATATATATATTAAAGATTCTATAGATAAACTATTATAAGTCTAATAATATAGTAATAAAGTATCTCTTTAGTAAAGAAGGGGTATAGAAATATAATATCCTAGTGATCTAAGAGCCTAAGATATTTAATTAGATAGAGCTTAAGATATGTATTTATATATAGACGCTTAGAGGCTAGTTTTATATACTTCTCTAGCCTATATCTATAGTAAGAATCCGCGAAGTAGTAATATAGATATAGCTATATATATACATCTTCATATTAAATAGTATTAACCTAAAATTATAGTTAATTTAGTATTATATTTAAGATATAAATATACTAACTATAGAGACTAGGGCTAGCTAGCTATATATATGTAATATATATCTTCTAGGGAAACTTAACGATCCCAAGTATATATAGGAAATAAAAGAAGATCTTACTATACTTTATATAACCCTATATAGCTACTATAGTAGCTAGTATATTATAGTAGGTAATTTTAACCTCTATTATCTACTATAGTTAATAATTTAGTAGGCCTAGCTACTAGATATTAGATAATAATATAGATAATCTAATTTATATAATAGATAATTTTAGTATAGATTTACTTATAGATAAAGATATAATTATATTTAAAGGATCTATTTATAGTAATCTTATATATAGTATAATCGATCTTATATAGGCTATAATATCTCTTATAGACTATATAATTTAATATACTCCCTATTACTAGTAGTAGTATAGGGCTAACTATATACTAATTCTTACTAAACTTAATATCTAGATCTCGCCTATAGAGATTAGAGAGCGCTAGGACTAGTAGGCTATAGATTAGGAGGTATAGTATAAGGCCCTTAAGAGATATATTATAAAGGAAGAGTAGAGTATATTAGGTCCTAGCTAGGTACTTAATATAGCTAAGAAAGTAGATAAAGCTATAAAATAGGTAATAGATACTATTACTATAGTATCTATAGATACTATCCTAGTATAGAATATCTACCCTAGATACTTATATCCTATATATATACCTACGCTTACCCTATTAAAGTAGTAGATACGCTAGGTACGCTATATATAGTAGTAGACCTATAATAAGGATAATTATAAAGCTTTTTAGTAGCTACGCTACTAGCTTAGCTAGGGAAATAAGAAGATAGATTATTAGGCCATAGAGAGAGAGTAGAGAAAGCTACTATATCTATTAATAGATTCTAGCGGTTAATAAAGTAGATAAGATCTTAGGGGGTCCCTAGATCTTCTTATATCTCTATACTCTATATTAGAGAACGCGAATTTACTACTATAGATAAGAAAGTAATATACTTTCAAATAGCGCTTTTCCTACTAACCCCTACTTTAGATCTCTCTAATATTAAAGGATATATATATATAGACGCTATCCCTATATCACCTACTATCTCTCTATCTAAAGTTAAATATAACCTACAAGACTACCCTATATAATACTCTAGGCCTATCTAGTATCCCGAATACTATATAGAAGTATAGATTAGATATACTAGGATTCTCTATCTTTATTATAGCTATCTTTAATATCTATCTTATCCTAGGCTACTCTATAGGCGTTAAAGATAGTATAATAATTATAATTTAGAAGCTAGATAAGCTATATTATACTAATCTAAATATATAGTAGCTAATCTCGCTATTAGAAACTCCTAGAAAGGTACTTAAATTAATTATTACTATATACTTATTATATCTTATAGAGGAGTATGGCCTAATACTAGAAATATATATTAGAGAGTATAATAGCTATTCCTATTACTATACTATCTATATGCTACTTAAAGAAGTATATAATATATAGAGAAAGGATTAGTAGATTACTATATTTCTTATATTAGATAGAAGTAGGGCTTTCGATAATATCTTATATATATATCTAATCTATTACCTATAGAAGTAATATATCCTAAAGATTATTATAAACTAGCTAATTAGCTTTCTTATAAACTAAAGTACTATACTTCTATTTTAAAAAGGATGCTATATAAATAAACTAATTATTACTAGAATCCTATAAGGATTACTATTATTACTAATTCTATATCTTTTCTATAACTTAGATCTAATTAATAATATTTATATAGCTATATTTAGTTAGATACTAGTAATAGGGTATATCCCTCTCTTATAATTACTAGCTTCTTTCTAAGCTATGTACTATTACTAAGTCATAGGCGAAATAGTCTCTATTAAAATATAGTCTTATTTATTTCTAGAAAAGGAGTATTAGCGCGCTATCCCTATATAGTATCTATCTATAATAGATACCTACTCTTATAGGCTTTATTATAATTTAGGGTATTAAAATTAAGCTAGTAGTCTCTTTATATTATCTTAGGGTTATTCTGATTAAAAATCTTATAGCCTATAACTATCTACTCTACTACTATAAGTAAGCTATAGTATTAACTATAGCCCTCTATTCTATTATTAGTATAACTTAGGGGGTTATAACGCTCTATCTATATTATATATAGACTACTATACTATTTCTATAAATAAGCTTTAGCTACTCTATATAGTATATATAAAAGGTATACTAAGCTAAAACTATTAAAAATAAGATTAACTAAGCTCTTAAATCTATATAGTATTAGGCCCTATACTGAGTTATAGGCGCTTTTTATATAACTATAAGAATTATCTTATAGATTCTCCTTTATATCCTACTAGTACTACTTATAATATAGTAGCTTTTAGAGCTTATATATCTTTATATCTGTATCTATCTACTATATAATATCTTCTATAAATATTCACTAGTTAATAGGGTAATATTATAGCTATATTACTTTAGCTAAGATATATACTATACCCTTAGATCTATCTAGAAAGCTATAATAACTCTGCTATAGCGCCTAGAGAAGTATCTCTAAGATTATAGGATTAATATATATAGCCTTAAACTAATTAAACTATATATAGTCGCCCTATAGTAATAACCACTAAAAATATAGATCACTATAAGTAAGGAAATAGTAATTAGATAGTATAATAAAATCTATAGGGCTACTAGGCCCTATAGGCTAAATACTACTATAGCTTATACTAATAGTAGTAAGCTAGATATAGGGGTAGGGGCTATTACCCTTATCTCTATAGGAAGAGAGATAGTAATACTATACCCTATAGATTCAATCTATATAGTAGAACTCTATAGAATTAAGCTTATACTCTATTAATTTAATATAGAAATTAACTTCTAATATTTATATAAGGGCTCCTATATATCTATAGAAACTACTACTATAGCTACTATCTTTATAGATAGCTAGGCTATAATCCTAGCGTTTATACGCCTATAGCGAAGCTCTAGCTAGTATATACTATAAGGGATTACCAAGCTACTAGACTATATATAACTAATATAGTAAGTCCGGATTAACTAGTTATCTAGGTATATTAGGGTAGCCAGTAATAAATAGGTCGACTAGATAGCTAAAGAAGCTATAGCTACGCCTACTATAATTAGACTTCTGCATGGGCTGGGCCTTGGACATAATTTTCTGGCCCATGGGCCGGTAATTTTAAATCTCTATGTAATTACCATGTAGTCTATCAAAATCATTAGTATTAACTAGGTAATATATGTAATATATGTATATATTACTTAGGCTTTAGCATGGGTTGGGCCTTGGACATAATTTTCTGGCCCATGCAGAAGTCTAACTATAATATCTCTTCTCCTTACTATAGTAAAGGCTACCCTATATAAGTAGATAATAGAAGTATAGATATATTAGTAGACGATCTCCGCCTATAGTAAATATATCTAAGATCTCTTTCTAGAACCTATGAAAGTAGTAACTTAGCTCTATAAGCTACTCTATAGACCTACAGTCACCTACTAGCGCTATACTTATCTAGATATAAGTAGGTAAGCTAGCCCTACTAGTCTATCTTATAATTATCACTACTTAGTAGGATAAAAGGTAGCTTAGATACTTAAGAATAGGATACTAGACCTAGACTCTTTAGCCTACTACTACTATAAGTATAGTAAGATAGATATAAAGTATATATTACTGATCTATCCCTACTTCGCTACGCTCTATACTAATATCTTTAGTATTAACTGTCCCCTAGGTATATAGATATCTTAGCTTATTAAGCTAGAGTGTATACCTAAAGTAGCTTCCTTTATACAAGCTACTCGCCTACTAGGCTAATTCTACTATCTACTAGAAATATACTATAGTACTATCGCTATAGCGTAAGCGGCTATATATTCCTTAGAGTATCTATAGGCCTCTAGAAGCTAGAGCTTAATTAACCCCCTTGACACCTTTAGATACTAAGGGGCTACTATATTATTCAAAGATAGAGGAATAGCGCGATTAAATACTATAGGAGATACTTATAAGGATAGCTCGGATCTACACTATAGTTAATTCTCTACTCTCTTACTTCTACTAGCGTTAGTAGTATATAAGTAGGGTAAGTAATAAGCGTTATTAGCGAATTAGGCGCGTTAAAGGGGTATAAGTATAAGGAGAGAGGTTAAGCGTATATAGAGAAGGGGCGTACTAAGGTTTTAGTATTTATACTATTTAGCTACTATTGGTCTTAGCGGACCTATTTATCTAATTTATCTTCCCTTTTTATTTTCCCCTACTCCCCTATAATCTTATTTTTACCCTAATCCGCCTACTAAATAGCCTACAGGTATATCCGACTAGCGTTATTACTACTTTATAATATAGTTTTTCCAGCTATCTTATAGTGCCCTACTAGTAAATCGGGCCAAAAGCCTAACAGATCTATAAATAAATATATATAAAAAAAAAACAAAAGTAAAAGCCGAAAAAGCCTATTAGGCTAGGCTTAAATAGGGAATTGGCCTAATAGGCTAGCCTCTACTAAAGTCTATTAATATAACCTCTCTAAAATAGAGATTATGTTAACTAATATATATATCTAGGGTAAGATAGTAAAAGATAAATATAGGAGAAATAAAAAAATAAGCAAAGAAATAAATTAAGAAATAAAGAAAGATTATTTCTTTTTAGATATTTTTTCAAATTTTATAATAGACTATTTTATATTTAATTTATCTTTAGTAATCTATTAATTGACTTTCTACTTTATTAAGAAATATATTTTATTATTGATAATCTTTTTATCCTAAAACTTCTTAATCTCCTATTTATTATTATATAGGTTAGATAATAAAGATAATTTAGTACTATCTTAGCTATATTAAGATTTAAATAATATAACTAAAAGAATATCATATAAATATATAAATTTAATAGATAATCTAAGATAATATATTTCTCTATTTATCTTAGCAAAAATCCTAAAGAGCCTAATAGATTCTAGGTTTAGCTTTTTAGAAAAAAGCTTTAGTTTAAGATTTTTAATAGCTAATTTAACTCTATTACTAATTTTAAACTCTATAAAATTTGATATTTAGTCATAGTATTTTATCATTAGTTTATTTATCTTTTACTAGCTTTTATTTATTAATTTATGTCGATTTATAAGCTTTTAGATTTAGTTATTAAATTAAGATTATATCTTTATTTATAATATTAAGATTAGGATAAAGATATATTTACCCTTTTATGCGAAACGCGCCCCACAGCTACAGCAGCCTATTCATCTATTGGTGGATAGCAAACTAAGCGTCTTATTTCCACAGTTCCATTAAACCTTATCTTGACATATATATATCGTTAGCTACCCGCTGCGCGCCGAAAAAGCGCGTGTTATACCCTGCGATGGCGAAAAAGTTAAAAAAGGGGCTAACCGCCTAGCTAATATCTGAAAACGTGGTAGACTGGCCTAATTCGCCTATAATCGATAGTAGCTATATCTTATTAAGTATATTAATAATTTCTCTTTTCTACTATCTTATATAAAGGATTTCAATATAATTATCTAACTAATTAATTAATCTTTATATTCTTATTTTTTAATATCATCTTTATCTTTCTTAAAAGATTATTTAAGCTAAATTAGATAATATAGATAATATAAAGAATCTATATAATTATTAAGCTATTACTTAGCTCTAAGAACTATAGTAACTCTTAGATATTTATAACTATAATATTATTATTTAATATATTATCTATTATATCTATAATATTATTAATAATTTAATATATTATCTATTATAACTAAAATATTATTATTTAATATATTATCTATTATAACTATAAAGATTTAATCTATAATCTTATATTATTAAAAGATCTTTAAAACAATATTATTTAGATTTATATCTATATAGGATCTATATAGTAATTTAAAGCTAAAAAGGACTTCTTAGTATTATTAATCTTAATTAAGAAAATAACTAGTAATAGCTATAAAAGCCTATTAAAATAGAGAGATCTAATAATTAAGGATAATTAAAAGCTTTATATTTAGAGAGAGCTTCTAAAGGATAGACTTCTACTATTCCTAAATAGATTACTATAGTTATAAATATATTATAATTATAGATAGAATCTATAACTATTTTAGGGTAAGCTAGATAAATAAACTAATCTTATGAAACTATAGATATTTTATAAATTGAAAAAAGAGATAAAAGAGAGTAAGAAGCTATAAAAGCTTTTACTCCTATATTTCTTATATAAAGATAATTATTTTAATTAAAGTATTGATATCTAATAAGATAGTATAAAGACTAGTTATTATTTATAGAATAGTTAAAATAATATACTATAGTAGCTAGAAGTCTTTAAATATTATTATTTTAGATAATAGAATTTTTATAAGTTAGTGTAGCTATATACTAATCAAGAGTAGTTATTCAATATTAACTATAGCTAAGATAATCTAGGACTTTACAGTATTTCTAATATTTTATCTTTAGTCTTCTAATTTTTATATCTATAATTTTATTAAAGTATTCCTAGTATTTAGCTATCTAATTACTACCCTAATATATCTTCTTTATTTTTCTAAAGTCTATCTCTAGCTACTATACCATAAAATTATCTTTTAATATCTTATTAAATAGGATAAATACTATTAAATATCTAAGACTAATATATTAGAGTAAAAAAGGATTTAGAGATAGTAGAACTAATATAAGAAAACTAGAGTTTAATATAGTATCCTTAAGAGTAGAGAGTAGCTTATTTAATAAAGAGTAAAAAGGATTATTAGCTACTAGATTACTATTATAAATAGATAAAGAGTAGATATCTAAGAACTCAGATATATTAGATATTATTAATAAAAGTAAAAATAAAAAAGAAAATAAAAAAAAGATCTACTAATAATAAGAATAGATATATATAAACTATACTTTTAAGTATATTAAGTTAACTAGTTATATTATAATTATTCTAAGAGAAGTAATTATAGTAATTATAGTAATTATAGTATAGTCTATTATACTATAATCTACTTTTTCTACTATTATCTTCCTCTATTATTTAGAATTTAAATACTAAATAAGAGCTACTCTTATAAAGCTCTTCAAAAGCCCCTAAAATATATAGGTAGCTCTTAGTTTAATAATCTACTCTTAAAAAAAATAGACAATTATAATATCTCTCTAAAAATCTTTTATAAAATCTTCTATAAAATTATAGTTTCTAATATTTTACTATTATACTTTATATAATTTAATAGTAATTACTAGCAAAATATTAAAGATTTATTATAATTCTATCTTTTACTTTAATTTTTAATTATAATTACTAATATTTAAGATTTTTAAAGAGAGTATTTCTAATTTCCTATAGAGAATATACTATATATCCTAAATATAAATATATATTCCTATAACTTTAACTTATAGACTTTATAATATTTAAAATTACTAACCCTATCTTTATAATAGTAGGCTAAAAGTAAATAATATCTATACTATCTATTATTATATACTATAATATTATTTAATCTCTTAAAATTTCTTATTAATAATATAGAAATAAAGTAGGAATAAAAGATAGAAACTAGAATAATATTAAAAAATAGTAATCTATTAGGATAAGTAAGTAATATTATGTATCTAAATTAGGAAAGGTTAACTTTTTTTATATAAATATAGGCGGATAAGGGCCGCTCGCGGGCGGCTCTCTAAGGGCTAAGGGTCCGCTAAGGTCTAGTAGTACCGGCCCTATAATTAGTATAGGTTAGGCTAAGGGCTAGGGGTACCGGCCCTTAAAACGTTTTTAATAAGGTCTACTCTTATAGTAAAACTATATGTTTTATTTATAGTAGTATTTAATAGCTAGAATATTAAAGAATATAGTATATTTCTTATAAATTATATAAAAAAGGTATCTCTACTCTTATAGGCTATAATAGGCCTTTTATAGGCCTATAGGCTTAGATAAGCCTACTAAAAGCCTATTATAGGCTAGCCTATAGGCTATCTAATAGGCCTAGCCTATAGGCTTACTATAGTCTAAGAAACATACTATGGTACTATTACTATAGCGTAAGCGGCTATACATTCCTTAGAGTACTTATAGGCCTCTAGAAACTAAAGTTCAACAACTTTAACTAACCCCCTAGACGCCTTTGGACGCTAAGGGGCTATTGCGTTATTCGAAGACAGAGGAATAGCGCGATTAAATACTATAGGAGATACTTATGGGGATAGCTTGGACCTGCGCTATAGTTAATCCTCTACTCTCTCGCTTCTACTAGCGTTAGCGGTATATAAGTAGAGGTAAGTTATAAGCTACTATAAGCGAAATAGGCGCGTTAAAGGGGTATAAGTAAAGGAGAGAGGTAGACTTTAGTATAGGCTGGCCTATTAGGCCGGACCCCTACCTAACCCTAGCCTAATAGATAGACCCTCTACCTACGGTCTATTATAGGTCGGCCTAATAGGCTTTTTTAGCCTATTATTGCCTGATTCTACCTCATTTTTGGATATAAATTACTAAGTTACCTAAAATTAATTCTATTATTTACCCCTATTTCCGTTAAAATATATAATATCTACCCTATTATCTATCTTCTCTATTATATTTTTATAAAAAATCCCTATTTATAGATAGTTAATATATATATTTACTAGTATAATAGCTATTTTCAACAAATAAGGGTAGGGTATATAGTATGTTATAGAGTAGTAGTTAATAACCCTACTAAGATATAAAGATATATATTTCGTATTTATATACCCTTACTATATTTCTGGTTATACTATCTTTAGTACTGAATTTACCCTTAAAGTATATTTTTAAACCATTTTAAAGTAGAATCTAATGAATTAGACCCCCTATTATCTATATTCTTTATTTAATTAATAAGAAATAGCTAGAAATAGTATAAAAGTTCGGATAAAAGGTTTAAATTATTAGACTTAGATAAATTTTCTTAGTAAATGCTAGCCCTACTTAGTATAATTTACTCTTATCTTTTCTTTTTCTTTATTTTTTCTTCTCTAATTCTTCTCTAATTCTTCTCTAATTCTTCTCTCTTCTCTAATTCTTCTCTTACTTATCCTTTATATTAATATCTTAATTATTACTTTATAGTAATAGTATTAATAGTATTAATCTATATAATTCTGTATTATCCTTCATACTCTTTACCCTATTCTTTATACTATTAAAATCAATTAAGTAAG
Organism: Penicillium odoratum; assembly: GCF_028828045.1. NCBI lineage: Eukaryota > Fungi > Ascomycota > Eurotiomycetes > Eurotiales > Aspergillaceae > Penicillium > Penicillium odoratum. Next base: position 1,462,421 of record NW_026643144.1, on the reverse strand, counting down.
TTAAGATTAATAGTAAAGAGTATATACTTTAGGCTAAATCTATAAGTAAAGACTTTAAAAAATAGCAATTAGAAATCTAGTATAGATTAATTCTATCTAGATTTAAAATAGGATAAGATAGAAACTATATTTCTTTAATTTAGTAAAGTTTATAGTAATTAGCTAGGCTTTAAACTAGAAAATCTTAAGTTTAGTATTTATACTATAGAAATATCTTTATCTATCTAAATTAGTAATAAATAGTATTAATATAATCTAAAAATTATGAGAATAGAGTAAAATACTCTAATATTTAATAATTTATATAGAAAATAGAGATTTAGCTCTTTTTATCCTATCTTTTTATTTTTTATCCTATCTTTCTTTCTCAAAAAGCTAATAAGCTCTTTTATAATAGACTAGCTACTAATCCTATTAATCCTATTCTATTTATTTTTTAATAATTTATAGGAAAAATAGCTTTTAACTACTATTACTAGTCTATAGCTCTCTTTTAATCTAATTAAAAGCCTATATTTCTAGAATCTTCTATAGCTTATCTAAGTAGTATCTTCTATTCTATCTTTCCTCTATAGTTTGATAAATTAATATAGATTAATAAAAGAGACTAAAACTTAATAAAGGGCTATTCTTAATATTCTACTCTTTACTTCTAAGCTCTGATTTAGCCTTAATTATTAGATATTCTCTTTTTAATTAGTATTTATAGCTATAATAGGCTATTTTCTTAATAAATTATAGGAGTATAAAGAAGTACTCTTAGGGTTTAAGCCTTTATTAAGGCCCTATTCTAATAAAAATCTTATAAAAATAGTATAAACTACTATTAAAGTATCTAATTTATATTATAGCTAATAATACATTAAATAACTATACTTTAGTAGATTATCTCTAAGCGATATACCCTATATATTTATCTATTAAAAATCCTTATATAGCCTATATAATTTAGCTAAGCCTAAAGTAGCTATTTAGATAGCTAAAAGTAGATCTTAAGAATAATATAATTAATCTTATTTAGTTCAAAGATCTCTCCTATAGTAAAAGAGATATAGAGAGTATAGCTCAAACTCTCTAAAAAGCTTAGAACTTAGAACTTAGCTATCTATATTAATATAAGCCTATAATAATAAGATATCTTCTTAAAGCTTTAAGATTAGATAAGAGTATATCTTATTCCTACTTTAAGATATCTAGATTAATAGAATTTAATCTTTTTAATACTATAGTAGGCTAAATACCTTTAAGATTAGCTTATAAAATATTATCTAATATCCAAGCTTACTAAAATAAAGCTTTCTTTAGATAAATAGTAGTAAATTAACTATTCACTATATATTATAGAGCCTTTTTACTACTTTACTATAGTTCTATTTAAAATAAAGGATATTACTATGTATACTATCTTCTAAATCTATAATATGCTATTTATCTATCTAGAAGCTTCGATTTGGAAGCTGTAGCGGAAAAAGGTAAGTTCCATCCGTTCTTTTTTTTATTTATCTGATATTTTTAGTCAAAAAAGCTAATATCTTCTCTTTAGATTCTATAGAAGTAGCATATACTTTAAGCCTGAGAAGTAGCTAAGGCTAAGCTCTCTAACTATTATAGTCAGACAGATACCCCTAAGCTTAGTAAACTATATATATATAGGATAATCCTTATCTCTTAGTATAAGCTCTACTTCTTTTAAACCCCTGATTAGTTAGATCAAGATTATACTAGTTAATATAAGATAAGCTTAAAAGATCGGATCAAACACTATTGAAGTAAATCTACTAGCTATACTAGTATACCCTCTATTATACTTTAGTAGAGTAAGCTTAAAAGCTTACTAACCCTAGAAGTATAGAGTCCTTTTATCTAAGATAAGTTATCTCAATATCTTTAATTAGGTAATTTATACTTTATTACTTCTTTTTTACTACTTGTTTTTACTTTCTTTTAGCACTTTTAGCTATTTACTACTATAGTAATATTTATAGTTATTATAAATCTTTAATGAATCCACTAGTAATATATTTCTATACTAATCTTCTATTTCATTATCTAGTTTTAGTATTTTATAATAATTTGAAAGGAATCCAGTATAATTAAATAACAATTCTAAAAGATTAGTCTGTCTTATTTTAGTATCTAATATTATATCTCTATATAAGATATAGTAACTTTTTTGATAGTAAATATATCTTAAGTCTAATAAATGAAGAAATTTTTATTATAATTAATAATCTAGATATAGTAGATATAACTAGTAACTTTTCTAAATCTAAGTATATCCTATTTAAAACTAAATTTAATCTAGTAAATCTTTATCTTGGAGCTTAAAATTTAGTAAAAGATATCTTTAAGAGCCTTTTCAAATTTAATTTAGACTTTAAGAACTTGAGTCTATTAATCTAGACTCTTTATCTATAAACATACTAGCTAGATCTAGTATCTTAAAGATAAATTTATATAGATATTTTAGGGTCTTAAATATAGAAATATATAACTCTTTTTTTTTATTTTATATAAAGATAAAAGTACTTTAAAAAAACTTCTATTAGCTATCAATCTTATAATATTAATGAATAGTATTTAATAGTAATTTATTTTATATATTAAATCTATCTATAGGATTTATAGATTTTCTTAAAGAAAGATAAAGCTTATCTAATACATTATTAATAGAATAAAAAGAGATTAGTTCTTATTAATAGAGTATTAAATAATCCATTTACTATTATTAGAAGATCTATAAGAAATATTTAAATTACGAGTTATTTATTAAGAATATTATTTTAGATCTACTATACTTAAATATTATAGATATCCTTAATATTTACATATATTACTAACACTATAGAGTTCTATAATAATAATTTAGGATTATATATAAATCAATAAATTAATAATGATTATCTCTCTTTTATTCCTGATAGTCTATTAATAGTATATTGACTATGTAGATAAAATAACTTAACTATAATTATAAGCTAGATTACTAATAAAAAGCTACTACTTTATTATACAGTAGGATTCTTAAAGATTAATCTAGAATAGATAATCTATTACTATTCCTTTACTACCTTACTTTTAATTAGCTAGCTTAACTTTAGAATCTTTCGAATAGGCCCTATAGATATATTTAAGATTTATAATATTAGATCTAGATTAAAGAATAGATAGTTATAGAGTAACTATATAGCTGAATAAAGTTATTTATTATATTAATAGTAGACTTAAAGATATTAAAAAGTTAATCTATAGAAAAAGAAGATATTAGAGTAGTCTTAAGTAGAAACTTAATAATATTAATAATATTGAAGGAGATTTAATAAAAGACTCAGGTATAGGCTTAGAATCTTAAATATATTTATTAAAAACTTGATATTATCTTCAGGATCTTTATTTAACTTAATATTATCTTTAGATATACTATAACCTTTAAAACCCTTAAAATTAGACTTAAATTTATTAATAAGCCTCTCTAAAGTATTATATTTATTCTTAGATAATAATTTAAGAGATGTAAGATAGATAAAAAGAGAATATGTATATATAGAGATAAGTCTAATAGAGGACTTAAAATAGATAAAAAAGGATATATTCATAGAGATAAATCTAGTAGAGAACTTAAAAAAGATAGAATAAGAATACATATATAGGTAAAAAGAGAGAGAGATTTACTATATTTTATAGTAATACCCTACTTTAAAGCCCTACTTCTATATTAGGATATATTTAGGGGTTAAATAATTTAAAGTTTAAAGATAGTATAGGGGTTAGAAGTACTAGCGTAATAAATATAAATTACTTCAATCCTAGAGAGGGAGTAAAATTAGTAAAATAGGGAGTAAATTCAGTAGATCCCTAGATCTATTCTATTTATATAGAAAGGATTCCTATCTAATTACTAAGGGTTAGGCCTTATATAATTATGTTTCTATAAATACTATATTATTATAGTATAGAATTAGTATATATAATTTTGTAGCTATTTCTAGCCTAATTCAGTACTATTATATTATAATAATAAGTATATATTATAATAGTAAGTTAGAGGCTATAAATAGTATAGGCGGTAAATATGACTATCTTTTATCTAGAGTAATCTAGATAGTAGACTTCCTATCTAGACCTATTCTACTAGTCTCTTACTTAGTACTTAATTAGTAAGTATTATAGCTAGGTATATAATTCTATTATTCTATTATAGTACTTATTCCTAGGAACTTAGTTAGCCCTTATCTTCTTTTATAAAAGATACCTAAGATAGGTCTGTAATAAGTAACTATAATCTATTTTAAATATATTTAATCTTAAAGATAATCTTATTACTAGACTCTCTCTTTTAACATATATCCTCATTTCTTATAAATTTATAATATCTATAATTAAATACCTAGAAACTTAAAAGCGTGACCAAACTATATATAAATATTAGTAATCAATTTTATAATTAATTAAATTTATCTATCCTAATTAAGGATAGTATTTAAATTTTATATAAAGATAGGCTAGTGTAGATAATCTATAACCTAATGTATAACGTAATTCACAAGCGGGTCGCGCACCCCACCAGAAAACGTGCTTCTCTACCACCCTACCACTTTCAACTACCCACTATGCCACCAAAACGTGCCCAAAAAGCTCGAAATTCAACCGAGCAGGAGGGTAGGATCCTACTAGCCATCAAAGCCATTAAAAACGACGAATTTATGTCTATCCGCCAAGCTGCACGCGTTTTTACCATACCCGAAAGCACGCTCCGAGACCGTCTACGCGGACGCACCTTTTACGCAGATATACGCGCAAACTCTCACAAATTGACCAAAAACGAAGAGATATCGCTTTATGAATGGATAATACCTATGGACGACCGTGGATCTGCCCCACGACCCTCCATGGTGGCAGATATGGCCAATTTGCTGCCAAAAGAGCGTGGAGAGACCCCCATCACCACGGTCGGCCGAAATTGGGCCACAAACTTCGTTAATGACACCCTACCCTCAAAGCACGATATTCCAGGAGATATAATTACGAACGTGCGAAAATGGAGGATTCTGAGGTTATACAGGAGTGGTTTGACCGTGTGCAAAATACTATACTCAAATATGGTATTACCCCAGCGGATATCTTCAATTTTGACGAAACCGGCTTCGCAATGGGCCTTACGGCTACTGCTAAGGTTATCACACGTGCGGAATACCACGGAAGACGTGCTCTTTTACAGCCTGGTAATCGTGAGTGGGTTACTGTGATCAAGTGTATCTGCTGTGATGGATATGCGCTTCCACCATATATCATCTTTAAGAATAAAATCTTGAATCTTGGATGGGCACATGGCCTTCCATCTGATTAGATCCTCGATATTAGCGAAAACGGATGGACAACGGACGAAATCGGCCTACGTTGGCTTACAAAGGTCATGATTCCAGCACGTATACGTACGCAGGGTGGATATCGACTTCTTATCCTCGACGGGCATGGTAGCCATTTAACACCCGAATTCGACCAATTATGCGCTGCAAATAATATCATACCAATTTGCATGCCTTCATACTCTTCGCACCTTTTACAGCCCTTAGATGTGGGCTGTTTTGCTGTTTTAAAGCGCGCATATGGTCGATTGGTGGAATCTAAGACACGTCTTGGAATCAACCATATTGATAAATTCGACTTTCTTACAGCATACCCAGAAGCACGCACAGATACGTTTAAACCTATTATTATCCAAAATAGCTTCCGGGCTACTGGGGTATATCCATATAACTCTACAGAGGTGCTTTCAAAGCTAAATATCCGTCTGAAAACCCCTACCCCCCCCCCCCCCCCCGGAAGCGCTGGCAGCATATTTTCAGCCAAAACGCCCCAGAACAAAGCACAGCTGCAGAAACAGGTTTCGTCTATCAAAGCGCGCAATAAAAAGCGCGCAGAAAGATCACCTATGCCTACAGAATATATGTTTTATCGGCTAGTAAAAAGCTGTGAAAAGTGGATGAATCGTGCTATCTTTGCTGAGCACGAGAGTAAGCAATTACGTGCAGAAGCGGAGAAACCGAAGCAAAAAAGGGGTCGGAAGAGTACACGGGTCCCAAATCCAGGTGGAATTACTGCTGGAGAGGCCTTACAGGCCCTAAACGCACCCCCAGAGGTCGTTGAAGCGGATATACTACCCCCGGAGGAAGCGCCCGCAGCACCTTTGGTGCAGCGAACCAGGGCATTACCGAAGTGTTCTGAGTGTGGGATTATAGGGCATAAATGCACATATTGTCCAAATAGACGTCAATAGTTTATTTTTAAATATATTGGCGTTTTGGTGGTAGTATATGCTTCTTAAAATAATAGTTGTGGTTAGGTGCGCGACCCGCTTGTGTGCGCGACCCGCTTGTGAATTACGTTAACCTATATAGGGCGAGTATTATATAACGCTAAATAGTTATAGTAAGTATTATTTATTATAGATCTACTTACTAAGATAATACTTAGTCCTAGAGTCTTAATCTTATAACTATACTATTACTAATTAATATTAGGCCTTATATAGACTTAGATCTATAGGATAGACTTAGTAGGTTATGCTAGATAGATTTACTTAGTTAAGCTATACTTAGGATCGATAAAAAGTATTCTAGATACTAAAGATACCTTTTCTAATTAACGTTTATCTTATATGAAACTAATAGATAAATAAACTATTAGCTTCTAAGTAATAATATATAAAATCAAATATAAAGACTATATATATATATAGAAGTAACTATTCTTATATATCTAATCCTTTGTATACTATAGTACTCTAATAGATACATTATATAGTATTATTAGATATACTATATTATCTTAGTAGATAATTGTATTTATTCCTTAATAGCTATTTCTAGTCTATTAAGTACTATTATATTAAAATAATAGATATATATTATAGTAAACTAGACAGTATAAATAGTATAGATAGTAAACCTATTTAAAGTAGCTCTTAGAGTCCTTTATTTGATAAGTATTATAGCTATTTATATAATTCTATCATATTACTTATTCTTAATAATTTAGTTAGTCCTTAACTCTTTCTATAAGATATATTTAAAGTAGATCTATAATATTATCTCTCTCTCTTCTAATTCTTTATTTTTTAAGAATCCTTTAATAATTACTAATCTTTTTAGATAAATATAGTCTATTTTTTTATTATCAATATTTTCTTTTCTTAATTTTCTTATATATTATTATATCTCCTAAATCTATTTAAAAAATATCAATATAATAAATATACTAATAACTACTATTTAGCTAATAGATATAAATACTCTAATATATCTTCTCTTTCTTTTTATAATTATTATTTAATTAAAAATAAATACTATATTTTAAGTCCTTTTACTAAATTAAAGAAGTACTTTTCTTATATCTATTAGGGTTAAGTTTATAAATTTTTATTTTATTCTAACAAAGAATAGAATAAGCTTTAATAAAGAGAAAGTTGTTCCTAATTTACTAAAAGTTTAAAAGCTTTTTTTTTAATATTCCTAAAAAATAAATGAGATAATATCTAAAATACTCTATTTATAATAATAATAAAAATTCCTTAAGGATTATACTAGCTAGATATTAGATTATAATCAGATGATAATAGATTATTTAAATATTTAGGTATAACTCTTTTATATAAAACGCGCCCTATAGCTATAATACCCTAAACGCCTATTAGTAGATAGTAAACTAAGCGTTTTATCTCTATATTTTGATTGAATCTAATTTTAATTTATATATCTTATTAGATAGCCGCTATATACTAAAAAAGTGTAGTTTTATACCCTATAATAGCGAAAAAGTTAAAAAAGAGGCTAAGTATCTATATTATATCTTAAAATATAGTAGCTATAAGCAAGCTAGAAGCGCTAGTAATTAATAGTAGCTATAATCTATATACTATAGTAATAAAATCACTAAAGATAGCTATATTATAGAAATCTACTATAGATAAGAACTATATTCTCTTATGACTAGCTAAGCTATAGAGATTTTTTAATACTATAATCTCCCTAGTTAAGAGAATAAATAATAGTAAGCTACTAGTAGAGCTATAGTATCTATATATGATTCTTAGTAAATATATTAGTAAATAGGCTAATCTTTATTATAAATTATAGATATCTATTAATATCTAGACTATTATAGCTATTACTACTATAATTATAACGTTTATTAGTCCCTACTAGCTAATAAATTACTAAATAGCTATTTATAGTAATACTAAATCCTCTCTTATCTCTAGCTAGCTAAATAGAGCCTATATTAATAGTATACTCTCTACTAACAGTACTAGTCTTAATACTAATTAGGCCTTATATCTACCTATAGATAGCCCTTAAAGGGTAGCCTATAGACCTATCGACAGTCGGTCGGAGAGCTAGTCTAGCCTACCAATAGATTAGGCTAGTCTTTTACTAGCCCTTATAAGGGCTGCCTATAGGCTTTTTAAGGGCTAATAAATAGGATATATAGTATATATACTTTTAAAGACCTATACTTATATATATTATGTAGTTTTTTAGCTATATCTTTAGGTATTTACTTTATACTACTCTTACTGATTTTAACTAGGGTAGTAGTATTTTCTTATAGATTAATAAAAAAAGATAAATAAGAAAGAAGATAAATAATTTATAAGTAGTATTTATAGCTACTAGATATATAACTAGTTTAAAGTTTTTTAGTACTTCTAACCCTTAGTTTCATATCTATTAAGAAATATTAAGTACTACTAAACTCTTTAAATAATATTATATATTAGATAAACTAGGCTTATTACTTATTTTATTCTCTATTAGAGTCCCTTAGCTCTATTTAACTTTGATAAGAGACTAGATTAGAGTAAGAACTTAGATTCTTAATAAAGATATATTACTTTTATTTTTCTTATTATTATTAATAGACTTAAATTATCAAGTAGATATATTCTTCTTTTTCTAATTAGCCTATATCTCTTTAAATAAAAGATATTTATTAATTAAGGCTTAATAGCTATCTTTAATCTTAAATCTTAAATTCTTAATATATATATAAATGTTATAAGATCCTAAATAATTAATAGCTTTAGAGCTATATTAATAGTAATAGATATTCTAAATAGAGTTAAAAAGCTATTTGATATCTATATCTATAGCTAGTATTAAAAGAATATCCTATATAAGATTTATAAAAAGAGGAAACTAATACTAATAGTCTTTTTAAAATATATATATAAGAATATATATAATATTTATAATATAATCTATCTTAGTATAATTCAGTAGTATAGATAATATATAGATAATATAATTTACTATTAGTTAGATATAGACCTCATTAAAAACGTTTTGAGGGCCGGTACTGTTAGGGTTTATGGATAAGATAGAGGGAGAATAGATGGGTTGTAAAAAAGCAGTAATCAGATTTGTATCAAAACTGATTCTTGAAGGAATCGTAGGTACTAAGAGAGAGATGGGCTTTATACCCCGCACTCTCTCGGCAAGGTCAGCTGAGGTCACATGAGAGAACTTCCAGATACTCCTTGTCAGTTTCGTGACAATTATCCCCCCTCTAAGGGGCAACTGCCCCAGTTGACCAGACCCTTCAAGTAATTGCTAAATACAGAACCAAAGACAGAACCGAGAGTTGACAGGAAAGTGTTTGTAGAAAAGAACACGCATCAGTTTTCACAAAGAAAGCAGGGCGATACGACCATCTGTCGCCTGCAAAACAAAGGGGTTTCGATCACGCAATCTGCGTAAAATTCTCAAATGAGAGATTCTTTGATATTGAGGTTTCAGCCTCAGTTTAACCTTTGTTGACAGTAGGAGCGGTTTGTCTTTGTTCTACTGGGAATATCCGACAGGGCAGAGATAGAAAAGGTAAGGAATTACCCTCGCTCCTCTCCTATTATCCACCATTGTTCCCAGCAGAATCGTCATCTTCTTCATCTTCAGGACTAATGCCCTTGCCAAGTGACAGGACACCTCGGGCATCACCTACCCGGGCGTCGTATACTGCTTGTATCGGCTGCTTTGGCCGGGCTGGTACAGCCTTTGTCGCAGGTGACGGATCCCGGGTGGATATAGAGTGTACTTGGGGTACGGTTGCTTCACAGAATTGCGATGGTTGTAATGGTAAGAACGCGGTTTGCCATGTGGTGAGTATCCTCAATTCAGTACTGATTCGGAGCTAATTCGGGGTTGCTTCACTTCTAGGTCCCAATCGGCATGTTGTACGAATCATGGGTTCTCTTTGAGATCCTCGAGTGGGTCGATAATTCTGTCCCTGGCAGCGCAGCACCGAGTACAGGTCTTACTGCTCCAGTTGGTGTAGTTGGCTCTGGTCCCGCGGCGATCACATGGGGACCCGAATCTTCTGATGAAGCCCACGAAGCGTCGGTGAATCTCCTCGCTGCCCTTCGGAAAACGATTACTGCCCATTGTGTGGAAAATGGCCTTGATTCCGCGAAGAAGTGGGAAGGCGAACCCTGGTGGGAATATCAGCGGATCAGTCGTGATAAAGCTCGGGTTCAGCAGGATCGTATTGCTCGTCCTGTGACCTTTCCGAACACCCTTTGTCGTCTTGAACCTGACGAGGATGGGTATATGGTTTGGAATACTGCTATATGGAGTTACTTCCAGGATGTTGCAAATGCGGGTCTCGCAACTGGCGAGATGACCGCTGCAGTCGCTGATACTATCCGTAATAAGGCTTCCGAGTATTATTGTGAGTATTGATTCGGAAGGGATTCGGCTAGGTTTCGAGGTGATGTAGCAGAAACGGATTCTGTACCTCGCTTTCCTCGAAGAAGATCACAAAATCTTCTTCGTCTTGGTTATTTCTTCGAAGCCCAGGGCCTAGGCACTTTTGGATTTGTGCTAAGGCCCTAGGATTCGGCCTGAATGTCCTTTGTGTTTCGAATCCAGTTTTTTTTTTTTTTTTAAATTTTTGTTGATTTTCTTTGTTGTCCAACGCATCCCCCCTCGATTGGCGGTCGCCCCGACCGGTATATATAGTCGAGGTTGGATAGTGAAGGATAAGTGGAGAAGTAAGTAAAGGGATAGGTGAAGAAGTGAGTGAAGAAAGAAGTGAAGTTTTACTTCTTCTTCTTAGATGACTTTCTGAATTTGGTGATAAGCTGTTTTGCGTTCATATCGTCTTCGGCGACCCATTGGTTGTATTCCGAGGGCCAGCCTTTCCACTTCACTAGGAAGTGTATATCGTTATCAATGATCTTTTCATCTCGAAGCTCCTCGATTTCCCATTCGTCATCATCGTGTAGATCAGGTAACGAAGGTGATTCGGTGCCGTCTCGGGCATACCAAGGTTCGAGTAGTGTGACCGGGAAGACGTTATGTAAACGTTCGTATTTGACGGGTAATCCAAGGCGGTATGCCTGTTTGCCAACCTTGGCGAGGACCTTAAAGGGCCCGACGAATTTCGGGCTGAGCTTCTTGGAGAGAAGGTTCAATTTGAGGTTTTTGGCGGCCAATTTGACCATATCGCCGACCTTAAACTCCATAGGTTTGTGCTTCTGGTTATAGTGTTTCGTCATTGATTCGTTCGCCTTTCGCCAGCTTTCCTCTGTCGATTTACGGAGGTCTGCGAGCTTTTGGATTCGGTCTCGAGCTGAGGGTGCGTCTTTGTCTTCGACGTCAAGATCAGGGTGAAGACGCATTTCAGGGCTATACCCCATAAGCGCCATGAACGGTGATACTCCGGTAGTCGCGTTAACGGCATTATTACACGCAAACTGGGCGGTTCGAAGTAGATTTGGCCACGTAAGCTGCGAGTGGTCCACAAAACAGCGGAGATAGTATTCGAGCGTTTGATTCATACGCTCGGTTTGACCATCAGTTTGAGGGTGATAAGCGGTTGATAACCGAAGCTTAACGAGGGAATGATAGCACAATCTCGACCAAAATTTGCTGGTAAAGAGGCTTCCTCGATCGGAGACAATACCCTCTGGGGATCCGTACTTCAAATCGACATGTTCGTAGACGAGTTCGGCAAGTTCTCCGGCGGTAATCGTAGTCGTGACGGGTAAGAAAATGCAGTATTTCGTAAACCTATCGACAATGACTAAAATAGCATCAACACGCTCGTTTTTGTAAAGGACAGGGGGAAAACCTGTGATGAAATCCATGGAGATCTCAGCCCATGGCCTTTTTGGCTGTGGTAAGGGTTGAAGTGCTCCATAAGGCTTATGCCTTAGGGCCTTTACACCTTGACACACGGGGCATGACGAGACATAATCGATAACATCTCGATTCATCTTTGACCAATGGAATTTCCGCTTTAAAAGCTCTTCAGTACGATTTCGACCGAAGTGTCCGGAGTGGGGGTCGTCATGATAGAGTTCAAGAACCTTCTGACGAACAACCCCATCAGGGATAAAGAGCCGCTTACGATACCTTAAAAGGCCTTCAGCATCAATCTCCCACCCGATCCGGTTAGGAATCTCTCCTAAAACGGCATCCTTTCGCATCTTGGTCTCAGGATCGTCACCCTGGGCCTTCGCAATAAGGGCCTTCAAATCCGAATTTGGACTTGATGATAGAACATTTTCGTTCTGAGCAGCATAAACACATGCGCTTTGGGAAATAGAATAAGCAGAACTTAACGATTCCCAAACAGACCAATCCACTGTTTCAGCAGCATCTCGCCTGCTAAGCGGGCCCTCTACGTCCACGCTTGATTGGGTTTCGGGAGCGACCCGTTGAAGAAACTGAACCTTAGCGAATTTGCTTCGGATCATAGAAAGAAGGCTAACTGAATCAGGCTTTTCTGAATTCGGCTGCCGAGATAGACCATCTGCCGGGTTGGATTTGCCCGAGCGATGTCGAATCTCAATATCAAAGGGGGTAAGCACCATACACCATCGCGCCTGTCTACCGTTCAACCTGGGTTGCTTCATAAAAGTTTGCAGGTTGTAGTGATCTGTAAGCACCTCGATGGTATACTGGCTACCCTCTAGATAATGTCGCCAGCTTTTAAAAGACTGAACGATGGCGAAAAGCTCCTGATCCGGAGTCGAATAATTCAACTCCGCTCCGGTAAACTTCCGCGACCAAAAGGCCACTGGGTGCCAGACGTCATGATCGTCTGGCTGGGAAAGAATTCCGGACATGCCGAGATTCGAGGCATCCGTCTCCAATCGAATCCTCCTTGAAGGATCAAAATATCGAAGGAGAGGTGCTTCCCTAAAAGATCCGATTAGTGTACGAAACGCACGTAATTCGGGCTCGCTTAGCTGCACGGATCCAGGTTTTTTCCCATTTTTACTCCCCTTGAGGAGATCAGTAAGTGGCAGCGCTATCAAAGAGTAGTTCTTGATAAAGCGTCGGTAAAAGTTGCAAAATCCAAGGAACACTTGGATATCATGGTAGGTCTTAGGGACCTCCCACGATTCGATAGCGGAAATCCGCTGAGGATCCATAGATATACCCCCTTGTCCAATAATGAACCCGAGGAAATCGACTTCTGATTGGTAGAAGGTGCATTTTGACACTTTTGCGTATAATTGTGCATCTCGGAGACGTATAAGCACTTGCTTTATATGCTCCGTGTGCTCATCTCTCGATTTCGAGAAGATGAGAATATCGTCTAAATAGGCGATACAGATGATATCAAGAAGTCCATGCAAAGCAGTATGGATATACGACTGAAAGGTAGCAGGAGCGTTAGTTAGCCCAAAAGGCATAACCGTATACTCGAAGTGGCCGTACCGTGTACGAAAAGCTGTCTTCCATTCGTCGCCTTCCTTGATTCGGATCCGATAGTACGCATCCTGCACATCGACTTTTGAAAAGTGAGTAGCGCCAGATAATCGGTCGAGGATCTCCGAAATCAAGGGTAAAGGGTAACGATTTTTAACCGAAACTCGATTGAGTCCTCGGTAATCAACGCATAACCTTAATCCTCCGTCCTTTTTAGGTACGAAGAGGATTGGAGCGCCAGCGGGGCTCTTTGAGGGTCGGATTCGACCATTTTGGAGATTTTCGTCTAGGTATCGACGTAATTCCGCCAATTCTGTTTGCGAAAGTGGGTAAATTGGTCCAAAAGGAGGTGTTGCTCCAGGTGTTAACTCAATGGAGTGGTCAGAGTTCTTAAAAGGGGGTAACGTCTTCGATTTCACGTTCTCGAAAACGTCCCGAAACTCCTCCAATTCAGGTGGTAACCCTTGCGGATCCACCCCTGAATCGTCCTCGTTTTCGGGTTTATACACCTCTTCGGGTAACTTGACCACAGCGAAGACACATACTTCATTTCTGCACTTTTTGGCGAATCTCCAAGGCGTTTCGATAATAGTGGACGATACTGAGGTTTCGAACCACCACATACGATTCGCAGGTGATAAGTGTATCTTCAGGTCACAGAGAGTGGTCATGGATAATAAAACAGGGCTTCCTTGAGGTCTCGGGTCCCTATCGACAGCGACACATACTCTCTCGAAGGTTTTAGTAGTACCCCTTGAATCTTTAATACTGAGGGGAACCCTCCATACTCCATATGTGGGTACAAGGACGTCCCCGATAGCACGGATCAAGGGTTCTGTTGTCTTGGCTTGCTGCAGATGCTGACTTTTTGCAAATTCGTAGCTAACTAGGTCGACTTCGGCTCCAGTATCGAGATCCGCATGGGTCTCGGTGCCGTTTCGTAGCCGAATCGGGATGAATAATCGAGTTGCTGTGCCAAGTTGGGGTAAGGATTGGGTCGAAGACGGCTGGCCATCCTGCTCGACCCTCACACTTTTCCCGCCTTAGCCGATTGCGCTTTTACAGCGTTTGCAGGATTTTTCTTGCACTCTGGGCTGTTGCCATAGTGGTCAGGACTCGAACAGTTGATGCACTCCTTCTGCTGGGTCTTGGGATTCAGCTTCCAAATCCAGTGAGCGGGGTGTGTGTTTGTAGAGTCCTTAGGTGATTCAGTAGCGTTTCTTCTAGGAATCCCCCTTGGAGCTTGACGGGGTCTTCCTCGGAAGTTACCTCGGCCTCTCTTCACTGGGGTAGGTGCTTCCGTATTTATGGTGGAATTGCTATTCTGTGCCCTTTTTGGGTTTTCTTTTGGTGTATGCCCTTGGGGTTTCACCTTGTTTTGGATGATGGTCCAGTGGCGATTCGCTTCTGCAACCATATCCTTAAGGGTTTCAGGCAACTGGCCTGCCCGGGCAATAATGATTGCATCTTTGAGGTTTCGTTGAAGCTTTGAGTAGTAGATCTGAGCACGACGCTGCTCGGAAGGCTTCTCGAAGAAGCGTTCTAAACTTAGTAGATACTGGTGGAATTCGATAGGTGTCTGGGTTGGGCGCTGCTTTGCTTCTTCGAATCGATCTTGATAATCGATAATGCCAGTGGACATATTGGCAATAAGCTCATCTGTCCATTCCTTGAAATACGTCCACGTATGGGTAGCGTATCGGGCTTCATCCTCATCAAGTTCTTCGATGTGTGTAAACCACCGTTGTCGACAGTCTTCGTCCATATTGAAAGAAGCAGCGATAATCTGGGCATCTTCGGTCTTGAATTGCCGTGGGGCAGCACGGAATATCTGTTCGTGATTTTTGAACCATTCCTGCTGCTGTTGTAGGCTGAAGTGAAGAGTGAAAGGTTTTTTCAAGTCCGGTAGCTTCAGATCCTTTTTATGGACGTGTCCACTTCGGTCCGAGTCCGAATCGGTTCCTTCTCGGGGGCGTTTCGAAGTATGTTTTTGGACTTGTTTCTCTAGCTCTTCAATTCGCTTAAGGAGACGGGCGGTCATGAGCATGTTCTTCTCTTTCTCCCTAAGTTCTCTAATTGTGGGGTCACTCAGGGATTCGCCTATGGAAGCGAGCGGTTCGAGGTCCGAATCGTCATCGTCTCGAGGTGGTTCCGTGGTGGAGTCGATCGGGGTTGGATCCACGGTCGGCGCTAGCTCCACCGGGTCCACCGAAGGTTGTGGGTTACTGCGAGTAGTACGCACCATCTTTTCTTCTCTATCATATCAAAGAAGAATCAGAATTGTTAGGGTTTATGGATAAGATAGAGGGAGAATAGATGGGTTGTAAAAAAGCAGTAATCAGATTTGTATCAAAACTGATTCTTGAAGGAATCGTAGGTACTAAGAGAGAGATGGGCTTTATACCCCGCACTCTCTCGGCAAGGTCAGCTGAGGTCACATGAGAGAACTTCCAGATACTCCTTGTCAGTTTCGTGACAGGTACCCCCGGCCCTCAGCCCGACCCGCACCAGTTGGAGGGCCGGTACTACCGGCCCTCGGCGGACCCTCAGCCCTCAGAGGGCCGCCCTCGAGCGGCCCTCATCCGCCCGCATTTCATCCCTAGACACACAATCTTTTGTGCGAAACGCGCCCCACAGCTACAGCAGCCTGGACGCCCATTGGTGGACAGCAAATTAAGCGTCTCATTTCCACGGTTCGATTGAACCTAATTTCTACTTACGTACATCGTCGGTTACCCGCTGCGCGCTGAAAAAGCGTGGTTTTGCGGCCCGCGATGGCGAAAAAGTCAAAAAAGGG
The DNA here is from genome assembly GCF_028828045.1 of Penicillium odoratum. Taxonomy (NCBI): domain Eukaryota; kingdom Fungi; phylum Ascomycota; class Eurotiomycetes; order Eurotiales; family Aspergillaceae; genus Penicillium; species Penicillium odoratum. Next base: position 1,445,906 of record NW_026643144.1, on the reverse strand, counting down.
GCCGACCGCCCGGCCGACACCTCAAAACGTGGCAGACTGGCCCGATCCGCCAGCGATCGACAGCAGCCACGATCTACGCGCCACAGCAGCAAAAATACAGAAAACAGCCGTGCTATGGAAGTCTGCAACAGACGAGAACCGTGACCCCCCACCGCCAGCCAAGCTGCACGGCTTCTTTGACGCCGTGATCTCCCTGGCGAAGAGGATGACGGACAGCGAGCTGCTGGCGGAGCTGCAGCGCCTGCGCGCGATATTCGACGAGCATGCCAGCAAGCAGGCCGACCTGTATCACAAATTGCAGGCGTCTATCGACACCCAGGCCGTCGCAGCTGCCGCCGCTGCTACTGCGAACCCTGCTGGCTCCCGCCGGCCAATGGATTACCGAGCTGCACTTCGCAGCAATACCGAATCCTCTCTTGTCTCCGGCTGGCTGAACAGAGCCCACACCAACGGCACACTCTCCACCAATGGCCTCAGCACCGGTAGCGCCCCTGCACCGCAGCGGGTGCTACGAGAGGACCTGCAGCTGATCATCCGTGGCACAGAACGCTCTCTGGTCGATCCGCTACGTCGACATGCGGAAGAAGTGGTCCACCGGGCCAATCGGACGATCAAAGACGTCTGTGACGAAGCCAAGATCGCTCCGGTTGAGGTGTCTACCGGCTTTGTGCTGCCCAGCGGCGACGTGCTTCTCCGTTGCGACAGCGTACGCGACGTCCGCCAGTTGACTGACCTCTGTAGCCCGCAAGATAACAGCTGGTGTGCCGTCTTTGGACCGAAAGCGCACCTTAAGCGAGAAACCTTCTCCGTTGTCATGCACGGCGTGCCGATCAGCTTCGACCCCTCCGCCCCAGATGCTGCGAAACGCCTGCGTTCACAGAACGTACGCCGCATCCCTTCGACCGCTAATATCATGCACATCGGCTGGCTCATGCCGGCACGTAAGATGGCCGACCTCCGGAAACAGGCCACAACCTCCGATACCACCACCGCTAAGCTCGTGATCGAATTCGACGACCCAGACGCAGCAAATCAAGCAATTCTTCTCGGCCTGGCGCTGCAGGGGCGGGATCACGACTGCCAATTCTTCGACGGCAGCCACCGGCTGCAGCAGTGCTTCCAGTGCCAATCGTACGGTCATATCGCCCGTAATTGCAGAAGGGAGATCCGCTGCGCGTACTGTGCTGGATCTCACGACTCCAAGGAATGTGCACATGCCCGTAACCGCGCGTCTGCCAAGTGTGCTGTGTGTATCAGGCACAACGAAACCGCAGTTGAAGAAGCTAAGGTCAAAATTAACCACTTTGCCTTCGAACGAGAGTGCCCTCGGCGTGCCGAGCAGCTCGACATGATCCGTATCAACCGTCTCCGGGGCCCTCAGCTCCACCGGACGGCCACAGCCCCTACCCCATCAACGTCAACATCCCCAGCTGCCCCTACCCCCGCAGAAGCATACTCCGGCTCACAAATCGGCAAAGCGGCCCGTGAGCTAGTCAATAGCGCACAACAGGTGCTAGAGCCCGTACTACAGCCCGCAAGAAAGCTCGAGGTTAGGATCCAAGGCCGGTCCGCTAGCCCTAGCAAGCGCCGCCGGGCCCCGTCCTCGAGCTCAGAGAGTGAAGATGCCCCTTTGGTCCCCGCAAGCCGTATTCGGCCAAAAACCACCACAGTTAACCGGAAGCTGGTCACGTACGGCACCCCACGGCTAGTGCAGCCCATGCAAAAGCAGTGGGAAGGGCTCCACGCCCCGTCCTCGGATATGGTGGAGATCCTTACGCCGGACGTCACAACAGAGAATCTGGAAGATATCGGCACGCAAACCCGTAGACGCAGCAGGCGTACCGCCAGCGAGTCCTCAGACGAGCTCAGCCAAGAAGCCCCCACACAATCGCAGAGAACTGGCCCTATCACTCGAGGCGCAGCGAGCGCGCAATGATAAGCCAAACGCTGAAAATCCTGCAGGCCAACTGCCGTAAATCGAACGATACGGTCATGAAGCATCTCTTCGGTGAGGAAGGGGTGCGGAAGTGCGATATCCTGGCTATCCAAGAGCCTGAGATATTCAATTGGATGGAACCCGAGATGGGCGTCCATTCGCAGACACTTGGTGGCCGGTTTCATACACTTCTCCGGCCTACACCCACAGCCGTCCGCGAGGAAGCAGCACGCACGCAGCCCCGTGTCTGCTTCTTCGTATCGAAAGGGATCAACCCGAAATCGTGGTCGATCAGACACCACAGCAGAGACGCCAGCACGCTGACCGTGGAAACCGGGGCCGGCCAGCTGCATGTGCATAATATATATCTTCCGGGGAAGTTCAACGACCCAGAGCGTACGCAGGAGGTGAAAGAAGGTCTAGCCGCGCTCTGTGTAGCCCTACGCGGCTACCACAGTGGGCAGCATGTCGTGGTTGGTGATTTCAACCTCCACCACCCGCTGTGGTCGACGATCCAGCAGGCCCAGCTGCCGGACGACGACGCAGACGACCTGATTCGCATAATGGGTGATTTTGGCCTAGATCTACTCACAGAGAAAGGCACAGTCACATTCGAAGGGCCTGTCTATGGCAATATTGTGCGTAGCACGATCGATTTAACGTGGACCGCGGCGTCTCTCGCGGACCGTGTGATTCGCTGCACTCCATGCCGCCAGTGGTGGTACGGAGCCGACCACGTGCCGATTCTCACTGAATTCGACGTCCGTACCTCGCCAGCAGGGGTTAGAGAGCGCCAGGACTGGCGGGCCACGGACTGGGAGGCCTGGTGTAAGGCCCTTGAGAGATATATCACGAAGCAAGGGTGGAGCATATCGGGTCCTGGCTGGGTGCTCGATACAGCTGAGAAAGTGGACGAAGCTGTGAAACGGGTGATGGACGCTGTATCAGCGGCATCCAAAGATACTGTCCCCGTACGGAAGATCCACCCCGGACGCTCATATCCCACGTATACGCCTGCACTCGCCCCGCTGAAGCAGCAGGTGCGTCGGGCACGCCGCACATGGCAAAGTAGCCATAACGAAGAGGATCATGAAGCTTTTCGGCAGCTGCGGCATCAGCTCGGCCGAGAAAGCAAGAAGATGGGCCGTCAGGCACACAGAGAGAGAGTGGAGGAAGCCACTACGTCTATCGACGGATTTTGGCGGTTAGCAAAGTGGGCAAGGTCGCGGGGGGTCCCCCGGTCTTCACATACCCCCACACTCCGCGTTGGCGAACGTGAATTTACCACAACGGACGAGAAAGCAGCGTGCTTCCGCACAGCACTTTTCCCACCGGCCCCTACCGCAGATCTCTCCGATATCGACGGATATACGTACCCGGACGCCGTGCCGATGCCAACTACCGTTTCCCCAGCAGAAGTCGAACACGCCATCCGCAGGGCAACCCCGTACAACGCCCCGGGCCCCTCTAGCATACCGAATGCTGTGTGGAAGCACGGGTTGGACGTACCAGGATTCTCCACCTTTATCACGGCCATCTTCAACGCCTGCATTATCCTAGGCTACTGCCCACGGGCGTTCAGAGATAGTATAACAGTCGTGATCCGGAAGCCAGGCAAGCCAGATTACACTAATCCGAACGCATGGCGGCCGATCTCGCTGTTAGAAACCCTCGGAAAGGCACTCGAATCGATTATCGCTACACGCCTATCATACCTTGCAGAGGAGTATGGCCTACTGCCAGAAACGCATATCGGAGGGCGTGGCGGCCGTTCCTGTGACCATGCTATCCACATGCTGCTCGAAGCAGTATACGACGCATGGAGAAAGGACCGGCGGGTCGCTTCGCTTCTCACGTTAGACGGTAGCGGGGCCTTTGATAACGTCTCGCATATACGACTGATCCACTGTCTACGGAAGCGACGCATCCCGGAGATTATCACAAACTGGCTGATCAGCTTCTTATCAAATCGAAGCACGACCCTCTTACTGCAAGAAGGACGCTGTGCAAACGAACCGGTTGCTACCGGGATCCCACAAGGTTCACCACTATCACCAATTTTGTATCTTTTCTACAACTCAGACCTGATCGACGATATCCACGCAGCTGCTCCCGGCCGGGTGCTAGTGACGGGATATATCGACGATATCTGCATCCTTGTGTGGGGCGTTTCCCCTACTCGCAATTGTCAATTTCTCTCCGAACTACACGCTGTTGCTGAGACGTGGGCGAAACGGCACGCATCTAAGTTCTCTCCATCAAAATATGGTCTTATTCACTTTTGGAAGAGGGGTGCTGGCGCGCTGCCCCCGTACGGCGTCCATCCGCAGCAGACACCCGCCCTTACGGGCTCTGTCACGATTCAGGGCGTCGAAATCAAGCCGGTGGCGTCCCTCCGCTATCTCGGGGTCATTCTTAACGAAAACCTCACAGCCCGTGACCACCTACTCCGCTGCCGCAAACGAGCTGCAGTACTGACCGCGGCCCTCCGTTCTATTGCTGGCATGACCTGGGGGGTCACGACGCTCCACCTGCGTCGCATGTGGACGGCTGTGCTGTTTCCACAGATTAGCTTTGGCTGTTCTACGTGGTACACGAAGGGGGCCTACCAGGCGAAGACGACAGAGAATGAGGTGAACCGCGCTCTCGAATCCATGCAGTATCAAGCCCTTTACCGTATCGCCGGCGCGTTTCGTACGACGTCCCGGGCTGCGCTACAGATCCTTCTCTATGTCCTACCAGCGCCAATCGCGACTCAACGGCTAGCAGAACTCACATGTCTCCGTATTCATACCCACCCACTCCGCACTATCTTCCGCAGACGTACGCCAGTCGATAGGGCAACGCTACGGCTATACTGCCAAGACAGCCACCGCAATCTCGGACCTATCCAGAAAGCTATGACTACCCCGCTGCAGCGCCTTGAGAAGCATCTCCAAGACCGTGGAATCGACGTGCACGACCTTGAGCTGATCAAGCCGTACGCAGTGGCCCCGTGGTGGCAGCCGCCAAAAGTGCAGATCGCCGCAAGCAAAGACACAGCAATCGCGCAGCATAACGAAATCCTTAGGGCCGCTGGGCCCTACGGGCCTAACACCGCAATAGCTTATACCGACGGTAGCAAGCTCGATAACCCAGCAGGCGTAGGGGCTGCTGCCCTCACCTCCGTGGGGAGAGAGGTGGCGGTGCTACACCCCACAGATTCGATCTACGTGGCAGAACTCCACGGAATCAAGCTCGCACTCCGTCGATTCGACACGGAGATAAGCTTTCGACAGACGTGCGAGGGCTTCCGCGCAGAAACAGATACTACCGATACTACCGATACCACCGCTACTGCTACGATCTTCACAGACAGCCAGGCTGCGATTCTCGCTTTCGCACGCCCGCGGCGAAGCTCAGGCCAGTACGTGCTACGAGAAATCGCGGAGCTACTGGACCGAGTACAGCCTGTATGGCAGGTCCGCATCAACTGGCTACCCGGACATGTCGGGGTAGCCGGCAACGAGCGGGTCGACCAGATGGCCAAAGAAGCAGCCGAATCCACAGCCACGCCTACGACGACACCACTACTCCTTACCGCAGCCAAAGCCACCTTACGTGAGCAAACGTTAGAGGCGTGGACACGCGAGTGGACGACCTCCGCCCACGGTGAATACGTCCGAGACCTCTTTCCAGAGCCCACAAAAGCAGTATTTCAGCTCCATGAGCCACTCCGCAGACCCACTAGCGCTGCACTTATCCAGATGCAAGCAGGTAAGCTGGCCCTACCAGCATATCTGTCAACCATCTCCGCCTGGCGGGACGAAAGGGTAGCTCGGGCACTCGAGAACGGGGTGCCGGACCTAGACCCGTCGGCCTGCCACCACTGCGAGCGTGGTAAGATGGACACGAAGCACGTGCTGCTGACCTGTCCCCGCTTTGCTACGCTCCGCGCCAATACCCTTGGTATCGACCGCCCCCCGGGCGTATGGACGTCCTGGCTCACTGAGCCAGAGCGCGCACCTAAAGCAGCTTCCTTCATACTAGCCACACGCCTTCTCGGCCAATTCCGCCACCTACCAGAGACATACCACACCATAGCAGCCGCGTAGCGGCCACTCATTCCTTGGAGTGCCCACGGGCCTCCAGAAACCACCGATCCACTAATCTCCTAGGCCCTTCGGGCGCCTAGGGGCCACTGCGTTATTCGAAGACGGAGGGATAACACACGATCGAACACCATGGGAGATGCTTGCGGGGACGTCTCAGGCCTGCGCACGGTCAGCTGATCACTTTGCTTCTACCAGCGTTAGCGGTATGTGAGTACGGGTAAGGTTAAACTGCGAGACACGATCTGGCGAGCGAAGACGGGCGCGTTGAAGGGGTGCAAGTGAAGGAGAGAGGTTGAGCGTACGCGGAGAAGGGGCGTGCCGAGGTTTTGGTGTTTGCACTGTTTGGCTATTTTGGTCTTGGCGGACCTGTTTGCACTATTTGCCTTCCTTCCCCCCCCCCCCCCCCCCCACCCTATCCGCCTACCAAATAGCCTACAGTTGCATCCGATTAGCGTTATTACCACTTGGTGATATAGTTGTTCCGGCTATCCTATAGTGCCCTACTGGCAAATCGGGCCAAAAGCCTGACAGATCCATGAATGAATACAAAAAAAAAAAAAAAAAAAAAAAATCCGCCCGCATTTACATAAAAAAAGTTGACCTTTCCTAATTTAGACGCATAATATTGCTCAGTCATCCTAATAGATTACTGTTTTTCAACACTGTTCTGGTTTCCATCTTTCATTTCTACTTTATTTCCTTATTATTATTAAGAAATTTTAAGAAATCAAGTAGTATTATAGTATATAATGATAGGTAATATAGATATTATTCACTTTTAGCCTACTATTATAAAGATAGGGTTGGTAATTTTGAATATTACGAAGTCTATAAGTTGAAGTTATAGAAATATATATTTATACTTAGGGTATATAGTGTATCCTCTATAGGAACTTAGTAATACTCTCTTTAAATCTCGAATGCTAGTATTTATGATTAAAAATTGAATCAAAAGGTGAAATTACGATAACTACTTAATATATTGCTAGTAATTACCATTAAATTATATATAGTATAATAGTAAAGTGTTAGAAATTATGATTTAGTAGAAGAGTTTGTAGAAGATTTTAGGGGGGGGGGCATTACGACTACCCATTTTTTGAGGGCGGATTATTGAACTAAGGGCCGCCTATATATTTCGAGGGCTTTTCGAGGGCTTTTCAAGGGCGGCCCTTAACTAGCGCTTAAATTCTGACTAATAGGGGAAGGTAGTAGTAGAAAAAGTGGGTTATAGTATGATAGATCATACTATAATTACTATAATCACTATGATTACTTCTCTTAGAATAATCATAACGCGACTAGTTAACTTTGCGTGCTTGAAACTATGGTTTATGTATATCTGTTCTTATTGCTGCTAAGTCCTTCTTTTATTCTTCCTCTTAATATTACTCTTATTAATAATATCTAATATATCTTAGTTCTTAGATATCTACTCTTTATCTATTTACGACGGCGATCTAGTAGCTAACGACCCTTTTCACCCTTTATTAAACGAGCTACTCCCTACCCCTAAGGATACTATATTAAACTCTGGTTTTCTTACGCTAGTCCTACTATCTCTAATTCCTCCCTTACTCTAACATATTAGTCCTAGTCGTTCAATAGCGTTTGTCCTATTTAATAAGATGTTAAAAGATGACTTTATGGCATAGTGGCTATAGGCTTCGGCAGGACCCAATTTTGGACCCAATCTTGGCAATGCCAAGGACCCAAGGACCCAATTAGGACCCAACTTTTTGCATAAATATGTATAAATCATCCAAAATAGGAAATTCTTGGCGTTTTTATGTATTTTTATGTAAAAAGTTGGGTCCTAGATTTAAAATCATTGGGTATTGGGTCCTAACCTTGGACCCAAATTGGGTAATGCCGAAGACTAAGTGGCTAGAGATAGACTTTAGAAAGATAAAGAAGATATATTAGGGTAGTAATCGGATAGCTAAATACTAGGAATACTTTGATGAAGTTATAGACGTAAGATCTAGGAAACTAGGGGCAAAATGTCGGAAATGCTATAAAGTCCTAGATTACCCTAGGTATAGTTGATATAGAATAACTGCCCTTAATTGGTATATGGCTAGACTAACTTGCAAAAATTCTACTACCTAAAAGGGTAATATTAAGGGACTTCTAGCTAGACCTCGCCATGACCCTCAAACGGGTCCAAGGTCAGGACCCTCCACCCGACCCTCACGCGGGTCGGGTCCAACCTCAGGGACCCTTACCCGACCCTTACCCGCAGAGGGTTGCTTATGGCTCACCCGCACTCACCCTCACTCACCCGCTTTTGCATAAATTTTCTTAACCTTTCCTAATTAGGACGGATAAAATTGATTAGTCATATACATAAATCATACTTACATACAAAAAAAATTGCATAAGACAATGTTTGACTTGTTTGCTCACCCGCGGGTAACCCGCGGGTAACCCTTTGCGGGTGAGAATAATACTAGAACCGACCCGCGGGTAGGAGGTCAGGACCCGTCACCCGCGAATTAGAGGGTCGCGGGTCACCCATTGCGGGTCACCCGCGGGTCATGGCGAGGTCTACTTCTAGCTACTGCGGTATATTATTTTAACTATTCTATAAATAATATCTGACTTTTACTACCTTATTAGATATAGAATACTCTAACTAAAGTAACTACCTTTATATAAGAAGTATAGGAGCAGAAGCTTTTATAGCTTCTTACCCTCTCCTATCTCCCCTTCTAGTTTATTAAGTACCCATAATTTCGTGAAATTATTTTATTCGCCCGGCTCGCCCTAATATAGCTATAGATTCTATCTGCAGTCGTGATATATTCGCGACTATAGCAATCCGTTCAGGAACAACAGAAGTCTATTCTTCAGAAGCTCCCTCTAAATATAAAGCTTTCGATTACCCTTAATTACCAGACCTCTCTATTTTAATAGGCTTTTATAGCTATCACTAGCTATTTTCTTAATTAAGATTAGCAGTACTAAGAAGTCCTTCTTAGCTTTAAACCGCTATCTAGATCCTATATAGGTATAAATCTAAGTAATATTATTTTAAAGATCCTTTAGTAGTATAAGATTATAGATCGAGTCCTTATAGTCACTACGGATAATACATTAAATAATAATACCATAGTCGTAAGTATCTAAGAGTCACTATAGGCGTTAGAGCTAAGCAGTAGCTCGATAATTATACGGATTCCTTATATTACCTATATGATCTAACTTAGCTTAAACGACCTTTTAGGGAAGATAAAGGTAATACTAAAGAATAATAGTATAGAGATTAATTGGTCGGATGATCATATTCGAATCCTTCGTATAAGGCAGCAGAAGAGAGAAATTATTAATACGCTTAATAAGGTATATAGTCTAGAGATGCGTTTTTATATATAAAAATTTTGATTCTTTAACTTTTTCTTTGATCTTTATACCCTACTCTCTATACTCTAAGAGATAGGTTTTTATACATAAAAACCCATTCCTCTATCCCCTACCCTCTATCTACCTAATATATTATCAATTCAGATATTATCTAGTAGCCTAAGAATTTAGGAGTTAATACTTTCTATAGAAATCAGTAACACTTTTACATACCCTCTCTATCTATCTAACTAACTTTTCTATTAAAACTTAGGTCCGAAACCTTACGGCCTATATCAACGCTAGCCCATAACGACGGGAGTCTTTCTATAATCTTCAGACTAAAGAGCTAAGGCTTATTCTAATCTAGGATATACAGACTCGCTAGAACTCGACTTTTCTTATGCTTCGACGTGCTAAGCGGCTTTAATCGGTCTTTAATAAGTTCTACTCTTAATATAACCAGGATCACTTTATGCTAAGTGCAGAAGAGTAGAGATAGATTAACTATCTGCTTTATATTACCCAGCCCTTCTTCAAATTCACCACCCTTCTATGTAAGACTAAGGACGTGAGTATTTATCTGGTTTTCAGTATCTATAATAAGCTTTTTAATCATCTTAAAAAGGTAAAGAGTGCCTTAAGGAGGAAGAAGGTAATATAGAAGCAGCTTATGCTTCTCTCCCTAGAGGTAATAGAGAAGAAGCTTTTATATTACTATAGTATGACTAATAAGATTGATAATAACCTTTACGCCATCGGTACTATCCTCTTACTATAATAGAAGCTCGACTTCTTTAAAGATAAGGATTGGGACAATCCAGATATTGACTACTGTATAAAATACCGGAAAAGCCTTAAAGACTACTTTTAAGCCTATAAATAATACTATTCAGAGACATAATTATCATCCAGAGTCTAACTATCTATAGATACTAGTATTTCAGAGCTTAAGATAGAGTATAGGGCAGAAGACTCCTATCCTTTATTTACCGGTGAATATGATAAGATCAAAGAGTATCTAAATAGTAGTAAGTTATACTATCTATACACTATCTATACTATTTAATTATACTAAGATAGATTATACTATAGGTATTATATATACCCCTATATATACATTTTAGAGAGACCATCAGCACTAGTTCCCTACTCTTATAAATCTTACACGAGATATCCTTTCAATACCAGCTATAGGTATAGGCGTTAAGCGGCTTTTTAACTCCGCTCGGGATATCTGTCACTATCGGCGTGGCTCTCTAAAGCCATCAACTTTTCAGGATCTCATGATGTTCATGTGCACATCGAGATTTGAGATTGAAGATAGCCATTGAGCCTTGATCAATAAATACCTTTCATCTAAAGAGAGACAGGCTAGCTAGGAGGAGAAGGATATATCTATCCAGCAGTTCGAGCCTATCAGTGATAATAAGGAAGATAATAATTATGGTCATGATAGTGATGGTGATAGTGATGCATCTTCGCTAAGAACCTAAGTTCTTAGCCTAGCCCAGCCCCTTATTAAAGTTGAACAGAGCCAGCGGACTCTAATAGAGGATGAAACTAGTGGTGAGCCTAGCTTACCTAGTATACAGCGTTATTTAGGGAGGGTTCGGCAGCGCTTAACACTTCTTAATGGATATGAAACTGAGGGTTGGAAGCGCCAGAAAACTTCGAACTAGACATATATCTAGTAGCTGCAAATACCATTCATAAATCACTTATCTCACTTATCTCATCTTTTTTATCAATCCATAAGAAAATACTACTACCCTAGTCAAAATCAGTAAGAGTAGTGTAAAGTAAATACCTAAAGATACAGCTGAAAAACTGCATAATTTATGCGAGTATGGGTCTTCAAAAGTATATGTACTGTTTGTCCTGTTTGTCGGCCCTCAAAAAGCCCGCGGGCGGCCCTCATGAGGGCTAGTAAAAGACCAGCCCGCCCGCGGGCGGGTATGAGGTCTAGTTAGATACTCTTTAATCTTATTATATTTACTAGTTAGTAAAAGATAAGAGTCTTCTATCCTATACTTTATCTTAAGTTTTAAAATACTAACATCTATAAAAAATTTAGACTCTAAATAATAATTATATCTCTAAATAACTTTATTTATAAGATTAAAAGTAGTTTTGAAGACTTTTATAGTATTTTATATAGTAGTTAATATTTAGATTATTCTAATTCTTATTTTTAAAGAAGTTAAGTTTTTATTATAGTAAAAAGATAATATTAATAATATAAATATTATTATTAATCTTTTTAATTATACTATAATAATATAAAAGCTTTTTCTCTATTATCTCTAAAGAAAAAAATATAAACTATTTCTATACTATTTTACTTTCTTTAAGATATTCTTTATCTTTTTAAGATAATTAAAAAGCTTATTAAAGATATTAAAAACTAAATAAATACTTATATTCTTAGTCTTAGATAGGAAAATTTTAAATTTAAAGAAAGGCTAGATAATATAAAATAGATCGTTAATCTATCTCTACTCTTCCATATTTAATATAAAGTAATCCTAGTTATATTAAGAATAGAACTTAATTTTTTTTTTTTTTTTTTTGTATTCATTCATGGATCTGTCAGGCTTTTGGCCCGATTTGCCAGTAGGGCACTATAAGATAGCCGGAACAACTATATCACAAAGTGGTAATAACGCTAATCATGCAAAGTAGGCTATTTGGTAGGCGGATAGGGTAGGGGGTAAAAATAAGGTTGTGGGGGAGTGGGGGAAAACAGGAGGGAAGACAAATCGGGCAAACAGATCCGCCAAGACCAAAATAGCCAAACAGTGCAAACACCAAAACCTCGGCACGCCCCTTCTCCGCGTACGCTCAACCTCTCCTCTCGCTTGCACCCCATCAACGCGCCCGTGTCGCTCTCGTCGCTCGCAACTTACCCTACTTACATACCGCTAACGCTGGCAGAAGTGATAGAGAAGAAGTTAACCGCAGCGCAGGTCCGAGCCGTCCCCGCAAGCATCTCCCATGGTGCTCGATCGCGTCATCCCTCCGTCTTCGAATAACGCAGTGGCCCCTAGGCGTCCGAAGGGCCTAGGGGGTTGGTGGATCGGTGGTTTCTGGAGGCCCGTGGGCACTCCAAGGAATGTGTGGCCGCTAAGAATAGAACTTATTAAAGGTTAATCAAAGCTATTTAGTATATTAAAATATAAGAAAAATTAAATTCTAATAAATCTATATATTTTAGATTAGAATAAGCTTTAGCTCTTTAATCTGAAGATTATAGAAAGACTCTTATTATTATAGACTAATATTAATATAGATTTTAAGATTTTAGATCTAAACTATAATAGAAAAGTTAGTTAGATAGATAAAGAGAATATATAAAAGTATTATTAATTTCTATAGGAATAATTAACTCTTATATTCTTAGACTATTAAATAATATCTATATTAAAAATATATTAGATAGATAAAGAGTAAAGAATAGAAAAATGATTTTCTATATATCAAAATCTATCTCTTAAAATATAAAGAGTAAGATATAAAGATTAAAGAAAAAATTAAAGAAATTATATTTTTATATATAAAAATATATCTCTAAAGTATATATCTTATTGAATATATTAATAATTTCTTTTTTCTATTATCTTATATAAAAGATTTATATATCATTATCTAACTAATTTATCTTTGTATTTTTTTTTTAGTATTATCTTTATCTTCTTTAAAATATATTTAAGCTAAATTAGATAATATAGGTAATATAAGAAATCTATACAATTATTAAGCTATTGTTTAGCTTTAATAACTATAACAAGTCTTAAATATTTATAACTATAGTATTATTATTTAATATATTATCTATAGTAACTATAAGAATTTAATTTATAATCTTATATTATTAAAGAATCTTTAAAACTAGATTATTTAGATTTATATCTACATAGGATTTAGATAGTAGTTTAAAGCTAAAAAGGACTTTTTAATATTATTAATCTTAATTAATAAAATAGCTAATAATAGCTATAAAAGCCTATTAAAATAAAGAGATCTAATTAAGAATAATCCAAAGCTTTATATTTAGAGAGAGCTTTTAAAGAATAGACCCCTATTATTTTAAATAGATTACTATAGTTATAAACATATTATAATCATAGATAGAATCTATAGCTTTATTAGAGTAAGCTAGATAAATAAAACAATCTTATAAAATTATAAATATTTAATAAACTAAAAAAGAAGATAAAAAAGAATGAAAAGCTATAAAAGCTTCTATTACTATATTTCTTATATAAAGATAGTTATTCTAATTAGAATATTCTATACTTAATAAAATAGTATAAAAATTAGTTATTATTTATAGAATAGTTAAAATAATATACTATAATAGCTAGAAGTCTCTTAATATTACTCTTTTAAATAGTATAATTTTTATAAATTAGTCTAATTATATACTAATTAAGAGTATTTATTCTATATTAACTATATTCAGAGTAATCTAGGACTTTATAGTATTTCTAATATTTTATCTTTAGTTTTTTAGTCCTTATATCTATAATTTTATTAAAGTATTCTTAATGTGTAGCTATTTAATTATTATTCTAATATATCTTTTTTATCTTTTTAAAGTCTATCTCTAGCTACTATACTATAAAATTATCTTTTCATATCTTATTAAATAGGATAAATACTATTAAATAATAAAGACTAATATACTAAAATAAAAAAGGAATCAGAGGTAATAGGATTAATATAAAAAAATAGAGTTTCATATAGTATTCTCAAGAGTAAAAAGTAACTTATTTAATAAAAGACAAAAAGGGTTATTAGCTATTAGATTACTATTATAAATAAATAAAGAGTAAATATCTTAGAACTAAGATATATTAAATATTATTAATAAGAGTAAGAATAGAAAAATAATAATAAAAAAGACTTAATAGTAATAAGGATAGATATATATAAACTATAATTTTAAATATATAAAATTAACTAATTATATTATAATTCTTCTAAAAGAAATAATTATAATAATTATATTATAATATAATCTATTATACTATAATCTATTCTTTTTACTACTATCTTTCTCTATTAGTTAGAATTTGAATATTAGTTAAAAGCTACTTTTAAAAAGCCCTTAAAAAGCCTTTAAAATATGTAGATAACCCTTAGTTTAATAATCTATCTTTAAAAAATAAATAGATATAATATCCTCCTGAAACTCCTCTATAAAATCTTCTATAAAATCTTCTATAAAATTATCTATTCTATATTTTACTATTATACTTTATATAATATAGTAATTATTAGTAAAATATTAAATATTTATTATAATTTCTATCTTTTCATTTAATTTTTTATTATAAATATTAGTATTTAAGATAGAGGATATACTATATATCTTAAGTATAAATATATATTTCTATAACTTCAATTTATAGACTTTATAATAGTAGGCTAAAAGTAAGTAATATCTATATTATCTATTATTATATACTATAATATTATTTAATTCCTAAAAATTTCTTGATAATAATTTAGAAATAGAGTAGAAATAAAAGATAGAAACTAGAATAGTATTAAAAAATAGTAATCTATTAGGATAACTAAGTAATATTATACATCTAAATTAGGAAAGGTTAACTTTCTTTTATAGATATAGGCAGATAAGGGCCGCTCACGGCTAGCCCTCTAAGGGCTAAGGGTCTACTAAGGGCTAGTAGTACCGGCTCTCTAACTAATATAGGTTAGGCTAAGGGCTAGAGATACTAGCCCTTAAAACGTTTTTAATAAGATCTAAAAGAGAGTATATAAGAGAGAGTATAAGATTAAAGAGAAAAAGAGGGGTTTTATCTAAAGAAAGTCTAGATAAAAGTACGGATAATAGGTATTTACCTATATCTTATATATCTATTTGTATACAGAAGCGCCCTAACTAGCTAATTAGCTTTTATATAATTAATTAGGTGTTTTTAGTTATTATTTATTAAATTTTATCTATTAAAATTTATCAGATTAATAAGGGTTACTGATTTCTATAGAAATAATAAACTCCTAAAATTTCAGGTAGTAGGGTTTTTATATATAAAAACCTATCTCTTAGTAGTAAAAGTATATATTTTATTTATAGTAATTAATAGCAAGAATACTAAAATACTGCATATTTTTTCATAAATTATGCCTAAAAAATGAGCTCCACTTTCACGGGCCTTACAGGCTTTTCTTAGCGGGCCTATCCATAGACAAATCACTTTTTGTCTACCTAGATAGGCCCGCGGGCTGTCCACACAGGCATACCCACGGGCCTGCTAAAGTCTATGCTGGTCTTCTCCTATTATAACCTGACCAGCCCATACCCTAATAATCTATCTATAAATAGGGATATTTTATAAAAATGACATAGAGAAGATAGATAATAGGGTAGGTAGTATATATTTTAACGAAAATAGGGGTAAATTATAGAATTAATTTAGGTAACTTAGTTGTTTATATTAAAAATCAGGTAGAATTAGGCAGTAATAGGCCGAAAAAGCCTATTAGGCTAGGCTTAGGTAGGGGGTCGGCCTAATAGGCTGGCCTATGCTAAAGTCAATATATAAGCTTATATAGAAGCTTCTCCGAGGAGTTTGTAGAAATAATAATAATATAGGTGAAAATAACGTAGTTATGAGTAGTAATAAAAGTGGCAGAAAAAAAATTCTACCGATATACTAGTGACACTTTTGACATTTTGACATTTTCCTAATTTAGAAAAAGGGGATTGATAGTAGCATAAAGGACAGTGACGGTAGAAATTCCTTATAATAATAAATTGGCGTTTTGGAGGCAGTCGTATACTTTTAAAAATAATATGGTAGGGTGACCAGGCCGACCGTGAAATAGTTAACTACGTTATCGCCCGTGCTTAGTCATGCCGGATAAGACACCGCGGCTCTTATCGTAATCTTTTGTCGAAATTCTTCATTTTCACATATTTCCTTTACCATCTTCCCTATTGTCCACCTCCCGATATTTCCCACCTAACCACATACGAAGTCACGATGGGCGTGCAAAGGAAAGTTCGCAAATTTGCCGTCACCAAGCGAGCAATCTCCCAACGTGATGCTCGTCTGTTCGTTTCTTCTCTCTCCTGCTTCAGGCAAGTCGATTGGATTTGCTGCTGACATCCTCTAGCAAAGATGACAAAAGCGATAAGAAAGGCAAACCCACCAATGATGATGTAGTCCGAGAAGCGTATGTTGCTCAAGACTTCACTGAAATTTAGATTAAGCGTCGCCCCACTAACAATGTTGTCTCTAGACCCCAGGCCCCTTCATCGCTCTTTTTTCAATACAATACGGCCCTAGCGCCGCCGTATTCCGTTCTTGTTGATACCAATTTCATATCCCACACCATTCAGCATAAGCTGGATGTCATTCCAACCATGATGGATTGCCTCTATGCCAAGTGTATCCCTGTTATCACTGATTGTGTGCTGGCTGAGCTGGAGAAGCTGGGCCAGAAGTACCGCCTAGCTCTGCGTGTCGCCAAGGATCCCCGGTTCGAGAGAATCAAATGCGACCACCCAGGTACCTATGCTGATGACTGTCTTGTTGACCGGATCATCAAGCATCGCGTCTATATTGTGGCGACCAACGATCGTGATCTTAAGAGGCGGATTCGGTAAGTCATATTACTCTCCATTCTCACTTGAGAGCAAAGCAGAAACTGCAATGGGGACTTTTGTCTGACCATGGAGTGCAGGAAAATACCCGGTGCACCTATAATGAGCGTTGCCCGGGGAAAATATGTCATTGAACGACTACCGGATGCTCCTGAGAAGTGAGGACTCTATTCACGTCCTGATATTTCCTCACGTCCTGATATTTCCACACGTCCTGGGCCAACCTCACTCCCCCACCTTCTGTGATTGTCGCGAAGCGGAGCTGTCACCACATTTCATTGAAGGCCTCTCTTAAGGGTCCAACATGCACTTTAGTATCATCACCGCGTCCGCAGACATCAACCTCTCAACCCGAATCATCGCCAAGTGCCTGGACCAGATCATTGGTCCTAAGTCCAGGTGGATCTGGCCAATTCCTTCATGTTGGCTCTCATCATACCGTACAGCGAATGTCCCAAATGGCACCCGACGGTTCGAACTGTTCTGTGGACCTGGGGTTTTGATCCATCATAGTCTTAATTTTGATTGTACATAAGACAGCCTATTCCTCACCCCTGTGGTGGTATTATGGGACCCTAGAATTGATGTCGTCTCATCCATGGACTAGCAATTTCTTTTCACCTCTAACATTCCCATGCATATCACTTGTTGCCGGATGTATTCCCATTATTTCCGGTTATAAATTATGCAAAAATATTTGTATCAGGGCCTTTGATCGGACTTGAGTTTTTATGTGGGTTTTTACCTCTATATCTACATCTAAATTATACTCTACATGTCCAAAGATTAAAATCAGGCAAAAATCTCATGAAACTGTAAAAAAAAGAGCTGATACTATCTATGTATATATACACGAAATCTCTTATCTTGCGGATCTTAAGAAGCCAACAACTCCACGGCAGTATCCCACCAGTTCAGCGAGACGTTTACCTTCCCGTTCCTGTTCATGGATCCAAGATGCAAGGGCTTCTTGCAAGAGACGATATTCTGGTTCATCTCGGCAAGAACAGAGTCCCACCGTATCAGCATGGATCTTCAGAAACACCGCCATCCATGCGTTGACCAGTTCAAAATCCCTTCTCAGCCTGAGACGAATTGTGAGAGCTCTGACGAAACTGGATAACTCGGAGAAGCCGTCGCGCGCCCGCGGGTCAAGAGAACGAATCTCCAGGTCAGCTCGTGCCGGGGATAGGGATTTGAGATGGTCAATCAAAGCGTCATAATCCCCAGAGTCGTGACCGGACCTGAGGGATTGGGTAATAGTGGATTCAGAACCAACCCCCCTAGTTGGCATCTTGGTCACCCGAGATCGCTCTGCCTCAACGTTGTGAGAAAGAGACCCAGCTTCGGCGATCTCGGCAGCAGTGTCATGGACCGACCCGGGGCGCGCATCACCGAGCAAAGAGGGAAGGAAGAATGGTGCCTTCTCGGGGGCCTTAGGAGCTTCCTTGGGCCGATTGCGTTCCTAAAACGGCGTTAGTGTGAGGATACAGAAAGTATTTTCCAAGGGAAAGCGCCGTGTACCTTAATAGAGTCAAGATGAACCAATGCCTGCCATTTGCTCTTAGGAACCAGACTGAGAGTAAGCATATCTTGCCGCAACTGTTCACTTGTCAGCACGGGTCCTTCTGCCTCCTCTGGCTCAGGGGCCTCCATAAAAGCTGCCTCGACAAGACCCGCGCCGCTCTCGCCAGATGTTGTTGGCACACCAACATCCTCAATGAGATCCTCGTCCAGATTTTTGGTGGACACGGGCATGAACAGGCTACGGTTACTCCAGAGGCTAATGCCGATGCTTCCAGCATGTGCTGTAGCCAGGAACTCTCCAGTGGATGACATCGCAAGTGAGACACATGTGTTAGAAACGCGAAAGATGTCGATGAGATGCCCAGTGGGCAAGTCCCAAATCCGTACCACGGAGTCCATAGAAGCCGCAATGATCCACCGGCCATCATTGGAGAAAATGAAATCATTTACTTGACCCACGCAGCCCCAGAATTCACGCACTAACTTGTGGGTTTCAAGATCAACCACACGAATAGAGAGGTCGTCGCAGCTGAAGGCGACAAGTTCGCTGGTCTTGCTGTAACGAATTCCAGTCACCGCTGCCATTGGATTCCAATCCAATTCATCAATTAAAGAGCCCGAGAGCAGATCCCAAAACTGAAAAAGAAATGTAATGTAAGTATGGTCTGCACGAAAAAGGGGTATAGTTCGAAGAAGGCTTCACCTTGACCTTGCCATCCAGGCCACAACTGATAACGGTTCGGTTGAGATTATCAATCATCAATCCAGTCACTGACTTGCTATGTCTTGCATTTTCAAGGCGCGAGGAAGCAAATACCGAATCGCTACCTCCCTGCACCTTCGTGGCGCGAGACTTGGCCCCCCGGGACGGGAAGCTCTGCCTATGTTGCCCAGATTGCAAGTTAAACAAATCGATGGATCCCCCTGCTGATCCAATGACTGCAAATGTTCCACATTGGGACACAGCCACGCTCTATAGAATATCTCGATCAGTCGAAATCCGGGGGTCCGGGGGTTTGGGGGATGCAAACATACCTTCACTTCCGTTCCATCACTTGTTGCAAATGCCCAACGACCGGCCTTCTTCTTTCCCCAGAACCAAGTACGCGCATACTTGTCCCCTCGATGGCCGGTAACGACGCTCTCCCATCCGGTGGAGTTGGAAGATTCGGTGTTAGTGAACTTGGGGTTCGACCAGATGGGGCCTGAAGTGGTGATGCCCATACCTGCATCTCGGTTTAGGGAACAGGCAATACAAGTTACCTCAGGGGCTTTGAGAGGATCGACCACCGAGCTTGATGGATCGGAGGGACCCAGTTTCTTCGACTTGCGCTCCACACTACCTTGCGAAATCTCGGCGTGCTGACTATCCTTGCGTAAGCTCAGTCCCCAGAGACTGCAATCCTTGCTTGCACTGAGAAGCCACTTTCCACCAGAGTCGGATCCATCGGAGGCGGCAGGTAAGAATTCTAGGGCGCTGACGGCAGCAGAGTGCCCACCTCGTACATGGAGTGGCCGAGGTGTCGGCGAGAAGGGTGTCTCGTCAAATATCCATGTTTTCAAGGCATTGTCGTCTCCCGATGACACGAGTACTGGCTGTCCGTCCAAGAACTCGACGCGATTCACACCCGTGCTATTGTCTCGGTTTGCTACGCGGTGAGCTCCACGCAGGATGCCAGCCACCCGACCTCCATCGTTCAAATCCCACATGGTAATATCACCGCTTCCACTCGCGGCAGTAGCCATGACACCGGCTTTTCGGCCATCGTGACCTGCCCCTAGACCATCACTGCGGAACGTGATCGATGTTACCGGAAGAACGCGTGCCGAGGAAGTCCGGAGAGGCAATACTAGCTGGCCCGAGTCAATGTTGTAGACCGACAAAGCACCGCTCTTGTGGGCAATGGCCAGTAGAGACAAAGCAGGGGTTGGATGGATCGCCGTGACTGGTCCGGAATCCGACGATGGTGTGGGTAACGTGTGCAGCAGCTTCCCACTCCGGATATTCCAGATATCCACGGCCCCATCCATACGCCCAACGAATATCTTGTTAAGATATGTTGGCATGTTACACAATAGTCCTGTGTAGATGGGTTCGCCCGCAGAGCCTGGGTTTCCTCGCGGTCGTAGACTGGCATAGTGTTCCCAGCTTCCCGTCTTCCACACTTCAAGACCACCTGTCCAGCAGCCAACGACCCACGAACCGAACACCACTAAGCGTTCAATCGGGCCATCTAAATTAGGGCTCTCCAGAGACGCGACACGTTTACCACGCTTGAACACCCAAACCCCTCCAGGGGAACGGGGACGTAGGTAGCCCCATGCAGCGAGTACTTTATCCTGCCAGGCACATGTCGCCGTGATGAACTCTGGGGTTTGTGGCCGACTCAAGAAGATCAGGTTCAAGCCCCGTCTCAGATCATAGGTCTGTAGCGTATGACCTACCGATGTCGTGATCTGATAAGTTGACTTTCCTAGGCGAACACTAGTGAATGGCACTGAAGTCGGAGACACCAGTCCCAATGTCTTTATTAAGAAACTTGTTAGTAAGAGTACCTTCAGAGGGAAATGCTGGGAGAAGATCAGTCCTATGAACATACCCGGAAAGGAGCAAAAATTTTGGACCCCTCACGCTGGTTGGCTACCCTCTTTTCTTTGCTGAGAGTTTTCTTCTGCCTCTTAGCCAGAGGCAGATCGAAGGTATCATTTGTCAAGGCCGGCATGATGATGTGGAAAGAGGGTAGCCTTGAAGATGAGCTAGTACGATATTTTCGATTTCTTTTTTTTTTCTGCCGGGCGGAACCCCTTTGGGGGATCCGCATCTTCAAACGGAGTATGGAGTACATGTAGCTAAGATACTCCTTATATGTAATTTGGATTATTCATTGTTTATGTGGATTTTTACTATTTATTGGCACCTTGAATATATTCTACCTAGGTATCTACCTACGTATCTGACTGGGTTTATATTTTTCAAGAGCCCTAAATGTATGACTCTAGTTATATAACTGAAATTAACATTACATAGTAATACATATATAAAGGCAGAAAAATAAATAGAAAAAGAACAAGATAAAGGAAAATAATAAGAAATAAGAAAAGAAAAAGAATGAAAACGTGAAAATCAAAGCAGCATAAACTCGAGGAGATCTTATGAATTTACTGAAATAAGATGTTGTCTTTAACTTTCGCCAAAAATGTTCGGTTTCGTGCATGAACTTTTAGCTGCAACTCTCCGCCTAGATTTCCGCAGTTCTTGTGAACCCTCTTCCCCACATCTACAATTTATCGAAATGCCTTCAGTTTACCCATCCATGCAAATCTAAGGGTAATTGATGGTATTGATCTCCGGAGAGAATCCCTCCCCTCCCCCCAAAACTCCCCCTCTAACTTAATCCCGAATCGATTCCTCGATCCTTCCTTCCCATATATTCTGGCCAACCGCTCGGTGTGATGGAACCAGACAATTGCCAAGGGAGCGCCTCATCTGCTGACATGGGATCGTCAAAGGGTGTCTTCGAACAGATCTTGGGTTCAGGCTCCCCGCTGGCCTCCGTAGATCCGGAGCAGAAAGAGATCCCGCCAACGGAACCCTTGACTTCAAACCGACATCATGGCCAGCATTCACCCATGAAGTCTAGTCGAGTGGACACGGCCCCGGATGCTCGTTCGGGCCCGCGCTTTGGCAATGCCAACCGCTCGTCGAGCCGCACCCCCCGACGATTTAGCGGAAGTACGGCGGCAAGCTCTATCAGTGAATTGGAGCCCAGTGGGACCAAATTGTGGAGGATTGGCGTCTGTGCCTTAGATGTGAAAGCTCGCAGCAAGCCCAGCCAGAACATTCTTACTCGGCTCCAAGCCAAGGGTGAGTTTGAGGTGATTGTTTTTGGAGATAAGGTGATCCTGGATGAAGAGGTAGAGAACTGGCCAGTGTGTGATTTTCTCATCGCCTTCTTCTCGGATGGATTTCCCCTTGATAAATCCATCGCCTACGCCAAACTCCGGAAGCCAATCTGTGTCAATGATTTGCCGATGCAAAAGGTTTTATGGGATCGAAGATTGTGCCTGAGAATTCTAGACCAAATGGGAGTTCCCACACCCCAGAGAGTCGAGGTGAATCGCGATGGTGGGCCAGTTCTGGAGTCATCGGACCTCGCTCAGCACATATACCGGCTGACAGGTGTCAAGTTGGAGGGCCCCGAAGATGGCACGGGTGGCGGTGCTCCGAGGACCCAGCAGGTATCCATGTCGGAGGATGGCGAGGCGCTGATAGTGGATGGTAAAGTCTTCAGGAAGCCCTTTGTGGAGAAGCCCGTGAACGGGGAAGACCATAATATCCATATCTACTTCCCCAACGATCAACAGTATGGCGGTGGTGGACGGAGGCTTTTCCGAAAGGTCGGGAACAAAAGTTCGGAGTACGATGCCAGCCTCTCTGTGCCTCGCTCCGTCACGGAGACTGAGACAAGTTACCTATACGAGCAGTTCCTTCGGGTGGATAATGCAGAAGACGTGAAGGCGTATACAGTGGGCCCCGACTTTTGTCACGCTGAGACACGTAAGTCACCCGTCGTTGATGGGCTCGTCCGGCGAAATACCCACGGTAAAGAACTACGCTATATCACTCAATTGAGCAAAGAAGAAGCTGCAATTGCGTCGAAGATATCGAACGGATTCGGTCAGAGAATTTGCGGCTTTGATATGCTTCGTGTTGGGGATAAGAGCTATGTGATCGATGTGAATGGCTGGAGTTTTGTCAAGGACAACAACGATTACTATGACAAATGTGCTCAGATTTTGCGTGACACCTTCTGGACCGAGATGCGCAAGGTTGAGGGCTCGATGGAGCTTTCGGAACCCCCTTCCCCGGACCTGGGTCAATCCAGAAGAAGTACGGCGGGCTCTCATCGACAAGCATTGAAGACATTGCTGAAGTCACCAAGTACATCCCGCCTCTATGGTAATCAGCATGCTCCTAGATCCCAAGACGCTCCCCCTTCAGATGTATCGACCGGTGCTCCTTCTTTGGCATCCTCATCCGGGCTAGAGAGCGCCGAACCTACCGTGAATTTGAGCAGCATAAACTCGCGAGAATGCCATTCAGACCCTCGTGGCTATAGTCCTTCCAATACAAAGTCACCGGCTGTTTCCCTTCACCAAGCCAGCGAAGGAACCTTGCCGCCCCTTCCGGCTTCGAAACACTCCTGGAAACTCAAGGGAATGGTAGCAGTGATCCGGCATGCCGATCGCACGCCCAAGCAAAAATTCAAGTTTACCTTCCACAGTCAGCCTTTTGTGGATCTTCTGAAGGGACACCAAGAGGAGGTGGTCATCAAGGGAGCAGCGGCGCTCTCTAGCGTTTCCGATGCCGTGAAACTGGCATTGGAACAAGGTCTCGAAGATATAGACAAGTTGAATCTTCTTCGTGTATCCCTGGAGAAGAAGGGCGGATGGCCTGGCACAAAAGTGCAAATCAAGCCCATGTTCCGGAGGCGTAGGCCCGAGGAAATGCGGGATCAAGTTTCATCTCCAGTATCCCCATCGGCACCAGGCAAAAACGTGTCTGAAGAACCCCCCTCGCCTATACTAAGTGAAGCCGGGCAAGACGGCGAGGCATTGCGCGGCTCCCAAACACGCAGCGATTCGATCTCCGGCCCAACATTCTCTCGATTTTCAGCCGTGGAGAATGATTTGATCTTGGATAAGCTCCAGCTGATAATCAAATGGGGAGGGGAACCTACACACGCAGCACGCTATCAATCACAGGATCTGGGGTTGAATATGCGCGATGATCTTAAGCTGATGAATAAGGAGGCTCTCAATAATGTCCGTCTTTTTACCAGCTCCGAGCGCCGAGTGAGCACAAGTGGTAAGTGGGATCTTTCCCTCTGCGGGCTCGCCTTTTTCTCCGTTGTAATTCTACTGACAAGATTGGTTAGCTCAAATTTGGGCTTGCTCCTTTTTGGACCAGAAAGAAATCCCAGTAGACCTCATTCAAGTTCGAAAGGATCTGCTTGATGACTCTAATGCCGCGAAAGATGTCATGGATAAAGTGAAAAAGAAGCTGAAGCTGCTCCTGAGGGAGGGATCTGCCCCTTCACAGTTCACATGGCCCAAGGATACTAACATCCCAGAACCATCTGTCGTTCTTTCTACGGTGGTGGAATTGATGAAGTTCCATCGCAGTGTCATGCGTCATAATTTTGCTAAGTTGGATCCCTCATTGCAGAGTGCCGAGGACCCCAGCCAGCCTGATTCTCAACCCGACCAACCCCATATCGCCAATGTCCAAGGGCGATGGTGTGCGGGAGAAGACCCCCGCCTCTTCAAAGAGCGATGGGAGAAGCTATTTACCGAGTTCTGCGATACCGAAAAAGTGGACCCTAGCAAATTGTCTGAACTTTACGATAGCATGAAGTTCGATGCCCTGCACAATCGACAATTCCTGGAATGGGTCTTTATGCCACCAGACAGCGACCGGGATGATGATGATAAGAGCAGCGTCAAGAGCAGGAGTCCAACCAAGTCCGATTCAATTGCAGAAAGTAAGAATGGAACAGAAACCGGGAATGAGAAACCCGAAGAACGTCCAGAGAACCCTACACTCGCCCAGCGCTTTGGCTTGAAAAAACGATTCCAGGCACTCGAGCCTCTACCTCACCTCCGGGCCCTGGACGATTCCTACGACCATTATTTCAAGCTTTATCCTGGCTCCAATTCCAACAAATGCAAGATGGATGAGCGTCTGTCCAAGCTCCGGGAGCTATACAAGCTGGCTAAAGTTCTATTCGACTACGTCACGCCCCAAGAATATGGCATCACGGACAGCGAGAAACTTGAAATAGGTCTTCTCACATCTCTGCCCCTTCTCCAAGAGATTGTCCGAGATCTAGAAGAAGTCCAGGCTTCTTCCGATGCGAAATCCTTTTTCTACTTCACCAAGGAGTCACATATCTACACACTTTTGAATTGCATCCTCGAAGGTGGCATCCAGACCAAGATCTCTCGCAGCACCATTCCAGAACTCGATTACCTCTCCCAGATCTGCTTCGAACTCTACGAGGCCCGGGACAGCGAGTCCGACGTCAACTCATACTCCATTCGTATCTCCATCAGCCCCGGGTGTCATGCCTTCGATCCCCTAGACGTGCAACTCGACTCCCGGCATGCGATCGGATGCGCTCCACGACGCAGTTTGACGGCACATCAGGATTGGAAAGAGGTGATTGAGACCCTCAAAGCAAAATTCGACACGTAAGTCTCCACTTTCATACTAACCTGGCCTGACCTGACCTTCTTTTCTTCCATACAGAGTCAAACTTCCCAAGTCTTTTATTGCTGTGAATCTGAGTGACAAACATGTGTCCTCTCAACCTGGAGAACAAGATAATTTTAGCTAGAGCCTGGGTTGATATGGTGTTTTCCGTTCCCATAGACTGTACCTATATCTCTCTATTGTACAATCTTGCACATTTCTATATTAATTCGAAATGATTAAATACGTTTGCTTCTATTAAATGTATATGTCACCGTTTTTGAGCCTTGGTCCTTTTTATGCACTCTGACACATTGGGGTCCACAGCAACCCCACCAAATTGGCTTATCGATAATAGATCCGATACAACATGGTATTTACAATCCACACCCTACTTTCCCAAAAATGAGCCCAACTTCATTTGACTGGACCACTGAGGTGTGTACAGCCGAGGCAAAGGGGGAAATCTTGCAATGTACCTCTCATACCGGAGCCCAAGGGCATATCGATTTCATCAACATCATCGGGGTTCTGTCTTCTACCTCTTCGTCCAGGTACCAGGTGCTATTCTTTGTGAGACCAGAAAGTGAAAATGACGAGGGACTCGGGTACCTGGAGACAACAAACATCCCATCACTGCCGCCTTCGTTGTCATCGTTCGTTGTAACGCTTCCAGATCATCTTCGACACCTCGAGCCCGTGCAGGTCATCATATCAACCCTATCGGGCACAGGAACAGCCCAGACGGTGTACCGAGATATTTTGTCACCATTTCTCTCCCATCTAAGTATCAAACATCAGGTCCACGAAACGCAGTCCACGCAGACGATCAGCGAATTATCTGAATCCCGATTCCTAGAGCGCGCCTGCTCGGGAACCCCTCAGACCATCATTCTCCTTTCTGGAGACGGGGGTCTTGTTGACATCCTCGATGTTTTCTACAAGTCTACTCGGGCCATCCAAGTGCCCCCGCATATCGCTCTCGTCCCTTGTGGGACCGGTAATGCCATGGCGAGCTCTATTGGACTACGATCAGGACCAGCCTCAAGTCTCAAAGCATTGCTCTTCGGTCAACCATTTCCCATTCCCATCTTTGCGGCGACATTCTCTCCCGGGAGTCAACTCGTCGTTGATGAGGGGCGTAAGAGGGTGCCTGTAAATTCTGAACCCGATGCTTCTCATTGCACCATCTACGGCGCCGTTGTGGCAAGTTGGGGACTACATGCCGCGCTGGTTGCAGACAGCGATACAGTGGAATATCGTAAATTTGGGTCTGAACGGTTCAAGATGGCAGCCAAAGAACTTTTGTACCCTTCAGACGGCACCGAGCCTCATCGATTCCAAGGCAAGATCACTTTTCTGAATGCACATGGTCAGGAAGAAAAGATCAAGGATGACGAACATATGTACGTCTTAGCTAGTCTTGTTCCCCGACTGGAGAAAGACTTTCTCATCTCACCGGATTCGGAGCCGTTGGATGGGCAGATGCGACTCTTACGCTTCGGTCCCCTCCCAGCGGAGGAAGCGATGCGCCTTATGACGCTAGCTTACCAAGGAGGTCAACATGTGCAGCAGAAGATAGTCACTTATGCAGCAGTTGAGAAGATCCGAATCGAGTTGCAGGAAGACATAGAACGATGGAGACGAGTGTGTATCGATGGTAAAATTGTCGCGGTAGACAAAGGGGGGTGGATGGAACTACACAAGGAAACCCGACAACTTCTACAGATCGTCAAACCATGAATCTGGACATGCACATACGTCACTAAGTATCTTTCATGTCAAAACATATATATCTACCTCTAGGCTATAATGTAACTCTGTATATCTTGTATATTGATTTGGTCACGCAATGATCGACCGCCGCAATCTGCCATCCGCCGAACCCTACCAATTACATATTTCCCCCATTCTTGCACCTTTTTCTAAATGAAAGCAAATCAGTCATGCTATTAAAACTGCAAGATCATATCCGCTTCAGATAATGGACCCGGCCGCTTTCGATGTTAATCACGCCTCGAACGTATTCATCTTCACAAACGCCAGACCGAGCGGTCGCCGATTCCCGCTCCAAGGGCGCGTCCCGCTTCTACACCCTCGCTGGGTGGCGTCAGAGCCTGGGGATTCCAAATCTGGCTCCAGAAATGTTGTTGACTTATCAAAAAGGCAGTGTACGAGTTGGAGAGGTCGTCAGGTTCGTTCCATCTGGGTCTCTTTCTCTCGAACCTCCATGGTTTTAGCCCGCTTGCTTCCGGGGTGAACCATCCGCGGGTTCATGGACGAAACCGTGAAGGCTGACGAGCGTAACTCAATAGATACACTTTAACATATACACCAGCAGCCGATCCCATTTTACCTCTCCCCGCACAACTTTACGTTAGGGTGAAAAATGCCTCGGCCATTCCATTGCGAGCCGCATATCTCCATGGACCGTACACCCTCTACGCATCCTGCTATCCATCTACATTCGACCCCAACAGCAAATATAATGAACAAGAATCGGACGGCACGCCGCAATTTGAACCGTATCTCAAAGCCGGTGGAAACTGGGATGCGACTATCAAGTTACCAACATCCTTCGGAGGCTCTCACGATCTCGCTGCTCGTCAGCCGGAGCCGAATGGCCCTTCCACGGTGACTTGGATTATTGAGATTGTGTCTCAGGTGATATTCTCCAATAGCGCAGCTGTTCACTTTGAACTGCTTGTCGCTCGTGACGCCAAATCCTTGGAGTTTTTCTCGTCCAGCGGGACGTCAGCGGCCGCAATGGGCCCCCCCGGCAAGCTACAGGATCACTGGATGCCAGAGACCAAGGGCCTGCAAGTAATGGCTACGACGGGGGTTTTTTCGAAGTCTATAACACTACGTGTGGATGATACAAGCAGCCTGTGGAACAGCCCACCGTTGCCGTCAAAAACCAGTCCGGTTGAGATCGACTCGGGGATTGGAACCCACCCTGTTGAACCAGAAGAGCCAAGGCGTGTGGCCGAAACCCCCTCTATTCCGACAAAGAAGCGGATTCATTTGGTTGTTGTGACACATGGCTTGCATAGTAATTTAGGCGCAGATATGCTCTATCTCAAGGAAAGCATCGATGCAGCCACGAACAAAGCCAAGATGAGAAAGAATCAACGGGATATCAAGGAAGATGACGAGGACGTCGTTGTTCGGGGATTCTCAGGCAATGCGGTTCGCACCGAACGTGGCATCCAGTATCTTGGAAAACGCCTGGCCAAGTATGTCTTGTTGATGACATACCCCGACCAACCCTATTTTCCTCTGAAGGGTCCTAAGTCCAAAACATTCCCTCGTCCTTTTAGTTCTCGAAAAGGTGAGGATGATCTCTCCTCGGATCCTCGTGGTTTTGTGGACCAAGGTGGCATTGCTTGTGAGAATGACCATGCCTACCAGATCACCAGCATTAGTTTTATTGGACACTCTCTTGGTGGCCTGGTTCAAACATATGCCATCGCATATATTCACAAACACTCTCCCCATTTCTTTGAGCAGATCAGACCGGTCAATTTCATTGCCCTTGCAACGCCCTTTCTAGGCCTTAGCAATGAGAATCCCATGTATGTTCGATTTGCCCTGGACTTTGGCCTGGTTGGTCGAACAGGACAGGATCTTGGACTTAGCTGGACGGCACCAAAGGTACGAAGCGGCTGGGGTGCCATTATTGGCGGGCGAGGTGACTCAAGCAAAGACCAAAGCAGCCCCGACCCAGGGTCCAAGCCGCTCCTGAGAATCCTGCCCTGTGGACCCGCTCATGAGGCTTTGCGGAAGTTTCAGCATCGTACTGTGTACTCGAATGTGGTCAATGATGGCATTGTTCCCCTGCGAACCTCTTGTTTGCTCTTCTTGGACTGGAGGGGCCTTGATCGCGTGGAGAAGGCGAGAAGAGACAACGGTATTGTTGGAACCATGGCGGAATGGGGCTGGGCAGAGTTAACTGGAGCCAATTCCAAGTCCCCCCAAATTGCTCGTGCTGGTGAACTACCCAGACTGGCAGATGTTGCTTCTTCATTGGATGAGCATGAAACCCTGCCTCAGGAAGACCCGTCCTCTCCTGCTCAGAATCAATTTTTGGGATCGACAAGACATCCTTCACAACACAGTCAAGTGCCAGATGTCGGACCCAAGGAGAACGTCTCTGAAAACGCCTCTTTTGGTCCTCTCAGCACATTCTTCTCATTGTTCCGTGCCAAGGAGACCAAGCCCCACCCGCGGCCGAAGCATACCAAAATCTATAAGCGTAGCCAGACTCTCGCGTCATTTGATGCTAACGAAGGTTCCGTTCCATCAGTTAGGGGACCTTCCCTATATGAAGATGAAGAGGGACTGCATACGCCGCCGAAGACCACCTTTTTTGAGTCGGCAGGCGACTTGTTGATGCCGCCTTTGCCCCCCAGCGAATTCATCCTTGACCCTTCAGCCCGCCCGCGAACTATCTTTCATGATCGAATTTATCATCCAGACGATGTACCGCCCCCTTTACCCGTGAAACGACGCACTATTGCGTTTAGCTCCTCACAGGATAAGAGCACGAATGCACCCCCTGCGGCTACCCAACTCCCGTCCAAATCTGGGGTCCCCACCAATCTTGGGGAGAGCGGATTAAAGGTCGAGGAGAAGATTGCCCGTGCCTATCACCGCGATTTGACCTGGCGCAAGGTACTTGTGCGCCTCGAGCCCGACGCTCATAACAACATTATAGTACGACGTATGTTCACAAATGCTTACGGGTGGCCTGTCGTGAAACACTTGGTTGATACGCACTTTGGGCATACCGAGGCCGTGGAGACGGATGATGTGTTGCAACAGAATATTGAGCGGGCCAAATCGCCCGGTATTGGACCGACAAGCTCCGGTGACGAAGTTGAAGGTCAATGTGACGAACATGACCACGACCACCATCAAGATCCAGAACAGACACCTCGCATGGGACCGGATCAGCTTCACAATTTTCCGGGGCCTCCACACCTCTCGGCGCATCCCCATGACACATTCCCATTCGAATATGAATCACACAAAACGACGAGCACCAATGGACAGTCGCACGATACCGAGGTTTCTCGACCGGATTCAGCGCGTTGGACAGATCGCCAGGTTGATGAAGATGATGCTTGTGAGTCTGGGCTCGACGAGACAGATGAGACTGGATTTCGTTGGTCCCCCACATTACGGCCATGAACGCCCCTGTGGATAGAGGATTGTACATACCATTTCAAATACCCTGTAATTAATGAAGCCCGCCTGTATTTACTAGATATTACATGGAACATACAGTGTACCACTAGTAATCTAACTGGCCTTGGATGTAACTCCAGAATTCTTCCACAATCGCCTTCTGTCCTGCTTCGGGGGCTCCTCGAACTGCCAGATATCTTCGCCCATCTAGACGGGCCTCCCATTCTCCGGGATTTCCATCAACTATGATACCCCCGGCCTCAGTCAGGATGACCCAGGCCGCACAAACATCCCACTCCCAGCATCCCCCCTCCCAGTACAGGTCCATGGTGCCTTCCGCGACAGCGCACATGTTGAGAGCAGCTGATCCCAGACTCCGCATGGAACGCACCATCGCGCCCCCGTCCTCTTTGGCCTGGCCAAGTTTTGTGAAGGTACGAACCTTGGTGTCCCAATTGGGCCCGCTACGATCGGATCCCCATTCAATGCTGATGAGGGCATTGGCCAACCCGGAGAGTGGCTCTACATTCTCACCCTTCAAAGGCAGACGGGTCTTCTGGTTTAGAAATGCGCCTTGACCTCGAATAGCGGAATGCAAGGTCTTGGTGAACGGGTTGTAGACCACACCCACAGCGGGAACTCGCCCCACGGCAAACCCTAGAGAGACACAGGCATAGGGGAAGCTGTGTACAAAGTTCACGGTACCATCAATCGGATCCACGATGAAGGTAGGGGCATCGGTCAATGGCCGACTTGGATCGTAAGTTTCCTCGCCATGAAACCTATGAATGAAAAATGATTAGCGGAACTTTTCTCTTGAGAGATTGTTAGACCTCACTCGTAATCGGGATATTTCTCCTTGAGTGATGTGGATATCATTTTTTCCACTGCTCGATCATATTCCGTGACCAGATCGGCACCTGCAAAGATACCATTAGTACTCTGCTTATATATAGAATGTCGTTCTGTAACAAACTGTTCTTTTTAGATCCGGTGCCGCTGGTTTCCGGCAGAGCATTTGTGATGATGTCGCCGGCCTGGTGAGCCAATGACACTAGAAAGTCATGAATCTCGTTGAGATTAGGGGTAGTCATTGTATAGAAAGGTAATGTAGACAGAGAAGAAATAACTCGATAGAAAGTAGTTGAC
Organism: Penicillium odoratum; assembly: GCF_028828045.1. Taxonomy (NCBI): domain Eukaryota; kingdom Fungi; phylum Ascomycota; class Eurotiomycetes; order Eurotiales; family Aspergillaceae; genus Penicillium; species Penicillium odoratum. The sequence continues at coordinate 1,413,771 of NW_026643144.1, read as the reverse complement.
CTCGGGAAGAAGAGGGGGGAAGAGACGGGTCTCACGCTAAGGAGGTAAAAGATGGAATTGAGGGGCAAATACATTATGCAGTAAAGTGAAATATATTCCAGGTTCAAATTTCTACATAAAATATATACTTATATCTATATGTTTCATAGCATGTAGGTAGTATATATCTTTCTCTATATCTATATGTAGGTAGTATTATGTCTACATCTATATGGATTTATCAAAATGGATAAGAAACCGAACTTTGGGGTCGTTCCTTCCCCCACTTGGAGAAAAAAAAAAGTTGAAAAAAGTCCAAAATCGAACTCTTGTACAAACTTCCCCCCCCCCCCCACCAACAAACCGTTCATATAAACCATGCCTACAGAAGTAGAAGATGTATGTATATACCCTTCTCTATCTTATGTATACTTATGCTGACTTCCATTAGCTTGTGGACTTCCTTCACCATGGCAATTCACAAATCCGCCAAATCGGTACGATTCAATCCTTAATATCTTGACCCTGGCTCATCAGATGTTATTACTTCGACAGCCTGTGAGAATCTTGTCGGATACTCTATCGCCCAACCGAGCCTATTCAAACGGCATCAGTTACTTCCCATCCGGGATCTGAAACTATTGACTCGGGATTACACTGTATGCCACCCCCCCACCAACGCTCGATTCCAGCAACTGATCACACATCCTACCCTTAGCCCATCGCCAAAAATGTATTGACAATCTTAGTCAATCTCTCGGCCGACGAGGAGATCTTGAAGACCCTGGCGGAGGATGACGCATATATCGAGACCCTATTGTGGAAATTGACGGTTCGTGGAAACCCTCCCACTTCCACAGATCAAGAGGGAGAATTCGAACTAAGCACTCAATGCGTCTTTACAGAATATCAAGGACCCAAATGTCGATGAAACTGCCATGCTTCTGGCCAACCTGGTCAAATCCGATCATCTCCAGAAATTACATACGCTGAAGCGCAGGATCCCCCAGGGCGTCTCGACTTCGGAGAATGCCATTGATCAGTTGATGGATTGCTTTGTGAAGGGCGCAGAGGGAGGTCTCAATAAGAACGCCAACTACGATTATTTGTCCTACTTCTTTGCCGATCTGTCCCAGACCGAGCAAGGACGGGCCTATTTCACCACGCGCCAGGACTACGATGGAGTTGTCCCCATCACAAAGCTGACGGTGTTTACGGAACACAAGAGTGACATTCGACGTAAAGGAGTCGCCTCTACTATCAAGAATGTGGCCTTTGACATCGCCTCTCATCCCATGTTGTTCGCCGAAGAGGAGGCCAATTTATTGCCCTACCTGCTCCTGCCCATCGCCGGTCCGGAGGAGTTTCCCGACGATGAAATGGCATTGATGCTACCTGATCTTCAGCTGCTACCGCCGGACAAGCAGCGTGAAAGTGACCCGACCATTCTCACTACCCACCTGGAGACCCTGCTACTATTGACAACCACCCCTGAAGGCCGAGCTCAAATGCGTGCGGTACAGGTCTACTCGTTCATTAGGGAATGTCACCTTAATGTTGAAGATGAGGATGTCCGGGAGGCGTGCGACCGACTCGTGCAGGTGTTGATGCGAGACGAAGAAGGCGAAGGAGCTCAAACCGACGCCGATTTGGAAAAGGCACAGGCTCAGATTGAAGCGCCGCCTGTAGATGAAGAGGAGAAGGTGACTGAACTGTTTTAGAGAATCTTTCCAATGATATCCAATGAATATATAGATGTATATACATGCATGACCTATATATACCTTCATACTATCAAGTACTGCATATGGTCATGTGGACCAAAGTGGGGCCGGATAATTCCTCAACTCGCTTGAAGCTACTGCACGACCTAATCCCAAAGTGACCGTCTATTTCATCATCGCCCCTCTTATGGAGTAACTCAGGGAGAAAAAGAAAGCCCTATCAGTGCGAACCCCACCATCACGACGGCCGATATCCCGCTACAGACGCGGAAGCTATCTTGTCCCAACTCGAGGGGCGAGAGGCTTCCCGCTGAACCGGACCAAGTGGAGGTGAATTGTTGCTGCCATTGTCCTAATTCCAATTCCAATTCCACTTCCAATCCGCATTCTGATTGTAATTCTGGATTGTGCGATAACTGTGATAGGCGTGACAACGATGGAAACTGCGACTCGGACCTTGCCCTTGACTTGGATTCCGACGTGAGCCTCTCCGCTTCCACGTCCATTGCCCAGCGCTTCCGCGCCCTCATGTCGCGTACTCCTCTGATCCGGTCGTCACCCGCCCTGGGATCCACCTCGTATGGTGCCGTACGAACTCCTCATGATTCCGACGAGGCCCATCTGCCAGGGCAGAAGAATGTTCGCAGAGGGCTGAATGGAGGCGGATCGCCGCGAACGAGTCTTGAGAATGGTGCCGCGGGCCCATCGAGAGATGCACAACGGTCCAAACAAAAGCGCTCGCACTCATCGGGCCGAAGAAGCAGTGGCTGGTATAGAGAGACCCACAATCGACGACCCTCATCAGCTACCTCAGACGTGGGCATGGGTGCCGATTCAAAATTCTCATTCGCGACAGGACTAGCGATGCCTGGAAATTCAGTGATGCAGGATACTCCTGTAGCTTCCCCTTATATGACGAGTGATGAGGAAGATGTCGTCGATATCGAGGATGAAGACTCGAAACCTGCCGAGGAGGATCCTCCAGACAACTCTCCGTGAGTTTCACCAGCTCCGTTTCTTGGATGATCAAAGCTAAATCCGCGGCTAATGTAGCTATGCTCAAGTTCGAGCAACGGTCCCGGCGACAGACGACATTACTCTGTCGATCAATAGTAGGATTACCCATGCCGTGATCAGTTTGGATCGAACTAATAGAGATCAATATAGCCCCTCGTATGTGGATTCTCTCGCTGCTCTTCTCACTTACGGGCTCCGCTGCGAATCTCTTCTTCTCCCTTCGGTATCCGAGCGTGGCCATCACCCCAATTATTGCGCTGGTTCTAGTCCATCCATTGGGCAAGTTCTGGGATGTTGTATTGAAACGGACTGATGATCCGCTCGAGGTGTTTGAGAATGGAACTCTCGACCACCGGGAATATCTGGCTGGCGAGATTGATCTCCACAACTACTCGTGGGCCTCCCGAGCTCGACTCTGGCTTGCCCAGGGTCGTTGGAATGAAAAGGAACATGCATGCGTCTACATCAGTAGCAATGTGTCCTTCGGATTTGCCTTTGCAACTGATGTTGGTGCCCATCGTCTTTGCTTCCCAGTGTAATTTCCAGGCTGACATGCAGCTTTAGGTGATTGTTGAGCAACATAAATTTTATAACCAAGAAGTCCCGATTATGTATCAGTTGTTGCTGATCATCTCGACTCAAGTCCTAGGATACGCCTTTGCCGGGCTGACCAGGAGGTTCCTTGTGCGGCCATCTGCGATGATCTGGCCGGGAACTCTCATGTCCACTGCTATGTTTTCCACCATGCACAAGACCGCCAACAAGAAGGCAAATGGATGGAGTATCTCCCGCTACAAGTTCTTCATTCTGGTGTGGGGAGGGGCCTTCCTTTGGTATTTCGTCCCGGGTCTTCTGATGCCTGCCTTGAGCTATTTCAACGTGATTACTTGGTTTTTTCCGAAGAATGTTGTTGTCTCTAATCTTGTAAGTATTCTTCCCCCCTTCCCTCCCCTCTCCTCTCCCTATAATTTGTCGCATTTGCAGGATTGACACTCAGATGTGCTAACAATTCTAGTTTGGAGTGGCCTCTGGTCTTGGGATGTTCCCTGTGACATTTGATTGGGCTCAAATTGCATATATTGGATCGCCTTTACTCACACCCTGGTGGGCTGCGGCGAATATAGTTACCGGCCTGGTGGTCGTCATCTGGATCATTGCCCCTATCTTGTGTAAGTTACGACTCTGTTTCCTTTTGCGATGTACCCTGCTGATGAAAATGTGAAAGACTTTAAAAATGTGCTATTTTCGGCCTTTATGCCGATTCTCTCAGCGGCTGTTTTTGATAATGAGGGTCATCCATACGATGTGAGCCGAATCCTGACTTCGGACTTTGTGTTCGACCAGAAAGCCTACGAGGATTACTCGCCAGTCTATCTCCCCATCACTTATGTGTTGTCCTATGGGGTTCAGTTTGCGGCTCTGACCTCCCTTGTGACCCATACTGTGTGTTGGTATGGCAAGGATATTTGGCAGCAAACTCGTCGGGCATTTGAGGAACGTCGAGACCTTCCAGACCTCGATACATATGAGCCCCTGCAGAGCGAAAACGGCCACTCGCAAACTCGTCACAGCCATGATATCACCAGAGAATCACAAGAGGCTCTTCGGGAGATGCCATTGGGTATGGAGGACGTCCATTGTCGCTTGATGAGGCGTTATAAAGATGCTCCACTCATATGGTACCTCGTTGTCCTTATTACAATGGCCGTCACTGCCATATATACCGTTGAACAGTACGTTGACGAACAACCCGGCTCATGCTTCCTTGCTATCGCAATACTCACATTTTTTGACAGCTATCAAGTCCACCTGCCTTGGTACGGGCTGCTTCTTGCACTAGGCATGACAAGCGTGTTTTTTATCCCGGTTGGCATCATAATGGCTGTAACTAATCAACACAGCAGTCTCTACCTTATCTGCCAGCTCCTCTGTGGTATTGTCTTTCCCGGACGACCCGTTGCAAACATGATCTTTGTGACATACTCCTACATCAGCTCCGCCCAGGGTATTAAATTCTCATCCGATCTCAAGCTCGGCCATTACATGAAAATTCCACCTCGCATTCTGTTTGGTGTGCAAATGGTGGCTACATTGGTGTCTAGCTTAACACAGATTGGTGTGCTGAATTGGATGTTCACCCATATCCCCAAGCTGTGTACTCCCCAGGCCTTGAATGGCTTTAATTGCCCAATCGCTCGAGTGCATTTTAATGGGAGTATTCTGTGGGGTGTGGTGGGCCCGCAACGATTCTTTGGCCCAGACGGCCTGTACCGGCCCCTAGTGTGGGCATTCTTGATTGGTGCCGTGGCCCCATTAGGTGCCTGGGCCCTTGGTCGACGAAGCAAGAAAAGCTTTTGGCGCAAAGTCAACTTCCCCATTCTGTTTGGAAGTCTCAGTTGGATTCCTCCCGCGACAGGGTTGAACTTCTCCACCTGGGCATTGGTATGCTTCATCTTCAACTACGTGATCCGGCGCCGTAAGACGGCCTGGTGGGAGAAATATGCCATGACCCTCTCTGCTGCGTTGGATTCAGGACTCGCATTCGCCGTGGTGATCGTGTTTTTTGCGCTCGTTTACCCAGGTTGGGTTGCTGGATTTCAATGGTGGGGGACAGAGATTTACAAGCAAGGCTGCGACTGGATCGCCTGTCCATATCGACGTCTGGAACCAGGACAGAAGTTTGGTAATTGAATTTTCCTTGTACATTGTGACAAGCATATGAGTAAATGAATGAATGAACAATGTTTAAATCTTGATCTTGACAGGACTACAATATATGCCTTGGTACAATACCCCTGATTCACACTACAACATTGAGGGTCATGAGTGTATTTTTCTATGATATTTATAGAAGCTAGCATTGAAATCAAATCAAATCAAATGTTGACTAAGTTATCTAGTTAATAATAAATAACTATATGTTTTGTCCAGAACAACCACAATGACTAAGCTACCCCGTGACCTTTCATCATCATGGTCAGCCTGAACATTGAACTCCACAGCTTCTTACTTTCTTCTCTTCGGACTATTTAGATTCTCGCCCCATCTCCCTTGCTCGGCTCATGAATATCTCTTTCACTCAAAGAACCTATTCTCACGGTTATATTGGAGAGCATCATGTCCACGCCGACCAACCCCTCGAATGGGCGCACACCGACGGCGCCTCATGGAGCTCCTCCCATGAGAATCCGTCGCCCCAAAGCCGCCGACCCGTTACGTCGTCCAAAGAGAAGACCAGTGAGACCAGCGGGAGCTATTCCACCAGTTACTTCAGCCATCAAGACTCTTCCCTCACGCCCCATGATCTCCAGCGCCCAGCCGCCATCGCAGCCAGTGGAGCGGCCCCGAATCGCCCCTGTGGGAGATGACCACTCCGTGAATGGATTTAGTGGCCCTCTCCTATCCGACAGATATGTCGACTACCCGGTGGTCACGACAAAGCGAGCCTTGCGCGAGGGACTGAAGAACCACATCGCTCGCTTTGCCGCCAAGCGGGTTGTCGACCCACGCGATGAGTCCCAGTTTACGCGCCCAGTGAGGCTGCAGCGCAGAGACCCGCGTTCTCGAAACCAGGACCACAATGCGGAAAGAATGGTGGGACCAGATGGACAACAACTTGATGAAGCAGAGCGAGAGGCGCTTGACGCGAGGAGAGCTGCGCGAGAGAAAGAGCGTGCTGAGAATCTCGCCCAAATCGCTCCGTCAGTCGGATCAACCGCGAAGCGACCAAATGCCCCGAAGCAGAAAACTCAACAAGTCTTCAAGTCCGATATGACCCCGGATGAGATTGCGAGAGCTCGGATCAAATATGAAGAGGCGCTACCCTGGCACCTTGAGGACTTCGACAATCGTAATATCTGGGTCGGTAACTACGAAGCTGCTCTATCAGAAACCCACGCAGTGTTTGTCCTCGACAATGGCAAGATGCGCATGATGCCTGCGGAAAAGTGGTACAAATTCAGCGCGAAGAGTCATTTCAAGACTTTGACAATTGAGGAGGCAGAGAAGTTCATGGCGAAGCGAGTGAAAGACCCGCGTTGGTTCATGGAGAAACAACAAGAGGTGGCGCAGCAAAAGGAGTTGGAACAGTTTGCCAAGTCACGGAAAGTTTACGCCGGAAAGCAAGGCGTTCTGGCTGGACGAGAGGGCTTGGAAGCCAGTGAGATGGACTTTGAGGAAGACCGGTTTGCAGACGACGAGGAACATGACGACCTCTTTAATGAGCAGGATGAAGACACCAAGGCGGCTGAAAAAAGGATTAAGGACGATCAGCTCAAGGCGAACGTCTTTGACCTGAAGGAAGAAAAGGACTACGAGGAAGAAGAACAACGCGAAAAGCGAGAACGCGAGGCTCGCCACAAACTTGGAAAGAAGATGCGCAAAGCTCTGAAGAAGAGAGAGAGGAACTTTGATTACAGTAGTGGTTCAGACGCGAACCCATACAGTGATGAGGAGGTAAGACTTCTTTCGTCTACTTCTTTTACCAAAGGCTTTCAAGACTTACTGGTTGCTTCTAGAGTTCCGACGACAGTGAAACCGAACGGTTGAAAGAGGAGGAACGGAAAGCCGAAGAGGAAAAGAACCAGAAGGAATCAGCTGCGTCTTCAACCAAAGGTGCCACTACGCCGTCCGGCCGCCCAAAGCATACCGACCCCCTTAAGAAGTCCACCGCATCTCGGAAGCGACTGGGCTCACCCGGTGCCTCAGATGCAAGTGGCACTGACACTTCACGGAAGAAGGCTAAGAACAAGCATTCATCCGCTCACCAAACACCCCAGCCCACCTCAAGGCCAATTTCGCCATCTGGAGTGCAAGTAGGTAGAATCCAAACACTTGTTGGAATGAGAACCGCGATTAACCATGATTATCTTCATCAGGCTGGCAAGAAACGAGTTCGCAATATTCCACTAGGCTCCGGGTCTGGCAGTGACGTTGAAGCTGCAGGATCTGGTGCCGAGATGAGCGAGAGTGGAAAGTCCAAGAAGTTGAAGCTGAACCCGCCCTCTGGTGGCTCTCGAGGAGGTACGCCCCAAGGATCCCGGGCAGCCAGTCCTGTTGCCGGCAGTCAAAGCTTTTCTGGAAGCCGTGCAAGCAGTCCCGACGGAGTTCGAGGCAAGTCATTATCCATTCATCTAATTGATCTAAGTATGCTGACTTTACTGGGACAAAACAGGCCAGGGACGTGTATCGACGCCTGGACCACTTGGAAACATATCCTTCCCAACACCCGCAGAGATTCATGCCGCCATCCCAGCCAGTGGCATTACCACCGTTGAGCTTCTGAGGATTTTCCGTCCTCGTATTGGCGAATCCAAGGAGATTCACCGCCGTTTCATTGGAATCGTTAAAGATGTCAGTGTCTACGGTAAAGAAGATCGATTGCTTCGACCTGGTCCCTGGAAGGGGGCGTAAGGTGTGGAATGGGGTTGGGTTGGGGAGTTCGCTACATTCGAGGCACACCAAGTGTATCAAAACAAGTCTCATATTTAGCGCTGCAGAAAGATTTTATTTGAGCAGAATCATTTGCTTCTCAAGTCAATGATTGAATGAACATATATTACTGGTGGTAAATATTTTCATGTACCCCGGGATAATTCAAATTTAAAGAAACGGAAATGGAATAAATAGTTTATGAAAAATGAAAGACTCATATACATGCAATTAGAACAACTCCGCCAAGATTCGAGACATATCACATCAACGACCAAGACAAAACAAGGTCTTTCTATCACGAAAACAATGAACACATTAGGACGAGAAGGGGAATCACAAGATACATCATTAAGCCGCACGGGTAGTGGTCTCGGTGCCTTCTTCGTACTTCTCCCAGTTGGCCAGGATGGCGGCAATACGGGGAGAGTTGGTCAGGCGGTACACATCCTCGAAGTACTCCTTGGTGATCTCGAAGGGACGGGCAGTGACGTTGGGGATGTACTTGCCAACCAACTTGCTAGGATCAATGGTGGTCTTGTTAATTTTCTTGAGCAAGAAGGACCGGAAGGGCTTGACACCAGAGCGCAAGAAGGTACTGTGGAAGGGCACATCAATACCCTTGAGCGGGATGGTGGCAAAACCACGCTCCAGTTGAATGGGTCGAGGCTTGGCCTCGGTCTGCTTGACACATTCTTGGATGATGCTAACCAGATGATCCTTGACATCCTCGAGGGACATGCTCTCCATCAAAGCGGGGATGTCAATGTTCTGGGCCTTGAGGAAGTTGAGAAGGTTGGTGAGACAGTCGAGAGCGCGAAGCTATACAGAAATTGATTAGTATCCAAAGACCGAAATTACCCGAATATAGGGGAAAGAACTTACATCACCAGCGGCCACATACTGCATGTTGGCCACGTTGTAGTTGACAATCTCCAGCAACCAACCAGTTGCCTCGGAGATGTTCTCCACAACATACTGCAGCGCCTGTTCGTTGAAGGTCTTGGAGATACGGCTAGGGTTGACAGCGCACATAGAATAGTTTGAACGACCCTGCTCGTCACGCTCGACAGCGACCTGCATGGTCAGACCACGGTAGAAGACAACGGATACCAAGCTTTCAATAGGCATGACATCTGCGAGAGCAGCCAGGGCCGAGTATTCACCAAGGGAGTGACCAGCGAAGCTGCTGTCACGCTGAACCAGACCCTTGGAGCGCATATCCTCAAAGCTAGCTTTCTCCATCAAGGTGAGTGCGGGCTGGGTGAACTGGGTGGCAGACAGCAGACCAGTAGGGGACCGGTAAGTGTACGAATCGGTGGTCTCGTCAATGCCCTTGAAGATCTTCTCGGACTTGATGGAACCATCGGCGTTCACGGTCTCGAAAGTCATCGCCATGTAGTTTTGACGGATGGCCTTACCGCGAGGACCACCAAAGTAGACGGTCAACTCCTTGGGGTTGTTCTTGACAATGTCAATGATAGACAGACCGTAGTTCTCAATGAAGTGACGGTCGGCGCGGTCCCAGACCTCCTTAGCCACGGGGCTGCTAGCATAGAGCTCCATACCCATACCCTGCTCCTGAGAGCCCTGGCCGGTGAAGACATACGAGGTGACGGGTTGCTCGACCTCGGCCTCACCCAGGAGAACCTTGTCCTCGGTCTCCTTGTTGCTGGCCTCAACCTTGATGATCTTACGACCAGCAATCATACCGACGTGCTGAAGCTTGACAGTGATCATATCGTTGGGCAGGACCATGCCGACCAAGGACACGTGGAAACCACGGACACGACCAATGTTGTTTTCAGCAGCCCAGGTCTCCACGAAGCTGCGCACGGCAGCACTGCTGTACATGCCATGGGTAATGGTACCGGGCAGGTTGGCGTAGCTGGAGAACACACGGGAGACGTGGATGGGGTTGTAGTCACCGGAGACACGGGCGTAGGTCTCGTTAGATGCCGGAGCGCGCAGCTCCAGGAGAGTCTTGCCGCTAAGCGGGATAGGGTTCTCAAAGTAGACTGGCTGCTCGATCGAAGTACCGTTACGCTGGAGGTAGTCAATCACGGGGTTACCGTGAGAGGTGCCCGCCTCATAGTCCACAGATGCCACTTGGATAACCTCCTTGGTAGGCAACTCCAACAGGACCTGACCAATGGTCTGGACGTTGCTGAATATAGTCTGGTTCTTGAAGCGAATCAGACTTTGCAGACGGAAAGTCAGGGTCTGGCCCAAGAGCTCAATTTCATTCTCATCCATACGGAACCACTCCTTGGAGCGCAAGATAGCGACATCGCGGCTGGTAGCCAGGTGGACCTGCATGGGAACCTCGTCCTTGCGCTGGAAGGTGTTCTCAAAGTCCGAGTACGCACCACGGTACAAGAACTGGCTAGTGACGTGCATAATAGCCTTGCCCTCACGCTTGATGGTACCACAAACCTCTACCATCTTGCCAGATTCCTGGTTGATCACGGCATTGATCTGGGCAGTGGTGTCGAGGACATCACCAACCTTCAGGGGCTCAGCGCCAGGAACCATTTTGAACCCGTTGGACAGATGGACCAGCTTCAGCAGGTCTCCATCGATGGTGCGGGGGAAGATAGGCTTGGTGATGGCCTTCCAGCCAGCCACGATGGCGAAGTCCATAGGCGCGTAGACCTCCTTGCCGGGACGGTCAACAAAGGCTTCACCGGTGTTACCGACAGCGTGGACAAAGTCAGCGACGGCCTGAGAAGTGATGGTCTCGCGACCACCGCTGAAGGTTGCGGTGGTGGGAGTGTCGAAAGGAACATCCTTGTTACCAAACCAGACACGGTAGTAGAACTCCTTGATGCGGTCATTACGATCTCCCATAACCTCGCGCAGGGGGGCGTATCCGGTCTCCGGGTGGTAAGTGAAAAGGAAGGTCAGAGGGACAACACCACCCTCGGCAGTGCGGCCTTCAAACAGAGTCAGGCTGACCTGACCGTTCTCGTTAATCTTGGCCTCGACAGTCTTCACAAGCTTGCCAGACTGGTAAGGCTCGCGGACACTGATGACCGACTTGGCAGGGTCATTGGGGTTGGTGATTTCCACAAAGAGACCGGGGGTGGGTGCCACAATCCGCTTTAAGGGGTTGGTCTGGAAACGATGACCCTGGACGAAAACATCGGCCATGAACAAGGCATGACGCCAGGAATAGGAATCACCGGCCAGCAGACGGAGCCAACGGTCCGAATCGGGCAAATCAGCAGGGGAGGATGAAAGACGGAAGCTGGTCTTGGTGGCCTCTTCAGAGACAGTCAGACCCTCCAGCTCAGATTCATCTTCGACGCTGACCAGATTACCACCGAAGTATTCGATGACAGGAATCTTGCTCTTGTCACCGCCGTACACATCGCGGAGCAGACCGGCAATGTGACCGTTGTGAACACCATCGAGGATATCCTTGACGGGCTCATCGATGACGTTAGAGAAGCGAGCAGCCATAGGGCCCTGAAGGATACAAGTACGACCAACATCCTGATCGACGACAGCCTCCAGGTCCTCGCTCTGCCACAGGGAGTCCTTCTTGAAGAAGTACTCGAAGTTCTCATCGAGCGAGGGAACGAAGGGAACAGGCTTCTGTCCACGACGCTGGCACAGCAGCAGGAAGTGCTGAACATCTTGCGCGTTGATCAGCTGGGCAGCAGCTTCGGGGTATGCTGCCAGGATATTGTCTACCGCGGGGTAGGGGGTGTTCAGCTCGGAGTAGTTTTGGAGCAGCGAGGCCTGTCCTTCAGCAGTGGTGAATCGCTCCTCCACACGGCGGAGGAAGTCACCAGTGAGACGCTTGAGGGAATCATCAATCCATCGGGACTCGTGCTTAACGTACATCAGGTCCACCATGCGGTGAGCCACCTCAGCGTAGGTCATGTCCTCCAGGTCGACAGTCTCGCCGGCGGCATTGCGACCAAACCACACCTTGTGGAAGTCATCATTGAGCTTCTTGATGATGTAGTTGCGCTGCTTCTTGAGCTCAGGAACTCGCTTGGCCTTGTCGAGCTTGAAAATCTTCTGGTCCATCTCCTGCCAGAACAAGACACCACGGGTGGCCAGTTTGTGGATCGGCTCACCCATTTCCGACAGGACGGTGATCACACCACCGGTGGCTTGCTTATAGGTCTTCTCCCACTCCGAGTCGTCGACGCCAGGAGCATCGGCAATGGCCTTCTTCGCGTTCTTGGAAGTGTGGGCTTCCTTGGAGATCATCATGCGGCTACCAAACAGACATCCGTCGAAGGGCATGGGAGGGTAGCCGAATTTGGCGGACCAGGTACCAGACAGGTAGGGGTAGGTATCCTCGGCGCCACCGAAACCACTACCAGCAACAATGACGATGTTGCTTTGCTTACGGAGCCGGCTGTACATCTGGAGAATCGGCTGGTGGAAGTCCTCGAAGGAATGGTGGCCACCGCCACGGCCACCAGTCCACTGCATGATGATGGGGAATTTGGGATTAGCCTTGGCAATGTTGATCACCTGCTGGATAGCGTCCACCGAGCCAGGCTTGAAGGCGATGTGCTTGATACCAAGAGTCTCAATATATTCATTGGCAACCTCAATGGAAGGCACACCAGCACCAATGGCCAGACCCTCCACAGGCACGCCGTCGGCACGCAGACGGCCGATCAGGGGAATCTGCCAGGCCATGGCGCGGGGGTTGACGTAGATCAGGTTGATGGTGATACCACGGCCGGGAGGAATGACCTTTTCGATCTTAGTGATGGCCTCAGTCATGGTCTTAGCGTTGTAGTAACCACCACCGGCCAGCTCGACGTGGTAGCCAGCATTCATTGTAGCGGCCACAAAGTCCCACGGGACAGTGGTGGGAGTCATACCAGCCACCATAACCGGAGGAATGCCCAGCAGGCGACTCATCTTGGTGTCGACATAGGTCTGACCGGTGGAGGTCTGCACGAGACGGGGCCCGTGTTCCTTGACCCAGTCCACAGCATACTTCACCGAGTGTTCATCACGATCGAAAAGCTCCGGTTTGTAGCCTACCTCGGCGTTTGTGCCGTCCATCTCACCGGCGAGGATGACACGAACACCGGTACCGTCCTTGTTGCGGTTGGTCAGGACACCCAGGCCAGAGATACCGCCAGGGCCAAAGTCCACAATGTGGGTGGCACCGGGGAAGACGGTGGCTTGCTCCCAGTTAACTGCATCGTGGGTGATCATGCGGACCAGGGAGGGCACGGCACTCTTATCACCCAGCAGGCGCAGGTCCTCGCCGGTCTTCGTGTTGAAAACGGGGATGACCAGAGAGCTGGCGGGGATGTCAATTTCCTCCAGATCTTCCAGGATCCGGTCATAGGCGGAGGTGAGGTACTGGCTGTGGAAGGGAGCGGTGATGGGTAGGAAGCGGTTGACGAAGCGAACCTTGCGCTGGGTGAACGGAACACGGTTCTGGTCCAGGCCAGTAGGAGCCTTGACCTTGCGAAGACGCAGGTTAAGACCGTAGAGAGAAATTGGGGGACCGGTCACCACGAAGTTACGGGCACTGTTGACCAAAGAGATGGCAATGTGGCGATCCTCGGGCAAGTGCTGGTTAGTGGCATCAATGTGCTCCTGGACAGCAGCCCGTGAGAGATCCCGAATGGACAACATCGGGGTGGGAGAACCCTCACCATTCTCAATTGAGTCCTGGAGCACTGAGGGGGCCAGAGAGGTGCGAGGGTAAGCCTGCTGGCTTCGCAGACCAATCCAGAACAGCATGGTCAAGGCATTCTTCGCCGCCTGGGCAAACGACTCCCAGCTGGTGGCTGTGGCAATGGCCGCAGCGGTCACCACACCCTGTGAGTGACCGGTAGTTCCCCGAATACGCTCGAGGAGGTCACCGGGCTGGCGGCCCAGAACCTTACAGGTCACCATGTAGTGGGCAAGCTGGACCAACCCAATCAAAGGCAGGCTGACGGGAGCCGAGACCAGGTAATCAATATCGGGCTGGGAGTCCCGATCCTCGAGCCATTGGATGATATCTAGACCCTTGGGGTAGAGCTTGGTGGCCTCCGGTTCCCGCGAGAGGGTTTGCAAAAGCTCAGCCGAAGAGGTGATCAACTCCTCCACAAAGGAGGGGTAGGTAGTGTAAATGGCCCTCAGCTCGTCAAAGTACTCCTCAATGTTGCCCTGACCACCAAAGACCGTGTAGATACCAGCAGCATCCTCGGAAGCCGCCCGGAAGAGGGCCGAGTCATAGGGCTTGGTGGGCCGGCCAGCGGCAGCCCGTCCGGCGTAGTAGGCCTCCACGACCAGGTTCTTCTTCGCGACAATCCCGGGAAGGGCAGCAGCAACGGCGTGAACATCGTTGCCCCGCATGAAAGCCCGCTCAAACTCATTCAGAATGAGCTTCAGAACCTCCAAGTAGCTGCCCTGAGCATCATCCTCACCTTCTTCCACCTCGTGGGACACATGTCCGATATAACGAGCCACAAGCTCAGCCACCGAGGAAGGCTCATCATCCAGGGCCAATTCATCTGTGGGCTCGGGTAAGGAGGCTGTGAAGCTGTCTTTCAGCTGCGAGGCATGGAAATGAAGGGAGGTCGGAACGAGGAGCGAAAATTCGAGGGAGCCATGTGAGAGGATAAGAGGACGCAGCGATTGAGAAGATCGAGGGGTGTTGATACCGGTCTGAGGACCGGTTGATGTGCCGTACATGATGAAGTTTCTCGGGGGAGGTTTTCTCTCTCTCTTTCTCCTCCTTTACTTTAGGGAGGTGTTGTTGATCAATTCCCAGAGACCCGACGGAACTCACAGACAATAGAAAGATTCTATTACCACGAGTGTATAAGCTTGTGTTCTTGAGTTTTTTGAGGCCAGCAGAAAGAAGAAAAATCCAGAAAACACCGGAGTGGAAGAACTTACAAGTCCTCAAGGTTAGGAAGATCCAAAGAAATTGGAGAGATTAAATTATTAAAATGCAAATCCCAAATGATATCAAAAAGAAAGAAGAAAAAGAAATTGAGGTTTTGCGGGGAGGAAGAGGAATGGAGGTAGAAATGGAGTAGGGGGGGGGGGGAGGGGAGGAAGAATTGAGGGGAAAGAGAGAACTTTTGGTTTAAAGAACTCGTGATCGTGATGATTGTTCCTTCCCAAGTAATCAATCCTTTTCTGTTCTGTTCTTTCCTAAAGAAAAAAAAGATTTTTCTTTTGGTTTTTGGCTGTTGAATTGAATTCGACCCGAAACAGTTTAGGGCGGTGAGTGATTCCCAATCGGTGTTCAACAGTGAAATTGATTATTTCGTCTTAACTCTTCGGCCGGAATTGTGTAAGTATTTACTGTATTATTGGAAATTCATATAATTCCAATGGTTCAAGTGGTCCTCAGCTCCCCTAGTGGATCCTCCATCGTATCCATTATTCATCTTTGACTGGCTCAACTGCAGCTAGTATTGGGGAAACTTTCCCTCAGTAATGGGTTGTTGGGAGCTTCGACTCCATTCCAACCTTGTTGATTGGCCAGCTCATGTTATCTAATCATGTCAGGTACCGATCCGGCTCGACTATAGCAGTGAGCCCCAACAAGTAAAGTAACCAACTCAACTGCCCATCCCTTCCATCCGGTTGAAATGATTGGGGTCACTTAAATCCCCAAACACCCAAAAAAAACCTATATACCAGAGTTTACAGAGTACATAGTATTACAATAATCTATAGGATCTCTAATTTTTGTGGTATTGAAAATACTCAAAAACCTTACAGATAATGGTGAAAAGGTTGAAAAGGTTGAAGATGTCCTATTGCAAAATTACATAAATTACATCAATTACATTAATATGGTATCCGGTATTACACCGCTCGCTATCATCTTTCACTATCGATACTTTCCCACTCTTTTTTTTCTTGGACGTTCCTGATCCTAGTTCTCTCCTCCAGAACTTGGTCAATTCTTCTTCCTTCTTTAATTTCCCTTTTCGTGTTTTGTATAATTCCCATTTTCCTCTTTCCCCCTACCTTTTTTATTTCGAACGCCTTTGTGTGGGCATTCGGGCGACTTGTTTCCATTGAACGCCCTCCAGGACGTTGCGTCCTGCTCTCATAACCTTACCTTAATTGAATCCTCGATACCCCGGAATTCCGATAAACTGAGACCCCCCATTTACACACACACACACAATGCGTCCGGAGATTGAACAGGAGCTGGCTCACACCTTGCTGGTGGAGCTGCTCGCCTACCAGTTTGCCTCGCCCGTCCGATGGATTGAAACTCAGGATGTTATCCTCGCCGAACAACGCACCGAGCGAATCGTCGAAATTGGACCCGCAGATACCCTCGGAGGAATGGCCCGCCGGACTCTTGCCTCCAAATACGAGGCCTACGATGCCGCTACCTCCGTTCAACGTCAAATTCTCTGCTACAACAAGGATGCTAAGGAGATCTACTATGATGTTGACCCCGTCGATGACGAGGAACAGGCTGCAGAGGCTGCTCCTGCATCAGCCCCCGCCGCCGCATCTTCAGCACCCGCCGCCGCAGCTGCGGCACCCCCACCCCCAGTGCCGGCCCCGCTGCCGCCGTGGCAGATGCGCCAGTCACCGCAGTAGATGTGCTGCGGTCCCTGGTGGCCCAGAAGTTGAAGAAGAGCTTGGCCGATGTGCCATTGACTAAAGCAATTAAAGATCTGGTTGGAGGTAAGTGCGATTGGATGTTTCAAATGCTCATGGGGGCTAACGTGGCTCTTTTCCCGTCTCTGAATAGGTAAATCCACATTACAAAACGAAATTCTAGGAGACCTTGGAAAGGAGTTTGGCTCCACACCCGAGAAGCCAGAAGACACTCCACTCGATGAGTTGGGTGCCTCAATGCAGGCCACCTTCAATGGCCAATTGGGCAAGCAGACTTCATCTCTGATCGCCCGTACAGTCTCGTCTAAGATGCCCGGTGGCTTCAACATCACAGCAGTCCGCAAGTATCTAGAGACTCGGTGGGGCTTGGGCTCGGGCCGTCAGGACGGTGTGCTCTTGCTGGCGATCACCATGGAACCGGCAGCCCGTCTCGGCTCCGATGCCGATGCCAAGGCCTTCCTCGACGATGTGACCAACAAGTACGCTGCCAGTGCGGGCATCAACCTCTCATCCCCCGCTGCCGGTGGAGATGCCGGTGGCGGCGGTGGTGGTATGATGATGGACCCGGCCGCCATTGATGCGCTCACCAAGGACCAGCGCGCTCTGTTCAAGCAGCAGCTGGAGGTCATCGCCCGTTATCTGAAGATGGATCTGCGTGCCGGTGACAAGGCATTCGTCACCTCTCAAGAGACCCAGAAGGCACTGCAGGCTCAGATCGACCTATGGCAGGCCGAGCACGGTGATTTCTACGCCTCCGGCATCGAGCCTTCCTTCGACCCCCTCAAGGCCCGTGTTTACGATTCTTCCTGGAACTGGGCCCGTCAAGATGCACTCAGCATGTACTACGACATCATTTTCGGCCGTCTCAAGGTTGTGGACCGCGAGATTGTGAGTCGATGCATTCGTATCATGAACCGCTCCAACCCCCTACTCCTCGACTTCATGCAATACCACATCGATAACTGCCCGACTGAGCGCGGTGAAACATACCAGCTCGCCAAGGAGTTGGGTCAACAGCTCATTGAGAACTGCCGGGAGGTTCTCAATGTTGCGCCTGTCTACAAGGACGTGGCCGTTCCCACTGGTCCCCAGACTACCATCGATGCTCGTGGAAACATCGATTACCAGGAGGTTGACCGTGCCAGTGCCCGTAAATTAGAGCACTACGTGAAGCAGATGGCTGAGGCTGGCCCGATCTCCGAGTACAGCAACCGTACCAAGGTGCAGAATGACCTAAAGAACGTCTACAAGCTCATCCGCAAGCAGCATCGTCTTTCCAAGTCGTCACAGCTTCAGTTCGATGCCCTTTACAAGGACGTCTTGCACGCCCTTGGCATGAACGAGAGCCAGATCATGCCCCAGGAGAACGGACAAGCCAAGAAGGGCCGTAACGGCCTCAAGCGCACTGTGACTCGCCCCGGTAAGGTGGAGACTATTCCTTTCCTCCACCTGAAGAAGAAGAGCGACCACGGCTGGGACTACAGCAAGAAGTTGACTGGAACCTACCTGAACGTGTTGGAATCCGCTGCTCGGGACGGTCTCTCCTTCCAGGGCAAGAATGTCCTCATGACTGGTGCTGGTGCTGGTTCTATCGGCGCGGAGGTTCTGCAGGGCCTAATCAGCGGTGGTGCCAAGGTCGTTGTTACCACCAGTCGCTTCTCTCGCCAGGTCACCGAGTACTACCAGGCCATGTATGCCCGCTACGGTGCTCGTGGATCCCAGTTGGTTGTGGTGCCCTTCAACCAGGGTAGCCAGCAAGATGTCCAGGCCCTTGTCGACTATATTTATGACACCAAGAAGGGTCTGGGCTGGGACCTGGACTTTGTAGTGCCCTTCGCTGCCATTCCCGAGAATGGCCGAGAGATCGACTCCATCGACTCCAAATCTGAGCTGGCTCACCGTATCATGCTGACCAACCTGCTGCGTCTCCTGGGTGGCATCAAAACCCAAAAGCACGCCCACGGCTTCGAGACCCGCCCGGCTCAGGTCATCTTGCCGCTGTCACCTAATCACGGTACCTTTGGTAACGATGGCCTCTACTCTGAATCCAAGCTTGCTCTGGAGACCCTCTTCAACCGTTGGTACTCGGAGAACTGGAGCAACTACCTCACCATCTGTGGTGCGGTCATTGGCTGGACTCGTGGTACCGGTTTGATGAGCGGTAACAACATGGTTGCCGAGGGCGTTGAGAAACTCGGTGTTCGCACCTTCTCCCAGCAGGAGATGGCTTTCAACCTTTTGGGTCTGATGTCTCCTGCTATCGTCAACCTCTGCCAGTCCGACCCTGTCTTTGCCGATCTCAACGGAGGTCTTCAGTTCATCCCTGACCTCAAGGGCTTGATGACCAAGCTCCGCACTGACATCATGGAGAGCAGTGACATTCGCCAGGCTGTCATTAAGGAGACTGCCATTGAGAACACCGTCATTAATGGTGAGGATAGTGGTGCCCTGTACAAGAAGGTTGTTGCTGAGCCTCGTGCCAACATCAAATTCGAGTTCCCCACTCTCCCTGACTGGGAGACTGAGGTCAAGCCCATCAATGAGTCTCTCAAGGGCATGGTCAACCTCGACAAGGTTGTCGTCGTTACTGGTTTCGCTGAGGTCGGCCCCTGGGGTAATTCTCGCACTCGTTGGCAGATGGAGGCTTATGGCAAGTTCTCTCTGGAGGGCTGCGTCGAGATGGCCTGGATCATGGGTCTGATTAAGCACCACAATGGTCCCCTTAAGGGCAAGGCCTACTCTGGCTGGGTCGACGCTAAGACCGGTGATCCCGTCGATGATAAGGATGTCAAGCCCAAGTACGAGAAGTTCATTTTGGAGCACACTGGTATCCGTCTGATCGAGCCAGAGCTGTTCAAGGGATACGATCCCAAAAAGAAGCAGCTGCTGCAAGAGATCGTCATCCAGGAGGATCTCGAGCCCTTCGAGGCCTCCAAGGAGACTGCCGAGGAGTTCAAGCGCGAGCACGGAGACAATGTCGAAATCTTCGAGATCCCCGAGTCTGGCGAGTACACCGTCCGTCTTCGCAAGGGTGCCAACCTGCTTATCCCTAAGGCTCTCCAGTTCGACCGTCTGGTCGCTGGTCAGGTCCCGACTGGTTGGGATGCCCGCCGCTATGGTATTCCCGATGATATCATCGAGCAGGTGGATCCTGTGACCTTGTTCGTCCTGGTCTGTACTGCCGAGTCTATGCTCTCAGCTGGTATCACCGATCCCTACGAGTTCTACAAATATGTCCACCTCTCTGAGGTCGGTAACTGTATTGGTTCGGGTATCGGTGGTACCCACGCTTTGCGTGGAATGTACAAGGACCGCTACCTCGACAAGCCTCTGCAGAAGGATATCTTGCAAGAGTCCTTCATCAATACCATGAGTGCTTGGGTCAACATGTTGCTTTTGTCATCCACTGGTCCCATCAAGACTCCTGTCGGTGCCTGTGCCACCGCTGTTGAGTCCGTCGATATCGGTTACGAGACCATCGTCGAGGGCAAGGCCCGTGTCTGCTTCGTTGGTGGTTTCGATGACTTCCAGGAGGAGGGCTCCTACGAGTTCGCCAACATGAAGGCTACTAGCAACGCCGAAGATGAGTTCGCTCACGGTCGTACCCCGCAAGAGATGTCTCGTCCCACCACCACCACCCGTGCCGGATTCATGGAATCGCAGGGCTGTGGTATGCAGCTCATCATGAGCGCTCAACTTGCTCTCGACATGGGTGTGCCTATCCACGGTATCATCGCTCTGACAACCACCGCCACTGACAAGATTGGCCGCTCAGTCCCTGCCCCTGGCCAAGGTGTCCTCACCACTGCTCGTGAGAACCCTGGCAAGTTCCCTTCACCTCTACTGGACATCAAGTACCGTCGCCGCCAAATGGAGCTGCGCAAGAAGCAAATTAAGGAGTGGCACGAGTCCGAGCTGCTCTACCTGCAGGAGGAAGTTGATGCTATGCAGGCTCAGAGCGACGAGACATTCAATGCCTCTGAGTACATGAACGAGCGCGCTCAGCACATTGAACGTGAGGCTATTCGCCAGGAGAAGGATGCACAGTTCTCCCTGGGCAACAACTTCTGGAAGCAGGATTCCCGCATCGCTCCTTTGCGTGGTGCCCTGGCCACTTGGGGTCTGACGGTTGATGACATTGGTGTCGCCTCCTTCCACGGTACCTCGACTGTTGCCAACGACAAGAACGAGTCCGATGTGATTTGCCAGCAGCTCAAGCACCTTGGTCGCAAGAAGGGTAATGCCGTGATGGGTATCTTCCAGAAGTACCTCACCGGTCACCCCAAGGGTGCTGCTGGTGCCTGGATGTTCAACGGTTGTCTCCAAGTATTGGAGTCCGGTCTTGTCCCCGGTAACCGCAACGCCGATAACGTTGATAAGGTGATGGAGAAGTTCGACTACATCGTGTACCCCAGCCGTTCCATCCAGACCGATGGAATCAAGGCCTTCTCGGTCACCTCCTTCGGTTTCGGTCAGAAGGGTGCCCAGGTTATTGGTCTTCACCCCAAGTACCTGTACGCCACCCTTGACCAGGCTCAGTACGAGACCTACAAGACCAAGGTCGAGTCCCGTCAAAAGAAGGCCTACCGCTACTTCCACAACGGCTTGATCAACAACACCATCTTCGTCGCCAAGAACAAGGCTCCTTATGAGGACGAGATGCAGAGCAAGGTCTTCCTGAACCCCGACTACAGGGTGACTCTTGATAAGAAGACCTCTGAGCTGAAGTACTCGGCCACTCCCCCTAAGCCCGAGTCTTCTAGCGAGGCAAGCACACGCCAGATGGTTGAGTCCTTGGCCAAGGCCAACGCAACCGCGAACTCCAAGGTCGGTGTGGACGTTGAGAGCATCGATGCGATTAATATCGACAATGAGACTTTCGTTGAGCGCAACTTCACCATCGGTGAGCAGGAATACTGTCGCAAGGCCCCCTCTCCTCAGTCCTCATTTGCAGGACGATGGAGCGCTAAGGAAGCTGTCTTCAAGTCGCTCGGTGTGAGCAGCAAGGGTGCCGGTGCCGCTTTGAAGGAGATTGAGATTACAAGTGACGCCAACGGTGCTCCTGTGGTTAACGTAAGTAACACATTCTTGTTTTGAGTCCGATGATCAGCAAACGCTAACGGTAGATTTTTTTTAGCTCCACGGTGCAGCCGCTGCCGCAGCCAAGCAAGCTGGTGTCAAGTCAATCACTGTTAGCATCAGCCACAGCGATACTCAAGCTGTCGCCGTCGCTGTTTCGCAGCTTTGATTCTGAGATTGTCATTGAGCGACTTTTCTGCGTTCACAAATACTGAGGAGAACAACTATAGCCCCCCTTCTTCCCTTGGCTTCGTTCCTCTTCTCTTTTCTCCCCTTTTCGAGACGTGATGACTGTGATTTACGTTTGTGTTTCTTTTCCTCTAGATTCGAGCCAGTTTCGTCTCCTGGTTCGTTGGTGTTTATAATGGGAGTAATGATATGCCATAATTTCATTGATTTCAAAATACTTCTACGTACAGAACTGTGCAGTACATGAGCATAATTGATTTACGGTCTTTTCCAAATTGACGATCTATCTTGAGTAAACAGTGATGGGACATTCTGTTTCAAAGCTATGTTGTATATGTATATCCCACTCATCAGTACATATTGTACTTACGTATACGGTGAAATTGGGATATTATTGTACGTAGACAGTATGAGCTGAACAATTATTTGAATTTCAGAACTCAGGCAGGCACACAGAGCGTTGAACGTGCAGACAAAGGAACGAAATGTATATTTACATTTACATCAACGTACATACATAGAACTTTATCAGTTGGTCACCGATGCACGATTCAACGGTCCCCAATTTGCACGAGGGTTGAGTTGATACCGAACCAGACGCTTCTTAGAGTGCGCAGCTGAGGCCTCACGACCCAGAGCTGGATCAAATTTGACGTCAAGAGTGCTGGGATGAGGGCGCTCGGAAGTCTGAGTGGCAGACTTTTCCTTCTCTTGGGCAGGTGCAGGCTCAGATTCGGGCTCGGGGATGGTATTTGAAGTCTCTGAGGGTTTCCAGCCTTGTCGAGAGCTAGAACGGTAGAGAGAAGCCTCCACCTTGGTGACCAGGTCACTGACATCGCGACCAGACTCCACGGCGGATAAAATATCCTGCTTCAGCAGTGATAGCCATTGGTCGCCATCGGAGAGCTTGCGTAGATTCTCACGGCTCTTGGCCATGATGGCGGCGCCGGGGGTGCCCGGCTTCAGTTCCTTGATAGGGCTCTCTTGACGGATCCACTCACGCATAACCTCCCAGACGACACTCCACGGTGCGTCGGTGCGGACCGTATTGGGTTTGGCATGGCTGCGTGTAGAGCGGTAACCAATGGAATGGAGAGCTCCGCGGAATTCATCGATTGGAGCGGTGGAACAATGCAAGACTTTTGAAAGGGTGCCAAGAGTCACGTAGAAGGGATATGGGTCTCGACGAGTCGGGTCCATCCGTGGGATAATGGCCGGATACTCGGGTTGGTCATTTGTCTCGGTGGCCTCCGGCTTAGGGGCGTTCGAGGAGCATAGGGTGAGGTCCAAATCTTCCTCTAGGGCCGTGGTCAACATACCCTCAATTCGCGGAATGGTTTCATATGTATTGGGGTCGAGTTTAGGAAGAAGGCCCAGAATTTTCTGAATGAAATGCGGGTTATGCAGTGGTCCGGCCCACATAGGGCCAGCAATATGTGTCTTGAAACCACAGTGTTCGCAGTTCGTGTTAGAAGTGGGCCCCTGGGCCAATCCATGGTGGTGCAACGTGTTGCCCTTGCGGTTGAGCTTCTGCTTCAGCGAGGCGATTGGCTGGGTCGACCAGGCGCCGCAGCCCGAATCACAGTTGTAAACGAGCATCGTGTTGGCACCAAGGAACTTCACCTGCGCTGGGGAGCGGTACACGCGCACAAACACGCGAGCATAGAAATCGATGGAAAGTGAAAGCAGTGGTTCAATGGCCAGGCCATACTTGCCCGCCGACATAGCCAGACTGTTGAGAATCAGTCGTAGTCCACCCTCATGCGAATGGGAGCCTTTCATCGGCATGCCGCCATACAAGGAAAAGCACTTCTCCGCATAACCGGTCGAGGCCCAGATACTAGCATCGGTGCAAGTTACGCAGAGAAGACCACCATCCTTCACACCCTGAACTGCTCCATCCAAAAATGGCGCAGCAGTTCCATACGGATCCAAATCGATAACGTCAAACTTCTGGACCGAGGGCAGCCCGTACATATATGCCCGCGCATCGCCGAGGTTGGGTTGAATGCGAGATTCAAGCTTGTTGTATTCGATATTTATCTTCATCGAGTTGATCGCAGAGGGTGACAGATCATTCGCCACCACCTTGGAGACCATTGGTAGCTCTGAGGCGTACCGAAGAGCACGTAGGCCTGTGGCAGACAGGGCATCCAGGACGGTGAACGCCGGCGAAGAAGATGCATCAGATGGCGCGTCCTGCTTCTCTGCTGGTACAGCAGAACTTGGCTTCTCCACCGTGGCCTCCGACTTTACCTCATTCTCTCCCTCCACCCGCTTGGATGCTGGTTCTTCCGCATCGTCCTCGCGCTTCCGCTTTTTGTCGTTGTCAGTCGCATTCCCCGCTTTGCGCTTCTTGAGCTTCTGGGCCTCTTTTTGTTGCTTCAATTCCAGAGTATGTTCTCCAAAAGCGCGAATGGCCAGCACACTGAGGTCACGGTTGAACTGCTGAATCGGGTTATAAAAAACAGCCTGAGACTCGTCCTCAGCCTTCAGATCTTTTTTCGTTCCCTTGGAGGCGGCTTCCTGCGCAGGGGGGTTCAAAATATGCGCAAGTCCCTCTTTGATGACATTGTACTCCTTATCATGGTATTGCACCCGGGTGCTGCGGGATTCGGTCGAGCTCATGGCTGTCGGCGTGGAGTGAGAGAATGATCGTAATGGTGTGCGAAGGAATTTGGGGTAAGTGGGGCGTTTTGAATTAAAAGCGCATAGTGGGAGCCAAGTAAAAGTCGACTGCACAGATCTGGAGTTCATAGAAAGTCTCAGTCAGTCAATTCATGGAAGATGAAGTTAAAGTTGAAGTTCCAAGTTGAAGTTCATTCGGAAAAAAGATTCCTCGCACGGACCAAGTGGGTTCATCCTATACAGGTAAAAGGCACAGAGGATCAGTACAGATACATTAAGTAGAAGTATTCTCGTAATTATTATGAATTAAAGCATCATTAGTAACATCTAGGAGTAAAGTACATTACGTGCATCATAATCCAATCACAACCAATCCCCAATGATTGGTACTTGACTATACATATCATTCCATCCTTGGGCCTCCCAGCCAACACCTGCGCCAGCGCGACCAACAATACCAAGAGCACCGGCAAGCCAGAGGGCAGCACCAGCAGCTGCAATACCATTGACCATCCACCACATCTTTCGCTGTCGCTTCGCGCGATGGTGGTTCTCAGGATAACCTAGCAATCCCTCCAATGAACCCTTACTGGTGTGCTCTTTCCGGGCAGTTGTAACTCGCCATCCCATCCAGGTTGCCCAACCACCAATGAAGTGCCATACACTGGCGGTAACAAATACCAGGTAAAAGATGTTCCAGAAAACAGGACTGCGAGCCACGCCATGAGCAACATAGCCCAGTCCAACGCCAGAGCTACTACCTTCCACCATGAGTGGTGTGATGCGATTCACTACAGCATGGAATCCAATCAGCGGGGCGAGAAGATATCCCGAACGAGCCTGGAGAGATATCCGAGGCCACCAGGCGAGCAAATTCCGTTGTGCACGAGTCTCCGCACCGTATAATCTTGCACGCCGTGAGGAACGAATATTGCGCAGTGCGATACCAGAGACAATATGGGTGATTATGGGAAGAGTCAGGACGAGATGTTCCAATCCTGGAGCCTGGTAGACTGGTCGCGTGAGCAACAGATAGGGCTCACTGGCGGGCACCGATTGGGTCACGAGCGGAATAAGAGCGGTATTGGCGAAATGCAAGACAAAGAATGCTGTCGGAGGATATGTGGAGTATTTCTGGAGACCGGATACTGTATGTAATAAATATCAATCGGGGGAATGACTTCGGGGTTTAAGGTCAATCTTACACAATGCATCCCATCGATGCGGTCGAAGACCTAATGAGGGAAGTGTAAAACCACATGTCCTTGGAGGTTTATCTCCATTTGGCTTGGGCAAGTATTCCGCGGGCTCAACATCCGGAGTCAAATCGTCCACAGGTGAAGGGTCCAGTTCTTGCATGGACAAGATGGACTTGGCGTCCATATCCACTGGTTTGGAATCTCGGAGATCCATTTGCGTTTTCAATAGTAAATTGAAATGAAAGAAACAGAGATTAAAAATTATAACATTGTCAAGAGTTGAGAGGAGAGAATGAAAAAGTTGGAAATGTTGGGGAAACGCCGATCCCGAATAGCAAAAACACAAAGTCGCTGATAGGTTGAACCTTCACTCACTTTTATCACTTTATTAACTAAACCATCATGCCTCCGGTAATCTTCCTTCCCAATTCTTGACAATGTCCTACTAATAATATTACAGCGTGGATTCACTAATCCTGCTCCTAAGGTCCATACATCAACTCCCCCGAAGTCTTGAAGTCTATAGCTAACTCATCTCAGACCGAGTCCGCGCGATCCGCCCTCAGCTCCTTCACATGTAATTTGTGCAATAAATCCTATTCACGACACCCTGAATATGAAGCGCACATTGGATCTTATGATCATCAGCACCGCAAGAGACTCCAAGATCTGAAGCAGCTGTCGCGCGATCCCAATGCTGCAGAGAAGGCACGACGCGCAGAGCGCAAAGCGGATGCCGAAGCCGGGCTACGAGTCATCGATGCACCTATCGCCAGTACCAGTTCCAGTGGGACAACCGGTGGAGGTGGAGGTTTCAAGAAAGGTGGTTTCAAGAGCTCTTTCGCCGCAGTCAAGGGCTCTGCGGCACCCGTGTTGAAGAATGTCCTGGGTAATGATGATGAAGATGAAGCCCAACCAACCCATAAGAATGGGCAGGGATCGGCAGCTTCCAAGTCGCTCACGAATGACATACAGGATGCAGAAAGTGATACGGATGAGGAATACGGACGAGATAAGCAAGGATATTATAACCCTCGTCATCCTACTGACTGCCTTCCTGGATGTGCGGGGCTCCGGTGAATCAGCTATCTGCTTTGCTGCTTTGCTGCTTTGCTGATTTGCCAACATTTCCAAAAAAAAACCAAAAAAAAACCCCTAGTCCCGTGTATCGTATTTGCATTATGAGAGGCGTTGGACGAGATACCACGGCGTGAGATTCTGTTATTTTACCATTTTCATTACTGGAACCTATCAAAAACAATAAAACTGACATTTCTCTATCAATCTAAAGTCAAGATAGTGGGGAGCATTTACGCTGGAATCAAAAGGCGACTCTAGGAAGATAATCGTACATAGGTTTCCAAGAATCAGCCTAGGCGAGAATAAATAGTGACATGATGGAACAAACAAAAAGGGAAAAGGTGGGGACAGATGAAAAGGGTACTAGGCACATGGTTTTATTACTGTTTCAACATTGGCTCCACTTACAGTCGCAGGAGCTTGGCGGCCTGGCTAACAATGGTGTCCTCCTGGGGGAAGGCCATGTTTTCCAGTCCGAGGGCGTAGGGGGTGGGCACCTCAGCACCAGTGACACGGACGGCGGGGGCAGTCAGGTAGTCGAAACCGTACTCCATGGCCAGAGCCATGATCTCGGAGGAGACACCGTACATGGGGTATCCGGACTCAACAACCATAAGGCGACCCGTCTTCTTCAAGGAGGCAATGATGGTCTCGACATCAAGGGGCTTGACGGAGCGCAGGTTGATGACCTCGGCGTCAACGCCGTACTTCTGCTTTAGCTCGGAGGCGGCGGTGAGGGACTGGCCGACGCAGCGAGAGAGAGAGACGATGGTTAGGTCCTTTCCGGGCCGCTCAATCTTGGCCTTGCCAATGGGCAGGACGAAGTCGCTCTTCTGGGCGGCCTCGCTCATGGGGAAGGCCTGGCCGTACATAAGCCTATTTGCAAATATTCCGTTAGTTCCCGGTTCCCCATACTCAATCTCCAGGCCAAACAATATAAACCAAGGACAAGACGTACTCGTTCTCCAGAACAATGACGGGGTTGGGGTCACGGATAGCGGCCTTAAGCAGACCCTTGGCATCCTCAGAGCTCCATGGGCAGACAACCTTCAGACCGGGAATGCTGCCGTACCAGGCAGAGTAGTCCTGGGAGTGCTGAGCGGCGACACCGGCGGCGAAACCGTTGGGACCACGGAAGGTGACGTTGCAGGGCTGGATACCACCGGACATGTAGTGAGTCTTAGCGGCGGAGTTGATAATCTGATCGATGGCCTGCATGGCGAAGTTGAAGGTCATGAACTCGCACTAGAGATAAGGGACCGATTGATTAATACCCATTCTGCCCCGGGTTTCAGCTTCAAGGGTCTCCGGAAAAATACTTACAATGGGGTGCAGACCAGCCAGAGCAGCACCAACAGCAAGACCGGCGAAACCAGCCTCAGTGATGGGGGTATCAATAACCCGCTTGGGTCCAAAGCGGTCCAACAGGCCGCGAGTAACCTTGTAACTGCGAGTAGAAATCCAAGTTAGGATGTTTTCCTAGACCGAAGCCGCGGCCATGCTATCACATTGACCATGACAGACATGAGATGGGGCTCTTACGCTCCGTTGTACTGTGCGACCTCCTCACCCAGAATGAAAGTCTTCTGGTTGGCCTCCAACTCCTCCGCCAATGCCTCGTTCAAGGCATCACGGACAGTAACCTCCTTCACACCGCCCTCTGTGGCATATCCTCGGGCGCGCAGAATCGATTGGGCGCAAGCAGACTGGGCAAAGGCCGGACGAAGAGGGGTGGTAGCCAGGCGCGAAGAAGCCAGACGGGCCGCTGGGCGGAAAAGTCGGGAAGTGACCATGACGGAAATTCGTGTATGAATTCAAGAAACGGAGGAACAAGGAACAATAGTAAACAAATCCGCAAGGCCGAGACGGGCACCCTGAGCGTAAAAGTAAATTAATTGAGGTTGGGGAGAAAAAGGGAAGGTCCGCGCTATGAATCTTTGAGATTCAAATCGGAAAGATGTTGGGCGCTGACTCAGCCAACCTCACCGGCAGCTCCTTCCGTAACCGTATGAGCTCCTTTCCTAAGAACTATATCACTTTTGATCCATTTACATACTTTATATTATCTATTCTCTTCCTTATCCTCCTTCTTCTTGTTCTCCTTCTCCTCCTCCTTCACTTCTATGAGGAAGTTTCAGGTTTAATCAGCTTCCTTCTCACTTCCGGCTCCGGCTCGGGAAACACAATCCCAGGATGTTGTTGTCCGTGTTGCCCTGGCTCTTCCCGTCGGCGCTGGCCGCTCAACCATCCGCGCCCAACCCTATCCCCGCTCCTCTACGTGATCTTGAGTTTGGCCAAATTAATTTTCTTCATACTACTGATACCCATGGCTGGCTGGCCGGTCATCTACAGGAGTAGGCCGGAGCTCCTCCCCTGTTCTTAACTCCCAACTAACAGTGGATGTGTTACAGACCATCCTATTCCGCCGACTGGGGAGACTATATCTCTTTCACGACACGAATGCGGGAAAAGGTTGAAGCGCAAGGTCAAGACTTACTGGTCATAGATACAGGTGATCGGGTTGAGGGAAATGGTCTCTATGATTCATCCCAACCTAAGGGAATCTATCTCTCGGAGATAATCCGTCATCAACACATCGACGTGTTAACCTCGGGAAACCATGAACTATACCAACACAACACATCCAATAATGAGCTGCTGACGACCGTACCAAACTTCCGAGGACATTACCTCTCATCAAACATCGATATCTATCACCCCATAACCCATGAGCTGGTTCCACTCGCCCCACGTTACAAGAAATTCACCACTAAGGTGCAAGGGATCCGCATCGTAGCATTTGGCTTCCTCTTTAATTTCAACGGGAATTACAATAATACCGTTGTCCAACCAGTGGAGGATACCATTCAGGAAGCCTGGTTCCAGGAAGCGATCCAGGATAAAGATGTGGATCTCTTTTTAGTCGCCGGGCATGTCCCGGCTCATTCACCGGAGTACCGAGCGATCTTCAGAGCGATCCGCAAGATCCACTGGGCCACACCCATTCAGTTTTTCGCTGGACACCAACACATCCGCGATTATGCGCAATATGACTCCAAGGCTGTGGCCCTGGCCAGTGGCCGATTCATGGAGACCATCGGGTTCATGTCCATTGATGGTCTCTCCACCAACTCATCAGCGGCTACGGGCCCCGTGTTCAAGCGACGGTACATAGATAACAACCTTTACTCTTTCTACCATCATACTGGACTGGATGAAGATTCATTCCCTACTGAGAAGGGTCTTGAAGTGTCCAAGATGATTACTGAGGCACGGAGTGCTCTTAATCTGGATAAAGTCTATGGCTGTGCACCTCGCGATCTATGGATGTCGCGTGTGCCATACCCACATCCAGACAGTATCTATACTTGGCTAGAGACCGAAGTGCTGGCTACTTCATTGAAAGATGATTGTCGCCGTACTATCCCTGCCGTTGCCATTTTGAACACTGGTGGGATTCGCTTCGATATCTTCAAGGGCCAATTTACCCATGACAGCGCCTTCATCATATCCCCTTTCACAAACGACTTCCACTATGTGAAGGACGTTCCTTATGACAAAGTCCAACTTATCATGGAGGTACTAAACAAGCAGACAAAGATCTTGGGGGTTTCCCATAACAAGGACCTCTCCATGAGCGATCTTGCATCCCCTGATCAACAGAACATTGCAAAGCAGAACCTGGAAAGTCAATGGCTTTCCACAGATGCTAGTTCTCGTCAGGTCCCTCTGGTCAAGCGTGGGGATGCCAACATAATCCCTGGGTACACGACCAAAGACGACGCCGGTACAGATGGAGACGATACCATTCATTCACCCATCAGTGCCTATCAAGTACCTAACTGCATTCAGGCACTCCTGTCCACCAACGAAACAACAGCACCGGAGACGGTTGACTTGGTCTACATTAACTTCCTTGAACCCTTCCTGGTGTTAGCTGCCAAGTATGCTGGTCTTGGTGTCGATTTCGGCAAGGATAGCGAGGTCTATATGCCCAACACTACTATGTCAGACCTGATTCTAGACTACGTTGAGCAGAATTGGAAGTGCGAGTAAAGCCATCTCCGCATCAAAGTTTAAGCGCAAGGTCCGGAACTATTAACAAACATCTTGTAAATATATCAATGCAGGCTTTAACTTGTATATCATCGATGTTGGCTGCCCGATGGCAGATTTCCCTGATCATTGAAATATGTAGATATGTTCAATTACAATATGATACATTTATGAATCATTTCCTTCACTCATCGCCTCCAGTGTACGTCAGCACACCCTTTCCACTGCGATATCCACCC
Source organism: Penicillium odoratum (assembly GCF_028828045.1). NCBI lineage: Eukaryota > Fungi > Ascomycota > Eurotiomycetes > Eurotiales > Aspergillaceae > Penicillium > Penicillium odoratum. Next base: position 1,382,568 of record NW_026643144.1, on the reverse strand, counting down.
AGAGTGCCTTGCACGCTGTTTGCTAGCTCGGCGCCCTCGGAATTCCAGTTCCATTTGACGTCGTCCACGGGAATGTCCTTAAATCGGCCCGCACGGGTCAGCTGCAGCACATCCTTAATGGTGTTCTCCTTCAGCACCGGGTTCTTATCACCCCACTTGCTGACCCAGAAACCATCAAAGGTAATGTTCTTAAAGATCAACAACCCGGAGGGCAGAGCCACAGGCTGCTTCGACATAGCACCGTAGGTGACCATGTGTGAGTCTGGTGCCAGGGTCTTTGCAAGTGCTGTGGCATTCTTCCCACCAACGCAGTTCAAAGCCAGACGAATCGGCTCCCGTCCTCCACGGGTGGCTTCCTTGATCATATCCCGGAAGGGACCATTCAGCATTTCCTCCTCAGTCACAGCGACCGTAGCGCCGAGATCCTTGAGTTCTTGCTTAAGCGCCTCTGTCTCCTCGGGCGTCTTGCGCTGACGAACAACATTGATCGTCTTAATTCCCCACTCACGACAGAGCTGAATCGCAGCACGGCCAACACCGCTGTTAGCACCATTCTGGATCAACCATTCCTCGCCTGCGCGCATCCAATCCCACTCGCAGAAATCACGGATCATGCGGTATGCGGTCACCGGGTTGACACTCACGGTACCAACCTGCAGCGGCGTCAACCCATCCTTATTCTCGATGCGGATAAGCTGTGACTCTTCCATCTGAGCGTGTGTGCGCCAAGTACCCTGACCAGTCTTCTTCATAATGACCCAGTCACCCTTGGACAGACTCTTGACACCCGCGCCGGTTGAAATCACCTCAAAGGCACCCTCGTTACCGCCGACAGCGGACGGCTGACTGGTACCAAGAGTGGAGACAAATGGAGGTTTGCTAGGGTATACCCCTTGGATCTGGTTGACATCGGCCGGGTTCATAGGAGCTGTAAGGAGACGAAGATTGACTTGGGTGCCATGAGGGGCGGAAATGGAATGCTTATGTAGACTAATTCGCGCGTTAGCCATTTACCATCGCCGGAGAAAATCTAGACCAAATACGTACCTGAGAACATCCTTGGGCTCGCCGTATTTCGAGTACACCAGAGCCTTGGATTGTGTGTAGCCATACACGGAAATGGATCTTCGGCCCTGCACGGGGAGAGTGGAGCTAGCACATTGAGCTTTACCCGCCAGGCTTGCGGCTCTGAATAAACCAGATTGCCGGGTACCGTGGGTAGAAGCTCGGAAAACACTGCGCGAGAACATGGCGGATGTGTTGGTGGGAGAGGGGAAGTATGAACAGAGAGTTGAAGGAAGAGGATTTGCGGGAAAGCGGAGATGACGTCTTGTTTCGGTGATTTCACTCGGGCCGAAGGAGCTACAGTGAACAATTACAAGCTTGGAGCTGCAAATGTGTTTCTATCTTGAGATCTTTGAGTTGTTGAAATATCGAAATCTTTCTGTGGAGTTTATGATCCTCATACTCTTCATATCTCAAGTTAACCGATCTTTGTGGGTGGTTTTCCTTCATATAAGCTTCCTCGGTTATTTCCTGTTCTGCAACATGCCAACTACATGTACACCAACACCTTACCTGGGTAAATAACAAATAACTCCTGACTTCGAGGCAAAATCTGTGTGTCCACAAAAAGCCTATCTTTATACTTCTGGTGCAGAACTTCGTCTAGTTCCCAATGTTATCTAAGATATATCCGACATATATAGATGGGTGCATTATGGTACATGATAACGATAAGCGATAAGAGATAAGCTCCTGGCATTCTCCTCGATTTGCATATCCAACCCGCTCTATGTCAACTTGCGTCTCTTCCTCAATGTCCCTTTTACGCGAGGCGGAGAAGTGCATAGCTAACCAGCATGCTCATAGCCTCAACGCCTTCATAACCCTATTGCCCCGTGCGGGTCAATGGTTGGATCGCGTGAAGGAGGCAGACCGGCGTCGGGAGCAAGGTATGTCGCATTCAAGCGATCTGAAAACATTATAGCTCATGTTTTTGATTGATAGGGAAAAAGAAATCTATCGTCGATGGTCGTCTCATTGCGATCAAAGATAATATTTGTACGCGCGAACTTCCGACTACCTGTGCCTCGGGCATATTGGACAAGTTCACTAGTCCGTTCAACGCGACCGTTGTCGATCAACTGGAAGATGCCGGAGCTATTGTGGCCGGAAAGACCAACCTAGATGAGTTTGGGATGGGCTCGCACTCAACCCACTCGCTCTTTGGCCTGGTCAAGAACTTGCGACGCGACAAGGATGACCAAGATCTTTCCGCTGGCGGGAGTTCAGGTGGAAGTGCAGTGGCGGTTGCAGCTGATCAATGCTATGCGTATGTGATTGGATATCCTTGAATGATAAGTAAATACTGACTCGGGTTCAGAGCACTCGGAACAGACACTGGAGGCTCTGTCCGACTCCCGGCGGCGTATACTGGAGCAGTCGGTTTTAAACCTTCGTATGGCCTGATCTCGCGATGGGGCGTCGTTGCTTATGCCAACTCCTTGGATACCGTTGGAGTCCTGGGGAGGAATACTTCCAGTGTTCGGGATGTATTCTGTGCGTCGATCTTATCCCTAGGTGAATAATCATGAAGCTAATACTTTCATAGCAATCCTCAACCGCTACGATGAACGTGATCCGACCAGCGTTTCCAGTCTATCCAGAACACGCATCAACTCACACCTTCAAACACCAAAGCTCGCTTCACGATTAGTTTCAACTCCCCTCCGGATCGGAGTGCCATTGGAATATAACATTTCCGAATTAGCACCGTCAGTGCGACAAGCCTGGTTGATGTCCCTGGCACATTTGCAAGAACAAGGCCATACCATTCACCCTGTCTCCTTACCAGCTACCAAGCATGCACTATCGGCATATTACGTCCTTGCCCCAGCTGAGGCATCCTCGAATCTGTCCAAGTATGACGGCGTGCGGTACGGCACTCGTCATGGACCCGACAACGATGGAACTCCCGAAGGCTACCTCTACTCCAATACACGGGGTCGCGGATTTGGTGCAGAGGTGCAGCGTCGCATTCTCCTGGGAACTTTCAGTTTGAGCGCCGATGCCATGGACAATTTCTTCATCCAGGCACAGCGGGTACGCCGACTGGTCCAGCAAGACTTTGATTTTGTATTTCACGCCAAAAACCCCCTCGCTACCACCAATCTAGACGTAGGCCGTCCTGAATTGGAAAATGTGGATGTCCTCGTATGTCCCACGGCGCCATCCCCTCCACCCCGCCTATCTGATATCACAGGCACTGCCGGCTCGCCCTTGAATGCCTATATCAATGATGTGTTTACCGTCCCTGCCAGCCTAGCGGGCCTGCCTGCTATCTCCGTGCCAGTCACTGTGACTGGATCTAATCAGGACTCCGATGCGGATGGGGTGGCCGGTATCCAAGTAATTGGCCAGTACGGAGATGATGAGCTGGTGATGCAAGTTGGAGAGTTACTCGAAGGTCGCCAGTTTGACTCTTTATAGGAGGGTCCTGTATTATAGAGAAGTAAGAAGAGTATACCCGCAGTTGGTCTCTGGCCAAATCATACAGAAAATCAATCATCACAATAAAGTAAGGTTACTTTAGCCATCATTAAATATCATTGCTCTTGGTATCAACAGAATTTGATTATAAAGCCCCTAACGCCTTGCCATTTCCAGATAAAGCTCGTGCAAGACACATCGAGCGTAAGACTTGCGCCGTCCCATTTCCTTGCTTAGATCATCTCTATGTCCTCATCAGCTGACCCAGCTGAACGTACGGGGATCTCCACGGCAATCCTAGGTGTCCCGGCCGTCCCAACGCTCATAGTTTCATCCGCAGTCGAGTTCCCAATATCATCCCCATTGACCAGACTGGCATGATGACCATTCATAGCCGGAGATGCGGCACCATTAGTCGATCCAGGGGTCGCCGCAGAAACTTCGAGATCATGCGCACCACCAACTTGCAATACCCCAGTGCCGCCTCTTATAGCACCGGAAGCGGCATCTAGCTCTTCATTATTGTTATCGTCAATAACTTCGCCGTCGACACCACCCCAGGTGAACATGGCGTCAACCTCGTCAACGATATCGGCAACCACATCCTCGACGATCTGATCATTGTAGCGGTCGCCGATGGGCCGAATGGGCTCTCCAGTCTCGGTTTGCTCGGGCGGGCCAACCCACCACGGGCCCTCGAACCGACATTCTACGGCACCGCCGCCATAGCAGCTGACGGTCGGGTAGTAGCCAATCGTCCCATCGTCGGCATTTTCACGCTCGCCAATTCCAAGATTGTTTGTATTAACAAGGCGACTTGCTGGGGGAAGAAATGCATACAGCTCTTTGAAAGGGGAGCCCATCTTCACACCGTTTTTGTAAATTGTAATACTGGATCCGGGTAATGTACGTAGAGATGGGTCGTCGATGTTGTAGGGGGAAGGGGGTCCAAAGGCCGGCGCATCCTTGAAGTTGAAGGCGTAGTCACGAAGGTATTTTGTGGAGAAGATGTTGGCCTGCTGCCAACGGAAGTCGCCAGTTTTTGTGTGGAAGGGAACACGATCTCGAATGAAATTCTGAACAATGGGAGGTTGACCCGAGCCATCGCCATCCACGGCAGGATCATAGGTACCTTCGACAATCTTTTTGTGTAGGTAGAGTGGAGGAAGTGTGATGAGCATACCGATGACATCGCCTTCGTTGATAGCTTCGCCTTTTTGAAAGAAGGGCTCACAGCGCATGCGATTGACGACTTCACCATTCACATCACGAATGCCGTAGCCATAGCAATCCACTCCAACATTGGCATCGAGCTCAGCTTCACGCCGCGCAAATCCCAGTCGAACATGACCACGAGAACCAGAAGAAGGAGAACCATTCACTACCCCGCTAATGATCCGAGCCTCATAGTAGAAGGAGCCTTCCCGGGCACACACATTCGCACGTGCCGAGTGCCAAGCATCACTAGTAGTCACAGCCCTGCCATCTTGTGTGAAGCAGATCGCAGGAGGCGAGTCCTCGAAACTGAAGCGGGCGTGATAGGGTTGAAGGTCGGTCTGGCGGTATTTGATATGAGGAAAACCCGAGTCCAGAATGGCATGGGTATAGCGGTACCCATTTTTATTGGTGAATTTATCAACCAATTCATAGAAATCCCAGCTCTCACCTAGGACTTCCGATTTCTTTGTGTTCAATTGGTTGAATTGGCGTGGTGGTGGTGGATAGTAGTCCGAGGAACGTTGTTCAGCAAGAAGCAATGGACGGGAAAGTTGTAGACTTGTGCTGGGGCGAGCCATGTTGGCTGCCGTGGTGCGTTTTTTGGGTGGAGGAGCACCTTCAACATCAAGACCCTTGGCTTCACGTTTCTTGCGGCTGTCCCGTTTGTTTCGCTTTGTGCGCGCACTGTCTCCCTGAACAGATGCGTTGCTACCTGGCGCAGGGGAGGACCGTGGATTCAAATCTGATAATGCGCCATTGAGAAGAGGACCATTACCGGGGGTTATGATGGGAGAGTTGATGTTGGAGGAGGGTGCAGATGACCCAGGAGCTTGACCAGACATTGTAGATCGCAGCTGAGTGGGCGGCTAGTTTGCGGCTGTTGTAGCTAATTCAAGATGGCATAAAGTGCGTCTGGGCGAGATTCATGAACTGCTAGGAAGAAAAAGCTTGTCAGCGAAAGAGAACGGGATGGATAGTTATCTAAAAGAATTGAAGGGTCATTTTTTATGAAATTGAGCTGTTCAGAACCAAGGAGAAGAGAGCACTGTAGCACAGACTCAGTTTTGGTGTAGAGCGTAGTATTCTGCTACAGCTCCAGGGGCACATGAACATAAGATAAATGAAACAAAATTGAGGTCTCTAACTCACAGTATTACCCCCCCAGGTTCAGCTTCAGTTTATTCAAGGATATAACAGTGGGGAGAAGGGATAGCAAGATACGACTTGAGAAAGTAGCGCGCAGATCAGATCAAAGAAAGCGACGCAAGACGCGGCAGAAAAGTGACTGTCAGCCGCAGGGCGGTGGGTCAAACAAGGCGGTGAGTTATATACCGCCCAGCAGAAAAAAATAACTTGAAGATCACATGATTCAAAATTTAACCCACAAGTGTTGCTACATCTGGTCCAACAACTCAGCAGGACTTGTTTCATATTGAAATTCAGATTACAAAAAATCTGCATAAAGCCTCATCATGCCCAAGGCAAACAGCTCCCGTGCCGCCGCCGCCGCGCGCCGGCACAACCCTCTGGCAGACGATATCTCGTCCGCGGGGCACTTGCGGACACAGAGCAGCAAGAAAAGCAAGCGCCAATCCCAGGATGAGGAAGATGGGGAGAATGGACAACGTTTCATCGATGCGAAGATGTCGCGCAAGATTTTGCAGATCGGTCAAGAACTAGCCGACGAGGATGCCGCTGAACACAAGCTCGCCATGGGCGCCATGGAGCCAAAGACCAACGCCGCTTTCGAATTCGATACTCGGTTTGAAGAGGAAGCATTGTCGGATGATGAAAACCTTCAAAACGACGAATGGGTCGACGATGAGGTCGAGGAACAGGAGGTTAATCCGGATGATCTTGAAATGTTCAACAACTTCATGCCCGGTCATGAAGACGATCCTATTTTCAACCCCCGCGAACCCGGCTCATCGGGTCAAACAACAAACCTTGCCGATTTGATCTTGGAGAAGATTGCCGAACATGAAGCCCGACAGGCGGGAGAGACCGTTGGTGGACCACATATCCAGGGCGGTGGAATCCCGGAGGACGCTGTCCAGATCCCGGCCAAGGCTATCGAGGTCTTTGAGAAGTATGTGATTTGCTGAAAGTTTCAATAGGTCTGAACTAACAAGTTTTAGGGTTGGCACGATCCTCTCTCGCTATAAATCTGGCCCATTGCCGAAACCGTTCAAGATTCTCCCCTCAGTGCCGAACTGGCAAACCCTACTTGATATCACCCAGCCTGAGAGGTGGACCGCCAATGCTGTCTATGCAGGCACTCGCATCTTCATTTCATCCAAGCCTCACGTGGCCCAGGAGTTCATCAACACTGTGCTGCTTGACCGTGTCCGCGAAGAGATTCACGAGACTAAGAAGCTTAATGTCCACACTTACAATGCGATGCGCAAGGCTCTCTACAAGCCCGCGTGCTTTTTCAAGGGCTTGCTCTTCCCACTGGTTGCCAGTGGCACATGCACCTTGCGTGAGGCCCACATTGTTTCTTCAGTGATTTCTCGTGTCTCTATCCCTGTGCTGCATTCCGCCGCAGCTCTCCTCCGCATGTGTGATCTGGCTGCAGAGCAATCCCTCCGGTCTCTGGAAAGCACTGGCTCAGTGAACACTTTCATCCGAGTCTTCTTGGAAAAGAAGTATGCTCTGCCCTACAAGGTTATTGATGCTCTTGTGTTTCACTTTATGCGTTTCCGCGCGGCTGATGCATCTGAGGATGCTCTGATGGATGGCAGCTCCAAGGCCTACAAGCTTCCGGTTCTATGGCATCAGTCCCTGTTGGTATTCGCCCAGCGCTACCGTAATGATATCACTGAGGATCAACGTGAGGCTCTTTTGGATCTGCTGTTGGTTCGGGGTCATAAGGATATTGGACCCGAGGTACGGCGAGAATTGCTGGCTGGCCGTGGCCGTGGAGTAGTTGTCCCGGACCCTGAGAGACAGAATGCTCTTGATGCCGGTGATGATACTATGGATGTGACCATTTAGATTGCTGTCTGATCTTTTTTCTTATCTCTTTTGTCATACTCCTCCCCTGCATATACCACTGACGAACCTGGTCATGAGCACGTACTTGATGGGATGGCGTTTTGATGTGATTTTTCTTTGTGGGATTGCATATATTCCCCTGGTTTCTTTTAGATGGATAGTTCTATGGTGAATCTATAGAACCAAAAGCATTGATCTCATTTTTCTATACACTAGTGTTCGTACATCGTAAACGTTCCAAGGACCGATTCTCCTTTTGACAAAGGCACCGCTTTTCGGCTGTGACTGCTTCGTCAAAAATCGGATTTTAGAACTTTGTGAGCCATCTCTCACTTCCTCTTGTCGCGATCCCACTAGTTCCTACTCTCCCACAAGTCCACCCCTTCTATCCTGTCCTAAAAGTAAGTCTGTTACGAAAAGTAAGTCTGTTACGATTTCTCCGGAGAATACGTGGTTTGACCTACGGGGTAAAGATAGACTCAACTGACACGTTCAAGATGCCGTGGTCTGGAAACGATGATATGATGGGCCTAACCAAGTTGGAGCTCAAGACGCTTCTCATAGCAGTGGGACTCAATGCACGTGAGAACAAGCTTACTGTAAGACAAGAATAACTTACTCCTTTGGGGCTCTGCCAATTGACTAACAGTCTCAGTGTGACATGGACACCCTCGCATTGCTGATTGAAAAGAACTCGGGGACGATTGCTCGGCGTCATTTGAGCGACGGTACTAGAAAGCTTAAGCACTATGTTACTAAGCTTGAGGAGGAGCTAGAGGAGGAGTCTAAGTAGCTTTAGCTTCCTTGATCAGAGTCATCAGACTTGAATTCCGTATGTACTTGACATAGCGTCTCAAATGAAACAATCAGTCTGATAAAAAAATTTAATCATCTTCTTTCATCTATGGCTAATCAATTGACTCATATCATGAGCATTCCTTTGTCTAGAAGATGACATGAGGCTGGTGCGCCTTGGGGGAAAGTCCCATGCCTTTGTACACCGTCAAATTAAATAGGATATGTGCATCATTGCACATTTGTATCTTCGGAGTATTCGATAAACTCTCTCTGTTTCATATGATTTTAGTTCCTGTTTGAGAACAAGATAATTGTGGGTCTACATGTCAAAGAGAGATACTCCGTACACGTGCTCTCCTTACTGTAGACGGACTCCGCCGGAGAATCCAATCTTTACCCGTTATACCGTACTACAGAACATCAAGTCTGTACCTGAAATGTGGGGTTGTGGCAAGAATGATCAAGCCGAGTATTGGCCTATCGCTGGAAAAAAGCATCGGTTTATTTATTGCGCAATGTACAGAGTACAACAGTGTCTGTCACTCCAAGTAGGAGTGGATACCAAATGTAACGGATCGAACTTTCAACCCCTCGTTTTGTTCCAGGTCGTTCGATCATCTTCTTGACGCCAATCTACTTGCTGACCCCTTTTCACTGCATTCCAATCCCAAGGGACGGAAAATTACCGGTGGAAAGTCCGATCAGGCCTCCTCATTCCCGCTTTGTTGCATGAAGTCTGGATGCGCCCAGATCCACTTGGTTTCTATCTCGTATGGCATGACGATATCCCAACCTTTGGGGTGACCTCAGACCGGATGGGTTGTACTACCAGCCTTTTCAGCCCCGAATCCAACGTTGGCGAACGACATGTAAGGATAGGGTAAGAGGTTGGGGGCCTTGGTTGGGGGCCTTGGTTGAGGTATATCCTGTACTCCTTCAGCTAGAACAGTAGGGAATACTCCGTAGTGGACTCGTACAGGACTCGGACTATTCATAGAAAGTGGAAACAAATCAGAGAAAGTGGAATCTAGGGGCGCAGGGGCTGGTTCTATATTATGATTGGTGGATTCCTTGTATTTTCTTGTATTTCTGGTATCATACGTGTCACACGCTTACGACGACGATCAAGGGATACTTGATGTATCATACTAAACATTATGTGGATCCATGTACCACATCGTTTTTGCCCCTGAAAGTCCCCCTTTGTCTTAAGGTAATTCCGGTATTCAGGGATGGACACGCTGGCCTCTACTTAAACCACCACATCCGCCCACCTTGGATCTTCTTCCTCCCAAGAAGAACACCTGGCCTCTTGAGTCTGACTCGCTGACTCAACCCCCAATTCCCGGATTCTGTCCGGTGCCCGTGATGACAACGTGGCCTTGAGTGTGTAATTCATACCCTGACAGGGTCACTTACCCACTCGATCCCATTCATCACACGGCACCATTATATCCTATGATCTACGATATGTCAGACACCACTATCAATCCGCTGGATCTGCCAGCATCTCCATCCTCGGAGATGTTGACTGTCTCTCCCGCTGATACCTCATTGGATTCTCCGGAACCGGAGGATCTGGAGGAGGAGAAGAAGCCAGCGAAGAAGAGAAAGTCCTGGGGCCAGGAACTTCCAGTCCCAAAGACCAACCTCCCTCCACGGTATGTACACTAGTGCTGATAAAAATTGGTGATATCCATCTCTAATACTCTTGACCAGAAAACGTGCCAAGACAGACGATGAGAAGGAACAACGACGCATCGAACGGGTTCTCCGGAATCGCGCCGCAGCACAAACCTCGCGCGAGCGCAAGAGACTCGAGATGGAGAAGTTGGAAACCGAGAAGATCAGCATGGAACAACAGAACCAGTTCCTACTGCAACGGTTAACCCAGATGGAGGCGGAGAACAACCGCCTATCTCAACAGGTGGCGCAGTTATCCGCCGAAGTCCGTGGCTCTCGCAGCACCACCCCCAAGGCTGCATCTCCAGTCACAGTCACCGAATCCCCCACCCTCACCCCGACCCTGTTCAATCGGGAACGGTCAGAGCTCAACATTGAGCGCATCCCGTTCCCCACCCCCTCCACCGAATACTCCCCCACCCTCAAGCCCTCAACTCTGGCTGAGGCCTCCGACGCGACACAACATCCTGCAGCGGTGTTGTGTGACCTGCAGTGTCCGTCGCTGGCCTCGAAGGAGCTAGAAGTGCGCTCCCTCTCTTCGACCTCTCGAGTATCGACCCTGCAGTTTCAAATGATGCTGCAGCTCCTCTTTCTGACGATGACTTCCGTCGCCTCTTCCACGGTGACTCACCCTCTGAGTCAAATCCTTCATTCCCTGAAGACGGGTTTGCCTTTGGCGTTCTCGACGGTGGAGATCTTTCAGCATTTCCCTTTGATTCTTTGGTTGATTTCGACCCCGAGTCTGTCGTCCTCGAAGGCGTCGACCCGACCGGTCTTTCGGATGAAGCTTCTCATCAGACTACTAGCTTGCAGCCCAGCCTTGGCGCGTCCACTCCGCGATGCGACGGGCAGAGCATTGCAGCTAGCGGTTAGTGAGCAAAGTTTCCCGCAGACCGGGTCGGCCGACGCCCCGGAGGGTCGACCGCGGTGGGAGTCGTTGTTGACCATGGCCTGGGCAATCGATCGTCTCAGCCAGTCTCAACCCCGACCTAATATGAAATCCGGACGGCGACGCAGTTACGGAAAGAGAATCAATCGGAGTACACGGAGTTCTTGGAGTTCAAACATTGGAGAGACAGCGTCTCTATTGGGCAAACAATGAGGTCTGTTGTGATTATATGTATACTAGCTTTATAACCAAAGCCTCAAATTGACTGGCTATTTATCATGATTATAACAATAAACATTGTAAACACTGGTACTATTATCGCTGCCTACAATCCAACAGATAGATAATAAAAGGTAGAAATTCCTATACTTAACTTGATCAAATCGTGTTGAATAACGCTAACAACTGAATGCGGTCAGTGACGTTTGCCACCAAATCCTCCCCTCTCCAACCCCCATCCCCCAACTCCCTCCAGTTTCTCCAGTTTCTCCAGTCTCTCTAGTCTTGATTTCCTTCACCTCTCATTCTCTACATTTAACATCTGGGGTTTTCAAACAGACAACATGGTTCGCAAAGACCCTATCTTCGAAGCCCGCACAAATGTCAAGGTGAGTGGCCCCCCGCATCGCCTGCATAAAACAACATAACTAAACCATATCAGCTTCACTCCAACCGCCTCAAGAAAGAGGCCATCCGAGCGGAAGCAACGTATAAATCCGAAAAAGCCAAAGCCGACAGAGCAATGAAGAACCGCGAATTCCAAATCGCCCGTATCCACGCCGGTTCCGCAGTCCGCGAAAAGCGGCGCCAAGTCACGCTGAAGTCCGAAGCCGCCCGCGCCGATGTGATAATCAACGAACTCAAAGCCGCGCAGAGCACACGCGACACATCAAGAACCTTGGCGCTGGCTTCGCGCGGTCTGGATGCAGCGTCCAAGAGCGTGAACCTCGAGCACCTGATTGCGCATGCGAACAATTTCTTGGCGCGGTCGGAGGATTTCAAGATTGCTAGTAGTGCGATCGAGGATGTTGCGCAGGGAGTGTCGATGCAGGAGTATGGAGCGGAGGGAGAATCGGAGGTTGATCGGATGATGGAACAGTTGGCCGATGATGCGGGGATCGAGATGCGTAGGGCTTTAGATGCGGAGAAGGCTCCTGAAGCGGAGGTCAAAGAGCAGCAGCAGCAGCCTGCTGAAGTTGAGGATGGGTTAGAGTCGAGACTGCGGGCTTTGAGGGCTTTGACTTAAGTCTGGTGTTCGATAACTATATATCCATGCTCTTGCTCCTGCTCTTGCTCATTGTCTGCGTGCATCCATACATTACCTGGATATAAGATTGTTCTGGGTGGCGCTCATGGCGACTTTACGAATTATGCCTTTGAAGAATGCGGGTTTATTTCTATATCGGCTTTGATATTGTCATACATATTAATCCTACCAATCCTATAAGGTTACAAACAGCCTATTACCTAAGTAATGTTGCCTTGCCAAGACTCGGCCAAGTACCGATTGATTGGAGCATCCATCGGCTACTCTAACTTCTTTTTCCTCTTTTTCTCGGAGCCTCGTCTAACGCCAAGCAAGCAAAATTAGGGTCTCAGGGTCTCAGGGTCTCAGGGTCTGAATCTTCCTGCTTTGCAACATGATACTACTTTGAAATAATTGACCTAGTAAAATCAATCATCTATTCACCATCCATCCCTCTGTTTCCAGTCTAAGCGAAGTCCTATATTGGGATTGATGGCCGAAGAGTCCCGAAACTAAAACAAACTAGCTAAACATCAGACCCTGATTTCCACCAAATCGTCTTCCTTGAACCAATCACATCCTTTATACAAAGCCTGGGCTTCTTTAGCGTTGTAGGCGAGATACACTCTAACCCCAAATTAGAATAACGTAGCTTTTGCTAGCCCCCAAATATAGGGTCTTTAGCGTGTGTTCCAAGGCAAATTTGGTTCATAAGGCCTTGAGGCGCCTGCAGGGTCTTCAGGGTTTTCTTTTTTCTTTTCTTTAGGGGAAGCTTTCTATACCAATTCAGGGTCATTTTCATAATGGCACCTTTACACTCGTTTAGTATTCTGTCACTCGTTTTCACTACCTTCCTTCCTTCCGTTCTCGCAAAGCCATGGATTGTCACCGAGGCCTATGAAGAGGTCCGTGTGACTGGGTATGCATATGATGAATACCAGGAATCCTATGTCCCGACGGTGACCACCTCGATTGAAGAGATCAGACCGACAGAGTCTCCGTTGCCTGAGGCTGTCTCGACCATTACCTCTGTTGACGAATTCTCGTCAGTGACCATCATTCAACAATTGTACCCCACCAACGTGGGCACGCCGGTTCCTTACTACTATGACTACTATAACTATGGTACGGATGACACCGACCATACCACTGTCTACGTGATCAATATCACCTACTCAGCGGCAACGGCATGTTCAACCCAATGGACCACCACAACCGCGGTGCCTGTGTACCCTCCCGATGCCATCGCGAATCTCCTCCCCACAACCGCAATGTCGACTTCACTCTCCGTAGACAACTCGAGGCCCTTTGAACCAACAACCTACACTGTGGACTACATCTGGATCGAACCAACCCAGATTCCATCCTCTTCATTGAGCTATCTCAGCTCGGTATATGCCCCAAGCACCCAATACGATGATAGCTGCTACTATTCCACGGGCAACAGCTATTGCGAAGACTGCAACTATTACGACTACGACGACTACGAGGGAAACTGGTTCTTCGACCCCTGGTACCTCGGCGGCGGTATCTCGCCCTTCGCCTTAACGATGATCATCCTCTTCGGCTGGATAGGCGTTTGGCTAATCGCCGGCTTCATCGAAGCCTGGGTCCGTTTCCGCCGTCTTTGCCTCGGCTGGCAAACGCGTCGTGGCATCCCCCTCTGCTGGGCCTTTACCGCTCTCCCGATCTCACTGCTGTTGATCATAGGCTTCCGCAAAGGTTTCCGATCTCGCAGCGAGACTGACGCGGCCGAATTGCGGAAGCAGTGGGATAGTCTGGGATTCTGGAAAAAGCTGAAGCTGTTCTTTGTCTGGGGATTCCGCTTCAAGTACCCGCCTATGTTGGGTGAAGCGCCGCCTCGTGTGAAGGCTAGTAAGCAGCCTGGTCAGAAAGGTGTTAAACAGCCGCGGGAGTCGCTACTAGGTCCGGAGCCTATGGCAACAGGAGCTGCGCAGCCGAGGGGTGTGTCTGAAAACACGGATCCGGAGATGGGTGAAGTTGAGAACAACTCTCGATCTTCGGGTCAGGATGATCAGCCTACTTCAGGTGCATTGGATGGACATCACGCGGACATCAGTCGGGCTGAGTAGATGGACTTGTATGTTGGTGTTCATTGTATAGACTCGTCTTAATTAGTGTGTTGTGTGGAAGTTCAGTGGTTATGTACGATGTTGATACTCATGTCCACTTTTGATATAATCAACTAGTATCCTTCCCCTGTGAGCTACATAGTGTGTGAAGTACATACTAGCCCGAAGTATACATTGTGTATTCATCATTCGAATTGTTCAGTGATCTATCGTTTATTCAAAACTGTAAGATCCTACAGTGTTAGGGTAAAAGAACCGTGATGATAGAAAATAAAAAAACCAAAAAAATAAAGCTTGGTCCTGAGGTGTAAAAACAAAAAAAGAACCGAACGCGGGGGTCGAACCCGCAACCTTGAGATTAAGAGTCTCACGCTCTACCGATTGAGCTAGCCCGGCTGGGCTTGTGAGAGGTAGTTGTATATATTGATTCATATCCTAAACCTTACTGTACTCCACTAAGTACTGATCACCCGAATACCCGACGCTCATGCATGTACTGGGCGCGTTATACATCCGCACACTCCTGGCAGACATACCCATGGAGGAGTCGGTACGACCCACTCCTGGCCAGCATGGAAAGCAGCCCGCATGTTTAAATTGCCGGCGTAGCAAGATCCGCTGCGCCCGACCAGAGGGCCATGACCGCTGTGAGAAATGCAGACAAAGCGACGTGGAGTGTATCGTTCCCAGTCACCAACTCGGCCGCCAGAAGGGTGTAAAGAAGTTAGTTGTAAACTGAATACTACATGATGCATGCTGATTGTCCTTCCTAGCAAACGCAAGGGGCTGGAGAAAGCTATCCACCAGATTGAACAAGCCATTAAGCGGCCCAAGCTTGATGCGGTTGGCCCTTATGATAAGGCTATTTCAGACTTACAGGACCTACTCAGTCGGGTTCAGGGCCAACTGGCAAGTGATTCAGACAGTTTTGCAGCATCGGAACGCCCCCCTCCACCTGCACATGATAATGTAGATGAGAGTTTGGCTCTCGATGATGCGGAGAATCCGTTGCAGCTGCTGGCGCGGGCTTCAGATCTGCAGCTCTCGCCTACAGAATTGCGCCGGGAGTTGAAGTCTCCCCAACCGCCGTCAGTGCCGAAAATATCGCAGAATAGTAGCTCTACAGATTTCAGCGCGAAATCTTTCTTCGTCCCTACGCGGGCGAACTTGGACGTTGGACCGGAGCTGGATCCTGTTGATCTCGGCTTGGTCACGTTCGACGAGTCCGAGAGTTTGTTTTCTTTGTAAGTTTATCGTGTCTTTCTCGAATGCCTCTAATATTTCTAGTTTTTATCAACATCTTGCTCATACGCGATGGGGACTGGATCCCTTCGTGCACACTGCGGAATTTGTGCGGGATCAGTCGGCCTTTCTTTTTACGTCAATTCTGGCTACAGCCGCTCTGTTTCTACCATCCGCCGCGGCATTATCAAAGCGACTGGGCAGGCATTGTAAATGGCTCGCTAAGCAGGTGATGACGGAGAGGTACAGATCAGTGGAGATTGTTCTTGCATTCATGGTGAATGTGCCTTGGATGGCACCTGGTGAGCGACTCGGTGATGATGATACGTGCTCGTATATTGCCATGGCATTGACCGTGGCGCTGGATCTATCTTTGAATAAGATCGTAACACCGTCCTCCAGCTTTGATCAGAATCTTTTGAGCCGACTGGCTCGAGCTGACTGCATTGACGCAAAGAAAGCATTGCAAATGGATGGATTCGACGTTGATTCCAATTCTGAATGGGGTCGTCGATTACTGCGAAGGCGGGAGAGAACTTGGATAGCGTTGTTCGTCGTTGAACGAGGGTGAGATTGACTATATTACTTTCAATGATCTCATTAATTAACCAGTCACAGTGTTTGTCTTGCCCGTGGAAGAAGCTACACCGTCCCTCCAACAGCACTTCTCGAGAATTGTGATGCGTGGCATCTTTCGGATATTGCAGACCGACGAGACGGACCTATGAATTCCATGGCTGTTCTGCGCAGAGATCTTGTACGTCAGGTGGCAACGAGTTTGACCCAGCTGACCATACTAGGATGAATTATTCAGAAAAGTCAAGTCCAGCTGTGATATCTATCGAGTCGTCGACACCGGATCTGAGGCTGCCCAATCGTACGTCCCTCATCCGGATGATTTACCATTTGCTAATATGGGAAAGAATTAAATCTACGATAGAGAGCTTCTACGATCGATGGTATAAGACATGGGCGCTGGCGATTAGCGAAGGCGGAAGTAAGTATGGTTTCCGCCACTGAAAAGCTTTAACTCACAACAGCAGCGCGCTCCCTTCCACCTTATGTTGAGATTCTAGTGACCCACACCCAGCTTTCAACCTACGGTGGTGTCATCAATCATCCCACTGCACCCCTTGAAGTCAAGCGCTTCTTCCGAGCGGCCGGTCTATCGGCTGCACTGAACGTTCTCCGAGCCGCTATCCAAGGAGAATCCCGACTCAAGTCCATGCCAAACAACACCGTCATCATGATATCCTTCGCCGCATGCTCTGCTCTTAGCCTCAGCGTCACCCCTGGCGACAGTCGATCTAGCTTGGCGCCTAGCGTGCGAACCTTGATAGAAGAAACGGCCGGGGTTCTGGAACGCATCGGAGCTACACCCAGCCATAGAAATGGCGCTTCTGTATTATATGGGCGATTTCTGCGCGAACTTATTCGCCGGGGACCTACCATTCCCCTCGGGCAGATGGAAAATCACGACCCCTTGCTTCATCCCCCCTGGAGAGACCCGTATCTGTCCCTCAGCCAGTCACCGGGGACCTGTGGACCGAACCTATGCAATTTTCTGCTATGTCGGATGGACAGATTATCGATGCGGTCAATCGGGCGGGGAGTGCCTTTGGGGCGTCGATACCTGACGTGCCGGTGGATGATATGCTTTGTTGGGATTGGTTTGATTTTGCCAATACTGATTTTGGGCTATAGCTATCCCTATTTCCTGTATATGATTATGATTTTTTTTGTATATATGTGAATGCTGATTTGAACCAATATTGTATTGGGGACACTTGCCCCTGATGTTGCCCGAGTGGAGTCACAGCCTTGGGATCACGTCATCGTGGACCCTGATTTGAGACGCTTGTATAAGCTCCAAGCCCCAACCCAAGTCCTATTCATCATGTTTATATACTCACATTCTTGAATATTTACTCTATACCTCACTGAAAAAGCTAAAAGATCCCAAAACAGCTCAAGGAGTGCACCAATCCCTCAACCCAATGGGCATTGACATCACCCTATTAGCCCCCGGTCCAGCCGGTACCTCCATGATCGGCGAAAGCAGCATTGACGCCGCTGCCCGACGAGCGTACGCGCGGAAACAGTGAGAAGCGGAGAAGAAGCTTGAAGAAATTCCTGATCCCACCGAAGACAAAGACAAAGATAGCGCGCAGTCTGAAAAGAAGTAGGCGCAGAGCAGTGCAGAAAATGATACAGATGCATTGGGATTAGCGTCTAATCAGGTTACGAGTGGAGAGGGTAGGATTTGGGGGACTTGGAAACGAGTGAGAGAGACTTTCGAAGTTAAGTATGTCTATGACGTTTATATCTTACTTAAAGTATTTTGGCAATTTAGATACATAGAATTGAAGTTGGAGCATTAAACATCTACTCAAAGGCCAGCGGAAATAAAAGTAACACCGAAGAGTCAAGTTACCGTGTAAATCTTGAAATTCGGCAGCAAAATCTGGGGAAAGAGCGGGGGGACGCTCGGACATAAATGTGGACGCCGATAGTTATTGTCATTTTTCCTTTTCGCACATCACTCCATTCATCCTACAGCATTTTAAACACATCAGACAGTTCTTAGATATCATGGAACCCAAACCTGGAATCGTGCAGTTGGAAGAGGCCAAGCAGGGCTTGGCGCTGGATCGATTTGGGGATCAGGAGCACCAGGAAAAGCTGACTCGTCGCTTACTGCTAAAGCTTGATTTTCGGTAAGTATACCTCTTTCATTATCCTAACTGTGCCATTGGTTCTTGCTCTAGGGGTGAACAGCTAATCGATGGACAACAGGATCCTTCCTATGCTATCTCTCTTGTTCCTCTGCTCGTTCCTCGATCGCACTAATGTCGGAAATGCCAAAATCATTGGCTTGGAAAGCGACCTCAATATCACGGACCACCAATACGACATTGGATTGACCGTCTTCTACCTCTTTTATATCTGCAGGTGGGTGTCATGTGCCAGATATCTATAGCAATGAACAAACACTGATTCTGTAGTGAGCTGCCGAGTAATCTCGTGCTGAAAAAGGCCTCCCCGAGGATCTGGCTACCATCCCTGACCATTATATGGGGAATAATCACAATGTGTTTAGGCTTTGTACAGAATTATGGCGGGTTCGTGGCAGTCCGCGCTCTGTTAGGCATTGCGGAAGGTGGACTACTACCTGGAATGGTGAGTGATCTGCCAAACTTAAGAACGCGTCTGATACTTGCAGGTACTGTATTTGTCGTCATTCTATAGGCGAACGGATTTGGCCCTCCGCATTGGTCTGTTCTATACCGCTGCGTCGTTATCAGGTGCATTTGGAGGTGAGTACTGCATCTGCATCTGCGGACTCGAATAACATTAGCATTTTGTTCAGGTCTTCTGGCCCGTGGACTCGCGGCAATTGCTCCCCGAGGAGGATTGGAGGGTTGGAGTTGGATTTTTATTATCGAGGGTCTTCTGGTGAGCAAAGACATCCATCTTCACCATCATACCGTTAACAAGATAGACCTTTGCCTGTGGTGCGCTCAGTTTCCTTGTTCTTCCCAATTCCTTGGACTCGGCTCCATTCCTTACGACCGAAGAGAGGGAGTTTGGACGTGAAAGATTGATGTTGGATAATCCTACCAGTGCTGAGGGGTATGTATCCAATTTTCTGAGAAGACTGTGCTAATTCTAACAGAACTCTGGCTGCCGAGGAGCAATCATTCATGTGGTCTGAAGTACGACGGGGCATTTTATGTGTGCAAGTGTGGCTGTCTGCATTTGCATACTTTGCCATTCTCTCTGGTCTTTATTCATTCGGTCTATTTGTGAGTTTCCAACTTAAAATTCAAGTTCAACTGCTGACTTTATAGCTACCAACCATCATCAAAAACCTCGGATTCGCCAAAGATGCCAATGATGTCCAACTATGGTCGGTTATTCCTTATGCGGTGGCAACGGTCGTTACAGGTAAGACACCCTCCCAGACCCAGAGTTCCAGCTGACGATCTAGTCATCGTGGCCTTTATATCGGATCATCTACACCTTCGAGGTGTGATTATGTTATTCACACTACCCATTGCCATTATTGGATATGCTATCATTGGCAACATCGATTCTCCACGTGTTCAGTATGGCATGACCTTTCTCATGGCTACTGGGCAGTATGCCAGTGTCCCCTGTATCTTGGTGTGGATTTCGAACAACTCAGCAGGCCATTATAAGCGAGCCACCACATCCGCATTGCAGTTGGCCATTGCAAACTGTGGAGGGTTTGTTGCAAGTACGTTGACCCAACTTTCTAAGGCTATTTTTAGACTAATATGTAGCAGCTTTCAACTATCCGAGTACAGATGGCCCGCAATTCCACCGAGGACATACTATTATCCTCGGCTTACTCGTGTTTGCCTGGTTTATGTGAGTAGAAACCTCCCCTACTTGGACTGTACTGACACATGAGCAGGATCCTCTGCAATGTGCTCTATTGCGCCAAAGTCAATCGCGATAAACGGAACGGCAAATATGATCAATACATTGGGTACAATGATGACCGGAATCCAGCATTCAAGATGGTGCTGTGATGAGTTCTAGATTTATGATTCAGATGATTGGCCATGTCGAAGAATCCTACTTTCAAATCCACCAATTTGAACTTCACCAATTACGAGATTCCAATCCTCTTGGCCCCATACAAATCATCCAACCTTGGAACCATTGATTGAATAGACCAAAGAGATTAATCACGGTATATATGGTTATCGTAATGTAATCATTCATTACTTACCCAGAGTAGCCTAGGCTCGGATGTTACATCTGAATTTGATGTTGAATGTCAGTGAATATCAGATCTATTTTTTTATCCAAATGCTTAAGATCAAGTTCAAGAATCGGTTAAAATAACATAAAATATAACATAAAATACTTATAGCATTCCTTCAATCGCTTTACCTCGTTGAGAGAACCAAGGTCTCAATCGTTCATTCTAACAAGCTTGTAAAGAATCGTGTCCAGCTACTGAGTCTCCTCATCATTCTCTTGCGCCCGTTTGCGCTGCTCAGCTTCCTTAGGAGCAAAGGTGAACAGCATGCCAAGATCATAAACAATCTTACAGCCACCCGCAATCATGAACGAGATACCGAACATGTTGTTCCGGGCCAGGATACCTGTGATAAGAGGGCCGAGACTCTGCGTGGTGGTTTTGACCACGTTGACCGCGCCCATAATGGCAGTCCGCTTATCGGAGGGCAGGGCTGCAGCAAGGAATGCACTTCTCGGGGCCACATCCATGCTCTGGGAACAGGCCCGAAGAACAAGGAAGGTTAGTGCCAATGGGAGGTTATTAGGCACAGAGATGAGCAGGAGACAGATAGCCGATGGCAGGTGAGTGAAGACCATGGTCTGGATTGTTAGCTAGTAAACTTTCAGGTTAGTCTGAAACGTACCTTGACATTACCGATGCGCTTGGCGATCGATGTTGCGACTAGCATCGAGGCCGCGGCAATGCTGCTAGTGAAGAAGAAGATAGTTCCCAATTCGCCTTCGGGTAGGTCGAACTTCCGGTGGAAGAAGTATGTCATCCATGACCTGATGGTTTAACCATTAGCACAGGTATAAACACAGCGGAGAAGAGAACCTACAGGGATGCCAATCCAGATGCAAAAGCGTCCAATCCGAAGAGGATGAACAAGCGAATGACCAAAGACCACAGATCGCCTTCGATGGTTGACCAAAACGACTTCTTCTTTGGGGCCTCCTGCACAACAGGGCTGGCCAGGAGCGGGCGGGTTTCCCCATTTTGCTCCTGTTCCTGCTCCTGTACTTCTTCCACAGTAGCCTCGACATCACGAGTCAGAGCCAGGGTCAGAATCAACTTGATCAAACCGACAGCTGCATAGACAAAGAAGATAATCCGACAAGAAGGAATAAACTCCCATCCATGCAAGGACTGCAGCGAAGTGATGATCCAACCACAAACAAGCTGACCAAGAGCAGTACCGGCGGTACCGACCAGCGAATACCAAGCAAAAACATCACTCAACAACTCATGCTTCGTAAGATGGGCTAGAGTCGACTCCTCCACAGCACGGAAGGGGCCGATTTCATTCCCACTGCCAAAAGTCAACATCCGGGAACAAAACAGAGAATGGAAATCTCACATACCTCGGACTAATAACACCAAAAACAGCAGCAGCCAAAAGAATCCAATAATTGCCAAATATCGCGAAAATCACACCACTACCCGCCATTAGAATCGATCCCAACGAAAGAACCGCCTTCCGACCCATTGCATCAGCGAAAAGAGTCAAGAAGAAACTAATCACGACATCTCCGACTAAGGTCAGGGTCATGAATAGACCGATTCGATCATCAGAGATACCAATGGCGGATAGATAAGATGCGAGAATTAGCGTTGAGCCGCCGTATGCAAATAGTCGCACGAAGCGCTGAGCGCAAAGGAACTTGACGTCGCGTGGCGAGTGCCACATGGTGATGAGACCTAATTCATCAAGGGCGTGCTTTATGACGCGAATGACGCGTGATTGTTCCATGATCAAGGATGGAGAAACAAAAGGAGAGATAGAAACAGAAACAGAAACCTAAAGATGAGGAAGTTGTTAAGTCCGAGCGGAGTCAATTTTGCCGTTTTCCAAGGTTCTGGTGGAGACGTTTTAGGCTTCAACATTTGATTGGAGAAAAAAAATCGCCGATGGCCATTAAATATTTATATACACATGTGCATCCATTGATCACTCAGTCTTCGGTGGCCATTTCACTCGTCGTTCAGCCCGAACATACAAATTATTTGGTCGTATCAACTGGAACATAGGATCATACTCAATCGGCCCATCACTCTCTCGAGTAAACTTATACCGATAAAGAAGTTTCGGTAAGAAAACCTTCACCTCCTGCAAAGCAAAGTTGAATCCAATACACATTCGCGGTCCAGCAGCGAAAGGAATGTATGCAGCCTTGTGACGGTTCTTGACCTCGTCGCGATCCCAGCGATCGGGATCAAAGCGCGCAGGATTATCCCAGACGTTCGGGTTATTGTGGATGTGGTGGAGAGCTGGGATGACGATGGAGTCTTGGGGGAGTTTGTATCCACCAGGGAGAATCATATCGACCTTTGCTGTGCGAGCGGGTTGGTAGGAGGGATTGTGGCGACGTTGTGTTTCTTTGATGAATTTGTCCAGGAAGGTCAATTTGTCGGTTAAATCCGCTGTGATTAGGGTGTCGGCATCGATGTCGTGATCGATTAGCTCTTGCAGCAGGCGATCTTGCATGCCTGGGTAGTTGACGACGGAGTAAAGGAGCCAAGAGAGGAGGGAGCTGGTTGTGGTGAATCCAGCACCAGTGGCTACGACCAAGGCTGACATCAAGCTTGCCTTGGGCAGTTTCTCGCCCTTGTTGTCTGTGGCACGAATGGCATAGTCTATCATGGTTAGCATCTTATCAATTTTTGTCTCTTCCGTCAGCTACTCACCAACCATATTGGAAGCCGTGAGAGCTGCATCCTGAAGGGGCAGGTCTTTGATACCACCACGGGCTGCGTTTTTGATGGATTCGGTGACCATTTCGACGATCCGTACTCGTGCGTCGCGCAGTTTCTTCGGATCACCAAATGGCAATTTACCGTACCAGTCACCCCACGCCGACACCTTCTTGTTCAGAGTCAACGATTCCGCAATGCGGTACACCAGCTCGTGAGGCGGGGCAGTGGGAGAGGTAAAGTGGTGAAAGTCGATGCCCAGCACCAGCTTACCAACTGCCTGCGAACCCAGTTTCAGCATGTACTGGTAAACATTCCATGCTTCACCTTGCTCGTCAAAGTGATCAAACACAGAGAAAGCATCCTCGACAGTCTGCTGCATAGTTGGCGCATAGTGACGAACGGCCTTGGGGCCAAGAGCAGGAGGAAGGAACTTATGAGCAGCACGCCACTCGGGGGTGTCAGTATCTCCTAAGAAGACACCGGCCTCCTTGTTTTTGATCGGGTACAAGGGGTGTGACTCGTTGATATTCTTGGTGAAAAAGTCCGACTCAGAAAAGACAATCTGTGACAGTTGAGGATCGTTGGTATGATAGATTGTACGGCCCATGTTGGTGGTCTTGAAAATTGGGCCATATTGATCAAATAGGCGTTGATGGTTTCCTAAATGATCGGGGTAAACTTCGAAGAAGTTTCCCACAAATGGTAGGCCTTTGGGACCCGGAATTTCTCGCACAGGTTTGCCATCGATGGCGATAGCGATGGGGTCTTGACTTGTGAGAATCTCCGATGGAGTAGAGAGCTCTGCGTCTTCTGTCTGGAAGGAGATACCTATGTCGAGTTAACCTAGAACGGTAATTTGAGTTAGTCAAGACATACCAGTGGGCTCAACGATAGCAAACTGTCCTGCAACCCAAAGTTGAATTCCAGCATAATCGAGAGTTGACTCCAACTCGACATTACGAGCGGAAGCACTGGGCTCACCCAGCAAGTAGAACTGTTTTACCGACATGTCAAGTATGAGGATTCCAGGAGAAAAGACTCAGAAAGACTCGACTCGAACGAATATTTATAAAATATGCAATTCGCGCATATCCCTTTTGAGCCCTAAGACTCCAATGTAGAATAAATCCCGTTCCATAGTAAACTTCAATAAGCCGATTGGCTGCCTCGGTACTCTTGAGGTTTTAGATATCGGTCCCACTATGATGATCTAATTGAGCCATGATCGTCCAAAAAGACCCGCTTTGATAGGCAATAATTCAGGAGATCCACGCTTTTTTCTCTATAATCTCGGGATAAAAGTGGATTCGGTCGGGTTCTCGACGTTCTTGAGTCCTTTCAATCAATGCCGTCTTGCCGATTTTGTCGGGTATAGGATTCTATACCGAGGCATAGAAAGTTTGTCAATTATGTGCGCTATTTGTTTCACATAATTATCTGTTGAACCAGACGCATTCCGTTTTCAATTGTTTATCGTTCAATTTTTGTTCAAATCATGGCTACAGAGACACAGCCCAAGGCTCAATGGCCAGCTGAAGCTGAGCTGCCAGAGTATACACTCAAGGATGTGGCAGCGCACAACACGAAGAATGACACATGGATCGTCATCCACGGACAAGGTAAATCACTTTCAATCGTTAAAAACAAGATACTGATTGGATAGTGTTTGATATTACGGAATATCTGCAAGATCATCCAGGCGGTGCAGAGGTGTTGATCGAGACTGCGGGTACAGATGCTACCGAAGCCTATGAGGATGTTGGCCATTCCGAGGATGCGCGTGAGATTATGCAGCCCTATCTCGTGGGTGTCCTCAAGAATGCCCAGCAGTATGTCCGTCCACAGGCTGTTCGGGTGGTATCACAGAAGGAGCCAGAGAAGAAGTCCTCCAGAAGCAGCCTTAGTCTGGTCACCGCCTTAGCTGTGATGCTGCCAGTCCTTTATGTCTGCAGCCGGGAAAAGCAACGCATCAGCGCCCTCCCCCAGCTACTTCCTCACCAGTTGAAGACTTTCCGTCTTCCTCGGGGTGGCTTCGTGAATGGATTCCTTGCAGCAAGCACCATCAGTGGAGTGATCGGGATCCTAGTCGCGCGACAAGCCAGCCGATTCACCAAAATCGATGAGGGCTTCATGCGCTATCCTCCACGCATAAAGGCCAAGAAGTTCATTCGCGCTGATCCCCACTTGACTCGTGGATTCCTCGAACCGCAGCAATACCAAAGTCTCCCTCTCGTGAAAAAGGACCAGTTGTCCATAAACGTCTACCGCTTCGTCTTCGCTCTTCCCAATCCCAATGGCGTCCTCGGTCTCCCCATCGGCCAACACGTCGCCATCAAGGCAATGATCGACGGCAACACTGTGATACGCTCATACACCCCAACCTCCAACAACCTCGACCGCGGCCAGCTCGAACTAGTAGTGAAATGCTATCCCGAAGGTCTCATCAGCCAATACCTCGCCGGTCTATCAGTGGGCGACGAAGTGGAGTTCCGTGGACCCAAGGGCGCCTTCCGCTACCACAGCGGACTCTGCCGCAAGATAGGCATGGTGGCGGGCGGCACAGGAATCACCCCAATGTACCAGGTGATCCGTGCGATCTGTGAAAACGACACCGACACAACGGAGATTAGTCTGATCTACGCAAACCGCAGCGAAGCGGACATTCTCCTCCGCGAAGAGCTGGAGACCTTTGCCCGTCGATACCCGCAGAACCTCAAAATCTGGTACATGCTAGACACCGCACCAGAGAACTGGACATACGGAACGGGACATGTGGATAGCAGCGTCCTGGAGGCGCACCTCCCACCACAATCACCCGAGACGAAGATTCTGTTATGTGGGCCTCCAGGGATGATAACGGCAACCAAGAAAAACTTGGCAGGACTCGGGTTCACCAAACCAGGCCCAGTATCGAAGATGAGCGACGAGGTTTTTTGCTTCTAGATAGTTACCAGCCGAGGTAGAAAGTAATAATTGAATTAGTTTTCTAATATTGGTCTTGTTCGTACTTCGGTGGAGTAGGGCGACAAATCGGGTTGGAGATATAGCTCATCATATCGGCCGTCAGTCTAAAAAGCGTTAACGCACCCAACAGAATGGAATAACTTCGACCCGCTTTACTACTTCACCGAGTTCTCAACTTGAGGCCGAGTGGACTCGGGCCGAGATGTTTGAGCAAAAAGCGTCGATGAACCGAGGCTGTTTCAAACGCGTTGGACGCGTCAAAGTGGGTATGCCAAGCGAGTCATCCTCACAACCTCGGCATACTGTATAGGGGGTGAAGGATTTTGTCATCTCATTTCATTAACCCTTGAAGTTTTTGCATTTGAGGTAAAAAGTTGCTATAGGCAGAGATCATGAGCATGAGAATCACTAAGACAGGAAAGTCCACGTGACCTGAAAACGCAAAACATGGAAGTGATTAGTCATCGCACGGTTCACATCCAATCAACATCAGCTTGTACAGTGGCGTTCCATGAGTTTGAGATCCCCGTTCACCGCTCTTCCATCACCGCCTACTATAGATAGCATACCGCCTAGAGAATACGCTAGCAGAACACCCGATATAAGACGCGCTGATGCACATTGAAATTAGGGTATGCCAGACAACGAGGAGACGCCAATTTCGTTGATTTTGTAGCTCAGGAAATATAAGCCAAGATTTTATCTGATAGGCTAGAAAAATCCGCTGTTACTATGTCTCATAGGGTCAAACAGGTTATTGATAGTGAGGGTTGGCATACTAATTACTGAATATGAGGTTTTATCTGGCAGAAAATGCGGCAGAATTACTTACAGTGGGTCGGGGGGTTTCAAACTCATGGAACGCCACTGTACGCCAGCAATTGTCTGACTTTGAATGGAAAAATGGAAACCCCTTCAAGACTAACTCAATTGCTATTGGGTGAAGTGAGGGCCATAATAGGGAATATGTGATTGGCTGGTTTCTTGTATGATCGATTTGTAGATCCCCCGCACTTCGGAGTTCTCCCTTTCCTCCCCGCCCTTCCATAGTAACTCAGAACACATCATTTGATTTATCATTGATAAGATATCTCATCATGCCTGTTACATTTTCACCATTTGCTAGTAGACGAAGTGCAGTGCACAGTATTAATGGAATTGTTGCTTGCACTCAACCGTTAGCAGCAATAGCCGGCCAGAGTATCCTTCGACGAGGAGGCAATGCCGCCGTAAGAACAACACCCCCGGTACAGAGTCCATGCTAATGATTCACAGGATGCTGCTATTACCGTTGGTTAGTCGCTTCCCAATAACATCGATCCCAGCTCACCATATGCAGCTGCATGTCTCAATGTTACCGAGCCCTGGTCCACCGGAATCGGAGGCGACATGTTTTGTCTCTTCTACGATGCACAGAAGAAAAAGGTCGAAGCAATCAATGGGTCTGGAAGAGCGCCTGCCAGCATCACTCTGCAGGAGGTCCGACGAAAGCTCGGCATGGTGAATAATCAGCCCGGTGGCATTCCACTCACAAGTGTTTGTGCTGTCACGGTTCCAGGGGCGGCGGCGGGTTGGATTGATACCGTGGAGAGATTTGGGAGCAGGAGACTTTCACTGAAGGAGATCCTGGAACCAGCGATAGAATTGGCCGAGAAGGGGTTTCCTGTGTCGGAGATATCTGCCTACTATGTAAGCATCTATTTGGAGGTCATGGGATGAGCTGACAGGTACTTGGCAGTGGAAAGTCAATGAACAATCCCTTCGAGACGCATCCCCTAACTTTAAAGAGATGCTCAAAAAAGACTCTACCGCAACAGATGGGGTCAGGGCTCCCCGGGTAGGAGAGATAATGAAGATGCCGGCTTTGGCGAATACATTCCATCAGTTGGCATCCGAAGGCAAAGATGGTTTTTATTCTGGGCGGATAGCCAAGGCAATTGCAAAAGTCATGCAAGACCTTGGAGGGTATCTCTCAGAGGCGGATCTCAAGTACCACGCAGAAAGAGGCAGTGACAGCGTGGATCCGGTATCATTACGCTTCACACCAGAGAGCAAGCAGAGTATTGATATCTGGGAACATCCACCAAACGGCCAAGGCATAATAGCACTCATGGCACTTGGGATGATCCAAGAACTCGAAAAAACAGGGACCCCGATTCCTCCCCACAACTCAGCAGAGTATTTGCACCTGCTGATAGAAGTCTTGCGAATCGCCTTCACTGATGGTACATGGTGGATATCCGACCCTGATTTCAACACCGCGCCAGACCTGCTTTCATCCTTGTATCTCGCAGAGCGCGCACGTCTGTACAATCCCAACCAGGCATCTGGAGTTCTTGATCATGGCAGTCCTGCGCTCCGATCAAGTGACACGGTATACTTTGCCGTGACGGACGCCCACGGGAACGCCGCATCAGTCGTGAATAGTAATTACCACGGTTTTGGAAGCGGTATCATCCCCGCAGATTGTGGATTTACACTTCAAAGTCGGGGTGCGAACTTCTTACTCGAACCGGGGCACCCCAATGCGCTAGAACCTGGGAAACGACCATATCACACTATTATTCCGGCTATGGCGACAAATCCTGACGGATCGCTTCACTCGGTGTTTGGGGTTATGGGTGGTTTTATGCAGCCGCAGGGTCATGTGCAGGTCTTGATGAATATGTTGGTGTTTGGGATGAGTCCGCAGGAAGCTCTGGATGCGCCGCGAATGTGTCTTGGAGTTGGGACCTCTAGTGATGGATGGAATGTCGATGTCGAGGAAGGGATAAGCTCGGAAGCAATTCATGGGTTGCGGAGGCGAGGACATCGAGTTGAGGTTAGAACGGGGTGGCAACGGGATTTATTCGGTAGAGGGCAGATCATTCGTATGGAAATGGAGGATGGTCAAAGGGTTTTTAGTGCAGGGAGTGATCCGAGAGGTGATGGCATGGCAGTTCCTATGTGATTGCCCCATACTTCTGTTATTTGTGTGTCCTCAGATACAAACTTCATAGCTTTCAGGCTAGCAATGTAGGCAAAGAAATGAAACAAACTGTGTCGGATACTTATTCCAGTCCTAAGTGAATCACAGTGACGATTTCGCGCTGGACATGCAATGATGCGGTCATGGCACCACATGGCGGCCACATGTTCCAGTTAGAATCGAGTCTAAAACAATGACGGAGGGAATTATTCTTAAGCAAAGGAAACCTCGAAGTTGATTGAAATTTGATCAGTGGTATTGGTAGGTATTGAAAAGAGATGAGACATCAAGAAAAGAAAGGACCAGCCTCGATCTCTTATGTATATCAAGAGAAAGTGAAAAACCAAACCAACTGAAGCCCAAAGTCATGAGTAAAAGTCATAAGTCTATGTCTATAAGCGGAACGCTTATCCGCTGTAGTCAATGGTGACAGCCAGACGGACAGGGCCGGCAGAGAGGTTACCACCAATGCCACCAACATCAGTCTCAGCGCTAGTGTAGGCATTATCAACAGTACCAGCATCAGTGGTGATAGAAGAGCAGGTAGAGCCAAGGGCATCGCAAATCTGCATACCCTGAACGGTGAGACCGGCATCCTGAGCCTGGATAGCGGAAACATCAAAGCCGGACCAGTTGTCGTTGGCAGTAGAGCCGAAATCAAACTCGCCCCAAGTAGAGGCGTAGGCACCATAGCTGCTAGTAGGGATTGAGGTTCCCTCAGCAGCAGCCCAGCCACCCTGAGAATCGGCAGCGAAAGCGTAGTACACGGTCTCTCCAGCCGAAAGAGTGAAAGACTGGCAAGCCTTGCCGTACCAGCCATCCATAGTACCGTCAGAGCTGTACTTATTCCAGATAACGACAGTCCAGTCATCGGTGTTGTCACCAGTGAACTGCACGACATACTCGTAAGAGCTAGCGTCGGAAGCAGAGACCTGGATGATGTTGCTACCGTAGGGGTTTCCGACGTTGCCTTCGTAGGTATCGCCGCTGCTGGAGGAGCTGGTGCTAGCGCCGAAGCCAGAAGTAGAGTAGCTGCTGGCAGAGGGGACGTCGGTCCAGGAGGAAGAAGCGGCGGCGGTAGTGGCGGTAGCCTGGCGACGAGCGTTACCCTGAGGAAGGGCGAAGGCGCCAGTGGTAAGAGCTGCCAGCAGCATGAAAGACTTGGAGAACTGCATTTTGAATGTATAAAGGATAGACTCTGTTGAACCGGAAAAAAGGAATGACAGAAGTGGGCCTTCTAAAAGAGTGTGAAGTTTGAAAAGAATGTGGTGGTGTGATCAAACATCGGAAAGGAAGTCCGAGGGACGACAGGAGGATATAAATACCTTTGGACCGGAAAGAATCAAATCTTTGCCATTCCCCGCCACTTGGCTTCTCGAACATGGGTATCCAGTCACAGGCTGTCGTACTTGGTACCTGAGCGAGAAACCCATGGGAAGGAGCGCCAGGGCTACGCATACGTCAAGGAGCTGCGCAAGAGAGTGGGGTGGAGAAGTAACATGCGACGTGTAAAGGTTCCAGAAGGGCCGGCACCTTGGATTGACGTGTGAACTGCAAGAGATAGTGGAGAAAAGAGTAGAAAGAAGGGACTGGATTGGCGCCAAAATCGGGGGTAGACCCATTCGCGGTTCGCCTCGAAGGGTTTGATGGCTACTGGTAGTTTTAATTCCCAGGCAGAAGGATATGCGAGCCGAACGAATCCATCGTCTGTGTGTGTTCTTGTGGGGTTGAGTAACCAAGGAACGGAAGTTGATGGAGATGGTATGTTGACCTTGTCACTCAAATCGAATTCCAGTGATCCGTTTTCTGAGATGTCTACGAGTTCAATCTTTAGTCTTGGAAGTACAACGTGGGGTTGTTGCATAGCTCTGTATTATGCTAGAAGCCAGGAAATCGAGAAGGCGTAGGACAAGATTATTGGGATTCAAAACCGTTAAGCCATATACCTCATAGTGGACATGGCAAAAGTTTGTGGAAAATTAAACGTGGCTTAGGGGAATTAGCACAGTGGATCCCATGGGCTGATTCATGCGGATGTGCTCCGTTTACCATGTATAGAAAAGTCAATTGCGCTTGATCGAACTCGTGCTACCTGGTATGTCTTGGTCATTATAATAATTCTAAGTATATGTGTCACGTATAGTACATACCCTAAGTGATACTGTACTTCCGGTTTAATGTTCATAGAACAATTGTAAAGATCAGACGAAGAGATAGAAATGGAAAAACTGGAATTTCCACAGGACAAAAGTTGACTTTTACAATTCCATGGATTCGTTACACTTGGTTCAGGGCAAGGAACAAAGCAGTATGATTGGTTCGGATTTGAACTCGGTGGAGAGAGCTGAACCAATAGCAATACAATCTCGTGATCAGGGCTTAACCCTTCACCAATCACAATGAGCCCCTGAAGAACCAATTTTCCCATTCTTTCCTAAGAGCCATGGGTGATCAATTTGTACCTGAACTCTGTGCTTTCTAAAAAAAGGGTGCAATTTGGCAGATACTAAATGCCGACATGCAAACGAATACAGATAGAACACAGAACATAGATTAACATAATGTCAATGTCTCAGATGCTTTACTAATACTTGGTCTAGCCTCATGCCAAGCTATGCGGAACCACAGGCCTGGTCTGGACACTGACAACTCCACGTACGGGGCCACGTACGGGGCGGGGCCAAGAGTTTACAGGGTTACGAACCCTGACCTTTTTAGCGGACCCGGCGCTCTCAGGGTGCGAAATGGATCCTGCCCGGACCTTCGTCCCATTGAGGGGGCAACTGCCTGCTTTAATGGGAAGTTTTCATCTAGAGTTTGATCAGGCCTGGACTTTCCACGCGCATTCTTTTTGAGTTGACGATCGCGGTACCGATCGCAAAAATACTGACACTCATTATCTCGGCTATTGCAGACTTTTCGTTGGATTTGGATATTTTCCAAACTCTAGGTGTGAGAGCCACCCCTAAATTTCATTAATAGGAATTAAACCTAAACACGATATTCGACCTGTGTAGTGATGGCCTTCTCGCCATACTGGCCCGACGTATCCTGTCCAGTGAGGGCCTGGATCTTCTCACTAGCCGCTGCTCCACCAAGAATAGCCCCCTCACCATCGAACTTCTTGACAATCTCCTCCAATGGAATCTCCTTTGTCTCAATATAGTATTTCCACACAACAAAGATTTCAAACAGCAAGAAACCACAGTACACAATATAGTACTTCCAATGGATGTTATCCAAGGCGATCGGGTTGACATACTGGTTAAACCACAGACTGAGATCGACGCAGAAGAACATCAGAGTCAGACCCTTGGCGCGGAGACGGTAAGGCAGAATCTCGGAGGAGTAGGAGACGAGCATGCCGCTGAAGCCGATATTGTATGCGATGTAGTAAAGGAAGATGAAGACGATCACGGTGCGGGCTGCATTCTGGTTGTTACCACCGGCATCCTCGGAGACTTGGAAACGAGCCAGCGCAATAGTTGTGGAGATGAAGCATAGGAGCATGCTGATACTGGAGGTCAGGAAGAGCTTGCGACGGCCAAAGAAGTCCACGAAGAAGCAGATTCCAGTCGCGGATACCACGTTGACAGCGCTGAGGATCAGATTGATGGTGAGCTGGGTGTTGCTGTTTGTGATTCCAATCATATTCAACACCTGTCATTGTCAGTTCCCATGTCATCTATTAGTCGAGTCAAGAGTGCGTACCGTAGGCAAGAAGTAAGACACGATTCCATTGCCAGACCATTGAGAGAAGAAGCCGATTGAAATGAGAATGATCGAGCGGTGGCGATTACCAGCAGTCGACCAAAATTCAGACCAGCTGTTGTTCTCGAGCTCTTTCTCTAGCGCGATAGTCTGTTGGATCTGATCAAACTCCACGTTCACCAAGGCGTCATCTTCATCGCCCTGAGCGTGCACGTAGGCAAGAACTTTTTTGGCTTGTTCAAGCTTTCCTTTGGAAATGAGCCATCGAGGAGACTCGGGAACAGTCCTAATGGGTTAGTTTAAATTCATTTCAAGGAGAGGCAGACATACCAGATAAATACTAGCTGACATATGGAGGGAATACCCTGGAGAAGACAGGGTACGCGCCATGACCATTGACTTCCAACGATGTGGTTTGTGCCTGGGTCCGTAAGAAAATGCAGCATTTATCAGATCAGGAGACTTACCCAGAGCGACACAAGCACCAATTAAGCTTCCCACATACCACAAGGAGTTATAAATGGAACTATAAACAGCTCGGTGCTGGGGGTGAACCAACTCGGTCACCAGTAGAGGAGAGCATTCCTATGAATGTCAGTATACGGCTCCAGAAACCGGAGTGACTAGCCCACCTGCGCAATGCCAAGCCCAAATCCGAGAACAATGCGACCGACCACAAACAAGGCGATGTGGTAGCCAATTGAAACCATCGCAACACCAAATAACATGATAATGCAACCAGTCACCACACCAGCACGTCGACCCGCCATATCCGCAACGTAAGGTACGACAGGAATAGAAAGCATCGAGCCGATGGCCATAGACGCGGCAAGAAGACCAAGAGTCGCACCGTGGGGATAATTGTAAGCTAGAAAGGATGAGAAAAGGTCTGCTTATCAGGTCTGCTTATCAAGGAAAGAAACCTACATTCATTCCATGTAGCCATCGCCTCCAATCCATTCATCAGCGAACCATCGTATCCTGTGTTGTCAGCCAAAGACTCAAGCAGTTCATGAAGGCAGGCTACTCACCATTAGTAGCGGAGGTGATCATCGCAGCCCAGAGTGTGAGATAGACGAAACGCATTCCCTTCATTTTCCACCAAGTCACCTTTGGCCATTGCTGACCAGCCAGCTCGAATGTATCTTTCCCCATAGCTGTGAGCTTGATTAAAGTGGATCCAGGAAATTACGAGCTTAAAGTGACCCGTTTTTTATGAAGTGAGTTCCAACTGCAAGGGAAAGGAAAGTATTTAAAAGAAAGAAAGACTGTCAGATAATAAGCAACTGGCAGAAGTCTGGACTAGCGGCAAAATAGGATAAATCCAGGGTCTCGACAGAGGCGGGGGTAAGCTTGTGGCTCTACCATCTCAGAGATGATCAAGGTACCCCGTACTGAGGAACTTCATCCCCCTTGTTGAAGATCATCCGTTCAGGCTAAATTATCGAGTCATAAGGCGTAGTAAGGTTCTGTTGTCGGCATCTGTGACTGACAGGTTTGGCCATGAAATTAGGAAGTTAGGAAGTTGAGTAACACAAGGAGTTTTGAAGCGATTGGTCATGGAATGAAGAAATGGAAACGATACGAGAAATCAAGAGTTTAGCCCAATTTAGGTCAAGCTCCTTAATCTTTGATTGGATTCCCAAAGCCAAGAGGTCATTAAGACTAGCGACCAGGCCCCACTTGCTACCTTCCCCGGATTCTGTAGGGCACGGCAGAGTCTCCGGAATGAATTAAGGCCACCATTCATATGAGAGTTAGGAAAATTGGAAATCACTTAAGAAGTCAAGTTTCAGTAACTAATTGCCACTTGTTCGCAGAATGCGCTATGACTATTTCCTGGAGTGGTTGCGCCGCGCCTGAACCCTGACTCTTTGAGCCTGAATTTAAAAGTATTGATGGCTTTAGAGATCAATGAACCAAAGTAGAAAAGTATGGCTTTATTGACGGGTAAATGTGGAGATGAATGCTCACAATGACTCTTTGCTTATTTCTCACGTTCTGCGGTTACAGGGAGTTTATCCCTCGGTTGGCTGATTCACCCGCTTAGTCATTGAGTCAAGTCCCTTTAACCTAGAATCTAACCTAGTTAGAGTGTACGGTATAACTACTCTGTATAAATACTGGGAAGATAACGAGCCAGCCAAGGGACATGGAAAAGCCTCATACAAAAATGTCCAGTGGATCTACAAGCTATCCATGGTCATGAATCGTGGGGAATGTTGACGCAAGGCCCTTGTAGCATCGTGGATCTGCCCTACGTCTGTGCCATGGGCCCAGTAGACAAGTGTCAAAGCGTATGTCTTCTCTGATTGGCTTGGTGTTAGTGATGAGGTAATGATTGTCGTGTTCATGCTCCCATGCTCTCGGCCCCTTGCAGAGATGCCCGTGGTGGGCAGAGTCCATTACCCCTGGTTAGAGCTGATCACGGATAAGCGAGAGCTCTTCAAGGTAAAATGGTAAATATGAGAAAGAAAATACTGGGAGTATTCCATTATTTGAGTATCAATGGAGTCATTATCTACTACGGGCTGAATCGATATTTCTAGCACTTAATACCGCAAGACATTCAACACGATTTGCACTGATTCCTGCTACGTTACTTCCAAGGTTGCCGATATCCGATGCACTGTGACCTCAACTGACCTCAACTGAATCACGACTCTGGTGCTGAGCTTTGGATCAAGCAAGGAGTATCAGAGCTCTGAATAACTTTGAATCTGGGCAATCTTTTTAGCTCTGTGCACAGCAGCAGAGGCTGGGCATCATCATGCCCCAGAAAACAATATAAATAAGACACAATAGCACCTCAATCCGAGTCCAATCAACAAAGCACTCATCTTCCAACACTTTCAACTAAATCCATTTATCTATAATCATGCACTTCTCTCTCAAGAGCCTCGGGATGATCTCCCTCTTCGTCATAGCGGTCTCCGCCTCCAACTTTGCTCAAACCTGCGAGAACATCGAAAGCTTCGGCACAACTCTCCAAGCTGATTGCCGTGAAAATGAGAACGGCTCTCTTGCTCCCAGCAGCATGGATCTTAACCAGTGCATCAAGAACAACAAAGGATCCCTCAGCGTAAGTCCTCTTTCCCATGGAATCAACATCATACTAACTCTACTCTAGTGCGGAAAGAAGTAAGTCCAATCAGCAAGGCTCTGTGCCCCTTCTAACCTATTCCAGTGGAAACTACCAAGGATCTTGCATTAACTGCAGCCTCCGGGGCAACACCGAGATGGAGTGCATGTGCCGCAATGTGGCTGAGGGCCACAGTTTTGTTCGCACTCAGATTGACCTAAGTAGGTTGAGATGCCCTGTCGCTGAACTTAGACTAACATGACTCCAGACAAGTGTATCAGCAACAACCACGGACAGCTTGGCTGCTAAATCGAAGGGGATTTCGAGGGTCTGATGACGGGAATGGAAGCCTTGGATTGGAACTGCTTATGAATTATGATTATCATGCGAAGACGCTCGTTACACTTATATTGCGGTACGATCTTATATCGCGGTACACGATGTTTTAGTGATTAAATATATCGACTACGTTCGCAGTGGTGGTTTAAGAAGGGATATGATGGAGTATTTTGAAGAGTCGAAATGTCGACATAATTTGTATCTGGGTATCTGAAAAATTGCGCCTTGTTGCTTTTGCGCCAGGAAAGTTTCGTGTTCGTATGTGCTGGCCTGCTCATAAAAGATATGCAAAGACCTCAAAATCCATGGTCTTGAAAATGCAATGAAGATGCTTTTGATGACTCAAGGATTGGCCTGCATCGCCTCCTTGTCTAAACTCAAAGTTAATAACTCCAGCTTCTGGAAAATTCGAAGTGACTCGTCGAGAATGTCCTGCTGTTCCTGTGGAGTCAATAACTGGTCGACATGGACGATCAGTTTCCGAAATTTGGCCTTGACAGCATCATCATCATCAATATGCCAAAAGGACAAAGGAGATGGTGTTCGGCTAGCTTGAAGTTCAGCAGCCGACAGATCCCAAAACTCTGGGCCAGCCTTGACAAGTTGCGATTGGAGTTCACGGCCTCCATACAGAATAGCCGAGTACAAGATCCATATCCAAGCAACAAGAAGATGAGGGTTCCGACCAACATGGTCATGGATATACCTCCGGATCTCCGACCCAGGATTTGGCCCACTCATCAGCTCCACACTGGCGGGGTCCACAGATTGTAAAAATTGGAGATCGGTCTGCAACGCCCTTGTCCTTAGAAGTTCCGGCACGTAAAGCACACGCAGCAGGGATTTCATTCGCTCAGGCGAATCAGACGCATCGAATGCATCAGACGAATCGGGGATGCGATCCACCGATCCCTCACCGATCCAATCTGCCGGGTCCCCCATGAATGTGACCCACTCTTCCTCTAGTCCATAGAAGATTTCGGCGTAGCGCGAGATTCCCAAAGCATATAGTGTCGGTCGGGAAGTTTGAGGTGGTAAACAGAGACTGATTCGAGAAAGGTTCATTCTGTGGATGGCTGCATGGGGTTCCCTGTACGTTGTTAGAATAGGGTGCACGTGAGAAGTAGAAGTGAGACCACTTACTTGATCGCTTCGCGAAGCTTCACTAGAAGATCCACCTCTGTCATAATGAACGTGCGTGTGTAACCTGCATATGTATGGGTATTGAAGAACTCAGACACTGACTCGTGCAGCGATCGGCAAAATCAAGGCAGCGAATCACGTTGCCGTTGTTCGGACCGCAATTTCCTTAATCCGAGAACCTTGGGAACTGGGTTGAGTTGTTAAGTCATTGATGTCCGTTGTAAGCAGAAATGAATGAGAGTGTAAGATGTGTGGGGTGATATAGGCTGATTTTTCTGATTCTGATTGTTCTGATTATTCTGGTTGATTTGGCTGTTCTGGTTCGATTGGTATTTTGTCCAGGGTCCAAGTGACGTCATCGAAATTGACATGCATAGGGATATACATGCAACATATTGATATTTGCAACGCTTGGCGTAAAATGCCAGTCTCCCT
The DNA here is from genome assembly GCF_028828045.1 of Penicillium odoratum. Lineage (NCBI taxonomy): Eukaryota > Fungi > Ascomycota > Eurotiomycetes > Eurotiales > Aspergillaceae > Penicillium > Penicillium odoratum. Next base: position 1,344,797 of record NW_026643144.1, on the reverse strand, counting down.
GTATATTTAATATTTGCTAAATAAAATTGTTGATATCCCGATACCTGACCTGCCATTGCCAGGCCCGAGATACATTTGAGATTATGTTGTGTCGAATGCAGTACAGTATGTATGTTTTCAAATTCAATTGTTTAGTAAGTGCTGAATAATAAGCTATTCATAAGAGCTTAAAGATATGGATATAAATTAATAAATTTTATGGAAGTAGGTGGTTGATCGATTCCAAAAATAAGCATAATTAAGGTTGTTCGCTGACAGGTACATGAGTGGGGAACGGAACCTCAAATTATGAGAATGTAGTATCATTCAGTTCAATAATAAATGTGAAAAGACTCCCCTCAAACTGTAATTATAGTAGTGGATTGATACGTCAGTACATGCAAGTTGATGGCCATGTATTTAGCAAGCTACAGGAAAAGTGATGAGTGCCTGCCAATAATACAACTTTTTAATTTTTCCTTTTTTCCAAGGTGTCAAATTGTTTGTTCACTTGAAGGATGGTCATCTGGTCCTGGAGGCGTGTCCTAGTGGTTGTTGTTTACTATTTAATGGTTTTTGTTTTGATTCCAAACTCTCTTTCCTTCTTTCCACTTTGCCTCACTTGACTCCCTGCTTGCACATTCAATTGGCTTTTGACTTTTTGTTCACAAGTATTTCATACTGTTCTCTGCTCTCTGCTCTCTGCTCTCTTTCCTCTGTCTCCCTGCTTTCCATTACTTGTTTACAAGTTTTCATAACTAGTATCTCCCTGCTCTCTGTCTTTCTATGTTCAATTCTGACATCCAGCTTTACAGGGGTTTCGTCACGATGGTTCTTCCGTCAATCGTGTATCTGCCTCTTCAGCTTCGGCTGTCACCCACAGTCGGTATTATGAAGGCCGTGAAGCCAGCTGGATTCTGGTTTCCCGGCAGAGATAAGTATCCTCGCCGTCAACTCAGCCCCATCCCCGGCTCCCGACGCACGGGCTATGAGGCGATTCAGCGACCGCAAATGAGCCACAAGGCCTTACTTGCCAAAATGGAACGTTTCCGCAAGCTGGACGCTGAAAAGCTTGAGTTGCAACTTCCCCATGTTGTACGGCGAAGGGTTGCACCCTCCATTCCTCCTGCCCCGGTCACGGGCATTTTGATGACGACCGCAAGAAGGCCTCCATCTGCTGATCGTCACGTCTCGTTTGGAGAGACAACGGTCCATGTGGTTGAGCGTTAGCAGGTTCAGCGAGTCCGAAAACCAGTCTGGCATCCGAGCCCCCCTCCCGATTGCGCGTTCTTCCCCCATTTCCTTTCTTTCTAGCCCATGCCACCGTTTGTTTTCGAGCTGATGGGAGTGGTTCCTGCTCCGCTGATGATGGCAGCTAGATTGGACTTTCTTGTTACTCCTCGGATACGCAAACGCATACGCAAACGTCGTCACACGGAAGACCCTCTTATGGTGTACGAGTCGCAAATCAATAGTAAGTTACCTTGGCATTTACTGATGAGCCCAGCTAAAATTCTACTAGCCAGCTTTGAGCTGGCCATCAGTACCACGCTCGCACTTTTTCGCAGTGCTGCTGATAAGTAGCCAACAGGTAGGTTGCCAATTTTACTGACTTAGCTTCCAATGAGACCATGACCGGATACTGCCAATTTTCTACTGCTTGTGTAAGAGTGGCGGCTTGTTGTTCATGAGCCTCAGCCCCATCCCCCACGATGTCTGTCCCGACTGGACCTGCATGTTTCCACCGCATTATATTCCAAGCGTTGGTGTCTCATACCATATTGAGCTGATGTACCGTAGTCACATCATAATGGCTACACTACCGTCTGCAAAGTCGGATGGTACAGGGAAGCTGTGGTTCAATGAAACTTGCACAGGTAGCACAATTAGGATACACTATAATTTCAATTATGAACATAAGTCTGTTTGACCGAGATGGTCAAGGTTTGTGCTGGAACTCACACCCATCTTGCACCAAGGCGAATAGTGAGCACAGATGGGACATTGGTGGGTTACTTCAGGTAGCTCCGATATTTGATAGATTTGCCGTATGACAATCATTGATCGACTGCTTAGAGCAGCTCGCAGAGATCTGGACAAAACTGGAAAACAAGCTCGATGCTGACACCGCACCGACGATCAACGAGTCGGGATATGTGCTCTCGAGTGGCCGTTTCAAAGCACCGAAGTTGATGAAATTTTTGGAACGCTCGAACGGTACCGGAATAAGCTCTCTATCACCCTGGAAATTGCTCAAATGTATCTCATCATTATCTATGGCTATCCAGGTACCTCTGCCGTGACGTTCTCATTCTGAAGACTTGTTCAGTCCACATACTCTCGACCGCTCTCAATCTGTGAGTCTCTTTCAACTACCCATTGCCACAGGCGCAGCCTTCAATTCCCACTCTGGAGAATATTTTGTACGAGGTCACTCAGGGACAAGGATTGCCCTCTTGCAAGATATCATGACATATCAGGAAAATGCAAAAGGCGAAAGCATAATTGGCTAAGTGGCGTGGGAGGGGGGACTGGCAAGTCGACCATTGCCCGAACGATTGCAGTCCTTCGCGCAAAAGGGAACTCTTGGCGCTAGCTTCTTCTTCAAGACAGGCGAGCTGAATCACGATTTCCTCTCAACTGGTCACCAAAAGGCCGTGTGTTGCACCTCTGGTTGAAGCGGCGATCAGTGAAAACCCGACAATTCTAGCAAAGATCTTAGAGAGCAGTTCATAGAACTTTTCCTTAAGCCTCTGAATGCTTGCAAGATGGTCTCAAACCAAAGAAAGACATATGTATTCGTGATTGACGCACTGGATGAGTGCGATAATGATCGCGATATCGGAATGATTATTCAACTACTATTGAATGTTGAAGAGTTGTCATCGGTTAGTATACAATCGTTCCTAACTAGTAGACTGGAGCTGCCGATTCTTCGATTCGGCTTGAACCTAATCAAAAGGTGCCATGAGAATATTGTAGTTCGTCAAATTACCGAGACAACCATCAAGAAAGATATAGGCCTGTTTTGAATTTTGGGTTTAAATTTTCGACTCTTTGATGGGCCAAGAAAGCGTTACTCTTTTCCTGTTTATCTCTTGCAAATTGATTGTCACTGTTTCTATTCAATCAACTCCATACCTCGGCATAATACCTACTTATAATAACACATTGGCTTTAGCTGCAATTTGCTATATTTCTTTCGAGCTACTCTCAGTGGCCATCAGTGCAGTGCACACTTCGGTATGGAGTAACCCGTATGTGTCCAACTAAAAGTGACCCATTCTCCAAGAATTGGCCAATCAGAGGTAGCAGCACACGTACCCGAGTAGTAGAGGGTTGGATACGCTGTTCTTGCCTTTGGACTATCAGCGAAATTCAAAACCCCACTGGATCGCATGAAATAGTTGAAACGTATTTGGAATCTGTTAGCACCAGAAATCCCCAGTCCCCATTTCCAGGTCATAGGAAGAGTAGAAAACGGACCCCAAATAGAGTTCTGAACTGGTTGCCTATTTAGGTTAGCGTTTCGCCGGATCCGCTGAGCTGAGATTCAAATGCACAACTGGGCAACTTCCAAGCCTCATTAGATTGCAAAAGTCAAGTTGTCCTTGAATAATACGCCTACACATAATTTTACTTCCAAATGCTTATTTTAATCTTACAGTATCACGTGGGGATATTTAGGGTCTTCCCTGAATATATAAACATCAACAGTCCCGGTCTTCCAGGGTATCATTTAGACGAAACCAAGTGAACCAAACCTCGCCTGCAGTCCAGCCCTCCTTTGGAAGTCACCAGAGTACAAGGTCTTAGCTAGATAATCAAGCTATAAGCACCACATCAAAGTCCCAAAATGTGCCTCTTCCTCCCCTTCTTGCTTAAAAAGAGGAGAGATGAGAAGCGTGCAGCAGCCACGGCCTCCAATGAACCAGCACCACACCCTAGACAAGACGGGAAAGACCAGACATACGTGACGGCCCCAGTGCCACACGAACACGAAATGAGGAACGTTGGTCCAATTAGGAACAACTAGCCCGAGTCAGGGTACGAGCCAGCTCACTGTGCATGTGCAATCTGTTGAACGTGGCTGACTGTTTAATAGGAGACAAGCCATCGCAGCAATGAAGCCAGGAGTGGTCGAACTTTGGAAGCCATCGAGGTCATTATATGTTTAATTTCTGTTTGTGAATAGAGAGGTTTCTTGTATCTATCGGACAATTCTATTCCAATGAATTTCCACAATTCATGTCCCAGGAATCAGATTCTTTTTATGCCCATTGCGTAGAAAACGCACCATGACGAGAGCCTGTCGAATACCCATACCATTTCCAATCATGGAAAGAGTGTTTATAATCCACTCTCTAGTCTGATCATCTATATGCTCAACGTCGGCCCCAATAAACAGAGGCCATAGCAGGCGAACTGCACCCCCGAAGCGAGCTTCATCCGATATAAAATGGTACCGTACACTAGCGCAAATATCATTAACCATCTGTTTGCTGATGGATACAGACTGGAGGATGGTTTGTTGACACTCTGGTGATTCCTGTAAGGCCCACAGATGCAGAGCCATGACTCGAACCATCTCGTGGAGGACAATGCGTGTTTGACGGTAGTGGTTCCACATTGAGGCGATATTGACGTTATGGTAGATGTGGTGTGTATCGCCACGCATGGAGAAATGTGTCGGATGTCCGACCGGGGGCCGCGGCTCGCTGATAGTGGTGTACCGCCAGCCAGGGCCGAGAGACATTTCCCATGAGCGTAGGTTTGCATCGAGGTGGAGAGCTTTCCCGATGTACAAACCTAAATTCTCGACAGTGTATTTTCCAAGGGAGGCATCATTGACCTCGGCAGCGAGATCATTGAACTGAATGAGTATATCGTGTAAAAATTCAACTTGAAGGGTATTTTCGTCAGCTCGGGCTCTTGCGGCTTCCGATATTGCAACGATTGTGGGCGAGTTGCGAATGGAGTGACGAAAGAAAACGCCACTGATTGCCTGGATATGACGATCAGAGGCGAGCATTGTGTAATATTGGGGACAGTACTTACATTCTGCATTCGTATTGATGTGAACAACTGAGCCCCTGTGTCGGAGTTTAATTGCTCCACCCCCCTCAGCTCCAGAAGCCTCATTCCACCTTGAACGTGATTCACCCAGCGATCCATGATCGCGGACCCCCATGTGGCCATATCCTGGCATGCCACCATCTATTGGACGATTAGAAGGGTCGGGCATTTGTCAGACGAAAATCTCACCTCATACATAGACAGCATCGTTACAGTTGCCAAAGTGGAGTTGGCCTTGGCCGAGACTGGGTTTTGCAATGCTCTATTGAGAGAAAGCAGGGCTATACCGTACTCTTCGCCAGCCAGTCGCCGTAGATTTGGTAAATTATGGATTCTCGACATGGTCGACAGCCCTATGGCCTTCATGGCGGCCTGAAGCCCAGACGAGGGGTCCGTGCTTAGCACGTCAGGCAAGAAAGATAATAAGCCACGATCTTGGGGTGTGCCAACGTAATAAGTGAAAATGTGAGATGTGGCGTGCTCATGTATTGAGATCGGCTCCTGGATTAAAGGCAGCGGCGATGTTGTTGCAGACCTCGATTGGACCAGGTTCCGAGCTTGAGCTTTCACGGCAACTTCCTTGCTCTGGTCGTATATTCGCAGACTTTTCAGGTCTTGATACCCACCGCACTCCTTGTTCGCTCTCGTGCATTGCGAACACGGGGTTTTCCGATCGCACTGTTGCGGTCAATGATTTGTCACTCATGGCCTAAGACTCACGCACCACCAGACGCCGTTTCCGACACCATGCACAGCACGGACTGGGTTTCCCTCTGTAAACCATCGTATAGACCAGGCTCCCAAAGGGGTAACAAGTTCGGAGAAGCGACGTGGATGGTGGGGCATCTGTTGCCTTTAAATCCGCCAAGAGAATACAGGGATGAGACGGATTCGGTCTTAGCTGCAGAAGGCGGTCGTGATGGGGCTGAGCATGGGTTGTGATGTGCGAATCAGGCGCAGTCATTTTTAGCCCCCACACTCAGCCTTCCGGTTCCATGTGGAGATCCACTTTTCCCTATAACCGCGAAATGCTTATTTTGTTCCGAATTGGATTCTACTTTGGGTCATCATCAACATTGGTCTGACTATATATTGATGTTGTCCCCTGTTCTCATGAGATCTTTCTCCCTGTTCAATTCAAGCCAATCCTTAAGATACATCCAAAATGAACGGAATCTTCCCAGCCGACGTCGCGGTCTATCTCGTGTTCTTTCCAATTGTATCCTATATTTTCATGACCCACAGATGGTCCGGTTTCCTACCATGGTATTATCTCATCGTCTTCTGCTTGGCTCGAATTGTTGGCGGGGCGCTAGGAATACATGACAGCAACAGTCTCGCCGCAAACATAATCCAAAGCGTTGGCGTTTCACCTCTACTTCTCAGCGTTGATGGATTGATTCATGAAGCGTGAGTTCTAGAACAGAATTTGATACACTGGTAGCTAACATGAGAATAGTCGAGTCTATCGGTATCCATCCAAAAGTCAAATTCTCGGTTGGTCGGTCGTAATCGCTACAACAAGCATCATGGCTGCAGCCATCGCCCTCTCCATCGTGGGCGCCTTGAACATCTACGAAGGCCACCCCAAGCCGGACAGTTACTCGTTTTGGAAAGCTGGGACAGCCTTGATTGTCGTGCTCTGGATTCTCCAAGTTTTTTGGTCACTGTTTTCAATGCTTCCCCACAAAGATAGGGCTCAGGGATTAGCGGGTCAAGGCAGCACAGCTGTACGTATTCTCTAGATACACCCGGACTTCATACTCATCTTTTCTAATGATACCTCGCAGCTTCTTCAGGGTGCCTTTATTGCACTGCTGTTCATCGGCATCCGCGTTATCTATACCCTCGTCGCTGTCTGCACTCGGAAAAAGGATCTCAGTCCAGTGACTGGCTCAACTGCTGTGCGCGTGGTACTCTTGTTTCTCCCAGAGGCTCTTGCGACATTGACATTGATTGTCGTGGGCTTGAGAACAAGACATCTTCGAGACCTCAAACTAGCGACTCGTTATTAGGCCACCTTGAAAGCTTGACATCCACGCTGGATGTTCTTATACAATCAACCCCAAACTTGACGAAGTGTGCAGAAAGATTTGCACTTTACGAGCGGTTTAATTATTTTTGACGAATTCAAGTTGTTGTTTTGTACATATTGTAATTTATTGTGCGCGAACTTCTTAGATTTACCAGACTTATCCTTGTGAATGAAGGACATTTTCCGTACCGAAGGTTCCTGTCCAGAAGCGCTCCCTGTCGTGGAAATTGCCAAAACATCATTTCTATGCGGCTCCATAAGTTCCATTTCCGAGAACCAGATTTATTACCATGTTTGGCTGTCTGTTTTCTCCCCAGTACTGGATATAGTCAGCATCTTCCTGATCGCTGAAGTCCATGAGATCTAGTGCATGTACCCAGTCACTGGTTTGCCGGAGAAAGAAGACAGACTTGCTGGGTTGTAAAGCGTATTGAGCATCACCTTCCAGTCAATCAATGCCGGCGATGGCTTCTTCACAAGCTTGATGATCTGCTGCTGCCTTCTGCTGACTCGCGCGCCGTGGCCAAAAGCTGGATTTGGTATAGATTCCGCTCGGACTTAGAGGATAGTATAATGGATAGGTGATCGGGTGATAACAGTCAGGCACGGGCGCGCATTGCCGACAACAGATTCAATTAGCAAGAAATTTGTATCTCGAGTTTTTCGACTTCTTACTATGCCTGGTGAAATCGCAACATTCAATTCTCTTAAAACCTATGCTAATTATTAGAATGAAAATTGATTATGACTCTATTTAGATCAAGTGCCCTATTATAGGTGTTGTACATGGAAGTCATGGGTCACATTAATTGTCCCAGGAGGAGTAGAGCTCAAATTCGAGTGAGAGTCCACAGTATCAGATGCAACAAAAGCATTTACTCTCTTATCTGCTAGATTCCTCTGTGATTCACTTCCGTGTGTAGTCAATATTTGCGTTTGGACAGGCTCATGATCGAACCGATTCATCGGGTAAATATTCCGGGCCTGTGAATCTTGGAGTCGTTCAAAGGTTTGAGAGCCAGAGCCGCTGTATCCCTTTTGACCGCTTGAGAAGAGACTAGGAGCCACGCGAGCCAGGATTGTTTTGAGAAGAGGCATATTTGCGCAGATTATGGCAAGTTCAGGCTCGATGACAGTCCACATGACGCCCATTTGAACGGATTCCGTGATATTTTCGAAGTCGATTGCCATTAAGGATACCAAACGGACGATACTGATGATAGAGACCCTGTAGTCATACAAATTTCGCGGTCAGTAATTACTCAGAAATCCGAACTGTAGCAGACGAAAACATGTAGACAGAAGCATGTATACATACAGTAGACCCAAGCAAAAGACACCGCACAAAGAAATCTTCTTTGCAGTGCCGAGTTGAAGTTTCCAGATGTGAGGGATGGGGAGGGCCATCACCATTAGATCCGTAATCAAGTTCATCACGCCTGCAACAACGTAGGTCGCATTGCGATCACCACAGGTACCAGAAATCGAAGTATCCCAGTTGTACTTCAGCGGGCGACAGAGTAGGAAAGTTTCGAGAACTACACTGGCTGACCAAATCCACACGATAGTCATTGTAATGGTGACTTGAATCTGGAAGCTGCGCTTGCTGCCAAAGATGCGTGTATAGAAGAGCATAATTGATGTCTTCACTAGGGCGAGAACAATTCCATAAAGAGCCTCGAGAGGTAAAATTGCCTATGGACACATTCGTCAGTATAGAGATACTGAAGCTGGCAAGCTGGCATTGGGTAGTAATCTCACCTTCAACGTGAAAACCACAGATGATGGCTCGATTTCGCCTGAATTTCGGCCCGCTCCGCCAATAATGGTGACTGTTCGTGTGTCAGTCAATCTAACCCTTTTTTGAAGACGAAGACGGAGAGCCTGGGAACATCTCAAAACATACGAATATATTCGAGTGCAATGTCGGCATACACAATAACCTATTGGTTGTGAGCACTGTAATGGTTTTTGCATAAGAAAATCTTAGTCAAACCTACCAATGCTACCAAGATAATATATTCAGACGCTCCTGGACTCACTCGTCTCATCTTCAGCGCCAAAAATCGCAACGCGGTGGTGAACGTCGCCAGAGCACCCAGTACCGTTACTGCGATAACTGGATTCCGGCTAAGCGGTGTATCCAGCGGGTATGTCACAGTCATTTTGAATCACAATTCCCAGGATTACTATTCTCTCCTACCAGTACGGAGTACGAAGTAAGGAATTAGAAACGTCGTCGCAGTGATTGACAGATAGAGCGATAGGGGTCGACATTTAAACATTTAAGCGTAAGCCACACTCCATCAAGAAACAAATTTCTTGTCATGACCCACAGTATAATTAGCGGGAAAGGAATGTGCAGTCTGTACATTTCAAGTCGCGTGCTTAGTATGTGGGTCTTTATGCATTGTTTTATTGGTCGCTTGGTGGTTTGGTGGTTTGTGGATAGGGGCTGCAGCCCAAGTACACAATTTTGGGTGTAGATCACTTGGTCTAGATGAAAGTTCACGACTAAACAATGGCTTTCCAACATTTGAATACGAACTTCAACTTTATTCACGTTCTATGTACAAGTTGACGGCTCGGAATGGCAAGGCATTCCCGCTCCGGACCCCACACGGGAGACCCCACAATTGCACCGAAATTACTCTGTGATTCTGATAGGTTCTTCATCCTACTCTTATCCGCTGATCTACCAAAATCTTCTCCCTCTTGTCCTTGTTCTCGCACTATTCACTACACGCTATTTTGAACTGATGGGACTAGTTTCCACCAATGGCCAATAAAAAAGTTCAATGAGCAGTTTACTCCAACAGATGTACGTAGTAGGAAAATGTCCTTCTGTTTTCAGTTAGGCTTCGGAATGGACATGTCAATTGGGGATAGCGAAACCGTTTCTCGGCGATTGAGCTTGTCGCTCGCACTTAAACAATGGCTTCTCTGTGATCTTCGCGCTCCCCGCGAATCATTTGCTTATCCCTTTATACTTCCACCCCCTGAGCCTTGGAAATCATGGCGTCCATCGATACCTCGTCACTTGCCGACTTAAGCAAGGAATATGATTATGTTGTTGTTGGTGGCGGGACTTCGGGCTTGGTGGTAGCCAGTCGGTTGACCGAAGATCCCTCATGCAGCGTCCTCGTTCTCGAAGCAGGAGCAAACCGAGTTGATGACCCACGAATTGCCGCTCCTGGTCTGGCAGCAACGACTTATTTTGACCCTGACTTTGACTGGTGTATCACCAGCACACCACAGGCACGCATTTACCCTTGGTTGTTTCACGTGCTGTTCAATCCCGCTGACTTGTTTATAGAAAAACCTTAATGGACGATGCGTTGCCGAACCCCGCGGACGAACACTTGGTGGATCCTCAGCAATCAACCTTGGAATGGCTATTTACCCTAGTCAATCCGATATCAACCTCTGGGAGAAGCTTGGCAACGACGATTGGAACTGGGATTCGCTGTCACAATATTTGAAAAAGTCGCAAACCTTCACCCCGCCCTCTGCCGAGATCAAGGAGCAGCTTTCATTGGATTATATCGATCCATCTGTTCAGGGTGAATCAGGCCCACTTCAACTTTCTTTTGGTGAGGGGCCGTTCCCTAGCTTCCTTGAAGCATGGCCCAAGGTATTCCAGACTCTTAATCACCAGATTAGCGGGGATCCAATGTCGGGAATCGCCAAGGGAGCGTTCTGCAACCCAGGCACTATCCATCCGACGACCAGAACCCGTAGTCATGCTGGCGTGACTTATTATAACTCGGAAGTTGCCAAGCGATCGAACTTGAGGGTGATCACCGAAGCTTTTGTGCATAAGGTTGTTTTAGAGAAAGAGGGCTCACAGGATGCTAGGGCCACCGGTGTGCAGTTTACCGGCAAGGATGGAATTCAGCAAATTATTTTCGCCAAGCGAGAGGTTATTATGGCTGCGGGCGCAATCAAGACCCCCCATCTTCTCGAGCTATCTGGTATTGGCGACGGCGCTCTTCTTCATTCCCACGGTATTGAACCCATTGTCGAAAACTCCAATGTTGGAGAAAACCTCCAGGAGCACGGCTTTGTTCCGTTCAGCTGGGAGGTTGCCGAAGGGCAGATGACCGGAGAGGCCCTCCGGGATCCTGAGATCGCCGCTGCAGCCATGGCGGCTTGGCAGCAATCTGGGGCTGGACCACTCGGTCTCTGTGCACTGGCATCTGCATACATGACTCTCCCAGAGCTTGCAGATGGTGAGCTGAAAAAGCTTTTGGATGAAAACCTCCAAGACCAAAACCTATCGCCAGGATTAAAGGCCCAATATCAACTACTGCGGCAGATGTTGGAGGACGAGGTTGAGCCTAGTGCACAGTACACCCTGGCACCTTTCCAAATCCTCCCTGACAAGGGCCCAAGCCCAAAGGGAATTTTTGGCATGACGGAGCCAGAGAACTTTGTTAGTATCGTTGCCGTGCTCAACCGACCATTTTCTCGCGGAAATGTCCATCTCGTCTCCTCCGATGCGAAAGAGAGCCCCAAATTCGATCCCGGGTTTTTCTCACACCCTCTTGATTTGGAGCTTCACTCGCGCCATGTTCGCTGGTTGGAAACTCTCGCTTGGACCGAGCCTATGGCTTCCCTTTTGAAACCCGACGGTCGGCGCTTGCAAAACTCATCTCGCGACATAACCCTTGAGACCGCCCGCGATCTAGCTCGCGAGAGAATCATCTGTCACTACCATGTAGCAGGCTCCACTGCCATGATGCCTCGCGAAATGGGTGGTGTTGTGGATTCTCGACTGAAGGTTTACGGCACCCAAAACCTACGTGTGGTTGATGCTGGTATCTTCCCTTTGATTCCGCGGGGAAATATTCAGGCTACTGTCTTTGCGGTTGCTGAGAAGGCAGCTGCAATTATTGCTGCTGATTTTAAGGTTTGAAAGTCTTCGCATAGACTCGAATAGAAATAGAAGCAAGAATTGTTAAACATTTAACCATTTTTTTTCGCCAATTATAGGTTGTTACTTGAATAAAGCCTTGGTCGTGTCTTTGTGCAGCGTTGCTCGGAATGGTACCTACAGTCTCCCTTCTAGACTTGAGAACTCATTGAAGTTCTACCATACCTGATTAGAATAAGTCAGATGCATTGGACTCCAGTGAGTCATACCACTGAAGTTGAAGTGCTAAGAATGTTCGGAGTGTCGATGGACCGCTACATTTACACATTGTGTTTACTGCTGTCCTTATAGCCGTGTCAAGCTCGTGGTCACGTCAGCTAGGGAGACGATAATATTAGAGTTCGGAGCTTATTGGGTTTGATAAAATGCTATAGTTAAAGCGGATATCCAGGCAGGATCTGGTTGCGAAGAATACATGGTCGAGGTTGAAAAAGGGAACTTGAGGGTAAAGGGATACCTTAAAAAACCTGAAATCTCGCACAAATTTAGGTATCATGAGGTATGTATATTCTCGCGTAAGTGTGTCAAGTTTAAAATCCGACTAACTAACACTTCACACTCAGAAACCCAATAGTGCAAATTAGAACCGTACCATAATTACTCGCAATCAGCATCTACCCATTCCGCTCCTTCGATGTCGCCGAGTCCATCTCCATCTCTATCCCTCTTTACTGGTAGAATTGGACATCTAACTGGATGAGTACTCCGTACCGAAATTTAATTCTAAATGGATAGCCGCTGTTCACCAATGTGACCCTTCGCCCTTGCAGGTATGTCCCTGCAGTCACTTTTTAGCATGGCCTCGATTACGTTTCCTCTAAGAATATGGGGATTCTTGACAGATAGACACTGAAAGTTCCGATTTTCAAGCTTAACTCTCTACCTAAAAAAAAAAAAAAAAAACCCCCCCCCCGGAAAAAGGCTGATACCTACTAACCATGGTTTAACATGGTTTTTGTTCCCACGAGGTTTCTTATCTGGAGAGCGAGACGAGAACGTGGAACCCAAGAGTTTCCAAACTGAAGCGACAGGATGATGCAAGCGAATGTTTGCTAAGTGTGGCTAATCAACATAGGCCTTATTTTTGAGATTATGAGAGCTCTGATAGGTGCCAGCCGCCTTTTCGAGGCTGTGCATTCGTGCCCCACATAAGCGCTAAGAAAGCCCCGGTGGTTGGTACCTCATTCTGGATGGTTTATGAAAGAAGGAGTGCAGGAGTCTAGAATGCAAGTATTTTGTTGTACCAATTATGATTGCTTGAATCTTATGGCGTTGCGCCCGGGTAAAGAAACATGACGAAATACTTGAAGGGCCGGAAATTCCGATCTCTCCATATATCACATTCAACCCATACAGTACTTCTTCCAGTTTATTGCCATTAATTTTATTTCTTCTGGTTCACCTGGACAAGCCTCAGCTTTTAGGACGACATCTGCTTTGCATCTTTGATCCGAAATGAACAACAAGATGAAAATAGCCCGTGGATGTATATTGAGTTATCGGGACGGCCCAGACCGCTGCGGACGGATGAAACACATGTGCATGTATGTGGCTGAGTCTTGGGGGCGCGTAATCGAGATTTTCGCCCAGGCGCCAGCTGGGACAAACCTTGTATATAGCTACACTCCCTTTGTTCCCTCCGGATACACTTTATGTGTAATCTTGATAATGAACAACACCATTTTAAGCATACCTGGCTGGGTTGACGAACCCGACGGTCGAGGAACATGGAGTATCTTGTCGACATGTGTTCTCACGATTGTACTCTGTTGCTGGACTACTGTTTCTCCAAATTTGCCAGCCAAAACAGATGGATGGTTCCAACGATGGAGACGCAAATTTGATCTTGCCTGTATGACGATATTAGGCTCTGAGTTCATTCTAGTCGCGGCTATGGGACAATGGTCATCCGCGCGCTCCTCTGTTCTGGTGAGTGATATTTGGAAGGCTATTGAATTGGTTTCAACTAATAGAACAGAAATTTCATGCCGCCGGTCACTCGGATTGGACTTTGACACACGCCTTCTTTGCCGATATGGGAGGGATTTTGGTCGATCCCCTAGAGACAGACATGCCATCATTCCCGTTGAATGCAGAGCAGCTTTTCATCTTGATTGAATCGAAACATATTGATTATCCGAAATTGGAACAAGATGATATAAAGGATAGAAGTAAATCAGATGGATTGGCTAGGTAAGTGATCGGTCACAGACACCCAACTCCTATACACTCTGTTGACCTCGAAAGGTTGATTGCCATAGCTCAGGGTCTCTGGTTCTTCGTGAACTGTATGGTGCGCTTCGCCCAAGGCATCTTCGTGACTACCCTTGAGCTTACTACAATCTCCTTTATTCTGGTCTTTTTAGTGACATCATACAGTTGGTATTACAAACCAATGGATGTCAATAGACCAATCACTTTGAAGCTCAATACCCCCTTAGATGAAATTCGAAGCGCTTACGGCCAAGCCCCCGGGTCAAAGTGGTACATTACACCACTTGATTTCCTCACACGAGACGAGTGGTTCCTGAGTCGATTTTGGAAATACTACACTCAGATTCTTCACCATATGCACATACCGCTGTTCACTCGACCTAAGCGAAGACCATACGATTTTGTTCCGAGTCATGATATCAAAAATATGGATATCCGAGCTGAAATAATCTGTGGACCGATAATTCTTCTGTTCAGCGCTATGTTTCTTATAGCATGGAATTTTCACTTCCCCACCCCGACAGAACAGTTACTCTGGCGTATTGCTAGCGTGAACACCCTAGTATATGGGCTTTTTGGAGGTGCCCTTGCCGGATATATTCACAAAACAATGTTCAGAAAAGAGTTGGAGGCGACAAAGAGACAGCGTATGACCGAAAAGAACAGAAAGCCCCATGGGTGCATTGGCCGTCTTGCCGCGAAATTACGGAATATCGATCCGGAGCAAGATCCAGATCTGGAAATCCCCATCCGGGTATTCTTTCCAATTTCCGCTCTTTGTGTTCTATATTCTCTGAGTCGGGGATTCATCTTGGTGGAAGACATTATCGGGTTGAGAAATTTGCCCGAGAGTGCGTTCCAGACCATCTCATGGTCAACATACATACCTCACTGGTAGCCTGGCTCAACATTGAGATGTATCAATAAGCAGTGAAGAATTTTCTGTTCTTATCGATTGGCCGTGCGTTCCAGGCTATCTCTCCCCCTGTATACCGCTTAATCATTTTGATATCAGAATCCTCTGTATCGCGCACTCATATTCCCACATTACTATAGACGCTTGATACTATATAATCCAGAGATAAGGGCTCCCCGTCCGCTCAGCCGTACTTGAGCCACATATATCCGCACGGCTAATCGTTTGTAGAGCCCAATTATAAAACTCATAAGATAATAACTATAAATCCTAATGATTCTAATTCTTTTTTTAATTTGACAGAAGAGAATAAGATAGTATATTCTATTTA
This sequence comes from Penicillium odoratum, assembly GCF_028828045.1. Lineage (NCBI taxonomy): Eukaryota > Fungi > Ascomycota > Eurotiomycetes > Eurotiales > Aspergillaceae > Penicillium > Penicillium odoratum. The sequence continues at coordinate 1,329,310 of NW_026643144.1, read as the reverse complement.
CAGTGACTATAACCCTTAATAGATCCAGTAAATCTAGTCCTAACTATAGATTTGACCCTAATTGGCTATACTATAGATTATCTTTTAGGATGATCATAATTCAGATCTTAAACCACTTATTTGCATAGTTGAATCCTCCCCAATATTTGCAACCCAGGTGTCGGATGAAACCCTATTGCATCTCCGCCCCGCCCTTAAGACGGGACAAATCCCACCGCCAAACTAGCCAACACTAGTGCTTATAAAAACTTTACTAGTCCACGGCATTACGTGGCCTTCTGAGATCCCGATGCTATCTAATCGCAGAGCCCAGTGTCTACTATCTACTAGTCTAATAGGCCTAGCTACGATTCGGGTAAAAGCACATAATGTCAAATCAGTTTCACAAGGATTAATGTTGCCATCTATTTAGTGCCGTCGGAATCCGTTTGGCACCAACGTTAATTGTCAAACTTTCCAAAGGTTGACCTCAAAGCCTAGGTCTGTCGTCAGATTGATCTCGGTCTAATGGGTAAGATTGTCGCAAGCAACGAGTCCTTATCAGAATCAAGATAAATAGCTTAGTAGCCGCTTTTGACTCCACCTACCACCACCGCAACGAAATGATAAAATTGGTAATGATCCATCTATTTTGACGTACATTCACCCTGTCTGGCGGAGTACTTTAGGATGTTGAAATTTTACGCGGATGAATCCCCCAAGGCGGTCCAACATGCCACGGTATGGAAACTTGAAGTTATCTCACTTTGCACGTAAGCTGATGGGAAAAAGGGGCTGCATCTTATAAAATGCTCCACCCCTAATGGCAAGAAGGTCCAATATAGTTTTGGAGGAGTTGAAAGACATTTATGGACTGGAGTGGACAATCTCTTTGATATATATCGACACTGATGAACAAAAGGAGACATGGTTCCTAAAGCTTAACTCGAACGGTATGAACATGACCAAAAGAGCTTGACTTCATGTATTCTTACCAATTATTATAGTATAGGTAGAATCCCTATTCTCATTGACAATACAAGCGAACCGCCTTTCCCCGTCTTCGAATCATCAGCGGAGCTACTGTATCTCCTTGATATGGTGGACAAGGATCATCACTTCGGCTTCTCCGATCCCAAAGAACAGTCTCAGTTGATTCAGTGGCTTATCATCTGGCATGCCTCGGGTCAGCCTAACCAAGGCCAATTGAATCACTTTGGAAGATTTGCTCCAATACAGATCCCCTGTATGTGGACCTTTCCTATGACTGTGCATTATCACGGGTATGACAGGGCATATATGCGATTAATCATTCAATTCTTAGATGCGGTTGAGAAATTCAAGACCGAAACACTCCGAGTCTATAATGTGCTCGAGCTCTACCTTTCTGGGGCCCTGAACGGCCAACCTCGAGCATATCTAGCTGGAAATGGGCTTGGCAAGTTCAGTGTTGCTGATGTCAATGCTTATCCTTGGAGAAGCGGAAGGAAAAGAAGTACTATATCAGTAGAGAAGATGGCCCAATATGCGCACTTGAAGGAATGGATAGAACGGATTGGGTCCAGACTAGCGGTACAGAGGAGGATGAGCGATGTATACAATGAAGAAGGTCACCCAGAGTTACTTGTTAATCCTGTTCATAAATAGATTATTCGTTTATAGATACAGTTACTGACAATTGATACTTTTAAAATCGCATGAAGCTATCAGATAATGGCAACGCAGCCATGGTATGGGCTGCTCCGAAAAATATGAGATTGTGTTGTCATTATCAAAAGCTGATTGAATCCCAATAGCAGCCATTACTAACATCAATTCGACTGGGCAGTTGCCTGGAGAAATGTTAACAGATGTAGGAAGGGTAAATGACGGTGAAATACTGAGAGATATGTGGCAGTGTGAAATAGTTCTAGGAGAGAAAAGAGGGAGAAAGGCAGAAGAAGGTCCTTAGAATATGCCACACAGACCACTAAGCTAGTCCTAAAAGGGACCAGAGCGCTGCAGGTCACTTGGCCTCGGCCTCTCCCAACCAATTCTCTATGAGAGAGGCTGCAACTTCCACGAATCATGTTGAGCGGTCCGCGGGGAAGTGGTGAGATGTGGCTGTGAGGCTGTCTAGATAAATGTGTGCATGGGCCATGTCTTAGCCATGTCTTAGCGCTGACCCATCACTCGGTACGCCTGATGTCTTTTTGTTAAATACCACCTTCCCCTCTCTTTCGCCCAGTCAAGGTAGGGAAGCTCATGCAGTCATGTCTTTATCAGATCCTGACAGCGATACCGTCTTGGTTGGTGCAGAAGACGTTCAAGGTTTTGACTCTGACAAAATAACCCCACTATCGGCGAGCGAACTTGACAAAATCACCAAATGGCTTCAGCCAACTCCATATGACTTTGAAAGAGGCGAATACTCTAGACATAGTGCCTCACATCTACTTGGGACTGGTACTTGGCTCACATCAACCCAAGTCTGGCAGCAGTGGCACTCTGGCGATAATGGATTGTTGTGGGTCAAAGGCATACCAGGCTCCGGCAAGTCCGTGATAGCTGCTTCTATAATCAAGTAACTGCAGAAGGAAGATGTCCCGGTGGTCTACTTCTTCTTCCGACAGATATCGAAGCTAATCATAAGCCCATTGTTGCGTTGCGAGATTGGCTGTGTCAAGTTCTGAACTACAGCCCTCCGCTACAAGTCAAACTTCAGAATTACGTTGATCGAGATCTATCTCTTGAGAGTCTGTCATCGGTTGATCTATGGAACTACCTAATGGTGGCATTGCAAGACTTCCCCAAGGCCTATTGTGTCACTGATGCTTTGGATGAGATGGATCTAGGACATGATGACTTTTTGAAGAGCTTAGTTGATCTAGGCCGATGGCGCCCGAAAAATGTCAAGGTTTTAATGACCTCGCGCCCAATAGCCCGCTTGGAGACGTCTTTAAGATCTTTTGGTATCCCTCAAATTCGATTAGAAGAAAGACTGGTGGATCTTGATATTGCGGCATATGTTCAGTATAAGCTTCGCGGCTCATCCATCGCCCAAGAAAATTGGAGTGCCATTCAAGAAGCGATTCCCGGTCGGGCAAACGGGATATTCCTATACGCGAAAATGTCTATGGATGTTTTCCTCGAGCCTGGCGCAAATGTGCAAGAGGCTCTCAACGCACTACCAACAGACCTCAACACGATGTACAATGAAATGCTACGAGAGCATGCTCAGCGATCGAATGTACCCTCTGAGCTCCAACTCCTGATCCTTCAGTTTGTCACCCACGCCACACGCCCGCTACGACTCCTCGAAATCGCTGAGATGCTGAACATACAATCCAAATGCAATCAAACCCTGAAAGAAACCAAAGACCTGGTCAGAACCGCTTGCGGACCCCTTCTGGAAATCTTGCCCGATGAAACTGTATCGGTCATCCATCACACCTTTACCGAATTCCTAAAAGGCTACACCAGATCCAGATCCACAAAAAACTTCGAGTATCCGATCTTCGAAGTCGGTTCAACCAATTTGCGCCTTGCTATGGAATGTTTGTGTTATATGCGGGCAGGATGCCTCGATAAAATAGAGATTACACTGCCAATACCGAGCGAGAGCCAAAGCCGATTTAGTGATCGAAAGGAGAAGAAAAAACTCGAAGTACGATTGCAGTTTCCCTTCTTAGAATACGCTGCGAACAACTGGTACAAGCATGCCCGCCTGGCGGAGGAATCGGATCAAAATCTGGAAATGTTCCATGACGCTCTTGATATTTTCTTTACAGAGACGCACCGGTACACTGTGTGGTTGGATCTGGCCTGGCCAGACTGGAAGATTGACGGCGTTACACCCCTTCACGTCGCTGCTCAGACTGGTTTATCTCAACTCGCAAAATATATTCTGTCCAAGGGTGAAGTTGTTGACACAGAGTCTGCGAGTTTACCAATATACTGGGCAGCATCATACAATCACGGAAGTGCTATTCGGGTGCTCGTTGACCATGGAGCTGACCCAGATGCCGAACTAAGCGAAGGGCTGAAGCCAATGCATCTAGTCGCCAAATCAAACCATGTGGATGCCGTCAAAGCCTTGCTCGCTGCTGGAGTCAGTCCATTAACACCAAAGACACAGAACGACAAACCTTTGGGGGGATGTGTCGCAGGTAGGCGTGGGCCTAATACCATAGGCCACACCCCCTTGATGTATGCGTGCCATGCTGGTCATTCGGAGACCGTTGCCGAGTTTGTTGAATGCTTGGAGAATGTGGAAGACATACACAGAGCATTACACTGGGCGGCCGAGAAAGGCCGATCAAGCATTGTGGAGCTAATTTTACAACAACCAGGAGTTAATGTCAATGCCAGGGTGCAAGGCAGCACCGCGCTATTCCTGGCTTGCAAGTGTGCAGATCTTAAGACAATCAAAGCCTTGATCAAAGCTGGCGCAGAACCAAACATGTTTTGTGAAACTCTTGAAACACACATCAGAGGCATACCCATATATCGGTCTTCTACAGCGGACTTACCAAAAAGAACATCTTGTTCCAACGAAAGGGGATACACGGCGCTTCATGCTCTGTGTACAAACTCCGTCTACGGAGAACAGGCGTCTAGTCAAGCCGCTGAATGTGTGAAAGCTCTCTTCAAAGCTGGCTCTGATGTTCATGCAAAGGACCCAAGAGGCTTGACGGCTTTGCACTACGCATATAAGTCATCGATCAAATGGATGGGGCCTCTGCTGGATGCAGGTGCTGATCCTGCCGCAGAAGACGACAATGGAGAGACAGCTCTCCATTCCTCATCCTCTGAAGGGAATGAAGCTCTATCACTGCTCCTGAAGAGTGGGAAAGTGGATGTCAATAAATCCAGAGCACAGGATGGAATGACACCATTGCTTTGTCACCTTGTAGACCAAATGAGTGATAACCAGAGAACTATCGAATTTCTAGCCTTCTGCAAGCCTGACGTGAATGCCACGGATTCGAAAGGAGACGGACCATTACACCTGGCGTTGAGGTCGATGCGTCCCACCAGCAATCGTGAGCTTATTGACAAGTTGCTGGCCGCAGGTGCCAACCCTAATTTAAAAAACGTAGCGGGGAACACTCCATTGCATCAAACTAGCAAACATATCGACCAGGAAATAATCAGAGGTTTCCTTCGAGGCGAGGCAGATCTTGAAGCATGCAACAACAAGGGCCAGTCAGTTCTTCTTGCTCAGTTGTCACCGGGAAATGGTTTCTCTGACGGACCAAAAATTCTGGGCCACCTCGCTAGCGAGGGAGTGCGACTTGATACTCGTGACAGCAAAGGCCGTACTCTGTGGCATTATTCCATTAAGAGCCCAAACACATTCTCGCTTCTCCAAAGCCTAGGAGTTGATCCTTTGGTGTCAGATAATGATGGCAACACACCGCTCCATGAAGTTGTCACTGATCAGTCATTGATTGGAAAGCGAGGAGTATTGGAACAATTGATAGGAATAGGTATGAACATTAACCAGCCCAATCACCAAGGTCGAACCGTCTTGAACGCTGTCTGTTCAAGAGACTTGGCAGATAATATTAGTAGAGACTCAGTTTACACAATCCTTGACTACGTCCTCAAACAGTGCGAATGTCTAACAGTCGGTGATCACGAGGGTGTCCAGCCGCTACATATCTCTGCTACAATCTCTGAACCTTTTGTTCATCAACTTCTCAACGCTGGAGCCAATCTTTGCGCAACTACTCTTGATAAGATGACAGTCCTTCATCTTGCCGCGCGTGCACGTCAGTCCGGAATCGTTGATATGATATTATCCCGAGCCACGTCTCTTTCCAACAAAGCACGCCTAGAATTTGTGAACAATCAAGACAAAGACGGGCGAACTGCCCTTCATTATGCATGCCGTTCCGGCCGTCCTGAAACCGTCAAATCCTTGCTTGAGGCTGGAGCAGCCTGTGATGTTCTTGACATCCACAAGCACTCTCCACTTGCAATGTGTGGGGAATTCGAAAAGGAGGCCTCGCTTTGGGATCGTCGTATGCCCTCACCAGCTTCGCGACGTCGGCTGTCGAACAGAGGTGTCAATGCAGCAGGTCTAACACTGAAAGATAACATGCGTCCATTCTACGACCGAGCTGACGATGATATGGACGCCACTTTCGGAAGAATTAATTCGGAGCATGATACAACACGACTACGCGAGATCGTAAATATGCTGGTCGAACATGGAGCCGATCTCGAGAGTGATCACAGTTCTCTGGGAATCGCGTGGGAAAATGCCGCAGAGCCTGGATACGGATATACAGTCTCTTGTCTCCCACCCTTATCGAATCGTTCTTATATTGGACAGCACCCCCAGTCTGAAGATCCCAATCGAGAGCTGAAAATATCGATCGCGGTAAGTTGCCGGAATGCAATGAAAGATACCCTACAGAAGAGCGCCAAATCAGAAGATGGAATAGAAAAAGGGTGGGGCCGGGATCATGCTACATTTTTACGACAACGCTTAGGGGAGAAAGCTCTGGCTCTGAGATATTATGCCCTTTTTGAAGAGCTTTCAGGAGGAGCAGATAGCCTTTACGTTCCTGATTATGACGGAAATAAATCGCTGAATATTCTTGCTCATTGGGGATTCGTTGAAATTCTCGACCGGTTGTGTACTCGAGAAATAGCGACGCAACTTGACGGCGTTGACTGGACCTCCAATCCAGACGAAAGCGATCTCCAGCAATGCAGTGAACCACTTGTCATCTCTACCTGCAAAAGAAGACTTCCCAATATGGACGTTCTGAAATTGGTTGTTGAAGACTATGGAGCCAATATTAATGCGAAAAGGACGGAACGCACGTTTCGAGGTGGGAGTCTCTGCCCATCATTTACCAACGGGGTTTTACATAATCTTGCTGTTGGAAAATCCTGGTGGCACGTGGACAAAGCCTTGCCGTACTTGATCCGAATGGGAGCGGATATCAATATTCGAAACAGAGGTGGAGAGACACCCCTCATCGTTGCGCTCAAATCTTTTTACCCATTTTCCAGCGAGGCATCCGAAGCTCTCATAAGAGCTGGTGCGGATGTCAATGCGGTTGACAAGGATGGTAACACATGTCTTTCAACCGCTGGGGACGATATGGGTATCATCAAACTCTTGACTGCACATGGCGCTGAAGCCAGTCCGTCCGCTATACTCTCTGCTCTGGATCTGGCGAAGGTTGAGTTGCTAGAGATTCTACTCTCTCGAACTGGAAGTTCAATATTAGGACGACCGCTTCCAAAAACAATCTCCTACACAATTGGATCGGATCATTTCAAAACCCTCGAAGTTGGAACTTTGCCACTGTTATACGCAGCTACGTCCCGCCCACGCAGTAATGATATGACCAAGTTGAAGTTGGATATTGAAATGAGGAAGCAATTGGTAAACATCCTTTTGAAGCATGGAGCAGATCCCTACGCTACCTTTGATCAACAGCAGTACCAAGATAGGTACAGAGATTTCAACAAGGAGCCCAAGGACTATCCAGTCACAACCGCGACTATAATTCACGAGCTTTTAAGTGGTGGCCACATTGTTGACCCATTCTTCAACCTGAACTCCTTGGATATAGAGCGCCGTGACGATAATGGCTGCACCTTGATATTAGCCGCATCTAAGAATGACGGGCAAAATTCCCACTTCAGAAACACAAACCAAAAATTAAATACCACGGACTGCTTGCTAGAACTTATCAATCGTGGGGCAAATGTCATGGCTCAAGACAACGAGGGGAGAACGATCCTGCATCACATCGCAAGCCTGAACGATGCAACGTCCTTCATAGAGGCCATCCAGACCGCTTTGACGGCTAGCGCAAGCCTCATACACCAGACCGACAACAACAACGAGACGGCTCTTCATTATGCCCTACGTCGCAGCCTTCATGGGTCGATTGGATTTCTTCTGGACAATGGAGCAGATCCCCTCCAACCGGATAAAAACGGAGATACGGCCCTCCACCACTTTGCCAATTTGAACTTCAAATCGACCAAAGACCTATTCGAAAGAGTCCTCAGAGCAGGTGCCAACATAAATGCGCGAAACAAAATTGGAGAGACACCAATCTTCAATCTTCTGAAGCGGCAGAATCATACTCTATATGGGTCGGCAGATGACCAGGCGTATAGAGACATCGGATTCGAGTTCTTCCTGGAATGTGGGGCTGATGTTTTTGTCCGAAGTAATGACGGGTCTACCCTGCTCCATCTCCTCGCTGGAATTAAATTGGACCTCGGATATATGTTTCAGTCTTATCACTCAGATTCTGGACACGCGGGAGTCGGACTATTCAAGCGGTTGATGGACATGGGGTTAGACCCTATGACTGAGGACAAAAGAGAGCGTACTAGTATTGACGTCGCAGCTGCGTGTGAGAACGAGCTTATTTTGAAACTGTTCAAGAGGGAGCCTTTGAAATGAAAAATGCGATGAAGATTACTCCCTCCTTTACTCTTTGCTTTCTTCTTTGCTTTCTACAGGACGATTACTTCTAGGTCTTTCCTCCACCACTTGAATATTGTCGAATGCGTTCGTCGGCCTCTATCTACCAATGTCTTCTTACTGTCTTCTTCATGTGTTCTCCTTCCCTTTCTCCTTCACTGGAGTCAAGTCTCCTTTTGCTGGCGATACAGAACATTTATTCTCACCAAATTGATTACTTATGTTTGGGCTTAATTTGCGTAGAGTACCAGTATCTTTGATCCGACCCGATCAATTCACCAGCACTACAAGAGCCTATGTACTGAAGAATAAAAGGAGCCCTTACCTAGAATACTTTCGTCGCTCTTTAGATTGATACGTATATAATATACCTAGACCCAACAACCTACAACGCATCTGACGTAAGCGGACCCTTATAATCTATCCCTAAATGAACGTAGACTCCCCAAGAACAACCTTCTAGAGAAAAGATGAAAAAGGTTGGTGAATGGGTACCTTCATTGCGGTGTGGTAAATTGAGACCAAAATGAGGGTAGGCAGACCTGCCCTCGTCAGAAAAAATATAAATACTGGGTAGTCTACAGCGTAACTACGCGGGCCAAGTCACGTCCGAACAACTTTCGACATGAGGAGCTTCTACCGCGATGCTGTTAGCTATGAACTAATAGACGGTCACATTCTTAAGGCTGCTCTTAGGAATGATAATGGAGATGAAGTGGAATCAAAAATTGATTTAGATGGTTACTTTGCGACGGGAAGGGTACGTTCGATATGCTTTCGGTTTATACCAGCTCCACACGTAATGTGCTAATAATTATTAGAGAGAAATCTGAAATTGTCAAAATATCCAGACTGTGGCTTTGCTAAGATCTGGGAAATTGAAAAACCTTTTATCCATGAAAATCACGAGTGGGGCCCAGTGCTTTTGCTTTAAATGCAACTCTCAGGAAGGAAGACGGGTCTCTAGCGACAAATATCGGAAATGCCAATGGAAAACTGACATTTACTTGAGAGTAAGCTACCCATCTTCATTGATTATTGGGTTTTTCTAATATAAATGAATATATTTGAGTCACCGATAATCTAGTACCCGACGAGTGCTGGAAGATGTATTTCGAATCCGCGGAAGAGGCTGTCAAGTTTGGCGAAGAGTATGACCTTTCCGGGACCAGTAGAATTGTCTAAGGTCGTACTATGAATCTATGGAGTATTTATGAGGAGCACACTTTGAATATCGAAAAGAGAGTTACATATTAGTTGGAAATACAGAATGGAGATGCGGTTTCATACTGCGAAGCACCAAGAAGAAGAATACTAGTTTTGCCTTTGTTGCGGAGAAAATTGAGGTCACGGCGAAAGGTTCAAATTAGGTGTTCAATTTAAAAATTGCTGGGTTGAATGTTTTATTACAATAACTCGGTATGCGGGAAGTAGCGGCTTCCCAGTGAAACTTCAATTTTCGTGGTAGAATTTGAACATTATCGCTGTAACAGTAGATAATGCTGTAAAGTTAGACAATATATACAATTATAGCTTAATGTAACGAAATGAAAGATTAAATTGAAGCTTTTTACTACCATACTGAAGGTAAAACCTTCACATTTACAGAAGGTTAGGGCGACAATCGTCAAATCCGGAGCTGAATACCCAAACAGACATCCAGACATCAAGCCTCATAATGTACATGACACCATCGAATTATTTGCATGCGCCACGGTGTCATGCACGAACTGACTTAATATCCAGCCCGTCAGCTGATATACCAATATCCCGAGTTCATGTTCCACGCCCAAACGTGAAACTATATTTCAAGTAGAAGCTGATCTCAGTTTCGAGGTAGGATGGTCATTCAAACGGGAAGATGTAGTGTAGAGGATGACTGTTCTGAATCCTTTGACTTACCGGCAAGGCGAATCGAACATCTCCCAAGCTAAAACGAAGCTAACTACTATCAGCCGTGGAATCTTGGCACAATTTCGGCAACGGGTATATGGCTATTTATGTGTTGTCAAGCCGGACGCCAAGGCTCTAATTTACTGCAAAGATACCGTCGACACCACAGAGATTCAACACTCCTGCACGTGGAACGTCATTACCATAAATGCCGCGCGATCATAGGACTATGGAGGGATGTCTCCAACTCACGATAATGCAGAACTGCATAATAATCAAGGCTATTTAGTGCTCACATTATTCCTCCAATCATCTTTCGATGAATAGCCCACGTTGCCCACCTTTGAATGCATGGCGTAGTTGGTGCCTGACAGTCTGCAGACTAAACGCTTTTTGAATCTTGACGAAGCCACATCGCTTCGGATTCTTCAATAGATCTAGGATCCGAAAATCTTCTATAGATTTATCAGTCACCTATTTAAAGTCAGTTGATTTCCCTTTCACCATTCGAAAAACAGAATTCAAAACACTGAACCAAAACTGAGAATCAAAATGGCTAGAAACGCCTTCATCATTGGAACCTTTCTACTTGCCTCCGCGCACGCGACGACAACCAGCGGAAGTTTTACGGCACTGAGCTTCAATGTCGCGGGTCTTGCATCAATCCTCAACTCAAACGATGTCAATGGAACGAAAACCGAAAATGCAGAGGAAATCGGCACTTATTTCGCCGAGTATGGCTATGATATCATTAATATGCAGGAGGTAGGCAAGAACGCAGCTCAATTTTCTCAAACACAGAGAGCTAACCCAATTAAGGATTTCAACTACCACGCTTACATCTACTCGACTGATAACCACACCTACCGAACCGCAACATCGGGTGGTGCGGGCATCGGTAGTGGGCTGAACACAGTCTCTAACTATGACTGGCTCGACTTCACCCGCACAAAATGGGATACCTGCTCCGATGCGTCGGAAGACGACTGCCTTACTCCCAAGGGCTTTACTTTCATGCGCTGGAACCCATCTACTGGAGTATACATTGATGTGTACAATCTTCACGCTGATGCTGGGTATGTGATTACCCGCACAAGACATGAAACCATGCTAATTAATTTTCAAAGTACCGAGGATGGCGATGAGACTGCGCGCAACGCTAACCTTCAACAAGTCGCTGACTACATCGACACCTGGTCTATCGGAAATGCCGTCCTCATTATGGGTGATACCAACAGCCGCTACACCCGCTCTGCGGACACTGGCATCCGTGTCTTCAAATCCCAGAATGATTTGACCGATGCCTGGGTCCAGCTGGAGCAAGGTGGTATCTACCCCACCGCGGGTGCAGATGCGGTTGTATGCGATAACCCATCGACGATTGAGACGTGTGAGACGGTTGATAAGGCTCTGTATCGTGGATCCGATATTGTAACCTTGGATGCCACCAGCTTCACTTACGATGGTGAAGAGTTCCTCAACACAGATGCGGACTACTTGGGTGACGTTCTTTCCGACCACAACCCTATCCTAATCGACTTTACCTGGAAGCTGTCTTCCTCTTTCCGACAGAGTGAATTCTCTGGCGGACCTCATGGAGACTGGTTTAATGATCTTACCAGTATACCATCTTCTCCTGCGGCCTCTGTTCTCACGTTTGCGGGTGGCAGTCGATTGGACTCCGTTGCCATCGAGCTCACTGACGGCACTACTTTTAGCCACGGCGGAACTGGTGGCACATCGGTTTCCCTTACTCTCGGAACGGATGAATACTGGACTGAGACTGAGCTCTGCACTGGCGAATACAATAGCGAGACTCGGAACTTCTACATCAAGGCCACCACTAGTGCAGGAAACACACTCGAGGCGGGAACTTCTACTGATGACTGTTCTACTTTCACTGCCGATGATGGCTTTGCCGTTGTGGGCTTCATGGGACAGGATGGAGATGAGATGGATCAGTTGGCCTTGATCTATGCACCTTACTGAATGATTTACTTCGGGCAACTGGAAAGAATCCCCACCTACTTCGTGCTGAGCTACCTTGTCTACATTTTATTGCCTATTATCCCGCAATTAGACGAATCTCAAACCGCTTTCGGACCTCTATATTCATTATTTGGGTCCTCATTTTAGGCATTCTGTGGTTAGTTCAAGTAATACTTTACTAAATTATGTGTACTATAGGTAGTCAGACTCCAAAGAGTCCTTGTCCTGTATCCTATAAGAGAAGTGATTTTGGCATTTCCTCCTAGATAAATACTTATAATATATTACCTACTCACCACTTGTCCTCCCTCTGAGTGACGCCACGACCTCACGTGACTACATGGATGAATGGGCTATAATGTACTGCCCACATTGACCGCTAGGCTACATTTGATGGCCAGACTGGACCGCAATAGCATTGCTCCGCAGCGACAGGCGAGAGTTGTCACTTCATTTACTTTTATTTTCTCCCTATGAAGGACGAAGGGGATTGACTTTCTTTAGTATTGCCCCTTGTTTTGATAGCTCAATATGATTCGGTATCCCCAATAATCAGATAACAGGCAAGGGACTCACGATTTATCCTGATTGCTGCACCTTGACCAGTGCAACCACCCTGTTTATCAAATATTATTGTGACCAGCACATCCAGATGGTGGCATCGGAATTTAATCAGTCAATCAAGGCTCTAGCGATGAAATAATCTAAATAACCCGAATGATTGCCTGTAAAATCGAATCCTGTCGAGATGCCATTATCTGGGCAAGGTTGGGAAGAGACATACACCGTACCTACATTCACTGGGGAAATCAAAAAAGCTGGAATGTACATCAAATGACAGGCGGAAGACCATGGTTGACAGTCTTGATCTGATTAGTTGGAAGATCGTACACCAATAGGATAACTCCCATTTCTCGTATCCCCACATCAGAGTTGCATTTGAGGTCACACGGACCATATTTTTTGATTTCCTTACATCCCTAGCGGAATGCTGACTTGAGCTATCGAATCGGCTAGACTCTCAGAGCTCCATAGATGCGGCCTAGATTTTCTACTTTCCCGACCGCCGGATCTGGCAATCCACCGTTTAGCCACATCGACCATGATACTGCGCAAAGAGCAAATTTCAACCCAGAATGTCGTCAATGATAAATGATATCCATCATCTAGGTATCTTCCTCGAAGTTCATGAAGGCCTGTAGAGCATAATCTTCACGGTTACATAGATGACTTGCGCCACTGGAGATTATATATTTCACCCGTCGCGCAAGGACTACTCAGTATGTGCTACAGTATGTATATATTGAAGCCAACATTGATTGGCGCGTTGTCAAAATTTAGGGCCTCTGAGCAGTTAAGGGGACTGACCATATCCCCTGTCAAATTTACGAGCTTTCCCCAACCTTGGAACTTCTCAAGCATCTAAACAAACCTGCCGATTTATTCCCGACTTAAGATAAGACCCAGAGTACGACCAACAAATGAAAGGCCCGAGAACTAGGTACAGTACAGTGGATTCTTTCATTCCTCGTGCCTCGTGAAGTCATCAACACACTATCACAGCCGTTCTAGTCACTCGATTAGCAGGATATTCCATAAATCAGCCCTGGAGCACGCCACATCCCCCAGGCCCCCAGAAATACTTGAACCCTAGTGGAGGAACCCTTACCGTATCCTAACTTGAAATTAACCAGTAGAAAATATCAAAACTTTGTTGCATCACGGGGCCGAAACCTTATCACAGAGCACGCCTTCAGATATATTAGTAGCAACATTTGTAGCGAAAAACACTCTGAAAGGCAAGATCGTTCACTCCTTTATATCGGATCTACGATATGCAATCCTTTCGCCTCCCAAGCTGGTCCGAACTATCAATTTTCTGGGGTGGATTCTTATCAATGAGTACACCCACTGAGCTCTCCCAATGGGATGACTTCTCAGACGCATCCCCGGCTTCATCTCCAAGTGCAAATGAAGTTCATCCGTCAGAAACGACGAAACGTTGCACACTACCAACCCCCACTTGCAAAGAGCTCGATGTCTCTATCTTCTATCCCAATGAGACAAAATCCCGCACCGATATGTGCAATGCCTTGAAAAGCTACGAGGAAAGCTTTGATCAAGTACGAATTATGAAACGGGTCTTGTACCGCGGTGGTACATAGCTGGGAGTCTGACTTTGGACTCGCCTGTGGATAGATAAAATGAGCTGTCTCCATTTATGTATATTATTGAAAAGTTTCAAGAATATGATACCCGGTGAGTGAGAAGAGAAGAAATGAATGAATTTTTCAATATGATCATGAATCATAGACCCGGTCTTTGTACCATAGCAACAGATCACCCTTGGTATGATTCAGCTTGCGGATGACAATGCATGGTATGGCGACGTGAGATTCTAGCCTTTGCAGCCTTCTCAGATGCTATTCGTGCACCATCAGGGGTTTTCACAGCTGAAAGGATTTGCCACACGTACCACTCCTTTGACGGATGGAAGATCTGGATTCTCGATGTTGGCCAGCAATTCAAGATCAACAAGTGAGCAAGGGTCTGATGAGAAGTATCGGATTAAAGGTATTCTTAAAAATAGTTGAGGTTGCCTTCTGGATAACGCCATTTGTATATCCAGAAAGAGGAGATCGATTTATGCATAAACATTTGTTGGTGAAAATACCAAGAGTTCTTCTGGGCTGTTGAGGTTCACATAGTTTGGGCGAGTCATGTGGATTCCTTTTCCGCCAGGGGGCAACTTCCATGATCAACGCTTCGACGTCTCAGCACTTCAGCCCCATCTTCCTTATGTGTACAACTTCTACTAAGTATCATGTCAGGAACTGATTTATCTCTAGAAACAGGAGACTACTCATGTTGCACCATTTGGCTGCACATACCTTCGTCTGCAAGGAATCCATGGCACCCCCACGCCGATATGAATCGAGATCATGAGCTTCGCTTGTTGGCTTGTTCGCTTCTTCGCTTGCTTCCTTCATCTGCAAAAATCCCGGTTTGTGTTTCTTAAGTTGAAAGGAGACTGACCCCACAATATGAAATCAGTCGCCGATCGCGAGCTATTATTAAGAAGACCGGCTATAATCACATCCGGGCAACAGAAGACCAAAAGCACCAAATCTTTCGGCAATGGCTCGAATAAGGGAACACATGGTTACGCCAGCCTCCATGTCAGAACTTCATTTTTTTGGAAGTTCCAGTGTGGCAGGTTGAAGTTTGAATGCTCTTCGCTCTCGTCCCTTCCACGGGCCTTTGCGGAGTGGAAAAAATTCTAGCACTACCATGAAAATTCACTACGGACAAGCCAAGACGAACTGATACAGATATTCCCTCCAACATGTTCTAAGGCGCATGTTTACCTATCAGAGTACGGGAGTCACTCTGTCTCGTCGAATATACCGCCATGGCCTCTGGGTAGAAAAGTCGGATATTTGATGTGGGATCTTTGCGATTCGCCCACTGATACCCTTTGAGACTGGAATCAGCCGAGTTGACGCGACTCGCGTAGGAAAAGCGATGTTCCTTTTTGACTTTGGCGGGCATCATTGTCCAAAGTACCTGCACAGGGCGCTTGAAACAGTTTAGCGGCCACCGATGCCTTGATTATAATTCTGCTGATTATTAGGTTCACCCTTCTCCCACTAATGCAAAGCAAGCCAGCTTGGGATTTGCATTGCCAAGTTGTCGTTATGAACGGGCTAACTACAGATACGGGGGAATATACATGGTCCTTGAATATGCACATTCCGGCTTTCAGGTACATTCCCCTCGTATGCGTCATGCAAAGCTCACATCCCTTCGCGTTCGAGGTGCGCACAGGCTCTACTTAGCGTACGCCACAGTGTCGGCGAAGACTCCCAGTATCTTTCATGAACTGGCCACGCCAAGTCATCCCTTGCAAGCGGAAGTCTTCCGATGTACTTCGGACCCCCCACCAGGCGTTAAATGCAGCCCAGAAATACAGACCATGTGGCCTAACAGTTTCCCTTTCCATTCTCCAGTGGATGTCAGTACAGCCAACCTGAGATGAGTTACAATGAATCTTCCATTGAAGACCTTTGGGGGTTTTCTGAACACGAATCCGCTCCTTTTGAGCCAGAGTGGGCCACTTTGGACTACAGACAATACTCGCTTCGGCCTGTCGAACATGCCACAAAGACCAATGATCCCAGCGCTAGCGATTCGCTGAAAAACAAAGTTCCTATCCCGCGAGCGTCAACAATTCCGAAAGCTCATGGCCGAGTTAGTCAAGCGTGTGAAGCATGTCGGGAACACAAAGCAAAATGTAGCGGACATAAACCCGCTTGCCATCGCTGCCTACAAAATGATGTCAAATGCTACTATGGTGATCGTAAGCGAGAGAAAATAGTCAAGTGCGTGCGCTCCGAAGATAAAGAGCAGCTCTGACCATGCCCAGACAACTGACTGATCTGACCATCCGAGCCCAAACGTACGAGTGTCTGCTACGTACACTTCGCCCACAACTGGATACGACATCTGCGGGACTTATTGAAAAGGCGCTAGCAACGGTAAAATCCCCAAACCTACTCTCCTGGCTTATGCTAACGAACAAAGGCCCCGCAAGTGCCAGAGCTCACATACGGATCGGTGTTTTCACTTGGTGCTTTTGACTATACAGATGAAGACATGAATCACGATTCAAAATTGCAATCGATGGGATACATAGGTCAACCATCGGAAATGGCATACTTGTATCGACTCAAACGCCAACTTGATCATGATGCTTCGGGTCCTGCTAGCCATGACTCGATATCCCGCACGAATTATTTCCTGGACGATACCGATGTTCCAATTGACCAAGCGGCAGATCTGTCTGTGTGGCCTCCTAAACCGGAAGCTGATCTGCTCGTCCATCATTACTTCGAGGCTATACATCCTGTGTTCCCTGTTATTGGGAAGCTGGCTTTCACCGGACAGTACCGAAGGTTTTACTCCAACCCAAATGTGCGACCGGGACATCGATGGCGAGCAGTCTTGAATATGATTTTTGCAATCGCCGCAAGAAATGTGTTGCTCAGGGATAAAAGATCTTCGATTGGGCTCGATGATCATCAGGTTTATTTCTCAAGAGCGTGGCAACTTAGCCTGGAAAATGCGACGCCGCTGAACCATCCCGATCTACAGCAAGTTCAAATCGAAAGTTTGATTGCTCTCTATATGCTTTCTATTGGACATGTCAATAGGTGATTTATCCTCGAGCACTGCTTCAATAATTATCTAACACGCCGTTTGGTTCCAGGTCGTGGCGAATCATCGGGGTTGCAATCAGATCGGGCATGACAATGGGTGTCAATCTCCGCAGTACTACCGAAAGCATTGCTCCATTATACAAAGAGACCAGGTATCGATTGTGGTGGGCTCTTATCATGCTTGAGATGCTACTTTGTGAGATGACTGGTCGGCCACCTTGCACCGGTGTGAATTTCTGTACAACGCCTTTGCCAGTACCATATCCCGAGGAGCAGTTTGGCGATGAGCGATTGATGCACCTTTTCAAAGATCACCCAAGTAAAATCGCTACCACTTCTGCTTCAAGGAGAGGTTCTAGCACCTCGCTGGACAAGACCATCACTGGCCTACATCCAGTACAGCCAGAAGCAAACAGCGAAAGGCCGCTCCAGCCACAACACGTGGCAGAAATCCTCACGCCCAATGATTCACTATTTCTGTTGTATACGGTTGAGTTGTCGCTCCTCAAGCGGGACGCAATTAACACTCTGTATGCTCCAGCAGCTGCCCATAAACCCTGGCACGAGGTCAAAGCCGCGTTATGCACACTCAATGACGATACTGAAAGGTGGCTCTCACGCCTACCACCTGAGTTGCAAATCGCCGAGCTAAATCCAGACACCCCATTCCTACGTCAGCGGACTAGTATCGCACTCCAATTTTACTCCACCAAGCTCATCATCTCTCAATCATGCCTTTGTCCGCTTGGCAGCCTGCCCTCCGAGGTTGAACCAGTGACTAAGCTATGCGACAACATGGCCGACATGTGCGTGAAAATGGCCGGCTTAATCCTTGGTATTCTCCCCGATATACCCGACATCACATATCTGAATCACCTTCCGCCCTGGTGGGTCGTCTTCCACTATTTGATGCAGTCCTCGGTCGTTCTCCTGGGTCAACTCTTCACTCGGGCTCGAGCCGGTACAGCCGAGGCTGTTGCCATCATTCAAAACCTCATAAAAGCCACGGGGTGGTTAGAGCTGATGTCCACCCGAGATGCTTCTTCGAAGCGAGCCTGGGTGATCTGTATGGATCTGCTCTATCAGCATGGGGAAAAAGTGGGGTTCGAGGTTGATCCGGATGACTAGGCGTGGCCATGCAGTCAAAGTTCAAATGGCGGTGTATCAAGCGAGCCAGCTTACTGCTTCAGCCCATCACTCTGATTATAACAGTTGGGAGATCAGAAGTAGACTTGAATGTTCACACATCCAAACAATGAAATTTTGTTTACATCTCATATATTGGGAGAAAGGTTATTTCATCATAGTAGGAATCTGCTCCTCTTTGATCGAGAACTTCAAGTTCCCTTGAATCATGCGAAGTCAAACAATTGACTTTTGAATGACATTACATCAAGTGGGGCGCCTGGATTCCTTCAGGGACAAAGTACCGGCTGTTTTTGCCGGCCACTCACATCGGAGAGCTGAAGAATGTGAGCGTCTACTCTATGCACGACCAGGAAGGACTCTGATAAGAATCCCAAGGAATAATACTGTATCATAGCCATGACCCTACTCGAAATTACACGTCCTTGAAATATCCTTGAAGTATTACTTGAATGGCCTGTCTAGTTAGTTTCATAGTTACTCTCGACCGAAAGCTGTTTGTTGTTGATTATCGGAAGACTAACGAGACGACTTCTGGAATTCGAGGGGAATTCCACTCCGTACTTGACGTGAACTTTGGAACAATCTCCAACCAATTACAAAATACTCTCAGAGGTAAATACTCGGGCCCAGGTATTTCAGCTCTTTCTTACCAATAATAAGAATACGATACGCCTCTGAAAATTGGAACAAACCCCGAAATGACTCGTGTCTCCGTAACCTGCACTGAAATGGCATCACCTGCCAGCTCCAAGGTCAGCTCTAAGTCACATACTCCGACCGATTCAAATCCCGAGATCAAGAAAAACAGACATGGTATTTTATTCAAGGTAAGAGAAACAAGCACTGATATCATCAGACTCTAATGATTCCTCTAGCGCCCAGGTCGCCGGCTAGCATCAGACTTTGCCCTTGAAGAGCAATCAACTTCCTTGCCATCAAGCAACACTTTTAGCCTAGACTACACCGAGTTGAGCGCACAGAGAGGCCGGAATCATGCAGTATACCCGCGAGATTCGATGAAATTCGTTCCAAACTCAGTAAAAAAGCTTCGCAACGATAGCGGCCTCTCTCTTTCACGGTCAAGAACTGGAATGTCCTTCGCGTCGTTTTTGGAACTATCCGACGAGGGCCCGTCTTCACCTACTCCATCGACAGGTCAAGTGGTCACAGACTTGCAGCGAGTTCGAGAGGAGGAGAAGGCCGCATCGACGTGGAATCAACATATGCGCGAAGAGAGGTCAAGGGGATTAAGGAGGATTATCGAATGGCATAGAAAGGTGATTCGTCGTTTTCATAAGAAGCGGACGACATGAGTTGGACTGAGATACTTTGTACTATAATACCTCATACCTTAGATAGCTGCTTCAATAATATGTAATATGTGACAGGTACGAAGTACTTCGGATGGGAAACAATCAAATGCCGGCCCCACTCCCGCTTGGACCTCTGACCCGGTCAAGACGCGGCACGGGCGCGTTCCTTCCAGCCCCACTGAATCAAGGAACACAATCTCAACATGTACCATGTCATCGCGATTTCTCAGCAGACCATTTGTGGGCTTGGCACTGAGGAATTAATTTACGCGCCGGCCCCCACGTATCCACTTGTATTTCACCTGTCCAGTGGGTCTCGACAATTGACACCAAAATACCTCTTACCTATTGGCAACCTCACGCACATCATGCCTCAGTTGCATGGACCCACTAGTCAGTCGACTGTCTAGATAACTGAAACCAAAATGTCGATGCCAAATGTCTACTTGAAGTATGATTGGCCCACTACTAGTTCACTCTTACCCAGTTTGCCCGACGAGCTAAGACTAATTCTTAACCGCATTAGCTTAATTCGTGTGAATGGTGGATATCCGAGTGCAAAGGTAGCTCACTTAGAACTGGGTCAGGCCACACTTGGCTAAAACCAATCAGGCCCGCATGGATGTAAATGCGGCCCTGAATACCAGACTGAATCTCCCCGGACACTGCCTTATTCAAAATTTGCACTCAAAACAGTCAAGCAGTGCAAATATATCCTACAAAGTGGGCAGCTCCAGAGTCTGGATATCCTGGATGAATCAGTTCGAACGGGTCGTGATTTTATCAACACTGGAATCCTAGAAATCTGCGATAAGCCTTCACTGGTCACCAGGACCTGGGGTCGGTCAGGTTGTGATCCAGGCATGACATTACTCATAAAATGTCAGTTGCCGTTTGAAGACGGCAAGACACCGGCAGAGATAGGAAAAATACAGGAATTTGCATTGATTAGTCTCGAAAGGAAAGGGGAAAAATTGAGAAATTTCTCGAGTGCACAGGGTTGCGGACGGCACGCTACGACCACAGGATCCAAGTATGGCATCTCAGAGACAGCCTGTGTCGTAGAAAGTTCCGCGATGGGCTTTTTGGGTGGAAACCACGTATCAGAAGGGGCCTCAACTACTAGGGGACGATCACCTGGCAATCCCCTATTCTGAGCGACGTTCTGATTTGTACTTTCGTCGAGTATACCACACTGCAGCGAACACGATCAACGTGCATCCAAATATAGCTCCAATAATAGAACCCGCAATCCATGCATCCGCAATCCATGCATCCGCAATCCGTGCATTGGAAGATTTTCCCTATGTCGAGATACCAGCCTGTGATGTGGCGGTCGGCGAGCCGAGACTTTTATTTGAAGCAGTTGATTGTGTGGTGGACTTGGAGACGCTTGACTCCGTACTTATGGCAGCTGCAGTCGCGAAATCGAAGGATTGCCAGCGAATGAAGACAGCTCTTGCATTTATGCCGTCGGCACTCGTCATAGTCGATACTGTGCCGGCTTTTGTCAGAGTCCATACATGATTCTGGTCAGCGTTGAAGGATGTGCACCGGTTTGTTGTGCACCAGACTTTGTCATCTTCAGTCTGGGTGCTGTAGCCTCTATTCATAGAACGATGTGAGTAAGAATCCGGATATCCACATGGATCGGACTCACTATGGACAACAGGCTGCCTTGGTTTCAGAGTTTCCGTCAACAAAAGTAACGGATTGAGTCGCGATTGTGTAGCCCGATTGACACACAACTGGGGAGTAGTAATAGTCGGTGCTGGGTGAATAGCTCGAGGGGAAACAGCTGCTCCAATCCTCCGGCCCTTGACTACCATTCCGCGCTGGTGGCACTTATGACAGTGTTGTAATGTTAAGTGCTGGAGAGGTACTCAAGAAACCATGTCTCGGTGGTACATGATGCCGGGAAGGTTGTGGTAAGAGGTATTGGCGTGGTTGGCGTCATGATGTGTGGGAGATGGAGGAATTTGACTGCAAACAGGGAGGGGCATACGATGTCCCATCTCTCCTAATGAGCATCTTCCCAAGGGAAACGGCAGATGTGGGCGCTTGCCGGGGAGCACGGACAGGTTTCATAGCCTAGACCTGTAAGAGGAGAATGGCAGATCGTGACTGTTAATAATAGCTGTGGGGCATGATTGTATCAAACCTCGTTTCAGCAAATTTGGCCCCCAACACATAGAAAGCTCTGGCGTGGCGGGAATGAACTTCGCGAGGGCGGTGATAGTACTTATGCATCCTTGTGTCCTGTAAATTATTATATTCAGCGGTAAAGACTCCCTGGCTCGAAAATCGTGTGTGGATGTAAATGAGAAACCTTCAGTCAATATTCGTCTCATGGTGTTAGCGCTTGAGGCTTGACTTACGCTGAACGGAGGGTGTTAAAATTTCAATTGGTTTTTGTATGGTCACTAGAGTTTACGATTTTACATCAGTCGGAGACACGTATCTATTTTGCCGATACTTTTGTTAGCACAATGTGGAACCAGGTAGCATCTCCCCGTCCTGGTAACGAGCGACATCAGTCTTTCGCTCGAGAAGACCCCCAACTGAGTAAATTTATGATGCAATTCAACCCCAGTGAGTCCTTTGGGCATTATGGGGATCTTCATGATCGGCAAAGACGTGCGCGAAAAATTGTCTTTGACCTTCTACAATGCCGAGTCATGACAATTGAGTCGAAAAGGGCTTCACATTTAATCAAAGAGGATTATTCCTTAGTTTGGCCTCGCCTACATTATTCCAAGCGTACAGAGGAATATTGAGCCAATTGAAGATGAAACCTTTGATCTTGTTACTTTAGTATTTGCGAAAATAGTATCCAATATTGAATCTCCACGGCTCTAGATCTAGGGTGTAAAAACTAAAGCCCTTACCTCGACACTCATCCTCGAGCTTGCGTCAATTGGTGCATCCAGCAGACTAAATGATGTGTGGGGGACATCTGTAACACAGAAGTACTTGGTTAGGCTTCTTGTTCTTTGCCTGTACATGATAAAATATCACTCACATTTGACGCTACCCTCTTTTGAATCGAAACTTTTGAATAACAGCACATCGTCAACGTTTTGTCTACTCATGTAGTACCACTGACAAGCATGACTCGGGTCATATGAAGGATACAACAGTGTACCCGTATAATCACCGCGAATCATATCCGTTTCGATCAAATTTGAGATATCAAGAGTCCGGCCATCACACACAGCAATCGGATCATCGGCAACGGGTCCACCTAATGGCCGCCAAATGCTAGGATTGGCGCATCAGAAACCAGAGATTATCTTTCAGATAAACGAGAATACTCACTTGATCATTCGAACTCGACCAGAAAGCAGGTGGTGGGATTCTTCAGGGAGATGATTGCGGATGCGCTCGGCCATGGTTGTCTCGCGTTTATCTCTAGTAAGAAGAGTATCTGGATTTTTTTATTGATATACGAAGCATGCTTTGAGCATTGCATAATTATGAAAGCTCAGATTCGAATTGAACTTACCGACATGAACTTGGCGTGCAAATTTCAATAAATTCGGATTCCGTTTTCGTCGCTCCTTGGCGCTTTTCTTCTTTCTGATCTACAGTAACGGTCAGTACAAGTATAGCCACCGGTTTTCAACATAATATCACAAAAAGTTGACATACCTTCCAATCAAAAATGAAAACTCGATCGACTCCCTCAATCTCCTTTCTCAAGATTGCCTCACATTCCGGTAAAAAGATATTTCGAACCTGCTCTGGGTCCAGGAAATCGCTTGGCTGCGTGAATTTTGGTGGTGGATGCCTCGCATACACAAAGCCGTTTGTGTCTAGGGCAAACGATTTGTCCTTTATGTCTCTGATATCTTTGATGAGTTCAGGAGAGTCTCCTTTGCGAAAGACTAAATTGTGGGGCTTTAGACCATTATTTCTGCGGCCGAATTTGGCAATTCGATATGGTCGAGTTTGGGTATAGCTGGTTTGCCATTCGAGGTATGTCAACTTAGTTTCGATGTCAGGCATAGCACTGAATCAGAATAA
This sequence comes from Penicillium odoratum, assembly GCF_028828045.1. Taxonomy (NCBI): domain Eukaryota; kingdom Fungi; phylum Ascomycota; class Eurotiomycetes; order Eurotiales; family Aspergillaceae; genus Penicillium; species Penicillium odoratum. The sequence continues at coordinate 1,305,293 of NW_026643144.1, read as the reverse complement.
GACAATGGAAAGGAAAGAAGCAGCTGAGGAGGCTGGAGCTACAAGTAGTAAGTGGTAGTAAGGAGATCGAAAGATGGGAGAAGAAGACTTTAGTTCGGCGTTGGTTTCTAGAGCATGCCCTGAGAAAAGCATAATTCAACGTGCATACTAATATGCTATCTGGCTATTCAATAGTCTTATAACTTACATGGGTTCAAAAAGAGCCCCACGGGAACCAAGTGCTTTGCAGTGAATGACGGAGGTACATATCCTTGGCCTGCTTCCTAGTCATACTTATGATCCAATGAGAGGATCGAGACCCTTGCACTGCCTATATTGATCTCGTAATGACTCATAGTTCCTCCAGGGTCTTCTTGCGCTAAACCCAATGTGGAAGTCGGGGTGGTGAACAGGGATGCTAGATATTTTTATCATGATCTATAGACCATTTACTGATGATGAAATGAGTCAGACATGTATTTTGATATGGGAATGAACGGGTAAATAGTTCATTCACCAAGAGATTAAGCTGGAGAGAAAGGAGACAGAAAGGACATTAGGGAGGAGTGTTTCAAACAACACTAGTCCAAATGAAGCCATGTTATCCACATATCCACGTGAATGCGTCAATGCATCTCATTCACAGCGGTCTATGAAATTTTCTGAAACAAAGAAGCACTATACAGGAAAGGATATATTTGCGGAACAACGATGGATGCAGAAAGGAAGACTGTCGAAAGAGGATATGGTCTATTAAGGGCCAGAAATTCCTTGGAGGTTGGGTATCTGCTAAAACTACACACACTCCGACGTAGAACAGACACTAAAACTCAAATACATGGTAGAACGGACACAGGATAGACGAAGAAATAGCAGAATAAGTACTGAACAGTCAACAGATAGTAGATACCTAAATTGTCACCCAGATGCGACCAATATCCCGGTTGGGATAAAATACAACACACCTGCCATGCAAGTGCAGAGGCATGAGAAGAAGCCCCCGCCCGACGTTTTTTCGCGATTGAACTCGATAGTAACCACTTGGTTGTTTCCATCAAACACATGGGGAATGACGTTGGATGGCTTGGTGAGCTTGGGGTTATCCACGAAGAAGGCCCGGAAGAACTTCACGTCCATTTGAAGCTACCTGGATTATCTTGGGATGTATTCAAAAGGTATTATGACTTACATTGACCATTGTTCGATTGAGTTGGTTTTTTTTTCAGGGGGCCTTGATCGCATCTCCGATCTCGTCCATGTCCATCGAGCAAGTCCCGGCATATTTGATTGGCTCGCAGGGCTTCCACATCAGTAGATCGGCCAGCTATAGAGTAAATACCTGTTAATTTTATCATGATATGTTGATTCAGGGAGGGTGATGCGAGTAGCATGTGTCTTGAGGTTGCTTCGACCTCATATTTTTAACTTTCACAAGGTTTGGGAATGACAATGGAAGACAGCAAGTTAGAGAAACAAGGTGCAGGTATAAAAACAAAGTAGAAGGGCGCATTCGGACGCGTTTGTAATTGAATCCACAGAACCGGTGTGGTATTTGAACCACCTTTTGAAGACCCTGAAAATGTATGGAAAACGCTATCCAGTACTTCGCTTCCAGTGTTCAGCTACAAATGCTGATCTATATCAGCAACCCTGTCTTTCTGGTGATTTTCGCTTCTAACGTGACGAAGTCTACGTCTGTATCGCCCAATGGACTCCTGAGACACAAGCTCTACTAGCCAAGTGTATCCTTTCATTATTCGGATTGGACTGCGGCGACGACTTTCTGGCAGCGGAGATATCAGTACTAATGCCTTTCGAAGAGAACAAATGTGACCTGGTAGACAAATTCAAGTTCCGCCAGAGTGTTGCCCGACCTAACTTCCAAGATATGCACATGATGCAGGACGGAACCGTGCTGTTCGCGAATATCTTCCCGAAACTTATCATCGATGACCACACTCTTCAAAATGGACTCGCACTTTGGATCCAGTACGAGACGAACGGATTCCAGGAGTGAGTCTATAGAATGCAATTACTCTCTCGCGAATTTCCCGACTTATCCCGTGACGTGCACAATAATCAAAACTCTTTGGAGTTCCAGTTGGACTTTATGGAGGAGAACGATGAAGAGGGGAATATGGATAAGTTTTGGGAGGAAGAGCCGTGAGCATTTCTGACTCATCTTTATATTTTAGGCAGCTGCTACATCATATTTAGGGTCGATATGCGTCGTCCATTCACGGAAGTTGACATCGGGGCAAATGAGAGGACATATAACCTCAATATGGTTTAAGTAGGTAAACAAGCATCTTCTACATGATTTTACACAATGTACCCGGTTCCCTTACTCCAGTACATTAAAATCAAGTCATTTATTTTTTGATTCAAAAAAAAAAAAACACTCGAATCTATATACAAAACTGAAAAAATGATACTCTCCCCGATGCATGTCCCAGAGCAAGTCTGTTGCCATTGATCTTGAAGCGGCTAGGCCGAAGCTCGATAGGTAGCCAGAGAATCCTTTCGCCATCTAATCTTATCCATTGCCCGTCCTCAATACAGATGTCTCGATTCACAGAAGTTGTAAATGACATTTCAACATCAAGGGGGCTTAAACCGGCATGGAGGTATAAACCGTCCTGAGAAAATTCTGAAGTGTTGTCTGTCACTTCGAATGTCCAAATTTCCGAGACCTCGCCCGCGTCCAAGGCCCAGAGACACACTGTTTCATCCATAGACCAGGACGCCAGTAGCCGGCTATCAGTTGAAAATGCCAAACAACTAACCCAATCGGAATGAGCATCAACTGTCTGATACAATGCGGCTGTCGCAAGGTCGTAGATACACACTCTTCCATCATCTGTGCCAGCAGCTAGTAGTATGCCACCAAATGAGAAGGCCGCTGAGTAAACCGAATTCGAATGACAATCAAAGGTCTGGCATAGGTTGCCTCTCATGAGGTCCCAGAGGCAAACCCTTCCATCATCTGTGCAAAGTGCTAGTAGCCTGCCATCGCATGAGAAGGCCGCCGAGTGAACCGAACCGTATTGAGAATCCAGAGTTCGCTGCACGGTGCCAATCGGTAAGCTCCAGAGGCGCACTGTCTCATCACCAGAGCAGGATGCCAGTAGTCGACTATCGGGCGAGAAGGTCACCGAATTTACAGGACGGGAATGTCCGTCAAGAGTATGGGTGAGGGCACCCGTAGCTGTGTTCCAGAGGCACACTACTGAACTCTCGAAAGACCCGGATGCTAGGGAAAGACCATCGGGCGAGAACGTCATGAAATTCACCGGAGGCTCAAGGTCATCCCCATTAGGGGTATCAGTAATCCCTCCCGCCATCGGGTCCCAAAGGCGAATGTTTTATTTGCAGAGCAAGACGCCAGTAGCTGACCATCAGGTGAGAAGGCTACAGATTCAGAGGCTGCCGACTGAACGAAGCCCAAGGTCATATGGCCATCAATAGTCTTCTGTAGTGTGCCTGTCACCAAATCCCAGAAACGCACTGTCCAATCGACAGAACCAGTAGCTAGCACCCGGCCATCAGGTGAGTAGACAACCGAGTTAAACGAGCTCGAACAGCTATCCAAAATCTGCTTTGAGATACCTGTAGTTGTATCCCAGAGGCGCACTGTCCGATCTTCAGACCCAGATGCCAAAAAGTGGCCATCCGGTGAGAAACTAAGCGACAAAATTGAACCTGAATGGCCTTCGAGGGCCTGTAATTCTTCACCCCAAATTTCTTCAACTATTGGTGACTGGCTTATCCAATGAGAATACTCATCCGCGAAGACTGCACGAATTATTGCCGTCTGGGGTGAAAATAGAAGTGCCGCACGATAAACCTGCAGTGGAGCTTGACCAACTATATGTTGACTTTCACTTATGGATCACGCGTGTAAGTGGGTGATGGTTGCCTATGCACCTCTCAGCAGCGAGGAGCTTTTATCGGCTATTAGCGTTGATTGCAATCAAAGCATCATCAAACTGAGCTGGGAGACGACTGAAAAAGGCTTAATGACTCTATGCAACAATCTGCTTGTCTTCGACTCAGAGGAAAGTCTGGAGGCTCTCACACCTCTCAGTTGTCGAATATGATGAATCCCACCACCGGGGTCTTCAGGAGGCACACTCCAATGCTGTCAAAGTTTGAATTAGACTCATGCTTTAGAAGGGTAAGAATCGGCCTGGGAACATTCAATGATTTTCTAATTGTCTCCATGCTGTACACTATATAATCCTAGTAAAAATGATATTAGTACATACGACCATAGGGTGTGGAAAACAGGGCTTCCCGTCCGCTCAGCCGTACTTAAGCCACACGCCGGTTAGTTAGTAGTATGGTGGGTGACCACATGCGAATCCTGACTGTTGTATGTTTTTGTTTTTCATTTTATTTTGATTCGTCGGGAAATCCCTCGTTGCTCTTAGAGATTCTTCAGTCCCTTCAGCCCCTGTACCTGAAAGCCCCGAACATCACTATTTCGCACCTGAATATCATGCAGGCCCCTAAAGCACTGAAGTGGCCCTCCCCTCCCGTGGATAAAACACCTATCCTTAGTCCACTGTAGTTAGGCGCCCTTTATTTGTCACCTTTGCTGTTATCCACACCAGATGGTCGTATGTACTACATATGACTCTTATTTGAGTCGTATAGTACAAATGAGCGTTCATGGTAATATGGGAATGTGAGTACGTAATAAATATCTTCCCAGGCTGGTGATCTACTGAAAACTCGGAATCCAGATAACCAATTGCTTGTGCGCTCCTCGATACAATCCGTAGATGTATGCCGCAGAGAGATATACCGAGTGGCAGCAGTCACGAGTGAGCAATGAGACTTTCAGCGATAACATCACCAAAGCCCCGCGATGTGACTCTCGAAAATTGCCTCAATTTCATGCAGGTACATGAGGCTTTTCTGCCAAGCACGGCGTAAAAGTGGGGTGCCGCCAGGCGCTTCGTAAGCGACGTCTGCTTACTGGGTGAAACGACGCGAAGAAGTCGTGGCCATCTCAGGGTAACCTTAATCTAGTTAGACCACGTCTACTAATCTCCTCTTCTGGAAATTTCCCCACCCTGCCGGGCCTTGGCGGATTTACGAATCCGCGAAAAAAAAAAAAAAAAAAAAAAAAAAAAAACACGCTAGATCATGTGACACTCAAAACAGCCCAAAAAACCGGTTATCAGCCTTATCGAAGTTGAGGTCAAGGTGAGAGTTCTCATGCTGCAAATGCCGAAAGCAGCCTTTTCGCACAGTAAAGATGGCATGCGCCATCGCTGACTCTAGAGTATCATTCTTTCCCAAAGCAGATGGAGTAATTCTGAGATCGACAAATGTCATAGCGCCGGTTGATCGCCCACAGACCATTGGCCCAATCCTCGATCGGGAGAACTTCGATCATCCCATAAAGTCTTGGTCGCCAGACATCAAAAATACCTTCTATCCCAAGTCCGAAGCCGATCAACCATCAGTAATCCCACAGAAGCCGCCTGAATTTACCGACCGATATCTGCGGGCCTTCCTTGCGGAGCAGGAGAGACTCAGGCTTTCGGTGCTTTGGTATTACACTCGCGATATCCTCCAAGAACATGAATTTCTTGCCGGCCTCCAAGAGAAAGTACAGTTGGCCACAGAATCAACAGGGTGGGAATATGCAGTCGCTGGATTCCTCGATATCAATGTCTATCACCGTCTGGCCACCGTAGGACTTCCACTAGGCATCTTACCGCGCGGTGAAACAATTTGCGGCCATGCCGTCACTCAACCTCCGGGTGTAAGTTATGAATTCTACTGCTAAGTATATCTGAGATGCTAAGTCGTTCGTTTTAGAGCGTATTTTTTCTACCGAAGATGGTTGAAGACTGGAGATTTCAGGAGTGCCCTATGCTCGTGAAGACTGGGCTTTGTGCCTATGCCGGGGTACCGCTTCGATTTAAAACAGAATCTGGACACACTGTCGGCCTTGGAACTTTCTGCGTTGCCTCAAGCAAGAGCGAGGAGGCCTTGACCGAACCGCAGCATCGCGCGCTTATTAACCTCGGCGACTGGGTTGTGTCCGATCTAGTGCAATGTACGAGAGCAAGACGACAGCGAGAAAGGCAGCGGATGTTTGAACTTCTCACCAAGGCACAGGATGATACTAAGCGGGCAGTTTCTACGGAACCAGTCTTTGATATCTTGCGCTCTGTGTATCCCGATGCAATCGTTCGTCTACAGCCATCTAGAGTGGACCAAGTCGAGTTTGAGGGATGTGACTCGATTCCAGTCTCTGAAATCAAAGGGGGCTTGT